>NC_085141.1:219413306-220613306 GCF_024139115.2 Armigeres subalbatus | reverse complement strand
TTGTGAAATATATTCTGCTATCGTTTCGGAACAAAAATTTTGCTTACCATTTAATGATAGTTACATTCAACAAGAATTAATGTAACATTTCTATTTGTAAGAAGCATACCTTTAGGATAACTAATTTTATATATTCCAGTGTAGGTACATCATATACCAAAAAAATAAGATTTTTGCAGGTTATACTATATCGCCATTAGCGGGGATGGCTATGGGTCAAACTCCTCCAACCTTCAGGCTATCAATTTTTTTCTATCTATGAGAGCGATGAACCATTCTCATCCCCGGCGACGGTACCGTTCACTAAAATGCGAACGATACACAAAATTTCAGAATTTCGATCTATTTCCCCCCAAAAGTGCATTACCCTCGGAACAAGGAAGAAAGCAGAAAGGTGTTCTTTTGATATGCTTTCCAACCATATTTCGCTCATCCATCGTCACTCCGCACCCCACCTTTTTCTTTCCCCCCACTCATTCGAAGGTTCGACTCGCATATGTGGATGATGGAATCATACCGGACCTCATTCGCTCAAGGCCCATCCATCCTGCTGACAGGCCGACCGGGTATAAATGGTTTGCCCTTTCTTTATGCCTGCCACCGTCATCCGATTCTTGTCGTTGTCGTCGTCGTCTTCCAGGATCTGAAAGAAAAAAAATATAGGCCTCTCCGCTCGAAGAAGCCGCGGCAATCCCTTTCGGATTCCTTCTTTCCAATAAGACGACAACGGCGAACGGACTGTGCCGCGCCGTACCTAATGCGTTCTTCCTCACTCAATCCGTCCGCCCGGTCATCTTTCCACTTAATTTTTCCGGCCTTATTGTTATTACTCGTTCCATCTTTCTCCGAACGGGTTCAACGAACTTTCGTGGGCTCCTTTTTTCCTTTCGTTGTTGGTTTGCAGTATTTTTTTTTTTGCCGCGCTTCGGTGGTTCTGGGAAATTGTCAAGGACTGATCATTCGACACATCCAACAACACCGAGCTCAGTTGGTATGCTGCGTGGTGGGTTGAACGGTTTTCGGCAATAATGGATACAGGATGAAGCCGCTGATGTTCAAGCGGGTGATAAAGGATTAGCGGACAGAAAAATGGCAGGTAACGACGAGTGCTTTTCTGCGAAGTTCTTCTCATCGGATCTCATGTCTATTATAGGTTTTTGTTAGAAAGATAAAATTCAGACATTTTTATTTTAGTTACATTTCGGCTCGATATAATTAACCAAAAAAATGAATCCAAGGACTAAAAATGATGCTAAGTGCTATTGAGTTGGACAATTCATATACTCATCTTTAGAGGAGAGCCAGCCTAGGGTTGAAAACCTCTTAAATAAAGACAAATAAAAAATCTACTCATCTTTTCGCATCTTAGTTCATTGATGCGAAAAGATGAGTAGATGAATATTCCAACTCAATAACAATTAGCATCATTTTAGTTTTTGGATTCTTTTTTTATGCATTATTTCAATTATTTATCAAAATTCCAGGAGAGTGGGGCAATTTAGTGAAGTGTTCATTCTATGATAATTTACCAAATGTTCCGTGTGTTTACTCATATCAATGTCTTCAGCTAAACAATCCATGCCTGGAGGAATGCTCGAGGATATTTCAATCATTTCGTTGAAATATTTTACATCACTTTTTGAGATCTCAAAAGCCCGAAAATTATAGTTCGGAATTGCAAATAATTTTATCTAAGGAAAATTATTTATTGAGTAAAAGTTATGTTGAAATTAATTAATTGAATTGTTTCTCATGAGAGAGAAAACCATAAGATAAAGAATTTCTTCCCATCTGTCAGCCGAATACGAAAAAAAAACTTTATCTTTTTGCCTCTTCCGACAGAACAGAACATCACCTTGATACAGCTGCAAACTTTCTCCCGATCCTAACCGGCTGCAAACAAATGGAGAACCCGTCGCCACCGTGACGACACCAGAATGTACAAAACGCAAAAAAAACTGAAGATCAGAGGAAAAAACGAGAAAGCTTTTCTTCATACGCATTAGGTATGATGCAAGCCAGAGGAAATTATGCGAAAAACGAAACCATCAACAAGAACAACAGCAGCCAGCAAAAACAATCCACCAGGCAAGAGGTTCTTCAACTTTTCACACTACATATACAACGATAGACGGTCGACGCGGGAGCGTTCCGGTTTGTCGATGTGGAGGTTGGGTCTACGTAATATGCTCGTCGTATAGGATGGTTGCCCACTTTTGCCCGAGTGCGAGGCTGGTTGGCTGTCTGTGAGCTGACGTTTTTTGCGTCGAAATGCAATGTTGAGTTGGACTCTCCGAAGTGTTGTGCTCTCTTTGCTTTGATCCCAGCAGTGTACCGAAGGCCGCGCTTCGCGGGTATTCGAATCGAGCATGGGATGCAAGCAATGTGCAACAGTCACGAATGGAAAATACGTAACTGTCGCAAAAGTATTCTGGATGGTGAAGATCATTAATATTATGTGCTTTTTTGTGAATACAGGGATACCTCAACAGTACGTACGCTGCCTAGATTGACGTATACCATAAAACATATTATGTTGAATTTGTTAAACGAATGGCACTTCTGCTCGAAGTTAAAGCATTTCACAATGATACGAAAATACAAATATTATATTATTTTTCGATCCATTATTATAATCGAATTGAAAGTGAAATGTAGATTTGATAATTCCGTTAGGATACGGCAGACAAGAAATACTATAGAAGTGGATTTTAAGCTAAGAATTATATATTGAAGTTGATTTCGCCAGTAAAGAGAGATCAGTTTACACGCTGATCCTCTTCACTTCCTCTTCGAAATGGGAGCTTGGCAGAAGAAGGTCGTTCGATTTATATCGTTATCAAAATAGCACTCCCCTCGCTTTCAATATACTTCCGTATAAAAATCTTCATGCCTTTCGCATCCTAATGGAACTATCTATGCAGAGGTAACACACCCACATCATTTATTAAAGATAAGTTTGGTTTAATATTTGTGGCCTAGTAACGGTGCCGTTTCTTTATTTCTCCGGAATCAGAAGAATGCTTCAGAAATCTTACTTGAGTATCATTAAGAAATCCGGAGATTATCAGAGGATTTCTGAAAAAAAGGAAAACTTAAACTATGAAACTCAGATGAAACTTCTAAAACTTCTGAAGGATTCCAAAAAATAACTCCTAATGGAATTAATTGAAATAAAGTCCTATTAAACTCGAGTTTCCCTTGAATTCACGAGAAAATCCTTTTGCATACTCACATTTGCATTTTCATGAGAATTTACTTTAATTTTTCAAGGAAGGCTCCTCCGAATTGCCACGAGCTTAAAAACCCCTTCAATCTTTCAAGAAAAAATACCTCAAATTGCTACCGGGAATCCTAACTAATTTTTACTGGAAATCCCGTTTCACCAGGAAATCCCAGAAATTTCATCGAATTTACTCAAGAAATTCGATGAAGAGTTACTCCAAAATTCTAACTTCAAATTTACACGGCATGGTTTTGTCTTTCTCGTATACTAAATATACGTAAAGGCTATATGATCACTCTAAAACCGAACTTTTGATAGAAGGCTCGGAAACTCAGTCTTTTTATTGGCGTTACACCCTCCACTGGGACATTGCCGCTTGCAGCTTAGTGTTCTTTCAGCCCTTCCAAAGTTATTAACTGCGAGGCTTCAAAGCCAAGTTACCATTTTTGCATTCGTACCCGCGTAGAGTATAATAGCTCATTAACAGTAAAACGTGATATTCATAACAAAACATGATATGAACTTGTTTGAAATAAGAGTAAAAATAACAAGCGAAAATATCAAAAATATGCACCGAAATATCATAAAAATATAAGGTTTTGCAAGCAAAGGTTAATAGCAAAACCTTATATTTTTATGACATTTCGGTGATTTTTTTTTGTTTATTTTCGCTTGTTATTTTTACTCTTATTTCAAACAAGTTCATATCATGTTTTGTTATAAATATCACGGCTTCTACCCGGGTAACATGATAATATGTAGCTCTGGACGTCCGGAAGATGCTCCCATTCGAACCATTCTTCGAGCACGACGACACACCATATCGTCCCCGACGCCAAATGACCGGATGAGCTGCTGAAATTCCTCGATTATGATGATTGCCTGATTCCCGAATCCTAATCCCCATTCATTTTATTTATTTTTCGTCAACCGACGTAGACTAGTACATATACAATATACATGTTTTTCTTTATTTTCTTAATGCTATAAATACGGTATTATAGTGTATAAAAATAAAAATAGTTTGGTTAAGTAGTGTTTAATTTTACGATTTAATGTAAATTTAGATGTGTAGGTTTCGAATTGTGACAAAATATTTTTTTAGGTTCTGCCGAGACATTGTAAAGTCAATAGTTTCGCAGTGTTGATTATAGTTAGCCATCATCTGATTGAGAGGTCCGAATTTTGCATAATTTGTACGGCAGTGATTAATTAAAAAAGTATGTCGATGACGCAGTTGTCGAGATGGTATGTAGAAATTTAATTTCGATAAAATGTTTGTTGAATCAATACGCTGCGAAACTATATCGTTAATAAATGAAACCATTGCAGTTTCACGACGCTCTTTCAAAGATTGAATGTTTATAAGCTTGCAGCGTGCCTCATATGATGGAAGTGGGAATGTTGTCCAACCTAATTTACGAAGAGCAAATAATAGGAATTGTTTTTGTACTGATCCTCAAACATTGTAAACCTAACCTCGAGTCACCACGAGTACGTTGGCTTATTTCCCTCTCTTACTATTTTAAAAATAAGATTATCTCGATTGTACATATCACAAAGAAACGTGGCTCCGTAAAGAGATATACACGCCTGAGCCTACCAAATAAACGAACTTGAAAAAAAAACATGATAATAAGTACTTCTATGTCCAGGCAAGTGTAGAAAATTTCCAACGTTCTGCGTCCGATAGAAATACAAGCAAACGCTCACTCAAAACACGATCGATCACGCAGTGATTGGTTTACTGTTTACTTTCCGACCAAACAAAAGAGAACTAAACACCTGGTTATCGCGAAAGTTCCGAAACGAAAAACATTTGAGTCAACCGTCTAAGACGAACTAAGTACTCTCCATTTAATTCCACCAATTAATTTTCGATACCTTTGCAGATACGTATTTCGACCTCAACTGTGTGGTCGTCTTCAGTGTCTCGTACTTGACTCGACTTTCGAGACTCGAAAGTCGAGTCAAGTACGAGACACTGAAGACGACCGCACAGTTGTGGTCCAAATACGTATCTGCAAAGGTATCGAAAATTAATTGGTGGAATTAAATGGAGAGTTGTTAATTCGTCTTAGACGGTTGAATACATTCCACTAAAAGAGCTTTATATATTTTTCTGAACATTTGAGTGTCAAAAAATAGTGCGAAGTGACAAAGGCAAAGAAGAAAGTGCGAAATGAGAAGTAAAAATCAGGAGTGAGAAGTGAGAAATTTTGTGAGCTCGTTTCAAAAAAGCTCACTCCTCATTTCGCAGTTCTCATTTCACGCTTCTCACTTTTCACAGTGAGAACTGAGAAATTAGGAGAGAGACGTCTCACATTTAATTTTTTTCTCATTTTCCATTTTCTTACTTCTCAATGCTCACACCTGATTTCTCACTTCTCACTCCTGATTTTTCACTTGGCACTTCTCACTTCACACTTCATACTTTTCACAGCAAATAAGGAGTGAGATGTGAGAAGTGAAATCCCTCTTCTCATTACACAATTGTCACTTCTCACTTCTTATTTATCATTTTTTCTTACTTCTCATTTATCATTAATCACTTGACACTGCGCCGGTCCGAAAATTCGTCGGAAGCTGCATTTGTCATAATTTTGGGCAGCGGTAGCAATATTCGGTTGATATTTTTTACGCTTCTTAAATATTTTTCCCTAGTTTTATTCGGAATATGTATTTCGCGAAATTCAAAAGATTCTCCTGTAGATGAACTTCTTTACCAGGAAGTTTTTTCTAATTCCGAGTTTTTCCTAAGACTCAGTTTTCTCACGCGGTGGCGTGTGTCTGCATGGGCTAATTTTATGCATAAAAAATTCTGCTGATTTCTTCGGAAGCTTCCAGGAGTTCCCTCGTAAGTTCCTCCAGAAGTTCATCTAAAAATTCCTCCGGAGGTTTATCCAGGAATATATAATATTTTTTGTGATTTCTCCGGAAGTTTATCCAGGAAATCCTCTGAAAGTTCCTCCAGGAATTTCTTTGTAAGTGCCTAGAATTCCACCGTAAGTTCTTCCAAGAATTGCTCGGAAATTCCTCCAGGAGTTGCTCCGGAAGTTTCTCCAGGAATACCTACAGATGTTCTTCCAGGAATATTTCCGGACGTTCCTCCAGAAATTATCTGAAAGTTCTTCCAGGAATTCCTCCGGAAGTTTGTTCAGAAACTTTTCTGAAAGTTTATCCCAAAATTCCTCCGAGAGTTCGTCCAAAAAATGCTCCGGGAAATCTTTCAGATGCTACCCTAGGAATTTCACTAGAAGCTACTCCAAAAATTCAAATCACAATTCCATTATAATATTTCACAAATACAAGAACTTTTCATAAATTACTTCGAGAACTCTTCAGAAAAAATTCCAATTAACCCTCAAAAGGCCGGGACGACAGTCACCTCCTTCAAAGTGCTCGTTCTCAGTAAAGCGTTGACCGAATTTCATGACCCCGGACTTTTCTCAAAGGGGATTAGTAGAGCTTTCTTTCGCCGCCCCGCTAGACCCCTCCCCGCGTTCAAGAGTATCGATAATGTCTGCGTTTTTTCCTTATTTTTTTGCTATGATGGTCAAATTTCTTCAGTAATCAAGTGCAATAAAGTTCTGGCGTCATAAAATAAAGTAGATACATGAAATATATCAAGTAGAAGTGATTTTGAACGTTTCCAAGTTATCTGATTACTGTAATTAACGATATTGAAAACCATATCACTGATCTAAGAGTTATGGTCATATTTTTTAAAATCTGATCACGAAATAAACCAAATTATGCCAGACAGGAGGGAAAAATATCACAAAAAAATTGTAGGCATATATGTAATCAATTTTATGTATTGAAGATAATATTGTGGAGTATTCCAGTACATCCAAAATACCCGTGAGTTCAGGTCTTGAATTCTACCATAGAAGCGAAAGGTAATGTGCACATAAAAATACTCAGAGTACATCCTACTCAGTTCAAAGATATCAAATGACTCATGGGAAATTTTTCTGCGTGCCCCATAATGACATTCTAGAATGCGCGAAATGTTCTGAAGTTCGGCTCGTAAGACCTACGTAACAACGGCCTCCAAAATGTTTTCGGCAGCTATCAAAACCTTTCCCAACAGATCCTTGGATACCTGCCAAGAAATGTTATACCGATCTTTCTGCATTTCAATACACTGAAGGCCATCCAAAACGTTCTTGAGTTCAGGTCGTCAGATCTACAATCAAGTAGAAGCGCAATGCTTGTTTCAAATCAAGCTCAGGTCATGCTGTCCAGTTCTAAGAAATCAAATGACCTATTGGAAATTTTGGTGAATGCTCCAGAATGACATTCTAGAATGCACGAAATATTCTGAAGTTCGGCTAGTAAGACCTACGCAGCAACGGCCTCGAAAATATTTTCGGCAGCTATCAAACACCTCCCAACAGATCCTTGGAAACCTGCCTAGAAACGTTATACCGATCTTTCTGCATTTCAATACACTGAAGACCATCCAAAACGTTCTTGAGTTCAGGTCGTCAGATCTACAATCAAGTAGAAGCGCAATGCTTGCTTCAAATTCAGTTCAGGTCGTCCTGCTCAGTTCAAAGAAATCAATTGAATTGTTGGAAATTCTTCTGCGTATCAAAACCCTTCCCAACAAATCGTTGGATACTTGCCAAGAAATGTTATACCGATCTTTCTGCATTTCAATACACTGAAGGCCAGCCAAAACGTTCTTGAGTTCAGGTCGTCAGATCCACAATCAAATAAAAGAGCAATGCTTGTTTCAAATAAAGCTCAGATCATCCTGCCTAGTTCAAAGAAATCAAATGAATTATTGGAAATGTTGCTGCGTGCCCCAGTCTGAAGTTCGGATCTACGTAGTAACGGCCTCGAAAATGTTTTCGGCAGCTATCAAAACCCTTCTCAACAGGTCCTTGGAAATCAGCCAAGAAACGTTATACCGATCTTTCTGCTTTTCAATACACTGAAGGCCATCCAAAACGTTCTTGAGTTCAGGTCGCAGATCTGACGACCAAGTAGTAGCGCATTGCTGTTTCAAATCAAGCTCAGGTCATCCTGCCCAGTTCAAAGAAGACAAATTAATTATTAATAATTCTTCTGCGTATCAAAACCCTTCCCAACAGATCGTTGGACACCTGCCAAGAAATGTTATACCGATCTTTCTACATTTCAATACACTGAAGTCCATCCAGAACGTTCAGGGTCGTCAGATCTACTATCAAGTTGAAGCGCAATGCTTGTTTCAAATAAAGCTCAGGTTATCCTACACAGTTCAAAGAAAGCAAATGACTTATTGGAAATTTTTCTGCGTACCCCATAATGACATTCTAGAATGCGCGAAATGTTCTGAAGTTCAGCTCGTAATACATACGAACGAATTTTGTTTCGGCAGCTATCAAAACCCTTCCCAACAAATCGTTCTAGAGTTCAGGTCGTTATGGAGTACGCAGAAACATTTCCAATAAGTCATTTGATTTCTTTGAACTGGGCAGTATGACCTGAGCTTGATTTGAAACAGCAATGCGCTACTACTTGGTCGTCAGATCTGCGACCTGAACTCAAGAACGTTTTGGATGGCCTTCAGTGTATTGAAAAGCAGAAAGATCGGTATAACGTTTCTTGGCTGATTTCCAAGAACCTGTTGAGAAGGGTTTTGATAGCTGCTGAAAACATTTTCGAGGCCGTTGTTGCGTAGGTCTTACAAGCCGAACTTCAGAACATTTCGCGCATTCTAGAATGTCATTATGGGGCACGCAGAAATTTTTTCCATGAGTCATTTGATATCTTTGAACTGAGTAGGATGTACTCTGAGTATTTTTATGTGCACATTACCTTTCGCTTCTATGGTAGAATTCAAGACCTGAACTCACGGGTATTTTGGATGTACTGGAATACTCCACAATATTATCTTCAATACATAAAATTGATTACATATATGCCTACAATTTTTTTGTGATATTTTTCCCTCCTGTCTGGCACAATTTGGTTTATTTCGTGATCAGAATTGAAACTATATTTGACCCCGGGAGTCCTGCTACGTCCCAGAAGGGGATGTGCCTAAGCCCCAAGCTGCTGGTCTAGAGCCAACGGCAGCTTCCGGGGTGGGCACTCAAGGCCTCTTTTCTCCCGGGTCCCAGGGCGTTGTTTGGAAGGGAGAGTTTTCGGTGGGGTGGTCCTAATAAAAAATATTGATTTACCTTTTACACTTTTTATTCGGTGACTACGGGTGACGGTGAACGTTCGTACACTTCGCTGGCGCGATACCAGCGGGAAGGTGCCAATGGCTGGCGGCCAACGAACGCACAGCTGAGCGGAGGTCGGGCGGTGGCCTGTCGAAAGCCGCCGACGGCGGGGGACGTAGAAGCGGCGACGGTGGTGCGCCGAGAAGTTGGTTTGGTTGAATGGTTGAATGGTGGCGGGATGACGCTCGACTGGTGGCCTGTCGAGGAGCTGCGATAGCAAAGAATAGCTTCAATCGAGGATGACGAGCTTTGCACTGATGCACAGTGGGCCAGTCGAAGGTCGCAGGCGGCGTAGAATAGCTTCCGGGAAGCAGACAGTCGCGTGGGGCCTAACGACGGGGTCGATGAAGAATCCCACGTGCGACCGACTTAGGTGAGGTTGCCGTAGTGCAACGCGGCGGTGGTGTGGCGTTCCGCCACGGGCTTGACATCGGCTGTAGGGCAGCCGATAGTTGGCCTAAGGCCAGCGAAGGCGAGGAAGGGCTTGGATGGCGGCTCGTTAGCAGCCGGCTGGTGGTTTATCACTGAACGGCGACGGTGTGGAGTGGCTTGGTTGGTGGTGGATCTCGAGAGGCGATGGTGTACTAAGGCTTGGACGGAATGTGTTGGCGGGAGTCGATAAACGGCGACTTCAAAAGTGTCCTTGCCATGTAACAAATTTCCACTTCGCGGTACAGGTGACCGTACACTCGAACGGATTACGGTTGCAATTCAACCAGATTTCCCAGATATATGCACGAGGAATCCACGTTACTATTCACCGAAACACGACCGCACCATCGTTCGATCACACACTTAATAAACTCTTCTCGCTTCTTTCCACCAAGCGAAATCTCCCAGCCCCACTCGGTGCTCACTCTCGCTGCATCCGCCCACATAGCCACCCATTTCGCATTTATTCTTCCTCGTCACCCGTTATCATTTTTCGTTGGTAACCGTCGTCACCGCAGCCAAACGAGCGAATTTTGAATTGCCCGTTGGTTCCTAGCTGTACAAAATTAAACCCTACAACCCCACACAAATTAACAAACTAGTTACCGTTCGGTAACAGAATTTAAAAAATATGACCATTACTCTTAGATCAGTGATATTGCTTTCAATATCGTTAATTACAGTAATCAGATCAGACCGCATCGTGCTTTCGTGCTGTGCGGTTCTTTCTCTCTTTGCGGAAGGAAGTTTTTAATACTAGCCGAAGCTATTGTAATTTCAACGGTGCTTCTTAGCGCTATTTGTACCCACTGATCCCGTTACGATCTTTGCAAGGACCCGTGCCTTCGTTTTACGTTGGACCCGTTTGCGGGAGTAAAATTCCGACAAGCGGTGGTAATCCTGCAGGGACACCGTTCTGGGAAAAAACCTCTTAGAAGGTCACGTCTCCACGCTCAGCCATGAGCATTAATAAAAACAAGAGGAAGGGGGAGTCTCTGAATTCTCCACTTCCTTCAAAGAAACAAGGTTTCAAGACCGTCCTGCCTAAGCGCGGAAAAAATAGAAGGAAGCTGGAGAATTCAGATATTCCTTCTAACTCTAATATCGGAAATAATTCTTCTCCAATCGAACTGAGCAATCAGTTCGATTTGATTAATGATGAAATTGAGCAAATCGAATATACCTCTAGCCCAGGTGATTCGATTCATGCGAAAAGCAAAGGATTCCGCCAATTGTGGTATCTGTTGCCGAGTTTTCTGGCTTCCGGAATGAGATTTTGAGTAACCTTCAGGGGATCAAGGTTTCATTTCAGATTGCTAGGAAGGGTGACTGCCGCGTTTTGCCTGGATCCTTTGACGATCGCAAACGTCTTCTTCAGTATTTAACTGAGAAGCGCCATAAATTCTTCACATACGACGACAAAACTGAGCGATTGTTCAAAGTCGTCTTGAAAGGTCTCCCCAGTGATGATAAATCACTGGATGAGATTAAAATTGAAATTTCTCAATTATTTGTATTTTCACCAGTCCAAGTAATTAAGATGAAAAAGAAATCCCACTCTGGTACTTCCCAGAGGGGGATTTCTCAAGAATTTTATTTAGTTCATTTTAACAAAAGTTTAACAAAAAAAATTTTAACAAAAGTTTGAAAAGGCCTGTATTATGTCCCATGTCCGTGTTACATGGGAACATTTCCGCAGGCCTGGGGGAAATTTCCAAAACCCCACCCAGTGCCGTAAGTGCCAAAAGTGGGGTCATGGAACCAAACATTGTCACATGGATGCTAAATGCATGATTTGTGGTGGAACCTCTCACCCCAAGGACGCATGTCCTGTGAGAGGAGATTCCAATAAATTTAAATGTGCAAATTGTGGGGGCAATCATAAATCCAATTTCTGGGAATGCCCTTCACGCAAAAAAGTTTTGAATTCCCGTGCAAAATTGATGACGGTTCGCTATTCGTGACGTTTCGCTATTCTGAGAAATACCAACTTTGAGAATAATGTTTCGAAGTTGGATCCCAGTTCGAAACCCTTTTGGAAATTAACGAAAATTCTTAAAAAACCTCAAAAGCCAATTCCAGCGCTTAAAGAGGGAAATAAAATTTTATTAACAAATGGCGAAAAGGCTCAAAAACTTGCTCAGCAGTTCGAGAGTGCCCATAATTTTAGTCTAGGTCTCACTAGTCCAATTGAGGATCAGGTTACACGGAGCTTCGAAGACATTCTCAACCAAGATAATGTTTTTGACCCTTCGTTGGGAACTAATTTGGATGATGTGAGATCTATTACTAGAAAATTTAAAAATATGAAAGCCCTGGGTGATGATGGTGTTTTCTACATACTTATCAAAAACTTCCTGAGAGCTCTTTATCTTTTTGGTTAATTTATTTAATGGATGTTTTCAATTGGTATACTTTCCAGATAAATGGAAAAACGCCAAAGTTGTTCCAATTTTGAAGCCGGACAAAAATCCAGCTGAGGCTTCTAGTTATCGCCCTATCAGTTTGCTTTCTTCAATAAGCAAACTGTTTGAAAAGATTATTTTAAATAGAATGATGGTTCATATTAATGACAATTCTATTTTTGCTGATGAGCAATTTGGTTTTCGCCATGGGCATTCAACCACTCATCAGTTATTAAGAGTTACGAACTTAATTCGGCTCAACAAATCTAAAGGATATTCGACTGGAGTTGCTCTTCTTGATATAGAGAAAGCATTTGACAGTGTTTGGCATGAAGGTTTGATTGTAAAATTGATGAATTTTAATTTTCCTCTGTACATCATTAAACTGATCCAAAATTATTTATCAGATCGCTCACTGCAGGTAAACTATCAGAATACTAAATCTGATAGATTACCTGTAAGGGCTGGTGTCCCGCAAGGCAGCATACTGGGGCCCATATTGTATAACATTTTTACTTCTGACTTACCTGATTTACCACCAGGGTGTCAAAAATCTTTGTTTGCAGATGACACGGGCCTTTCAGCCAAAGGGCAAAGCCTTCGTGTCATTTGTAGTAGATTGCAAAAAGTTTGGATATTTTCTCCACTTACTTGCAAAAATGGAAAATTTCCCCGAATGCTTCCAAAACTCAGCTTATAATTTTCCCACATAAGCCGAGAGCTTCTTATTTGAAACCTTCTAGCAGACATATTGTCACTATGAATGGGGTTCCAATTAATTGGTCTTGTGAAGCTAAAGATTTAGGACTTCTGCTAGATCAAAATTAACTTTTAAAAATCACATTGAAGGCCTTCAAGCCAAATGTAACAAATATATTAAGTGCCTATATCCACTTATAAACAGAAAATCAAAACTTTGTCTTAAGAACAAACTTTTGATTTACAAACAAATTTTAGACCTGCCATGTTGTATGCTGTGCCAATATGGGCTAGTTGCTGCAATACCAGAAAGAAGGCACTCCAGAGGATTCAAAATAAAATTTTGAGAATAATACTGAAGTTGCCTCCGTGGTATAGTACCAATGAACTTCATAGAATTTCTAATATTGAGACATTGCAACAAATGTCCAACAAAATAATTTCCAATTTTAGACAAAAATCGTTGCAATCTTCTATTGCAACGATTAACTCCTTGTACCCTTAGTATAAAATAGGTTAAGTTTAGTTTAAGTTGAAAACATTGTAATTCCTACATGGTTCAATTCAACCAGAGGAAAAATTCTAACTGCCAGAGGCAATTGAAATGTATTATTAATAATAACTAAAAGCGTAACATAGCAAATAAGGATGATAGTGTTAAGAAAACACGGAACACCTAGTCTAAGAGATGAATGCATGTATTAGATAATTAGCAAATAAAATTAGTTAAAAAAAGAAAAAAAAGTGCATCCGAGAACAATTTCTGTGTGGCAGTGAAATTGCACTTGTTGTTAATTATGAAAAGGCAATATCTATTTGATTTGAAAGCATCAAAGTAAGCTTGATATGAACAGCAACGGAGAGCCACCAAAATATCAATCAAAGCAAACATGATACTTTGCCAGCAAAGACATGTGGTCAACCATCACGGACTGGAGTGATAGTTTTCCAGCAGACTTACGGGCTTACGCTTGCCTAGCAGCATGGTAATTTCCACAGATCCCATCAGCATCCGAGAAGAATTCTCATTGGAATCTCTGAAGAATTCCTTTCAGAATCATTGAAGTATTCCAACCGGAATCCAGAAGAATTCACACTCGATCCTTTCAGTATCGTTAAGAGATACCCTTGGGAATCTGTGAGGAACACTGTGATTTGCTTCGGCATCCCTCGACGATCGGAATTCCTCTGACGATTTGCTTCGAAATCCCTCGACGAATTGCTTTGGAACCATTCGACAATTCGCTTCGGAATACATCGACGGTTTGCTTCGGAATTCCTAGAAGATTAATTTTGGACTCCCTCGACGATTTACTTCAGAATCCCTAGACGAATTGCTTCGAAATCATTCGACGATTTGCTTCGAAAAAAAAAAGAATATGAGTGTGATTGATCCCCAATTGCCTTAGGTGGTTGGACCGTATTTCAAGACAAAATTTTCAAACAGGTAGCCGAAACCTTCATTTGCCTATTGATAGCGTTGGTTTGCGTGGGAGTGCTGTCAGATTCGTCAAATCGACGTTCGAATCTTTGTTTACGAAAGCAGATAAGTCGTTTTGAAAATATTGTCTTGATTTATCACATTACCACTGAGATAGCTTGATAAGGTAGAGATTTTTTTGGAAAAAAAAACTTAAACTAGAGAAAATAGATGAAGGGACTATAGCCCCTTCTAGGCATCGGTGCTAGTTATTCCAATGTGAAAAATTCTACGGATTTTCAATCGGCGTGGTAAATTATTGACCACCGGCGTGACAAATTGTAAACGGCGGCGCGCCGATGCAAAAATGTCGGCGGCGGCGGCGTGCCAAAAACTGTCGGCGGCGGCGCACACCTCTATCGCCAAGTCGTTTTGCACCTGGTCTGCCCATCTCGCTCGCTGCGCTCCACGCCGTCTCGTACCTGCCGGATCGGAAGCGAACACCATCTTTGCAGGGTTGCTGTCCGGCATTCTTGCAACATGTCCTGCCAATCGTACCCTTGCGGCTTTAGCTACCTTCTGGATACTGGGTTCGCCGTAGAGTTGGGCAAGCTAATGGTTCATTCTTCGCCGCCATAAACCGTCTTCTTGCACACCGCCAAAGATGGTCCTAAGCACCCGTCTCTCGAATACTCCAAGTGCTTGCAAGTCTTCCTCGAGCATTGTCCATGTTTCATGTCCGTAGAGGACAACCGATCTTATTAGCGTCTTGTACATGACACATTTGATATGGTGCCGAATCTTTTTTGACCGCAATTTCTTCTGGAGCCCGTAGTAGGCCCGACTTCTACAGATGATGCGCCGTTAAACGCTAAATACTGTAGAAGTTGGGCGGTTGTCGGCACCCTTTTGGTTTTGATCCATAACTTTCGTCAAATTGCACAATGTGGTGATATTTGCATACCAATGGAAGCATAAGCTAATAACTGGCGGAGAGAGGTGTTTTATTTCATCTATTAGAAAATGTTTATTAACAATTTTGTTACGACGGGGTGCCGGCAATTGATCACATTCCCCTACTAAATAATAATAACACTCTTCCTGAATTTATAAACAAATTTTACTTATAACTCTGATATTATTTCCGGAGGAGTTCTAGAAGCCAGGGTTCGTAATTTTTAGCATTAGCATTAGCATTGTTACGGTGTAATTCGTAGATTGGAAACTAGTGATACTCATGTTTTGCTTTTGAGATCCTTGTCTAGAATGCTATCAGAAATCAAAGAAGAGTGGTCCTTGATTCCAGGCTTAGAGAAAAATAACAAAAGCATGAGGATTACTACTCCTGGCCACGCCCATCTTCACCGTAACTAGGGAGAGGAAGGAAGTGTTGATGTGGTACTTACTTAACGAGAGGCCACCGACTTAGCGACACCCTCATAAGTACCACGGAGTTGGATAATAAGGATGGTATTCGTTGGGTCAGGATTTGCCTGTAGCTGGCAATGTAACCGTGGTAGATCTTACCCCGTAACACACCACGTAAAGGTGTCTACCCAGCGTTACGGGTCTCTTTTTTTTGCGTCGAAATGCGTTTGCGTTCGCTCACTTCGATTGCCGCTGGAAGTTGGTTTGCTCGTTTTCTTTCATATCCTAGCTTTTTCGGTGCTATTAGCAATGCAAACGGTAGTGGCCTTTGTGGTGCACATAACCTGTTACCAACATGCAGATAGCATGGTAGTGTGGGTAGAGTGAGCGCATCCTTTTGGCTATTATTGTTGATATTCTGGGTTCGAGTCCCGCCGTGGCCGAACCGCTGACTTGGCCAAAACAGCCGTTTGCCCTAACTGATCGTTTGGCTCAAATGGGCGTATCAAGTTTTCCGCAAGTAGTAATGGGTGCCAGCTTGCCTGTGGGCTAGTATCTAATTTAACCTTTGATGAAGTGGATTCACGCCTCCTCATTTACCACAATGATCAAATCAAATTTCGGCCATTTTTTGTCAGACGCGTTTCGGCCTAAAAGTTTGTTCAGCCAATTGACATATTCAGCAAAATAACTTTCGGCCATCGATCAAATAGTTTTCGGCCCTTCCCGTCGTATGGCTGAAATTCATTCGGCGGAAAACTGTTTGTTCGCATGCTACTTGACCGAATAACACGTTAAGCCGAAAGTCATCGAACTGGATTACATTTGGCCACATTGATCGTTTGTCTAAAACGATTATTAGGTCACATAATGTTTGGCAGAAAGTGTTAAAAGTGACAAACTGCGTACGGCCAAACTGGTAATTTGGCTGAAAAGGCCGTCTGACCAATATGGTCGTTCGGCCGAATTTCGATCCTTTTCGGCCAAATAGTTCTTTGTGCTAAATTACCATTTTGACCAAACGGCATTTTCGGATAAATGATCTATTCGGCCTAATGACGTTTTCGGGAAAATTACCAGTTCGGTCAATCGATACGTACGGATGTATGTCCATTTCGGATAAATGGCTCTATCTGCCAAACGGCCATTTCAGTCAAATGACCTATTCGACCCATTGGTTTATTCGGGTTAATGACTTTCGGCCTTGTGGCCTGAGACCAAATGACTGGGACATTCTTGAGAATTTCCAAAATTTGTTGTTTTTAGAACTATAATCCATTCTTCAGTGGTCACTTGAGGCTCACTTTGTGGGTTTCAGAATAATAATCCATATTACAGCGGTCATTTCGTCATTACAGCGACTCATTTTTTCGAATTTTCACAATTCTTATCCAATCCTATACTGGATATACGAGGCGTAGTTTGTGTTTCAGAACCATAAGTCATTTAAAGTGGCCTCTGGAAATGTTACCCTGCACCATACCACCCTGCAGCCAATTCCTTTTAGTACAATATGTTTTAGTACAGCTTGTTACCCAATACCATACCACCCTGCAAGAAATTACAAGTAGATTAAACTAAGTTTCTCGGTATCATGCAAACGGGTTACATTACTAATGAAACTAGAAGCTCTTGGAACCAGAATGAGCTTGCAGGATGGTCATACCACACCACCCTGCAGCACAGAAATAATTTTCAAAAATATTTTTAAATATTCTCATGCAGCAGGCACCTTTGGGGACCAGAATAAGCTTGCAGGATGGTCTTACCACACCACCCTGCAGCACAGAAATATTTTCATGCAGCAGGGGCTTTGGGGGACCAGAATAAGCTTGCAGGACGGTCTAACCACACCACCCTGCAGCACAGAAATAATTTTCAAAAATATTTAAAAATATTCTAATGCAGCAGGGACCTTGGGACAACCACAATCCATTCACAGCGGCCATTTAAGGCTCACTTTGTAATTGCCTTTTTCTCGGGGCGTTGATTCTGATTCTGATAGTAATTATGTGATCCGCTTCTTTTCTTGTAGTGAGTAGAAGAAAATGAGTAGAAGAAATCAGAGGCAGACAAAATTTGTTAAACATGTTGAAAATCGGGTCATCATTATATCTTGTACATATTCATTTATGGAATGAAGAAGATACTCCTTGAAGTCAAAGTTGTTGTTTATCATTATATGAAGTTATAAATCTTGTAATCTAAACTGACTATAAACATAAATATTACCATTTAGAACACCAAGAATGTTCAAACTATTTAAATTATTAGTAGGGTCTTCTTTACCATCATCGGATAATTGTTAAAGAGTAGAAATTTGATTATCTTTTCCTTCAAACCACAAATGCCCTTTACTGATGGAATTTATTCGTTTAACGATAATTTGTACTACGGATAAATTAGCTCAAATCCTATTCACGGTTGCGTATGGGAAGCTAGTGGTAGATAGAAGTGGGTTACGCCGGAAACAGGGCGACTTGATACTTTGAATTGCTCTGATTAAAGCAGAACTCGTCATCTCCTAACTCACATACTAATTTGTTTCTAGAAAGTCGACTATGAATTAGTCCTACAAAGGGTTTTACAATTCCACCATCCGAGCTAGCTCTTTTTTTATTTTTTTTTTAATTTGCGGTGACTGGCTGTTGGAATAATATTTCAAGGCTTTAATTATGTCCACGGAAATCGAATTGAAAGAGTTATGAATAATATTCAAAAAAATTAAGAAAAATAAAAGCAATTAAACGCTCACTTCTATGAACATTGAAGTTGCTCCGCCTCTCCTGGATGGAATATTTCTGTGCTAAGGGAACGTGACATGAGAAAATGTTCAATCTATATTTGTCGATGCCAAAAAAGTGATCTAGACTTCGGTACATGCATTTTTATTGTAAAAAAATATTTTGGCAATAACTTCCAAGTCCATAGTTCGATCTATTTTCAATAGGAAGCAATGGGACAGGATTCTGCGTCGAGTAAAGATAAAGATCACCTCAGTTCGTCGAGCTGAATCGATTGGTATATAACATTATGGGCGTCCGGGCCTTCTATCAAATTCTTTGTTGTCCCAAGAAGTTTCGGTTATTTGTGTCGCTATACTAATGAAAATTGTGAATTAAATAATGAATGCTAAAATAGTTTGATTGTTAGCGGATAAGTTCATCTAATGTACGAAAATAGGTAAGTCAATTCAGAAAACTGCTTTATTGGGCAAAAAAGAAACTCTAGCACAGCGTACCTGCTAAAGTGGCTGCAAAAACCAAGTCAAAGTGAGTTTTCACCCAAGTTTATTGTGTTTATCAGTTGAAAAAGTGCATGAATCTAGCGTAATGTAACTGAAATATGATTGATACACTTTTTTAAAGAAGCATTGATAAATATCTCTATAAAACGATGCTAAATTAATCATACACCTTGGAGTGAGAGACAGGCAACAATATGATTTAATCACATTTCTCTTCGACTAAACGTTCATCAGCCAAGATTCGTTCAACGAGAAGTGCCAAAGCCATCATATACGACATTCGCAGAACTACGTCCTACGCCGCCAGTCACAGCGCGCTCGAAAGCATTGCGAAACAGAAAAAAAAACTAAGTACAAATTAAACCGAGAAACCTCTTCCGCAACTACCTACCGTAGCAGCATGAAAAGCGCAAAATGCACTTTCCACTCGCGAGCAAAAACCCATTCGATCGAGCGTCCTCTCATCGCGCGCCGTCACGGGCTGCACTTCTGCATCGATGACGACCGCGGTTCGCATAATGCCAACAGCACCGACGACGATGACTGCAGCAGTGCATAACATCCATCCATACGTTGTAGGTATTCTGGCTACAAACTGCATCCGAAGAACTGCAGCGACCATTCCCTATCCACACTCTCGTAAGGTCGAACGTACGCGAAAGAGACGGCGAAACTCGTAGCAAGCAAAACAACTTCAGAACCTTACATCGAATCGAGGGCAACATCCTCGATCAACCTTAAATCGGCATGGAAAAAAGGCTATTGCTCTTTTGACACACATTTAATTATAAAACCGGCATATCTTGCGTATTTCTGGCCCCTGCTGCTACCAGTCCGCGCGCCCGCCGATGTGTTCGTGTGTTTGGGAGTGGGGTTTCGCTGTGTTCGTTTCTGGGTGGAAAGCCCACTTGGAGAACTCTTCTGAAAGAATCAACTTCACACACATTCTACGTGCGATTCATTGCTACGTACGTTGCTTAGCTGCTGCGTTCTTTGCCATATACAAGCAAACCTTTTCTGACGTGTGTATTTCAGTACTCTTGCGGCGGGAGCATAACAGTTGAGCGAACCCGTACCCTAATAGCAGGGTAAGCACTCAGCAGCAGAGCTCACTCAGTCGCAATCGCACTGTGCAGCCAGAGCAGCTACATGCCGAACATCAGTGTAGTATAGGAAGCGACAAATTGCCGGCGTTGCGGCTCCGTCGGGAGAAATTGAGAGCGCGCTCATAGGCATCCGCCGAGGCAGCATGTTATGTGTACGGAAGAGTACGTTGACACTGCTGTAAACCGTGGGCCAGGGGACGGCGACGGTTCGCCGGCGATGAAGCAATCGTCGTCGGGGGGTGTGGCAGGGCGACGGGGTTCGGTGAAGTAAGGTTGAAGCCAAACTTGAACATGAACTCTTCGTCGTAGTCGATTGAAAGCAAACATATTTGCGCTAAGAAAGCCGTAGCATAGCTCTTGTCCTCGCCGTGGTAGGCCCAGGTATGCGGAACTGCTGTGAAGATGAGGCGTTTGTGTCGCCTATTTGGAAGGTGAATGGCAAATATTCAATTCATTTCTCTGTAAGCAACCAAAATAGCGAAAACGATAGCATTGGCTAGATCTATTCTATTACTGATTCTGGTCTATAAATAAATAAATTATGAAAACCCCTACTCCAATGCGCAAAACAAAATTTAGAGTTATTATAAAACAAGAAGAAAATCATGTGTCATACCAAACATCATGTTTTCGAATGTTGTTGCATTATATGATACCGTTGGGAAACATTTTCCTTCATTCAAACCAGCATAACAAAAACATTCTGAAATTTTTATTTCAAGGGGAGGAGGGTCTGGCGGCCGAACCACGTGGTTTTTGTTATTTTTTCGATATTTCAATGCTTGATTATGCAAAAACTTCATTATAAATCTCGATAGTTTGAGACTTTTAGAACGAACAAGGAACTAAAATAACCTGTTTTATTAAAATACCTAAATTATGAAAAAATGTGGAAAAACATGACATTTTAAAATGTAAATTTAATTTAGGCATTCGGTTAAATTTTTTCCAGATTTCCATTTTAATTTTTTATTTTTAAAAGTTTTGGCTCATTCAGTAGCCGCTAAGTTGCGAAGGCCAACGGAGGTCCTTCGTAGCTTAGTTGGTTAAAAGCATTAGTCCAGCGTACTGAGGGTCGTGGGTTCGAGTTCCATCGAAGGAAAAGTGGTTAACTCCAATACATTTTTCAAATCCAAATCTTCCACATAATGTACATATTCACATGTAAGTTTTCAGAACATTGTAAATTAATGTCCAAGTCGGATGGTTTAATACACCCAGTTCTTTTTTCACTCGGGTGGATTTTAGTCGATTAAGGTGAAGCGTTGTGACACTCAAATTTATATGTAATTGTGTCATAAAAATCATCAACCATGGATTAGTAGTGGTGGCAACTTCCAATATCAATTCAGTAAGCATACACGTGGGAATATTTTTTTGTTAACATCCGACAACAGTAAACATTGCATGCATTCGGAAGAGTTCAAGACAAAATTTTCAAAACGACTTATCTGCTTTTGTAAACAAAGATTCAAACGACGATTTGACGAATCTGATAGCTCTACCACGCAAACCAACACCATCATAGGTAGGTATAGTATTCCGTTACCTGTTGATGATGTTGGTTTGCGTGGAGAGCTATCAGGTTCGTCAAATCGTCGTTTGAATCTTTGTTTACAAAAGCAGATAAGTCATTTTGAAAATTTTGTCTTGAGTTCAGCCCAATTTAGACGCAGTATCAATCAATACAGTCTAAATATGGGATTACCTGATGGAATTTGTCAGAAAAGCATCAGTTTTTCTTTTGTTTGGGTGAATATTATTGGATTTTGTTTTCACTAGGCTGGCTGTTTATGTTTACATCTTAAACCGTTGTTGCCAGCTGCTCAAGCGCACCAAAAACAAGATCATTTTTTGCTCCGATTTTTCAATTTTTACAATGCACCCCAAAACAGAATCAATAAGATATTATTATTGCATCATTACATAATGCGTTAGGAAAAGATTGATTAATTTTATCGATATTTTACATGTTTCCGCTATGATTTTACAATAGTTCATATCGACATCACTGTCTGCTGCTGATCAATGATTGCTTGCATACGACGCTACCGACGACGTGCAGAGTGTTGAAAACGGCGACGTCGTTAGCATGGTGCGTTACTGGGGGGAATTTTTTCACTTTGTGCACTTGCTTATATATCTTCCCTACATTAGCGCTATGTGATAATATCATCATATCGCCGCGTAGATTGAAGTTCGATCTATGTCCAGATTTACTTTTTTAGTGAGAAAATGCTCACGTATGTAGTCAATATATAAATTAAATTTATCCGTGCATATCCGGGTGGGTGGGGTTGGTTGTTTGTTTGACTGTGTTGGTAAGCCGCAAGGCAGCCATTCTGAATGACATGTCATAAAGGCGAGGATAGGGCACTAAATGTCAACAAAGGAAAAATCAGAACGTTTTGACAGATAGGTACCCAACATGTTTGGGGACGATAACAAAGGGAACCGCAGCGACAATCGTCCTCTATAGTTTATTACCTCTATTGCTGTGAAGGATCAGGTTAACCGGGAAATTAAAGAATACCAACCGTGTAAAAAAATATTGGGTGCACCCTATGCAATAAGCTTTGATTGAACTAAGGTTTGAGCTCTTAGGTGGCTCAGAATTGTGAAAAAGCCACGTAAAATCTTAAATCATGAAATCGATCATTTTACTGCCATTATAATTTGACATTTTCAACCCGCAAAGAAAAGCGAAAAGTTTTGAAATAGAGTATGATTGTTCTAATTGAAAAGTGATTTTATCTCTAGCACGCATCAATCTTTGTCAAAAAGTAATCGATTTGTCGTAAGTTTAAGTTCCAATGGATATTCCTGCAGACATTCAAAGGAATTGTTTTTGAAAGTTTAATAGAACTTCTCGTATAATATATTACAACTTTCCTATCAGAAATCTATTTTCGCATGGTTAATCGGATGAATTTCCCTTCGGAAATTCGGATGAATTTTCCAATTTCCCTTCGGAAATTCGGATGAATTTC
Source organism: Armigeres subalbatus (assembly GCF_024139115.2). Lineage (NCBI taxonomy): Eukaryota > Metazoa > Arthropoda > Insecta > Diptera > Culicidae > Armigeres > Armigeres subalbatus. Next base: position 220,590,189 of record NC_085141.1, on the reverse strand, counting down.
CCTTCAGAAATTCGGATGAATTTCCCTTCGGAAATTCGGATGAATTTCCCTTCTGAAATTCGAATGAATTTCCCTTCGAAAATTCTAATGAATTTCCCTTCGAAAATACTAATGAATTTCCCTTCGGGAATTCGGATAAATTTCCCTTCGGAAATTCGGATGGATTTCCTTCAGAAATTCGGATGAATTTCCCTTCGGAAATTCGAATAAATTTCCCTTCGGAAATTCGGATGAATTTCCCTTCGGAAATTCGGATGAATTTCCCTTCGGAAATTGGGATGAATTTCCCTTCGGAAATTCGGATGAATTTCCCTTCGGAAATTCGGATGAATTTCCCTTCGGAAATTCGGATGAATTTCCCTTCGGAAATTCGAATGAACTTTCCTTCGGAAATTCGAATGAATTTCCCTTCGGAAATTCGAATGAATTTCCTTTCGGGAATTCGAATGAATTTCCCTTCGGAAATTCGAATTAATTTCCCTTCGAATATTCGAATGAATTTTCCTTCAGAAATTCGAATGAATTTCCCTTCGGAATTTCGAATGAATTTCCCTTCGAAAATTCGATTGAATTCCCCTTTCAAAAATTGGGATGAATTTTCCTTCAGAAATCCGGACAGATTTCCCTTCGGAAATTCGGATGAATTTTCCTTCGGAAATTCAAATTAATTTCCCTTCGGAAATTCGGATCAATTTCCCTTCAAATATTTTGATAAAATTCCCTTCGGAAATTTGGTTGAATTTCCCTTCGGAAATTCGAATGAATTTCCCTGCGGAAATTCGAATGAATTTCCCTGCGGAAATTCGAATGAATTTCCCTTCGGAAATTCGAATGAATTTCCCTTCGGAAATTCGAATGAATTTCCCTTCGGAAATTCGAATGAATTTTCTTTCGAAATTGAATGAATTTCCTTCGAAATTGAATGAATTTCCTTCGAAATTCGAATGAATTTCCTTCGAAATTCGAATGAATTTCCTTCGAAATTCGAATGAATTTCCTTCGGAAATTCGAATGAATTTCCTTCGGAAATTCGAATGAATTTCCTTCGGAAATTCGAATGAATTTCCTTCGGAAATTCGAATGAATTTCCCTTCGGAAATTCGAATGAATTTCCCTTCGGAAATTCGAATGAATTTCCCTTCGGATATTCGAATGAATTTCCCTTCGGATATTCGAATGAATTTCCCTTCGGATATTCGAATGAATTTCCCTTCGGAAATTCGAATGAATTTCCCTTCGGAAATCCGAATGAATTTCCCTTCGGAAATTCGAATGAATTTCCCTTCGGAAATTCGAATGAATTCCCTTTCGGAAATTCGAATGAATTTCCCTTCGGAAATTCGAATAAATTACCCTTCGGAAATTCGAATGAATTTTTCTTCGGAAATTCGAATGAAATTTCCTTCGGAAATTGTAATGAATTTCCCTTCGGAAATTCGAATGAATTTCCCTTCGGAAATTTAAATGAATTTCCTTTAGGAAATTCGAATGAATTTCCCTTTGGAAATTCGAATGAATTTCCCTTCGGAAAATCGGATGAATTTCCCTTCGGAAATTCGAATGAATTTCTCTTCGGAAATCCGAATGAATTTCCCTTCGGAAATTCGAATGAATCTCCCTTCGGAATTTCGAATGAATTCCCTTCGAAAATTCGGATGAATTTCCCTTCGGAAATTCGAATGAATTTCCCTTCGGATATTCGAATGAATTTCCCTTCGGAAATTCGAATGAATTTCCCTTCGGAAATCCGAATGAATTTCCCTTCGGAAATTCGAATGAATTTCCCTTCGGAAATTTAAATGAATTTCCTTTCGGAAATTCGAATGAATTTCCCTTCGGAAATTCGAATGAATTACCCTTAGGAAATTCGAATGAATTTTTCTTCGGAAATTCGAATGAAATTTCCTTTGGAAATTGTAATGAATTTCCCTTCGGAAATTCGAATGAATTTCCCTTCGGAAATTCGAATGAATTTCCCTTCGGAAATTCGAATGAATTTCCCTTCGGAAATTTAAATGAATTTCCTTTAGGAAATTTGAATGAATTTCCTTCGAAATTTAAATGAATTTCCTTTAGGAAATTCGAATGAATTTCCTTTGAAATTGAATAAATTTCCTTCGGAAATTCGGATGAATTTCCTTCGAAATTGAATGAATTTCCTTCGAAATTGAATGAATTTCCCTTCGGAAATTCGAATGAATTTCCCTTCGGAAATCCGAATGAATTTCCCTTCGGAAATTCGGTTGAATTTCCCTTCGGAAATTCGGTTGAATTTCCCTTCGGAAATTCGAATGAATTTCCTTCCGGAAATTCGAATGAATTTCCCTTCGGAATTTCGAATGAATTCCCTTCAAAAATTCGGATGAATTTCCCTTCGGAAATTCGGTTGAATTTCCCTTCGGAAATTCGGTTGAATTTCCCTTCGGAAATTCGGTTGAATTTCCCTTCGGAAATTCGGTTGAATTTCCCTTCGGAAATTCGGTTGAATTTCCTTTCGGAAATTCGGTTGAATTTCCCTTCGGAAATTCGGTTGAATTTCCCTTCGGAAATTCGGCTGAATTTTCCTTCGGAAATTCGGTTAAATTTCCCTTCGGCATTCCAATGAATTTTTCTTCGGAAATTCGAATGAAATTTCCTTCGGAAATTGGAATGAATTTCCTTTGGAAATTCGAATGTATTTCCCTTCGGAAATTCGGTTAAATTTCCCTTCGGCATTCCAATGAATTTTTCTTCGGAAATTCGAATGAAATTTCCTTCGGAAATTGGAATGAATTTCCTTTGGAAATTCGAATGTATTTCCCTTCGGAAATTCGGATGAATTTCCCTTAGGAAATTCGGATCAATTTCCCTTCGGAGATTCGGTTAAATTTCCCTTCGGAAATTCGGTTGAATTTCCCTTCGGAGATTCGAATGAATTTCATTTCGGAAATTCGGTTGAATTTCCCTTCGAAAATTCGGTTGAATTTCCCTTCGGAAATTCGGTTGAACTTCCCTTCGGAAATTCGGTTGAATTTCCCTTCGGGAATTCGGTTGAATTTCCCTTCGGAAATACGGTTGAATTTCTCTCCGGAAATTCGGTTGAATTTCCCTTCGGAAATTCCAATGAATTTCCCTTCGGAAATTCGGTTGAATTTCCCTTCGGAAATTCGAATGAATTTCCCTTCGGAAATTCCAATGAATTTCCCTTTGGACATTCGAATGAATTTCCCTTCGGACATTCCAATGAATTTTTCTTCGGAAATTCGACTGAAATTCCCTTCGGGAATTCGAATGAATTTCCCTTCGGAAATTTAAATGAATTTCCTTTCGGAAATTCGAATGAATTTCCCTTTGGAAATTCGAATGAATTTCCCTTCGGACATTCGAATGAATTTCCCTTCGGCATTCCAATGAATTTTTCTTCGGAAATTCGAATGAAATTTCCTTCGGAAATTGGAATGAATTTCCCTTCGAAAATTCGAATGAATTTCCCTTCGGAAATTTAAATGAATTTCCTTTCGGAAATTAGAATGAATTTCCCTTTGGAAATTCGAATGTATTTCCCTTCGGAAATTCGGATGAATTTCCCTTAGGAAATTCGGATCAATTTCCCTTCGGAAATTCGGTTAAATTTCCCTTCGGAAATTCGGTTGAATTTCCCTTCGGAAATTCGGTTGAATTTCCCTTCGGAAATTCGGTTGAATTTCCCTTCGGAAATTCGGTTGAATTTCCCTTCGGAAATTCGGTTGAATTTCCCTTCGGAAATTCGGTTGAATTTCCCTTCGGAAATTCGGTTGAATTTCCCTTCGGAAATTCGGTTGAATTTCCCTTCAGAAATTCGGTTGAATTTCCCTTCGGAAGTTCGGATGAATTTTCCTTCGGAAATTCGAATGAATTTCCCTTCGGACATTCGAATGAATTTCCCTTCGGCATTCCAATGAATTTTTCTTCGGAAATTCGAATGAAATTTCCTTCGGAAATTGGAATGAATTTCCCTTCGAAAATTCGAATGAATTTCCCTTCGGAAATTTAAATGAATTTCCTTTCGGAAATTAGAATGAATTTCCCTTTGGAAATTCGAATGTATTTCCCTTCGGAAATTCGGATGAATTTCCCTTAGGAAATTCGGATCAATTTCCCTTCGGAAATTCGGTTAAATTTCCCTTCGGAAATTCGGTTGAATTTCCCTTCGGAAATTCGGTTGAATTTCCCTTCGGAAATTCGGTTGAATTTCCCTTTGGAAATTCGGTTGAATTTCCCTTCGGAAATTCGGTTGAATTTCCTTCGGAAATTCGGTTGAATTTCCTTCGAAATTCGGTTGAATTTCCTTCGAAATTCGTTTGAATTTCCTTCGGAAATTCGGTTGAATTTCCTTCAAAATTCGGTTGAATTTCCTTCGAAATTCGGTTGAATTTCCTTCAGAAATTCGGTTGAATTTCCTTCGAAGTTCGGATGAATTTTCCTTCGAAATTCGGATGAATTTCCTTCGAAATTCGAATGAATTTCCTTCGAAATTGAATGAATTTCCTTCGAAATTGAATGAATTTCCTTTGAAATTGAATGAATTTCCTTCGAAATTGAATGAATTTCCTTCGAAATTCGAATGAATTTCCTTCGAAATTGAATTAATTTCCTTCGGAAATTGAATGAATTTCCTTCGAAATTGAATGAATTTCCTTCGAAATTCGAATGAATTTCCCTTCGGAAATTCGAATGAATTTCCCCTCGGAAATTCGAATGAATTTCCCCTCGGAAATTCGAATGAATTTCCCTTCGGAAATTCGAATGAATTTCCTTTCGGAAATTCGAATGAATTTCCCTTCGGAAAGTCGAATGAATTTCCCTTGGGAAATTCGAATGAATTTCCTTTGGGAAATTTGAATGAATTTCCCTTCGGAAATTCGAATGAATTTCCCTTCGCAAAGTCGAATGAATTTCCCTTCGGAAATTGAATGAATTTCCTTCGGAAATTGAATGAATTTCCTACGGAAATTGAATGAATTTCCCTTCGAAAAGTCTAACGAATTTCCCTTCGGAAATTCGAATGAATTTCCCTTCGGAAATTCGAAGGAATTTCCCTTCTTAAATTCGAATGAATTTCCTTCGAAATTGAATGAATTTCCTTCGAAATTCGAATGAATTTCCTTCGAAATTCGAATGAATTTCCTTCGAAATTGAATGAATTTCCTTCGGAAATTGAATGAATTTCCTTCGGAAATTCGAATGAATTTCCCTCGAATTCGAATGAATTTCCTCGAAATTCGAATGAATTTCCTTCGAAATTGAATGAATTTCCTTTCGGAAATTCGAATGAATTTCCTTCGGAAAGTCGAATGAATTTCCTTGGGAAATTTGAATGAATTTCCTTTGGGAAATTTGAATGAATTTCCTTCGAAATTCGAATGAATTTCCTTCGAAATTGAATGAATTTCCTTCGAAATTGAATGAATTTCCTTCGAAATTCGAATGAATTTCCTTCGAAATTCGAATGAATTTCCTTCGAAATTCGAATGAATTTCCTTCGAAATTGAATGAATTTCCTTCGAAATTCGAATGAATTTCCTTCGAAATTGAATGAATTTCCTACGGAAATTGAATGAATTTCCTTCGAAATTCTAACGAATTTCCTTCGGAAATTCGAATGAATTTCCTCTCGAAAGTCGAATGAATTTCGTTCGAAATTCGAATGAATTTCGTTCGAAATTCGAATGAATTTCTTTCAAAATTCGAATGAATTTCCTTCGAAATTCGAATGAATTTCCTTCGAAATTGAATGAATTTCCTTCGAAATTGAATGAATTTCCTTCGAAATTGAATGAATTTCCTTCGAAATTCGAATGAATTTCCTTTGAAATTGAATGAATTTCCTTTCGAATTGAATGAATTTCCTTTCGAAATTCGAATGAATTTCCTTCGAAATTCGAATGAATTTCCTTCGGAAATTCGAATGAATTTTTCTTCGAAATTGAATGAATTTCCCTTCGAAATTCAAATGAATTTCCTTCGAAATTCGAATGAATTTCCTTCGAAATTGAATGAATTTCCTTCGAAATTGAATGAATTTCCTTCGAAATTGAATGAATTTCCTTCGAAATTCGAATGAATTTCCTTCGGAAATTCGAATGAATTTCCTTCGGCAATTCGAATGAATTTCCATTCGGAAATTCGAATGAATTTCCTTCGGAAATTGAATGAATTTCCTTCGAAATTGAATGAATTTCCTTCGGAAATTCGAATGAATTTCCTTCGGCAATTCGAATGAATTTCCATTCGAAATTCGAATGAATTTCCTTCGAAATTGAATGAATTTCCTTCGAAATTGAATGAATTTCCCTTCGGAAATTCGAATGAATTTCCCTTCGGAAATTCGAATGAATTTCCCTTCGGAAATTCAGACTTATTCATCTTAAGAAATTTGGCTAAATTTCCTTCCGGAAACTCGGATGACTTTTCCCTTAGAAATGCGAATGAATTTCCCTCCGGAAACTCGCTTGAATTTTCATTCAGATATAAAGATGAATTCCCCTCCGGAAATACGGATGAATTTTCCTTCGGCAATTAGGATGAATTTTCCTTCGGCAATAACGATGAATTTCCCTTCGGAAATTCGCATGAATTTACATTCGGAAATTCGCATGTACATATTTCCTTCCTGAAATTTGAATGAATTTCATTTTAGAAATTCGGATGAATTTCCCTTCAGAAAATCAGATAAACGAATGGATTTTCCTTCGGAAACTCGCATGAATTTTCATTCGGAAATTTAGATGAATTTCTCTTCGAAAATTCGTATGAATTTTTCTTTTGATTAATTCGGATTAATTTTCCATCGAAAGTTCGGATTTCATTCAGTTTCTCGGGAATTCAGATGAACTTTTTTAACGAATTTGGACGTTTTCCCCCCTCGGAAATTCGAAGGAATTTCCATTCGGTAATCCGAATAAAGTTTCCTTCTGAATATTGGTAACTCCTCCTATAATCGGAGAATTTTTGCATTGGATATTCAGAAGCATTTCCCTTCGAAAATTCAAAAGCATTTTTCACCAGAAATTCGAAATTATTTATAGTTGTTAATCAGCCCAAATAGTCAGGAACTACCATTTGGCTGGCTAATGTCGGAAGAAATCCTCTCAAGCAATTTAGAGGAATTTCTTTCAGAGAAATGTTACTCCGGAAACTGAGAGAAATTTCCTTTTCCGAAATTGAGAAGAAATTCTAAGAAATTTGAGATGATATTCTGATTGGGAAGAATATTCACTGAAAATTTGAAAATTCAAAAATATGGATTGCGAGAAATTTGAAATATTTTTTCTATGGAAATTCGAAAACATATTCCCTTGAAACTATATTCATTCTCCAAATGCTGTAGGAACCATTCAATATAGCCATTTGAAGTTGGAGCTTCAACGCGTAAGATAATAATTGTGGAAATTTATGATCGTTCGCAAATCAAGTATGTCGTTCTTATTATACTAACAGTCTGTATCCGGACAAAAACTTGCCATGGAAATCCTCGTTTCAGCAGTAAGTTTGAACCAACAGCAATAAAATCAAGCCCTCGTTTTCCGTCTTGATAGATGAGAAGAATGTCCAGCTTTCTTTCCCTGAAATGGTAATAAAAATAAATTGACATTCACTCTTTTCATTCATTCTGTCCTTTCGAATTTCAATTTGTGAAATTTTTTATCACGCTTTCATAACAAATAATAAAAGATTCAATTCAAATAAGCTTACTAAATTTTCATTTGATAATATAGTTTTAATTGATCACGGCGTATCGTATGTGCCCAACAGATAGGTGGGTTTTTATTTTTTTTAATTTGGATAATATTGAATATACATACAAGTTAATAAAGGATAAGTGCTAGATCAACTCTGTCCCAAGAAACTTGGCTGGTAATCATGACACGCAGAGCAGGATTGAATCGTTTTAAATGGATGTCTTATTTGTCTATTTCTTTTGCTCATTGAAAACTCTGGTCGTTGTGAGCCGGAAGGCAAAATTCGAACAACATCTAATCGCTAGGAATCGAAATTTTGATCAGCGTAGTTCCCATTTCCGGGGGGTTTTCTACCAAGTAAAAACAGCACAGCATTGGAGCTTTTCCGTAGAATTCATCATACGGATTGCGCGTCCGTAGATAACAACAATCATTAGAGCTGCAATTTCCTCCTACAATTCAATTAGTCGAACGCGATGGCCCAAGGGAAAAACACTCCACGCACCGGAATTCTTTCGAGTGCATCGTCCTCTCAGGTCCCAGAGAAAAACGGCTCCTGTTGCTACAGCCAGCACCCGGCAGCCAGTGGGCAGATCAGTTGCCGGTGCTGTGTCTTGACGTTTTACTTGAGGTGATTTACAATGTCCACTGGCTGTGTGTCTTTTGGATCAACGTCGCAGTGCTTCGTCGAGGGTCTCTCAGGATGCATTAACGAAATTTCTTGTGTTAGAAAATATTACCATGATTGTGGCGTAACGAGTTATTAATTATATTTTTTTGTTTTTCTCTTTTTCAGGAAACGAAAACTATCTTGTGACAGGTGTTTGATGTTCTATGTGTCAAGGAAAAGAGAGTAAGAAATTAGTGAACGCAGGATAGTGTGGTAAAATATCTTAGAGAGAAAACCAGATGTTGTGAATTAACCGAAACGGGAATAGAAAACTCATGTTTTGAGAAGTCTATGAAATCTGAGTGAAAAAAGTTACTTAAAAAGTGAAGTGAAGCGGAAAACTTCTATTCTATGTGTACACCGTAGCATGGCAGATGATAATGGCCGACTTTATTGATTTAAGGTAAGTCGTTTTTCGTGATTGTTATATAAGGTATTTCGAAATAAATATGTAGACAATACTTCAATGTTCAATGCTAATAACAATAAAATAAATGATCAATCATCAATTTTTCAACGTTCCTGCATTTCGCGCAAAGTTCATCGACAGCCGCGGCATTGCTATTCCTGTTCCACGTTTTGCGGTCACTTTCATTACATTCATTTTCCTTTCCCTTGCCTTTTTTTTTTGCTCTCTCTTGATCCGGGAGCATCGCGCGATCATTGTCCGCTTGTTGGTTAGTTAGTTGGCAGTAGTGGGTACCGACCGGCGGATAACTGTTTCTGTTGTAGAAGCCCCCAAGGTGAACCAGTCGGCTAGAGCGGAGAGCAAAGCTGCAACAGCCAGCGCCGGTAAAAAAAGACACCTAAAAGACTCCCATTTGTGCGGACGCCCGCCTGCAGTTTCCTACGGGGTTAGACTTCTGTGCCATCGTCCATCGTCGTCGTCATCGGCATCGGCGTGTTTTCTATTTGACGCGCAATGATTGCATGGTTTTACTTTTCTTGCGGTACTGATTAATGGTTGAACTTATGCCTTTAGGTTGGTTAGGGTAGAGGAAAAAGATAGTGAATTTATCTTATGAAATGGAAAGGGTTTTAACAAGAGGCTCAACGATTATGGTTTGACGTGACTTTCGACCCATCAATTGAGGGTCATCCTTTCACAATCATACCGTGTCCATAATAATACTTCAATTGTTTAAAATGCAAATAACTTATTTGCTATAACATCATTTGCACACAGCATATTAATATGAACAAAAATGTTAAGTGGGAAGAAGATATTTTTTTGCACAAATGCGAGAATAAAAATTCGACTGCTTCGAAATACTTGTTGAACACGTCCAACTAAATTGCGAATTAACTGCGAGGATACTTTAAATTTTATAAATTTAGATTTTAGGATTTTTTTTCGGAAAATCAATTAGAGATTGCTTCGTAAATTCTTTTGAGAATTCCTTCGAAAATTCTTCAGGAATGTATAACAAAAATACAAAATTACTAAGGATTTTTCAAATGAATTCTTGATGAAACTTCCGCAGGAATTTCTGGATAAATTATCGAAGGTGTTTTTGGAGATTTTTCCAAAGGATACGTAAGAATTATTTGCGTAATTTTCTAAAGTATTACTGAAGGAATTGCCAGGATGAGTCCACGAAAGGATTCCTGAAGGAATTTCAAAAGGATTTCAGGAGAAATTTCTAAGTTTCTAAATTTCCCGAAGGGATTCTTAGAAGATATTCTAAAGCTATTCTCAAAGAATTTCCAAAAGGAACCCCAAAATAAATTTCCGAATAAATTTCTGAATTGATTCCCGAGGGAATTCCATAAGCAATTTCTATGGAAAATTTTGGGAATTTTTGGACAAGTTGCACAATACATTCTCCAGGAATGTCCGAAGGAGTAACTGGAGGAATTTCCAAACAAATACCAGGAACAATTTCCATTAGGAATTCCAGAAATGATTTCCGAAGGAATCTCTAAAGGAGTTTTCCTAAAAATATCCGGAAGAACTCTTTGTGGTGTTGTTAAAAGATTCTTTTGTAATTCCTTAGATTTTTTAAAAGAATTCATTCGGAATTTTATTCAGGAAAACTTTTTTTCCAAAGAAATTTCCGCATGAATTACTTAAAAAATTCCAATGAATTTCAAAAGAATCTCTGGAGCATTTTTCGAAGATATCTCCAGTAGAAGCATAAGTATTAGAACGCTAGTGAAGCTGTAGCCATTAAAATTATTCTGCCAGAATATGCTTTAATAAGCTTAACTTGGTCGTTTGTTGTCCATCGTGTTGTAGTGCATGCTTGCTTTCATCACCCAATTCGGGGTTTGACACTTATAGTACCGGTGCATTGGCTGCTAGGTCCAAGCAAATTAGATGTTGGTCACGCGAACAGGAGCTACATTTGTAATCTTATACTTTTGCATCTATTTACTTAATTTCCAAACGCATTTGTAAAGGAATTTTCAAAGGAACTCCTGAAGGAGTTTCCAAAGGAATTTTTAAACACATTTTCGAGGAAATTACTAAAGGAATTTCTTAAGGAATTGGTAGAGGAATTTACTAACATTTTTTTCGGAACAATTCCTTAAGAAGCTAAAGTTTCTCGAAAGAAGTTACCAAATTAAAATCAAAAGGAATACCTTAGGAGATTTCCGAAAGAATTCTTAAATGAATTTCTGAAAAAAAAATCTCGATGAAATTAAAAAAAAATCTGAGGAAATCTCCAATGTATTTTACGGAGGTATTTCCGATAGATTTCCGATAGAATGTATGGAGAAGCTAAAAAAGGGATTTCTGAAGAAATTTCCAAAGAAATTCGTAAAAAATTGCCGAAAAAACCTCTCAAGGAATTTCCGGAAAAATGGGTTTGTAGAAGAATTTCCGAATGAAACCCTTTGAGGAAGTTCCTAAAGAATACCTGAGAGAAATTCCGAAGCTATTTTTTGAAATCCCTTTTTGAAGAAGTGTGTGCATTCATTTTATGCGGATTTTCCGAAAGAATCACTAGAGAAATTTTTGAATGAATGGTTGGAGCATCTTCTGAATGACACTGAAAAAAAATGGTGGAATGTCCTAAAAAAATGAAGTTATTTACGAGAAAAAATGTCGGGAAGGAAATTCACAAAGAATTCCAGGGATCGGAGGAAACATTTAGAATAATTCGTAGAGACTTTTCCAATGAATTACTAAACAATTTCTAAGCGATAAAATACAATTTATATTTCGTAACGGGTATTTGCAACTGCATCAAAATGTTTTAAACGATTAATCTGTCAACTGATTCACGCCACCAATATTGATTTTACAACTGTCGTCAAATTATCAACAAACCGATTACGCCAAAATTACTGGTGCCCCATCATTACCAGGACTCTGGCTCCGTCAGCATTGTCGGCCTCTTGGGGCAATGACGATGGAACTGAATAGTTGTTTGAGATTCTGAGCCCACTAATATTTTACTATGAAAATCGTTTTTTACAATATTTACTTAGTTGAATTGATTGTTTAGCTGCAAAAGTCTATAACGAGTGCTGAAAAAATCGAGTTTTGCAACGAGTTGCACACGCTATTTTTTGCAATGACGAAAAATAGGCTTCAATATGATAAATCCGTACCAAAATGGTACAATTTAGATGATCAATCTTGCCAAAATATCATGGTGCTGCAGGAAACAAACATATTGCATGTTATCGTGCCACATTGTATACTGGATAGACGATGAAGTGATAGAAAAACCTGCCTTTGAAGAATTCGATGTCATGCCCATCAAATTATTTAATTTATTATGTGACAAGGAGAATACACTATTTGAACACTCACCCAAGCTAATTGAGCAAAATGTGGTCATGTAACTACTGTTCTAATGATGGTTTTTTATTAAAGCACCCAAATGAGTGCTATAATGGATTTTATGCAACCCATTTGAGTTGCATAATGTTCATTAAAGCACCCATTTCATTGGTATGGAAAAGTAGGCCATTTCATCACTCAAATGTCAACTGTAAACCAGGTATTATGATCAGGAATTGCAAAAAATAACATTATGATGATGATGATGATGATTAATTAATTAGTTAAACTTTTTATTATTCGATATACATTTCTTGCGCTTAGTAACATAGTGCGTAACTGAATATGTGGACTTCTTTTCGTCGATATTTTCTTTCTATCATTGTAGCGAATTTGCGACAGCTAATAATTTAATTGTTTGGTGTGATAAAGGATGATTGCAACTTGCATCAGAAGCAACAATAACGGTTGTAGCTATTGAAACAGTTGAGGTTTAACCGAAATATAAAATCGATGTAGGAAAATCTATCAAAACATTTGCGCCCTTTATGATTCTAAGAGCATGTTTTTTTTATATTTCAAATTAAATATATTCCACAACATTACGATACGCATGGTCTCCTTAAAATATGCTCGTCTCCAGTGCTTCCTCCTTGACCCGACAGCGCTAGCTCCCTTTAGTAGCAGATGACAGCATTCCATTAATGACAACCCACATAAATCAAAACGATAGCCGAACCATTTTTGGAATGGTTTACGTTCCACGCTGTACCATAGTAATAATAATAGTACCGAACCACAATTGTACTGTAGTCTGATGACGTTTTGCTCATAGTGAAGACGGTTTTTGTAGACCGGACTGTATGAGCAACGGGTTGTTAAGAATGTTGACCATACGAAAAAAAGGTTTTCTTCATACATTTTCTGGAGGAAAGATTTTATCAATATTATATAGATTACGGTTCAAAGACCGTAAACCTCATTGTTTAAGGTTAAGGCAATTGTATTACCAAAATTATGTATTGTTCAAGGAACTTAGTGTTAATGGCTAACGATATCAACTATGCCCATGTTATATTTGTAACTGTACGAAGAACTGTAAATGATTATGCGGGAAGCCTCCCTGAATCCAAAACTAAATTCGCTCACGTTTGCGAGGGCATACCACTCAATGTGGAAGAAGTAATTTATATTATTCCACGCATGTTACGACGCAGCAAAGCTGAAATAAAAAGATGACAATTGTGCGTGGCTTCCATTTTGAGGTGTGTGCCCTAGAAAACGAAAGTAGATTTCAGTTTGGATCGCGGGAGGCTTGTCCTTAAACAAAATGAAAGAGAAATTAAGATGCATGCATTTACCTACTGAAAGTCGATGAATTTTCTAACACCTTCCAAAAATTCACAGAGTTTTTACGCATTTTTTTAAATTAACAAAATTTTGCTCCTAAAATTTTAGTTCTGGGGAGATTTTAACCCAAAACCACCTACTGCAGGTATGCTTATGCCAATTTCCGTGAAAACGGTTCCTGAAATATGATGATATGATAATGCGATAATGGGTATCTTACATCATGAACTTGATTATAGAAATGTATTTACAGGATGATGATGTCTACCGCCGTCCTAATAGCAGGTTCCCGGGGCTGAAATCAGTTTTCAATTTAGAATCTATTTTTTGATGACGGTAAGACTCACTAGCCAATTTATAACAGGGTTCGGGTGTTTTGCGAAAGTGACATTGGTTCAAAATCTATTGCTAAATGTTTTCACGGAAATGGTCATACCTCACGGTATTTTTAACGGTTTCCTGATCTGCAGCCAGCATTGGTCGGCAAATTAGTTCTAGTTCCTGGGAACATGATGAAAGTGATTGTCACATTACAAGCAGAAAACAGAGTGGCAACTGAACCGGGAAAACCGGGAGCACCAGGAATTAACCGGGAATTTGTTTGAACCGTGATAAACTGGGAATTCCGTTGAAAATAAAATTTTTGATCATATTCAAAATGTTCAGCATGCCAATTTGAATATTTCCGTAAATTGGAGCTTTTTGATAGTTTTTGAAGATTCTTGATTGTTCATAATAATCCAGAGTCAAAGCTCTGGGGAGAATATTGGCCCAAAACACGTAGCGTATGCTGAAAATTAAAATAATTTTGATTCAGCCATATGCAGCAGAGATTGCAAATTACGGATACCTGATTATAACAAAACAAATGCTATATAGGATAATTCTTTTATATATTTTCTTTTATATATTCTAGCCAGTATTATGTATTTGGTATTCATCAATGGAAGTTATCTTAGCTATCTTTTCTCCGAAGTAACTAAATTGCTTTACCCAAACGTAAAAAGATTGCAGCTACTTATATGAAGTCAAGTGTTCATTTTTGGCCAAACAAAATTCAGTATCTAGTTGTGGGCCACTTATCATAGCCCTTGAGTTCATGAAGAAACAAAGTTTATTTGTTTTAGAAGCCTACAGTGATATTAAAAAATAATGGCAAAATGAAAAAAATGTTCTTGCATGTGAAATAGCTGATTCTCATACCAGCGCACTGCAAATGCACGGAACGATCACAACTATTATCAGCCTAACCGTTCATGGGTAGATGTTAGGCGGAATAGCATTTCAATTTCGTTTTGTGTTCTTCAATGGCCCTCTGTTTACTTCTATTAGGTATAGAATAATATTGCTTCAAGGATGTCTCTGGATTGATCAAAACAGCAATATTTTGAATTGCCCGACGTTTCGGCAGGATGCCATTCTGCCTTTTTAAAGGGAATTTTTGGCTGTCCTTTTCAGTTTTGGTCAAATTGTTTAGTTATGTTTTTATATTTGGGTCTTTATATTCGTTCTTTACAAGGGTAAACTTAGCATTTTTTAAACGAAGGAGTAATCATTTCAAACAAATTCAAAGGTGGACATCAGGGACTTTGAAAAAAAAAACTGCTATTGTACAAGACTTGCCGTTCACTAATAGCTGTCTAGTCCTAAACCATATTTTCATGGAACACAGCTTTTCAGTATGTATATATTCAAAATCATTTTATTACTTTAAACTAGCAGCTGTGACGGCAGGCTACCAAATGTAATGTAAGCACAAGTGGAGGAATGTATACACGACACGGTGGGTTTTTTTTACACGGATTTCGTGGAACGAGCTGGGGAATAATTTTGTATTAAACATTGCTCATATTGTCTTGATCCTTCCAGATTTTTGGAACTCTGGAATTTAATCTGAAACGAAGAGCTATTTGATTCACAAGGCATAATTAGAATGTTTTATATACGCAATCATGTAAATATAAAGATTGATCTTTTATGGTAGCTTTGTTCCTGACAGATTTTTCCACTGTGATGGATTTGTTGAATAAATCCTAACATGTACCTAACATGGATCATTTCCTATATCGATACACCTCAGTCGGGAAAATTTCAAAATTTGAATCGGGAAAACCGGGAATTTGAAAACGTAAATTGAGTGGCCACTAGGAAAAAAAAATGCATTTTTAACATCATGCCGTTGGAAAACCCGGGACATCTCCGATGTCCATGGACCAGAAGATTTTCAGAAGATTTTCAATTTTATCAAAATCGGACTATCTTAAGCCAAGGGATGCTGATTTGAATTTTGACAAAATTTTGCCTATCTCAACCTGTTTGTGTAACCTTTCTATGGTCGCCAACTACTTCTGAACCCCTCACCTGCTTTCAACAAAATTGGGTACCGTAATCTGGAATACATTGATAATTTTTTTTATTGATTTGTAAACATTCCCTCCGTAAGTGGAATCATGATATTAATAATATTTTTAAAACGATTACTGCTTAAGGTACTGCTACAAGTAGTACGTATAAGGCTCTTGTTCTTCATTATTTAATAGTTTTAAACCTTTTTGATTTTATAACTCGGGGTAACTTTGATCATCAAACGTTTCAATCATCTTCTTCCTTTTTTTAATTTTTTTTTATATATAAAACAAAGTTGGCATTTGTACGACCGCGCATTACTCAAGAATAAACAACCCAATTTTTGCTAATTTATATCCCTTTTCTTCTTTTATTTACGAGGAAAAATGTTAAGATGAAATGAAATACTTCAAAGATCAATGTCCAATCTTTTCGTTGAAATGGTTTTTCGTACAATTTTGCATGATTTTTTCAACTTTGATCATCTATATATATAAAACAAAGTTTGGCATTTGTACGAATGGCTTGTCGTGCATTTTGTATGAAAATTTCAAATCATGTCATCTAAGTTGACATTATCATCAGATAACGGAAAGATCGATTTTTGTTAATTTTGGTTTGGCTACTAAATTAATTCGAAAATTGTCATGATAAAATAATGTCAAAAAAAGAAAACATTATTTTGAAAAACCGGTTTGTTTTTTAGATAAATTGTGTACATAAAAAAATATATCAGCAAATTGATCAGTTTTGGGCGAGACAAAGTTCGCCGGTTAGCTAGTTTATCTATAAATGAAGCGTATGTAAACGTCTTGAGGTAGGCAATTAAAGTTGGAATCCTTTACACTGAGGCGATGTAATCGATTGTTTCGTTCGAGAAAGGCATCATCACCCCATCACCAAGAAAATAAGTTAACTTATCACACAATTATAGGTACGATCTTGTTTTTTTGTTATTTTTTATTGTTTTGAGTGTTTTTTTGGCAGTTTACTGTGAGCTTAAAAAAATACATTTCATTTTATTTTTTTAATTTTGGCGAAAAATGCAAATTTATCCGAGGGTTATTTCATTCAGCAGTAAATTTAGTCAAGATATCTAACTCATAATAAGTTACTTGTAATAACAGAGAATGATAATTTATTCATTCCTTAAAAATGGTTAAAGTGATCAATGCTGCCCCGGCGATCAAAGCTCCCCCGGATTATGGTACATATATTTAATAATAAAATATAAAGGATATATAATATAATATCATTGAAGCGCAACAAAAGCGCGACAGGTAAAAGTTTATTTACATTTTTTTTAAACTCCTGCAAACATTAAGTATTAAGAAAACTTCAAAAATCACGATGATTCTTAAGTATTACTAGCGGAAAATACCCAGCTTTGCCCGGGTGTTGCAAATGTCACAATGAACTATTTGCAGCATCGCACTCTAGATCTATTCACGTGCATTTGTTTTGTTTTCCTCAACAGCTAACTCAAAATTGTACTCAAAGATTTTTTACATTTCACCGTTAAATTCACCAACTTTTTGCATATACAAACATCGTGGATCCCAAAACGAATCGATTAGGGAAAAAATCTTGCAAATCGGTCAAAACGTTCACGAGTTAAATCGTCAGGAAGGAAATCTCAACTCATTTTTATTATATAGAAGATTCCGAATATGTTGAACATTAAAGAATTCACCTTATTTCGATTAAAATATTTGTAGTCCTTAAAATTTTAGAAAACTCGAAGTTGAATGTTTTAAAGATTTCTTCAAGATGAAACATTATGAAAGTCAAAAAAAGTTGTACGGCAAGTGGCAAAAAAGATATCAAAATATTAAAGGACCCTAACAAATTAAAAAAAATAAAACTATTTTGAAAATTAAAAGATAAAATAAAAAAAACGTCGTTCAGAAAAGTTAAAAATATTGCACTGAAATTCTTAAAAATCACAATTTTTCGAAGTTTCAATACACACGAAAATAAAAATTGCTGAAAATTCCAAATCTCTAGAATCTCTAGGAAATTAATTTTGTTTCATTGAAATAAATTTTAGATTCAACAAACCTTATGTTAAAAAAAATTTTAACTTCCATTTGCTTCCACTATAATCACTAATGTATCATCAGATACGTATTTCGTTTTCTACTCTGCCGTAATCTGGAAAAGTGACGTAACAGCCATTTTACAACATGCATGTTTTCCATTTTTCTGTCAAAGAACTCGATGAGTAGTACTCGTTAACACCATTTTTGGAAAATAGCGTATACGTCACTTTTTCAGATTACGGCAGTACTTGAAAACTTCTTCAGTGTTTTGTTATCGACTCAATATTAATTATTTCAAACTTTATGTATCTTGATAAAGTAGTTGAATTTTCCAAGAAATGATTTCAAATAAAAACATAAATGGAAATGAAATAAATTTTATATGAAATGTTTTCATATTAATAATAAACAACGATACATATTCAAATTGTTAAGAAATAATGGAATAAAGAAACTCGATGATTTGGAATCAAAAGTATGATTTTTTTAGGAGATAAAATAAAATGGAAATTGATAAAAGAATGTTTGGAAATTTGTAAAATTATTTTCAATTATAAAATTGGTTTCACAAATATGAATCAGTTTATGACTTGGGAAGGCAAAATACGTGAATGGAAACTATAATTTCTTTCCGAAAATGCTTTCAAAATTCTTGACAGGTACTCATAAATAATTCATGATAAACCACAGGCGGTGAAAGTTATTTCATGAAAATCATTGTTGCTTGCGGTTATTATTTACAAAAAAAGAAAAGAACGATTAAAACTTTCAAAATAGTTTTGGAGTGACCAAATCGGGTCGAGAACGTGATAAAATTGGGGGTATACAAAATCGGGGAGTGACAAAATCGAGTCAATACTGTACACTTGTGTTCAGAATAATAGCAGCGGAAGCAGTTTTTCATACAAAATGGTCAACTTTGACAAGCTGTAACTTTGTACCCCGATGACCGATTGAGCTGAAATTTTGGCAGTGAACTACAAATATGTTGAAATGTACATACACTAGGTATCATTTTTTTTTTCAATGACGCACTAGATCAAATTGTTCGAAATAATAGCAGTTTTTGTTTTGGAAATATCAGGAAAACTTTTGATTGGAATGTTATCAATTTTAATTCAGGTGCTGCGAGATACTAAGTTTATAATTTAAAAAATACAAATTGTGGAATTTGACATTTGAATTGGCCAATATATCAAAAATAAAAACTGCTATTTTTTTGAACAATTTGATCTAGTGCGTAGTTTTTGAACGCATCATTTGAAAAAAATGATATTTAGTATGTGTAAATTTCAACATATTGGTAGTTCACTGCTAACATTTCAGCTCAATCGGTCATCGGGGTAAAAAGTTACAGTTTGTCAAAGTTGACCATTTTGTATGAAAAACGGCTTCCGCTGCTATTATTCTGAGCACAGGTATATACATAAGAAACAAAGCTATTTAAATGGAAATGGATTGTTCCATATATGTTTTTTTTTCAGCCGTGCGCACGCATGTTAGCAAAATGCGACGAAATTGATACTGTATGAGCTGAATATATGTTCAGTAAGATGGAAAATGGAACGGTTCTTCTTGATGTTTACAGTTTCAAAAAATTAAAACATCTCTCGAAAGTACATTTTATTCAACAAAAATCATAAAGCTTGGTAAATTTCGTTTTTATTTTTCATAATTTTAAAATTTAAACGAATGAAAACATTAAACATTAAGTTGAGTTATTAAAGAATTTGAAAATTTGAAAATAATGAAAATTTTAAAATAGTTAGGAGACAAACCAGCCTCAAGCTCTCTTAAATTAAGACTTGAGAAAGTATTAAAATTGAATTGAAGCAACGATCAAAATGTTGTTGAAAACTAAAAAAAATAAAAACATGAATTTGAAATTCTTTAGTGATTTTAGAATTTGAAAGCTTTACAAAAACTATATTAATACCAATCCACTCAGCTCGTCGAACTGAGCAAATGTCTGTCTGTCCGCGAGTATGTATGTTGTGTGTATGTGTGTGCACAGTAGCTATAAAAAACATTAGTAAATTTTTTTCTTATTAGTTCTCGACCAATTTTCTTGCAACAAGTTGTAGTCGACGCAAAAAAAAACGTAGTTGAGCGCTATTGAATTTCATAACGATTGCATATTTTGAAATATTGTAAATATTAAAAAAGTTTTGAGACATGATCATTGAGTAATAAAATGCTTTGCCTATTTTTTTGTCGAAAAGGCTTAAAAATCCTTGACAGGTACTCAGAAATGCTTTATAATAAAACCACAAGCGGTAAAAGTTATTTCATGCAAATAATTGTTGTTTGCGGTATTATTTACAAAAATAAAAGAAACGACTCAAATTTCCAAAATTTTTTGGGATGACAAAATCGGGACGAGATAAAATTGGGTCGATGCTATATCTCCTAAAAAAATCAGAATAACCGAAAAATATGAAAAGCATATTTTTTGAATTTTTAGGATTGTGTAAAACTCAAATTTACAATTTTAATTTTCAAGAGTTCTAAAAGTTCAAAGTATTATTAATTTTTGGGAAATATAATTTTTAGGCCATCATCAAGGGCGATAATACAATGTGTCATCGCTTTCACCGAGAGTTTAAAGATCGGATAACAAAATCATTCAGAAAAGTTTCTAATAATTTAGTATGTTTACCCTCAGAAACATACAATCCATTCTACAAGCATTCGATGTAGTTGAAACAGTGACCCATTCTCGACCCCTATTTGACCTATTGTCACCCCCAACAACTGTGCTTAAAATATGAAATAAAAAACTCAAAATAAATTGGAAAATGTCAAATTTTGAAATTATCCAAAATGCCGATAGCGACTTAAATATTTAAGAATTTCAATCTCAAAATTAGTGAATATTTGAATGTAATAAAGCTTAGGTTGTAGTTTTGAGTGCTGGAAAATGCGGAATGCAAAAGCTTGGATTTTAATAAATTAACATAAAATCCAAAATATTTTATATGTCTTTCCTTTTTTTTCTTTTTTTTCAGTTTTTGCAAACTTATGTTTTCTAAAAATGTCAGTTATCAAAAACTGACGTTTGACAATACTGAAATTTTTAAATATTTAGCTTTATTTTGGAGATTTGAAAAGATTTTAAAAGCAAGATAAATGAAATTTTCGTATAGAATTGGAAGTTTTTAATTAAAAATAATGGATTGCCAATAAATAAATCAGTTTAGAAGTAATATGTGAAATTATCATTTTTCCTGGGCATTTTTCAAATTATAGTGGAAAAAAAATATTGTTTTTAAAATTTGTAATTGTCAGGGTTCGTACGTTTCGTTTCAATGAGACGAAATCAAGCGTTTTTCGGATCGGAGGAGATTTTTTTTCGGAGTTTGTAGTGAAAATCATCTTTTTCCCTTCCATCTTTTCTCTAGAGCGAACCTAGAAGATAAGCGAAAATCGTGGCTACTTGAAGAATTTCTTTTTTCGTTTCATCACTTTTACGCCTTACTCACTTTTCGCGAAAATCTTCGGTAAGCAATTTTCCTATTTATTTATTGTTCATATCCTGGTTTCTTTATTGACAACTTCCTAATTTTTAGAGGAAGTTTTTATTTTAGTCTGAATATAACATTCCAGATAAGGCAAAATTTTCATGACCATACGAGAATGTAGACAACAGGAAGATGTTTGAAATTTTAACCCAGGAAATTGCAATGTAAAAGAAAAAAAAACTGTAAACTGTAAAAAAATACTAAATTTTCAATTGAAAAATAAGACAAAGTTTAATAAAATAACTGCAAAATTTTCCCATAAAATACTATAAATTCTCCACAAGAATTACGAGCAACACTGATTTCTTCATTCATATTTCTTCGTTTTTCAAAGAAAAACTTTTATTTTTCAGAGGGAGTTTTTATTTTTAACGATATAAAAAAAAGTCGAATGATTAAATTGTATCAAATTTTTGATAATCTCTCGAAAATTTAGGATGACTTCCAATGTAAAGAATGCAGAAACGATTATCATGCGTAATATTTATAACGAATCTTACTCTTGATGTTTCCATAATGTTTTGGTACAGCTTAGAGCGTTATGAGGATATAACGTGTTGCTGACTACTTTTTTGTAAGCAGTGAAAGTATTACCAAATAAATCGATTTTACATTTACCAAACTGTAGTCGCTTATCGTGAAGTGTAATATAGAATAGCACTAATAGCAGCCAAAATAGCCCGACTTGATTAGTCTATCGGCATCAAAAACCTGATTTTATTGAAACAAAAAAACACAGACGTGTGATAAAGACCATGTAGCTTTTAGCTTTGCTTAGCTTTGACTGGCTAGCTACACATATCTATGGTTGCTACTCCGTGATTGACCAGAATCAGTGGAATTGCACGAAGAGTCAACTGAATGATTAACTGGGATTGTTCAAGCATTCTTAGTGTGCAAGTGAGTTCAAACGATCAATAACGGCGCCGGCCACGTCCTTGTAGTCAGTTAGAAAGACGGAAGGAATATTAATTGGTGGTTTTTGCTATTTGAAGACCGTGTTTACCTCTGCGTCTCCACAAAAACCACAGGAAAGATTATCAGGTAGTTGGTAGGCATTGTTGGATCTGAATTCACTCTGATAAGCGATACGACCGTGCCATTCTTCATACACAATGATTTTAACTAACCATGATTCAGCCGCACAAAGCAGTACAAACTAACTACCTGCAAACCGACCTTCTCGACCGCACATAGCACTAAGATACCAGAACGTTCGACGTGCCTCTGCCTATGAACCGAGCATGAACACTATTCACAGTGCATGCCCGGTCGGTGGCATTTGCAAACTGTTTAGGATCGCTTTTTGTACGACCGACGTGCAGTATCCCGGGTAGACGATAATAGCTCATTAACAGTAAAACGTGATATTGATGACAAAACATGATATTAACTTATTTGAAATAAGAGTAAAAATAATAAGCGAAAATAACAAAAATTTGCACCGAAATATCATAAAAATATCAGGTTTTGCCATTAAGAAGAACTTATCAATATCTTGAGTTATTAGTTTGTTTTTGTTAATTTTATTTGCTAATTATCTAATGCATGCATTCATCTCTTAGACTAGGTGTTCCGTGTTTTCTTAACACTATCATCCTTATTTGCTATGTTACGCTTTTAGTTATTATTAATACATTTCAATTGCCTCTGGCAGTTAGAATTTTTTCCTCTGGTTGAATTGAACCATGTAGGAATTACAATGTTTTCAACTTAAACTAAACTTAACCTATTTAAAACTAAGGGTACAAGGAGTTAATCGTTGCAATAGAAGATTGCAACGATTTTTGTCTAAAATTGGAAATTATTTTGTTGGACATTTGTTGCAAGGTCTCAATATTAGAAATTCTATGAAGTTCATTGGTACTATACCACGGAGGCAACTTCAGAATCATTTTCAAAATTTTATTTTGAGTCCTCTGGAGTGCCTTCTTTCTGGTATTGCAGCAACTAGTCCATATTGGCACAGCATACAACATGGCAGGTCTAAAAATTTGTTTGTAAATCAAAAGTTTGTTCTTAAGACAAAGTTTTGATTTTCTGTTTATAAGTGGATATAGGCACTTAATATATTTGTTACATTTGGCTTGAAGGCCTTCAATGTGATTTTTAAAATCTTTTGATCTAGCAGAAGTCCTAAATATTTAGCTTCGCTAGACCAATTAATTGGAACCCCATTCATAGTGACAATATGTCTGCTAGAAGGTTTCAAATAAGAAGCTCTCGGCTTATGTGGGAAAATTATAAGCTGAGTTTTGGAAGCATTCGGGAAATTTTCCATTTTTGCAAGTAAGTGGAGAAAATATCCAAACTTTTTTGCAATCTACTACAAATGACACGAAGGCTTCGCCCTTTGGCTGAAAGGCCCGTGTCATCTGCAAACAAAGATTTTTGACACCCTGGTGGTAAATCAGGTAAGTCAGAAGTAAAAATGTTATACAATATGGGCCCCAGTATGCTGCCTTGGGGACACCAGCCCTTACAGGTAATCTATCAGATTTAGTATTCTGATAGTTTACCTGCAGCGAGCGATCTGATAAATAATTTTGGATCAGTTTAATGATGTACAGAGGAAAATTAAAATTCATCAATTTTACAATCAAACCTTCATGCCAAACACTGTCAAATGCTTTCTCTATATCAAGAAGAGCAACTCCAGTCGAATATCCTTCAGATTTGTTGAGCCGAATTAAGTTCGTAACTCTTAATAACTGATGAGTGGTTGAATGCCCATGGCGAAAACCAAATTGCTCATCAGCAAAAATAGAATTGTCATTAATATGAACCATCATTCTATTTAAAATAATCTTTTCAAACAGTTTGCTTATTGAAGAAAGCAAACTGATTGGGCGATAACTAGAAGCCTCAGCTGGATTTTTGTCCGGCTTCAAAATTGGAACAACTTTGGCGTTTTTCCATTTATCTGGGAAGTATGCCAATTGAAAACATTTGTTAAATAAATTAACCAAAAAGGATAAAGAGCTCTCAGGAAGTTTTTTGATAAGTATGTAGAAAATACCATCATCACCTGGGGCTTTCATATTTTTAAATTTTCTAGTAATAGATCTCACTTCATCCAAATTAGTTCCCAACGTAGGGTCAAAAACATTATCTTGGTTGAGAATGTCTTCGAAGCTTCGTGTAACCTGATCCTCAATTGGACTAGTGAGACCTAGACTAAAATTATGGGCACTCTCGAACTGCTGAGCAAGTTTTTGAGCCTTTTCGCCATTTGTTAATAAAATTTTATTTCCCTCTTTAAGCGCTGGAATTGGCTTTTGAGGTTTTTTAAGAATTTTCGTTAATTTCCAAAAGGGTTTCGAACTGGGATCCAACTTGGAGACATTATTCTCAAAGTTGGTATTTCTCAGAATAGCGAAACGTTTTTTAATTTCATTTTGCAAATCTCGCCAAATAACTTTCAACGCGGGATCGCGAGTTCTTTGGTATTGCCTTCGCCTCACATTTTTAAGACGGATCAGTAGCTGAAGATCGTCGTCAATAATAATGGAGTTGAATTTAACTTCACATTTCGGAATTGCAATGCCTCTGGCTTCGACAATTAAATTTGTCAAAGATACGAGAGCATTATCAATATCACTTTTGGTATCGAGAGGAATATCAACATCAAAATTCCTATCGATATACGTTTTGAGAGAAATCCCAATCAGCTCTATGATAATTAAAAGTAGAGCTGATTGGATTATAAATGGCTTCTTGTGAGATTTCAAATGTCACAGGAAGGTGATCATAGTCAAAGTCAGCATGAGTTACCAATTGGCCACACAGCTGACTTGAATCCGTTAAAACTAAATCAATTGTAGAAGGATTTCGACTGGAAGAAAAACAAGTTGGTCCATTGGGATATTGAATAGTATAATATCCCGCAGAACAATCTTCAAATAAAATTTTACCATTGGAATTGCTTTGAGCATTATTCCATGAACGGTGTTTGGCATTGAAGTCACCAATTACGAAGAATTTTGATTTGTTGCGAGTCAGAATTTGAAGATCAGCTTTCAACAAATTCTTTTGCTGTCCATTGCATTGAAAAGGCAAGTAGGCTGCAATAAAGGAAAATTGTCCAAAATTTGTTTCAACAGAAACTCCCAAGGTTTCAAAAACTTTGGTTTCAAACGAAGAAAATAATTTATGTTTGATACGTCTATTAATGACAATGGCGACCCCACCACAGGCGCTGTCAAGACGATCATTTCTGTAGATAAAATAGTTTGGATCTCTTTTAATGGAGAGTCCTGGTTTTAAATACGTTTCAGTTATAATGGCAATATGCACATTTTGAACTGAAAGGAAGTTGAATAATTCATCTTCCTTACCCTTTAGAGAGCGGGCATTCCAATTTAGAACTTTCACACAATTATTTGGATCCATTGAAACGGAGTCCGATAACAATTTTTTGTGTGTACTTTATACCAACCTGAACAGCTTCAGGAATGGTATTTGCTTTGAACATTGCATCAATCATGTGATGCAATTGTTCAGTTAAAAAATCAAAATCGGAGGCAGTCATGCTACATGAATCGGCAACATGACCATTATTTTCCGTTGGGACATGGGTATAAACCTCATTTTGAGAAGAGAAATTTGGTCTACCAGCAGCGATGTTTGCATACGTAGGTACATTGGAAAAATTGGAATTTACTGAAGTGCTTGCTACCCGTTGACGAGCGACAAAATTTGTTTGTGAATTGTGGTGGGTATGAATTGCTCGACCGGTAACCGGTTTCGAAATTTGAGCGTTTGAAAATTTCCTCCCCTTGGAATCTGGGTCCGATTGGAATTTCCGTCATCAATTTTGCACGGGAATTCAAAACTTTTTGCGTGAAGGGCATTCCCAGAAATTGGATTTATGATTGCCCCACAATTTGCACATTTAAATTTATTGGAATCTTCTCTCACAGGACATGCGTCCTTGGCGTGAGAGGTTCCACCACAAATCATGCATTTAGCATCCATGTGACAATGTTTGGTTCCATGACCCCACTTTTGGCACTTACGGCACTGGGTAGGGTTTTGGAAATTTCCCCAGGCCTGCGGAAATGTTCCCATGTAACACGGACATGAGACATAAGACAGGCCTTTTCCAAACTCTTCATATTATTTAGTTCACTTTGTTAAAATGAACTAAATAAAATTCTTGAGAAATGCCCTCTGGGAAGTACCGGAGTGGGATTTCTTTTCATCTTAATTACTTGGACTGGTGAAAATCCAAGTAATTGAGAAATTTCAATTTAATCTCATCCAGTGATTTGTCATCACTGGGAGACCTTTCAAGACGACTTTGAACAATCGCTCAGTTTTGTCGTCGTATGTGAAGAATTTATGGCGCTTCTCAGTTAAATAGTGAAGAAGACGTTTGCGATCGTCAAAGGATCCCGGCAAAACGCGGCAGTCACCCTTCCTAGCAATCTGAAATGAAACCTTGATCCCCTGAAGGTTACTCAAAATCTCATTCCGGAAGCCAGAAAACTCGGCAACAGATACCACAATTGGCGGAATCCTTTGCTTTTTCGCATGAATCGAATTACCTGGGCTAGAGGTAGATTCGATTTGCTCAATTTCATCATTAATCAAATCGAACTGATTGCTCAGTTCGATTGGAGAAGAATTATTTCCGATATTAGAGTTAGAAGGAATATCTGAATTCTCCAGCTTCCTTCTATTTTTTCCGCGCTTTGGCAGGACGGCCTTGAAACCTTGTTTCTTTGAAGGAAGTGGAGAATTCAGAGACTCCCCCTTCCTCTTGTTTTTGTTAATACTCATTGCTGAGCGTGGAGACGTGACCTTCTAAGAGGTTTTTTCCCAGAACGGTGTCCCTGCAGGATTACCACCGCTTGTCGGAATTTTACTTCCGCAAACGGGTCCAACGTAAAACGAAGGCACGGGTCCTTGCAAAGATTGTAACGGGATCAGTGGGTACAAATAGCGCTAAGAAGCACCGTTGAAATTAAAATAGCTTCGGGTAGTATTAAAAACTTCCTTCCGCAAAGAGAGAAAGAACCGCACAGCACGAAAGCACGATGCGGTCTGAACGCGTAAATACATTATTATCCTGTAACAAGGTGTAAGTGTGGCTTAACACAATAACTTTGAGATCACACACTAATCAGAACAAATGTTCCAAAATAGTGTTTGAGTGTACACATTGTTCGATTATCAGCAAACGCGTGATTGTGAATTGATCGAACGATTTGCAACACGCTGCTTCTGAGTCGCGAACGGGTGGTTTTGGTGTCTTGCTTGAGACTAATGTATCGCGATTTCAACACCGTGGCCCTGTAAATACAATGAGTTCTGCATTGTCTTGAACTGTTGGTTTCATTCAACCACTTCAAGTCGATAAGTCGTTTGGTAAAATCAAGCGTAGTTCTATACGAAAAACAACTTGAATCTTCTGAAGTAATCAAATTGGAACAACTCTAAGAAAGTACGCGTTTCCTAAAATAACCAGCACCTGTGTTTTGTCATTGCTAGTATGGTTTTAAATGATAGATGATAAATGTTGAGCTTTATTCTCATACATTTTTGAGACAGTTGCTGAAACAATGAATGTGAATAGCTTACTTCCGTTCCTTGTGATACATTTCTTTTGGTTCTATCTAACTAAACTTCAAACTACTGACATAAAAAGTCAACTTTGTCTTGCTTTGAGGCGCACGCAGTACCGCAGCGCTATGAAAGGGCCGATAATCAGCAAAAATGGAATAATGTATCTTGCCGTTCAAGTGCGTGGACGGTAGCGCTGTTATCAGTTCCGAGTGCGAACGACGATGACGGTGGAACAGTCGGAGAGTTGATTAGAAACCTTTATCTATTTAGGTCGGCTCCGACAATCGAACGAGCAGTCATATCTCCAGCTCTGCGCATTTTGACGTGCACGGTCAAATGATTCAATAATTAAACTTGAAGTTTTCCTAGTGCATATTTGAAGATGTTTTGTGAGAAAAAGTGTACTAATCAATTCGACGTAAAATATGAGTTGATCGAGTTTTATAATCCTTGTTAAATAAATCTATCTTTAAAATATGTATTTCAATATAAATACACATATTATATAATGTATATTACTTCAAGTACATTGAACTTGTATCACACTATTCATCAAACACGTTCACGACATTCAGCCTGCAAATTCACTTCTCCAAACAATCCTTTTCATCGCTCTGAGCGCCGTCACTGAGGCGGGTTCAAAGTTTTCCAAAGCGCTGACATTGTCAGCGCAACTATCGCAACATCGTCATCTTCAAGCGAAAGTGCCTACCTACCGCAACACCAGCTCCGACCGTATCAGTGGCGGCGCGCATTGCATGTACCAGCTAATGAGAACACCCGACGGAATGCAACGGGCAATTAACAATGAACCGAAGTTTTTCGCGCACAGCATAATAAACGGTGCACTCGTCACACATTGGGACGAAATTCTGTTGCCGTTGGACAAAACTGCTCGTAATGCGGAATGTGTTTGGAGAATTAGTATACCCGGGTTACTTGCTTTTAAATTAGATCATATTTTCAATCTCAGGTTTACCAACAAAATGATTTCAATTTAGATCAGCTTCAATTTTCGATGAGCAAACTATGAGAGATTTCATATCGAATGAATTGTTTTTTTTTTAACAATTCTTAACTTCGGACAGTTCTGTTTTTTATTTTGCCTAAGCAATTGTTTTGGATAATATTCAGACTAATGCGAAAGTCAGATTATTTTTTATCTGTTCTTTGTTTTGGTGTAAATTCTAACATTTTTGCTTTTTGCATATCATTGAACATTTTTCTTACGAAGAATTAAAATTTTAGGAAATGAAATGATTTGATTTCTTCACCAGTCAAGCAAGCTTTTTACCTTTGTCGAAATGAAAATCCCATGTGCCTTGCACCAAAAATAATGCTCCGCAGTTTTAGGCCGCCAAGTGGTGTTGGCCAGTGAGAACGGCTTCCACTATGGCGGTGTCTGCGAGTGAAAAGTACACAACCATGTTGGAGAGGGTCGCGCCAGATTAATTTCTTTTCTTTTTTTCAAAGGCTTAGACGTTGAGCCAAAAAAGTGCAAACACGTTTGCCATGTACAAACTGTCGCGCAGCACTCCGTTTACCGAGGGCCCATAAACGGGCAACGTACTCAGTCCAGACCGTCGAGCCGTAGGTCATGGTTTGTTATTGTTGCAAAATCATCACTCATGTAAGGGGAGTGAAGTGTGTTACACGAATCCCGGCTGTTATATTTGTAGCTTTGTAGTGCCTGCAATAGGAATGGCGACCTTCGTGTGTTTGTAATTGTTCCCAGGAATAGGAACGGAAGACCTGTGTTGCGACTAGGCAAAGGATTATGTGCTGAAAATTGCTGCAAGGCTTGCACTTGTCTGGCTAATGACACCACGTCGGGTGTTATATTTGGATGCTTCCAAGGCCATGATTGTAGATGCATACTACAGTTGAAGTACAGTGCTTCCTTTGGTTTTCTACAATCAGTGCATAATTCTATTGAAATAGAATCCAATCATCGCCGAGTAATTAATTGTGATAATTATGTTTTGTTGTTTGATAAAAGCTGAAGCGATGTTTCAGGACAAATGGATGATAACCTGGCTTTGGGTTAACTTTTGAATATTACTGATTCCTGCCAAAGGCTTTGAGGTTAAAACCACAATTTGTCTTAATTGGGCATCTGTCCATTATTCTCAAAGTGCGCTATTCTTCGGAGATTGTAGTTAAAACTACCCCAAGCGAAGATTCAAACCCTCAACACATTCTCATCCTACTCTACTTTCAATGGCTAAATTTGAAGATTTGGACCGCATAAATTTCCGTGCTTTGGTGTATATAAAAAGATACCAAGCGTTTCTGGTCTTTTGGGGGAGGGAGGGAGACTGGCTTACCATCAAGCATGTTTTTTCCACTGATAAGTTTGTCTAACAGTTTGCTAATATTTTGGATGATAGCGAGAGTAGCCAAGATGAAATTGTTGGCGCCATAACCCGGGTAAAGGTGAAAAACAAACTAATAACATAATAATAACAAATTTTGCTGTGATATCAAGTTTTGCTATTTTAATGCTATTCCCGAATAACATAAAATTACATCCTAACAATACATTTTCATATGATAGCAAATTTGTAAAGAGGAATAGAATAACAAATAACGAACAAGTTTTACAATCATAACAAAATGTTTTATACATTCATCATTTGGAGTTTCAGCATGTGCATAATAACTGATTTTGATATTTTCATTTTCCCAAATATTTTGCCATTGGTTTGTTATTAAAATGGCAAAATGAGCCATTTGTGAGTTATTTGCTAGAACAATTTCTGTTATTATTTTTGCTTCTTTAGCAACTATATCAAACAAACTAATATCAGATTTTGTTGGGAAGGGTCATTTGGCCGAAACCCATTCCGCCGAATGCCACTAGGCCCAACAGACCATTAGGCTGAAATCCCTCTTGGCCGAAAGGGTCATTTGGTTGAATGGGTCGTTTGGCCGAAAGGGTCATTTGGCCGAAAGGGTCATTAGGCTGAAAGGGCCATTTGGCCGAAAGGGTCATTAGGCTGAAAGGGTAATTTGACTGGGTCGTTTGGCCGAAAGGGTCGTTTGGCTAAAAGGGTCGTTTGGCTAAAAGGGTCGTTTAGCTGAATGGGTCATTTGGTCGGAAGGGTCATTTGGCCGAAAGGGTCGTTTGGCCGAAAGGGTCGTTTGGCCGAATAAGCCATTTGGCCGAAAAGGTCGTTTGGCCGAATGGGTCATTTGGCCGAAAGAGTCTTTTGGCCTAAAGGGTTATTTGGCCAAAAGGGTCGTTTGTCTGAATGGGAAGTGAGACGTCTCACTTCTCTTTTCTCATTTGTCACTTCTCACTGTGAAAAATGAGTAGTGCGAAGTGGGCAGTGAAACACCTCACTACTCACTTTTTACAGTGAGAAGTGGGGAATGAGGAGTGAAAAGGGAGTCATCTCATTTGTCACTCCTCATTTCTCACAAATGAGCCTCTCGGCCAAATGGCATTTTCGGCCTAATGACCCTTTCGGCCAAATGACCCTTTCGACCAAACGATCCTTTCGGCCAAATGACCCATTCTGCTTTATGACCCTTCCGGCCAAATGACTTTCGGCCTAATGACCCTTTCGCCCAGAAGACTCATTCGGCCAAATGACTTTCGGTCTAATGACCCTTTCGGCCAAATGACCCTCTCGGCCAAATGACACTTTTGGTCTCATGACTATTTCGGCCTAATGACCCTTTCGCTTAATGGACCCTTTCGGTCAAATAACTTTCAGCCTAATGGTCTGTTCGGCCAAACAACTTTCGGCCTAGTGGCATTCGGCCGAATGGGTTTCGGCCAAATGACCTCTCCTCATTTTGCTGTTTTTTGCCTTTCTCGTATACTAAGTATACGTAAAGGCTATATGATCGCTCCAAAAACAAACTTTTTATAGAAGGCCCGGAGACCCATAGTGTTATATACCGATCGACTCAGCTCGACGAATTGAGGTGATGTCTGTGTGTGTGTGTATGTGTTTGTGTCTGTGCGCAACCAAAAAAAAAAATGTCACTCATTTTTCAGGTACTTATCCTTAACCGATTTACTTGCAAGTTGCATTCGACGCAGGATACTCTACCATTGTTTCCTATTGGAAATTGGTCAGATCGTACTATGGGCTCGGAAGTTATGTCCAAAATACCAGTTTATAATAGAAAAATTGATTTAAAAAAATGTCACTAATTTTTCAGGTACTTATCATTAACCGATTTACTCGCAACAAGTTGCATTCGACGCAGGATACTCTACCATTGTTCCCTATTGAAAATTGGTCAGATCGGACTATGGGCTCAAGAGTTATGGCCAAAATACTATTTTTGTAATGCACGAGAAAGGCACCATCACCGCTAGGTGGATTAATCAGGTTTTTTTTTCTCTAAGATTGGGAGCCATTATAAAGTTGAAAACTTCTGGGTTTTATGTTTTTATCCGACGTTTCAGACACATATGTATTGTGATTTTTCAATGAGTTAACTTATAAGACCTCTTTTCGACCCCGGAACCGCTGGGCTCGATTTCAGAGAGAAATCGGCTTCACAACCCAGGCTGCTGGTCTAGAGCCAACGGCAGCCTCCGGGGAGGGTACGCAAGACCTCTTTTGGCTCCCGGTCTCAGGGGGTATTAACGCTGGGAAAGCTTTCGGAATGCGGAAACCTATCTTTAAAGTTTTTACTTACGGTCAACCCAATACTTTTATTTGTCCTAGTCGGTCACTCTTCCGTGGTGGCAAAAATAATTCACTGTACTGCGGCTCAGAAGGCCGGATGGCGGCAGCGACGACGGCGGAGTTGGAGACGGAGGTGGAGATGGAGGGCGGTGGCAGGCGGCTTCAATGGTCGGTGGCGATTTTCGACGATGCTGGCTGTGTAGCGTGTTGATGGCGTGTGGCCGCCGGGGGCGGTTTCGTTGACGGTTTGGAGGTTTTGCCGTTGGCACGTGGCAGCGGACGACGGCTTCGAAGGTGGCTTGAGGTGGTCTGGTGGTGCGGTGAGCGGTGATCCGATTAGATGATAAAGCGTCACGGTGCTGACGAAGCGAATCGGTGGCGTTGGGCAACCCTTTCAGTTTAACGGACACGTGTAAGGTGCGAATGGCCAGCTTGGTTTGGTGGCGCGGCTTGCCTTGCTGATCTTCCAGGCGGCGAGAATCTGCGACACGTGGCTTGGTGCTTTGCGGTAATACTTTGCCGGGTTTTCCGGACCCGAATTCTGACCGGAACTGGTGGATAACGCCCACAGCTAGAGTTTTCCGAATCTTCCCGGGGAAACGATAAATCATGAAGGGAAATACTCGTCCTAGAACGGGGTCTCTGCCGGCTGTAGACACCAGTCACTTGCAGCAGTGGATTGCTGGTTATTTTCTGCACTACCGATGGTAGAGTACCGATTAACACTCCGGGTATTATCCACGAAAAAACCGCACGACCAACACTGGATCGGAAACTTGATCCCTCGCACCCGAAGAAAAATGATCTTATCACCCATAAAACAGGTCGGACCTCTAGCTTTCGTGATTTATCAAGCTCTACTGCCTTATGCCTCCCACTCGTACATTGCCTTCCCTATCAGACGACACGACAGTAACTCTCCGAGTCGTTTTTGCTGTTTCCTCCACTTCAGTTCAGTGCCTCCAGTGCAGTCACCCACCAATCACTCATCTCTTGGCGCAGTTCATTTGCGCGCCTTTATCGACTGCCCACGCGTAGGCATCCAAAATGACCGTTGGGTTTACGCGTCTAACTGTATAAACCTAGTCCCTCATTTTCCGCACTCTAGTGAAAACAACAATCAAATGTTACCCGCCGGTAACAAACTATGTTCCGTTTTGTTGTCACATTAGCCCTTAGCATGGAACCTATTTGTCACCACAATTCGTTCGGCCTGTCTTGTGTGAGGTAGGGCCGAAATTTGAATTGACCTGGCTCGCAGAAACTTTTGGTGTACTTGCTTATTTGGCACCACGTTTACTCTGAATACAATACATGTGTCAAACACATCGGATGAAAATATAAAACCCCGTTCTTGATCCCAAAAGACTGAAAGACAAAACCTAGTATGACATCGCTGAGTACAGGATCCAAAATCATAGAAACTTTGGTGGAAAAAACATGGATTCTTCCCTGGCAGATCAATAGCAACAAATTTAGTGCAATTTACTTCGCTGTGCTTGATCGGATCGGTCTACACGGATCTTAAATCAGCCTTCGATAAAGTAAATCATAATATTCTCCTGGCTCAATTAGGTCGCTTAAGAGTGGCGACCAGCTTTGTAAGGTGGATGAAGTCATACCTGACCTACTGAGTTCGAACCATTCGGCAACAGCTCCGGCGCACCACAGGGTACCAATCTAGGGCCTCTGCTTTTCGACGTATATTTTGTCATGTCCCAAAATTGCAAAGTTGTCTATGCCGATGATGATTTCAAAGCTTATTGGCTCGTTATGTCACCAAACGACTGTCGATTGCTGCAAATATTTATCGACAAATTCGTGGATTGGTGTAAACGTGGTTTCCTGATCATCAGTGTGAAGAAATGCACCATCATATCGTTTGCCAGGAAAACAATCTTCCATCGCATGGTCTGGGACTATCACCTTGCAAACGAACCATTAGAGTTGTGGAGGATCTGGGCGTTATGCTGGATTCTGAATTAACATTACAGCCACGTCATCAATAATGCCAATCGGATTTTAAAGTTCACCTTCCGGATTTCTTCGGAGTTCCGTGATCCATACTGTCTGAGGTCACTCTATCTTAGCTAAGTTCAGTCTATACTTGAAACAGTAGTTGTAATATGGAGTCCTGTTCACAGCGTCTGGATCGACAGAATTGAGAAAATCCATTCGAAGTTCATAAAGTACGTGCTCAGATTTGTTTTCTTGGCAAGCACCCGAACTCGCTCAAATTGGCATGAATATTGTCCCTAGGCCAATTAATGTTAAAAGACAGGAACACAGTCATTCGACCAGATGCCGTACAGACTGAACACTTAACACCTAGCATGATACAACGGACAGGACACATAACACCCAGTGGTGCAGTGGAGAATTTTTTGATGACAAAAAGTTTCCTCATTACCAGGGTGGGAATCGAACCCACACTCCATAGCACATGCGTCTAGACGATTGTCGTCGCTAACCACACGGCCACGAAGCCCACAATAACCTTCTGAGCAGAGGTGTGGTCGGCGAATTACCAAGTCAGAACAATTCAGAAACAACTTTGACGTATTGGCTGAAGGTTGGTGACAGAATGGTGCTGGGTCATTAGACCGAATGGTGGGCCACCCCACTTGACGAGTTTAAACTGTTCGACGTAGTCCTACATCCTTCCGTTTGGAGTTAACAAACGACCAAAATTTTAAGGGGTTTCTACGGAGTGATGATTGCATTCGAAGCACATAACGACGATAAAGGAATCGATTGTATATACGATATGCAGTACTGGAAAGGTTGAAGCGCTGCTTTATAATCACCGTGCGATTCTTGCAGTACTATAGCAAACGTTTTGCTCTATCTCACTTTAGCCGACGCAGACGGCTGTTTGACCAGGGAGGCTTAGGCTTTGGATTTGACAACTGAAATAATTAACAGCATCATCTACTGAGATGCCAAGTTCGATGGATGACTGGTCATACATGAGATAGCATCATAAATACTATCATAACATACTCGAAGGAGAATCTCTCATTTGGACATACGAGGTTTTCAAAAATCATGCTAGAGTTGATAAACGTCAAGAGCATCGTCGAACGTAATCAGGCCCGGTAGGTCGACTCGACGATAAAGTCGAGAGCGGGATGATCAGCATCCTGGTAGATGAGAGGTTCAATGGCTTTGGAAACAGTGCTAGTTGATTTAGCTGCATCGTACCGATCATTTCCATTGGAAACTCCATTGAGCTGAGTTATTTGCAAGGTGACCAGAGAGGAGCCTCCTGTCCTCACAACGTCCCACTTCAGGATAAAAACGAGGAACGACTAGCAGTGGTCAAGTGGCGAAGTGACCGTTGAAGAAAGTGGGACATTGCTGTTTAGATCACAAAAATTCTGTTTGATGCCCGGGAGTGAGCCACATGGGAATTATGCGTTGATTACGCCGATTGGTATGTTGCCTCGAAGGTGGACTCTGACGACTGGTGGTCTTCGTTGAACTTAATTTCATTGAAGGGAATCTCACGTAGGATCTCTATCGGTACGAAATTTCAGCTTCTAGAGGTCGGTAACCCAGAAGAAACTGTTGTAAGTCAACAGCTCTAGGTTCGAATGGTAGTTTCAATGATTGATATGCTACGTCAGGTTCCAGTTTTACCTCCAAACGAAGTGAGGAGGCTGGGAATGTGGCTGGAAGGTTTTCTTCTTCTCCAGTTGAAGTTAGGAACGGTTTAGGAGACGTCTGTGCAAACTGTTCCTCCAGTGAGATAAGATGAGCCATAATTTACAATTTGAAATCGGTATTTTATCCCACGTGTAGAAAAGAAGGACCTCATGATCTGTATTTATTTATTTGCACAGACCGTTCAGATTTGATTCACAATTTGTCGGGGCTCTAAACCGCATCAAGCGGCTTTTTGACTGTATTGTGATACTTTTGTTTGTTTGTTTGTTGCGTGGGTTATTTTGTAATTGTTATCATGATGCAAATCTCTATATAATAAAAATGAGTTGAGATTTCCTTCCTGACGATTTAACTAGCGAACGGGTTGACCGATTTGCAAGTTTTTTCCCTAATCGATTCGTTTTGTGATCCCCAAGGTTTGTATGTACAAAAAGTTTGTGAATTTAATGGAGAATTGTAAAAAATCATGAGAATACAATTTTGGGTCAGCTTGTGAGGTAAATAAAACAAACGCACGGAAATTGATCTAGAGAGCGGTGCTGCAAATATTTTATTGTGACATTTGCAATACCCGGGCGAAGCTGGGTATTTTTTGCTAGTAAAGAATAAAACTGTAGATTATTCGATGATTGCGCTGCAATGAAATTTAATTGAAAATATAATGTCTGGTCAGTTGAATGTCAGAAAAATGAATAATACAAATCTAGACCTAATCTAGACCAAATCTAGATCTAGAATATTTGTATACTAACAATGGTGAAGGGAGCTGTAGCATGACAATCATTTATAAAAATCATGAAAAATTGCTGTTGCAAGATATCTTCTTCTATAGCTCTACATAATACAAATCTACGATGTATCACGCGCCTCCATACGACTCCACTTATGTTTTGCATTTAAAAACTATTACCTAATGATAAAACATTTTCAGATTCAGACAGTGAAACACATCAATAAATGATAGTTTTTTTTTAACTAATGATGAAAAGATCATTAATTAAACTTGCTTTTAAAAAGACCATCAAGTAAGAGAGGATAGCGAGTTAGAAATACAAGTAAGGATTTACTCTGAATTAGGTATCACATCGAGTAGCGGAGAGTTTACGGTAATTAATTTGTATTTGGCTCACATTTTATTACCAAAAACAAACTTGGCCTCAACCGTGACCTTAAAGGTCACTCGAGTGCACAATGTCCACCCACACAGGCAAACCGACCCACAACGGTGCGAGTGAAGCGCAGGCACCGAGCGGAATACCCAAAACACCCTTCCGCGAAACATTCAAATCGTTATCTCATACATACCCATTCCTATCAATCTAAATCACCTCCAATGGGATGATTTGCAATAAATACGATTCGAAAACAACATCAAAAGTGTCGCTATACAATTTGCCCACCATACGCACATTTCGCATGTCCGTGAAAAAAAGACGCCAAGCACGGGGCGTCGCGTGGATAATTGACAAATGCCGGCCGGTTCCAGAAAAGGGCAATCGATACGGCAAAAAAAAGCTATAGGTAGGCCGACGCCGAATTCTCAAGAAACAAAATAGCGCGAAGCCAACAAACATCGCGCTTTCTGTTTTGGTCGTGTGTGTGGACCGGCGTTTTTTTGGAGATGCGTTTATATGGTTACGGACGCGCTGGTAGATACGCACACGCAACAACCAACCAGCTCCACTGCTGCTGCCTACGCACACGTGTTCGGTTCGGTTGGAGCGGGCCGTTTTTCCACACGCATAGAAACGCGCGCCCGAGAGAATGGAGCACCGGACCGGGAGTCTCCGTTTTGTTCGATGGGTGACTTAATTTGTGCGTGTGATTGGTTGTTGCTTTTTCGGTGGTTGTCTGCAGCAGTAGGCCGTGTGCGATGGCAGGTCGTTGACCTATTCGTGCAGTACGACCCGGGTGACCAGCTGATTGGAGGTGATTGACTGTAATAACTATCGTGTTCGAGCTATGACTCATGTTTTCGATATTCCCCAATGCTAGTTTTTACAGCATTAGATTGACTATTATTAAGAGTGTAATATGATGAAATTGCTCAGCGTATGAAACACTAAGAAAATGGATCAGACAATTTGCATTGGACTTGAAATTCAAGGAAGTTTACATTACTTAGCATATTAGTTTTAATATGTACTCATAATTTTATTATCAAATTAGTCTGGTGATGACTGGTAATTGTTGATAAACAATATCGAACAAATAATGTATATAATCTATTGAATAAATTGGGGCAGGTTTGGAAGTTCAACACATATTAAATAATGCGGAAAGGAATAACCAACTTCTAAGTTGAATTTAAGAACACTTTCCGAAAGAATCGAAAATCATTGCGATTGAATCAAACGTTATTGCTGACTCGCACTATCAACCCATAAATCATTCAAGCATCTCATTGCAGAACTTTCCTTCCGCATATTCACCGCTTCAATGTTTACACAATGCACTGCCAATCCACCCGAGGAGAAATGAACCCATAAATTATAATAGTATCCAACCCACTGAGCATAATTTCGTTCCACCACCTTCTCGGGCCACTTTCCGACACGGAGGAAGTTCACCGAGTCAAAGAATATTGTCTTTGTCCCCGGGAACAGAAAACCAATCACTGTTCTTTGTGCACACAATGCTCGCCACTCGGGAAAAGGGTGTATGAGGAAATGCATTGCATCATAAATAGTTTTTGATGCTCCTATTCTGAACCGGGCGGGAGTAACCGTCGCCGGTTCTTGAGACCGTTTGGCAGCATATTGTTTAGCGATTTGTTACATCATAACACACCGAAAGCAAGTTATAAAGTCTTAGTCGGTTTTAGGATCAAACGTCGTGGGAGGCCTTCATACTTTTCATGCAAAACGAACACCGATCAATGTTCAGAAATTTACTAACAAATTGTATTGTAAATGTATTCGGCACCGCAAAGTATTTTACTACAAGATATTGAGCAGATTTAAAAAAAAGTCTCACCAGAATACTGGTTTACGATGTAATACAGCTTGAAGTCGTCCGTGAAAGATAATCTGTAACAGGTCAATGCAAAGTCCATATCGTTGATGTGCAGCAGGAAGATAATTGGGCCGAGGTGACTGCCCTGAGGGATCTCTAATGTGGCATCGAAAGAGGATAATGTGCATGTCACTGAGCTTGATCTGCACTGGCCGGCCAATAATGACCCAATTCATTTTAGAAAGCTGTAATTGAAGCCTAGGCGGTAGAGTTTAGCTACTGCGATTTTATGGTATCAAAAGTAGCTGAGAAGTGTTGATAGAGTTAGTACGTATGGAGAGAGTGCGATTCGGTGTGAACCCCGTGTTGATATTCCGAAATACAACTAGAACAATGGTGCATAATGATATTGAAGACAAATCACTCAAATAACCTATCGCAGTTGCACATAAAATTTCATTGGCATAACTAGCCACGATGCCTTTTTGAGTTTTTATCTTAGGGGTAATTTGATAAATACGGTCCAACCACCTAAGGCAATTGCGGATCAATCACACTCATCCAATTATATTTTCTGTTCTCAAGCACTTGCTTTCTGTTGTAGCTCACAGTATCGAAGTATTTGGCCGATGATTG
This sequence comes from Armigeres subalbatus, assembly GCF_024139115.2. Classification (NCBI taxonomy): domain Eukaryota; kingdom Metazoa; phylum Arthropoda; class Insecta; order Diptera; family Culicidae; genus Armigeres; species Armigeres subalbatus. The sequence goes on along the minus strand of NC_085141.1, from coordinate 220,550,342 downwards.
CTTTAAATTGATAGCGTATGGCTATTGCGGCTAAGTGTAGTAGCGTTCGGCTTTGTCCCGCACAATCAAAGATGACAGATCAAGGTGACAGATTGCCCTCAGATTCCCACTGGTAAGCAGTGGATATTTTAGCATATTTCATAAATATTCTATCTATCTCTAAGGAAATATAAAATTTAATAATAATGCAACATTCCTCCAGGGATTCCTATGAGAATTCTTTAGTGATTCCGACGGGAATGTTCCATGGATTTCGACGGGAATCCGCAGATGTTTCGACAGGAATCCTCCAAGTATACCGAAAGAGATTTTGAAGGGAATCCAACGGGAATACTCCAGGGAGTCCGAAGGAAATGTTCCAGGAATTCCAAATTCTCCGGGATGTCGACGGGAATCCTCCAGGGATTCCGACGGGGATGATTAAAAAATTCCAATGGAAATATTCCAGGGTTTCCCACGGAAATGTTCCAAAGAAAAATGTTTCATGGCTTCCAATAAAAAAAATCTCTAGAGATTTCGAAAATCCTCCTTCTGACGGGAATGTTCCAGGAATTCCAACGGGAATGTTTAAGAGATTCCTTAGGAAATCCTTGTAGACAATGTTCCAGGGATATAGAAGCAAATCGTCGAGGGACTCTGAATCAATCCTCAAGAGATTCCATGGATTCCGAGAAGAATCCTCCAGCGATTCCGAAAGGAATGCTCCAGCGATTCCGAAAGGAATCCTCCAGGGATGTTGAAGCAGATTGACTCCGAAATATTTTTTTTAACGATTCCGGATGAATTCCGAAGCAAATCAACGAGAGATTCTGAAGCAAATCCTGAAGGAATCCAGTGTGAAGTCTTCTGCAATCCGGTTCAATTTTTTCGACGTTTAGATATTCCAATGATAATCCTTCTCGGATGCTGATGGGAATCCTTCTCAGAAATGAGAAATAAGCTCATTTGTCTTCCACTACCCAAGCAGCACACTTATCATAAATGAGTTGCTGTAACCTATATACGACCAAATCCAGTCATATATGAGTTGCTGCAACTAAATCGGGCTGAACTGTGCTACTCGGGTAATTTCATTAATAATGATAACTCTTTGGCTTCAAACTTTTTCAGTTCATTAATTTTCTAGCACATGCGTCTAGACGATTGACGTAGCTGACCGCACAGCGACGGTGACCACAACTACGGTTTACGAATGAAAAAAAATCTCGGGTACGGATCGGGTTCGGGTTTTGATAAGATTTTTTCAAACCGGGTCCGAGTTTGAAAGAAATTTGTAAACCGGGTTCGGGTTTGCAAAATGTGAAACTCGACCGTCTCTAGGGAGTGGACCATTTTTCTCTTCAACCGTTCGATGGAATTTCAAAACAAACAAAATCCTTGGTACCTAAGAAAGAAAAAAAATACAAAAATCCTAAAATACAAATACCATCTATTGAAAAAACCTGTTCTTTAGAAAAAAAAATCAACAAAACTATTTTTACTCAAAACCCAAAAATTTAAAAATTTCAGTTTTTGGTTCTAATAAAACCATTAATGTTTAGGATGTTGTTGATCAAAGCGACGATGGATCGGGTGATGTGCGTAGTTCGAGTTTCAGGGGCATTCTCGAGTCCATTCGAAACCCGCAGAGGGTTACGGCAAGGTGATGGTCTTTCGTGTCTGCTATTCAACATCGCTTTGGAAGGGGTAATACGAAGAGCAGGGATTAACACGAGTGGCACAATTTTCAATAAGTCCGTCCAGCTATTTGGCTTCGCCGACGACATAGATATTATGGCACGTAACTTTGAGAAGATGGAGGAAGCCTACATCAGACTGAAGAGGGAAGCCAAGCGGATCGGACTAGTCATCAACACGTCGAAGACGAAGTACATGATAGGAAGAGGTTCAAGAGAAGACAATGTGAGCCACCCACCGCGAGTTGGCATCGGTGGTGATGAAATCGAGGTGGTAGAAGAATTTGTGTACTTGGGCTCACTGGTGACTGCCGAAAATGATACCAGCAGAGAAATTCGGAGGCGTATAGTGGCTGGAAATCGTGCATACTTTGGACTCCGCAAGACGCTTCGATCGAATAGAGTTCGCCGCCGTACCAAACTGACCATCTACAAAACGCTCATTAGACCGGTAGTCCTCTACGGACACGAGACCTGGACGATGCTCGTGGAGGACCAACGCGCACTCGGAGTATTCGAAAGGAAAGTGCTGCGTACCATCTATGGTGGGGTGCAGATGGCGAACGGTACATGGAGGAGGCGAATGAACCACGAGTTGCATCAGCTGTTGGGAGAACCATCCATCGTTCACACCGCGAAAATCGGACGACTGCGGTGGGCCGGGCACGTAGCCAGAATGTCGGACAATAACCCGGTGAAAATGGTTCTCGACAACGATCCGACGGGCACAAGAAGGCGAGGTGCGCAGCGGGCAAGGTGGATCGATCAGGTGGAAGATGACTTGCGGACCCTCCGTAGACTGCGTGGCTGGCGACGTGTTGCCATGGACCGAGCCGAATGGAGAAGACTCTTACATACCGCACAGGCCACTTCGGCCTTAGTCTGAATAAATAATAATAATAATGTTTAGGAATAAAAAAAATAGATTAAAAATTCTATAACTGAAATGTTTTTATATTTAAAAAAAATGCAAAATTCATAGATTCTAAATATTTAAAATAATAAAGTTAAAAAATTAGGATTTTTTTAATATTGATATTCAAAAACTTAATTTGCGGAAAATTAAAAAAATATTGAAATCCTAGAATTTTTAAATTTAACAAAATTTAAATTTTTGTCGAAATCTCAGAATTTCCAATTGTAAAAATTGTTCAACCACATTTTTTATACACTGGATTTTGTTTTTACACGATTTACACTTTCTTAATTTTTCACCCATCCTAAATGCTTGACGCATATTAATTACCATGTGATTTTTCTTTGAATTATTTAGGATTTTTTGAAACATGTTGCAAGGATTTTGGTGGCAAATTGAAGTCACACGAACAAAGATACGAGCGAAAAAAAATCGTGTAAAAACAAAATCCTGTGTATTACAAAATTTGATTGTTCAATATTGGAAACTTTCCAAACTGTGAAATTTTAAAACTCTTGAATTTGAAATAAAAATAAAAATTTTAGTATTTCAACATTTCGGAAATCAAAATTTAAAAATTTCAAAAATTCCAAAACTCAATTTCTTTTTAAAATTTAAGTTTTGAAATTTCAAAATTTCCTAATTTAAAATTCTAAAATTATGTCGGAAAATGTCGAATTTGAAAATTTTATTGAATTAGAATTATCAACTACGAAGCTGGAAAGTTTTAAAATGTATTAATTCAAAAATTTAACAACTTGATAAGTCAAAAATGAAAAAGAAAATACTATTAAATCTTGAAATTTAAAATTTTTGAGAATTTAGTATTTACAAACTTGGGGCAATTCAAATATGACGTCCACCACAATCTTAGACTCCTCCCCCTTAAACACGTGACGTCGTTTTCAACAACCCCTTTAACAAATTTAACAATTTTGTCACAATCCCGAAATTAAAATTTAAGAAAATGCATTTTTTAACAAAATTAACAATTTTGTCACAATCCCGAAATTAAAATTTAAAAAAATGCGTATCTTTAGTCTTGAAATTTAAAATATTTGTTGTCATAAACAAAAATAACAAAAATAAATTTAATATTTTTTCAATTTGAAGATATTACAGTAAACTACAGTAAAAATAAAAAAAAAAACAGGTTTTTGAGACTAAAAATTCAAAACAAAATATTATCAATTTTCTTAAATTTCAAAATTAGATTTCTTTGAGTTTAATAATTTTACAATTTTAAGATTTCCAAATAATTTAAAATTTAAAAATTCCAAAAAATTTTATTAAATGTTTAATGTCTTGAAAATTCCAAACTTGAAAATTTTAATTATGAAATTTTAAAACCTTGAATTCAAAAAATTTCAAAATAATAAAGGTTTAAAATCATCAAAACTTTGATATGGAAATGCTAATATCATCTTCCAAACTTAGACGTACATGTTCATGATAGAATTAGAGGCAAAAGTATAGAATTGATAGTTCCGTTAGAATACGGCAGGCATGAAGAATGTTTTTTTTATAGAAGTCGATTTGAAAGCGAGCGGAGGGCAATATTTGTGATGGCACATATCACACGACCTTCCTTCTGCCATGCTCCCGTATGAAGGGGGAGGGAAGAATATCAGTGTGGAAGCAAAAGGATTTTTCTATCGACGAGTACTGTCTCCAAATTTCTAATATGACATCAGCATTTAGTCGAATAGGATTTTTATTGCACAATTCTGTTTTCTCATTGCGTCCGTCTCGTCGCAACCAACTTGGCTGGCTCAAAACTTTGTTAAAACCCTGATTGTTCCAGCTAGCGGTGTTTGTGTCTTTCTCGTACATCAGATATACTAAAAAAAATTAAGTGAGAATTTCTTAGCGTGTTTTTTGTATATAAATCGTACTTTGGCCATAACTTTTGATCCCATAGTCCGATCTGGGCAATTTTCAATAGGAAACAATGGGACAGGACTCCTCGTCGAATGCAACTTACAACTTACGAATACACTTGCACACAAATCGGATCAAGATAAGTGTCTAAAAAAATGAGTGAGTTTTATTTTGCGCACATATATACACACAGACAGACATCATCTCAATTCGTCGAGCTGAGTCGATTGGTAAATAACACTATGGGTCTCCGGACCTTGTATCACAAAATCGTATCTGAAGTGAATATGAAGCCTTTTCGTTACTCCTTGGTGTACGACAGCGGTTCTCAACCTTTTTCTTAAGAAGTTCCCCTCCAAACTTTCGCATTAATTGAGGTACCCCCTCTTGAAAGTAGGCTTCCAAGCCTTTTGAAAGAATAATATTCCAAGCCCTTTGAATGGAGCCTTCCGAGCTTGTTGTAAGAAGCTTCGGAGTATCCTAAATGGCGGCTTTCGAGCCACTTAAAAGGAGGCTTACTTTGCATCTTGAAAGGACGTTTCTGAGCCTGTTGAAAGAAGAATTCCAAGCTTCTTGACGGAAGGCTTCCGAGCCTCTTGAAAGGAGGCTTCCGTTTCACTTGAAAGTAGGTTTTCGAGCCTCTTAAAAGGAGTCTTCCGAGCTTTTCGTAAGTAGGCTTCCGGTACCTTTAACAAGGTGGAGGAGCTTCTGGATCTCTTGAAGGTAGGCTTCCGCACCTCTTGATAAGATGCTTTTGAGCGTCTTGTAAAGAGGCTTTCGACCCACTCGAATGGCTTCTTTGCATCTTTAAAGGATGCTTCTGAGCCTCTAGAAAGTATGCTTCTAAGCCTCTTGAACGAAATATTTCGAGCTTCTTGAAGGGAGGCTTCCGAGGCTCATGAAAATTGGCTTCCGATTCACTTGAAAGTAAGCTTCCGGGTTTTTTGAAATAAGGCTTCTGGTCTTCTTAAAAGGAGGCTTCCGAGCCTCTTGAAAGGAGCCTTTCGAGTCTTTTGAAAAGATTCTTCCGAGCCTCTTGGAAGGAGGGACTTCTAAGCCTCTTGGAAGGAGGCTTCCAAGCCTCTGTAAACGAGGCTTCAAAGCACCTTGAAAGGAGGCTCGGTTTGAAAATAACCTTCCGAACCTTTTGAAAGAAGGTTTCTGAACATCTTGAAAGGCGGCCTTCGAGCTGCTTGGAAGACGGCCTTCGAGAAGCGTAGAAAGATGCTTCTAAGACTCTTGCAACGAAGCAACCAAGTTTCTCCGAGAAAAAGCCTCCATGTATCTCAAACGGGAACTTCCGAACCTTAAGATTCTAGATTTCAGTTCAAAAGCATATTCCTAACATATTATTCAACATTTTGTTTAGATCAGGTAGATTGCATAGAAGATTTTTCAAATTTGCTCACCCGACGTTTCGTCCGTTTGGATTCAATTGGCTTTGATTTACTGATCGCCATGCTTATTATGTACAAGACAAAGTTTTGAAATACAAATTACACAATTATCAAAACTTCATCAATAAGTATCGATTGAAATTTAATGCGTCCGCTATTATGCATTTTTGTCCGAGGTACCCACTAGAGCCAGCGGAGGTACCCCAGGGGTACATGTACCCCAGGTTGAGAACCGCTGGTGTACGAGAAAGGCAAAAAACCTTGGAATAACAAATCCTTTCCTATTGTATAATTGTATTCCCTAACCTCGACCAAACCGCGAGTCTTTCGGTTCCCCAAAACTAACATTAGTGTATAAGAATCATGAAAAACTGTATTAAAAACATGATTCCGGCTCCGTAACGCTTTACGGCAAATGAGCCTTCCAAATAAATGATAGTTTAAAAAAAAAACAAAATTTTGATAGGGGGAAAGACGGCTTTGGCAGGTTTTGTTCTATTATTGGCAGGGGGTTTTTGTCGACCAAATTTTATGAAATTTTGCCACAATATTCTTTGATATGCAAAGAATGTTTAGTCCAAATTTGAGCTTTCTTCTTCTTCTTCTTATTGGCATTACATCCCCACACTGGGACAAAGCCGCCTCGAAGCTTAGTGTTCATTAAGCACTTCCACAGTTATTAACTGCGAGGTTTCTAAGCCAGGTTACCATTTTTGCATTCGCTTATCATGAGGCTAACACGATGATACTTTTATGCCCAGGGAAGTCGAGACAATTTCCAATCCGAAAATGGCCTAGACCGGCTCCGGGAATCGAACCCAGCCACCCTCAGCATGGCCTTGCTTTGTAGCCGCGCGTCTTACCGCACGGCTAAGGAGGGCCCCTATAAAAATTGAGCCTAGTCAGTCATAGAAAACCCCTGCCAATAATAGAACAAAACCTGCCGAGGCCGTCATTCCCCCTATTTTTAAATTGTAAAAGTTATTAAATTTTTAAATTACTAAATAATAAGATCAAATTTGTTACAGTTTTCAAATTTTTAAATCAATAAAAAAGTTTATTTTTTCAAATATCATATAGCTTGAGCTTGAGCTTGAGCTTGATTGACTGCTCGTAGTTGCTACTCCATTATGACCAGATCAGCTGTTCTTGCACAGGGAACCAACAGATGTTTGCTTGGGACTAGCACACATCTTCAATGTGCAAGTACTGGTGATCTCATTTGTTAGGTCATACTGGCGCCTGCCACGTCAGAATGCAAGTCAATGTATGGAAGGGGGAGGAAATGATGATGCAATCACTCTCCCACTGCAAGCCGAATATACCTCTGCACTTGCCACGAGTTCATGCGGAATTTGTTGGAATTTATGGGTTAGGTTGGAGAGACAGAGGTCCGTCTTGGTTAACGAGCTGCCAATGTGATAGATAGGAGAAGGTAACTTGATGGAATTTCTAATTGGATGTAGGAAATGAGCTCTATAAGTTCATTTCCAATTCTAGCAGATTACTGTTAGAATACTCAAGTTGAAGGTATAGGAATAATAATGGAAACGGTATGGAAGTCCATTTCCAGTTCTAGCGATTGCTAGAACATGAGAAATAAAGAGAAAGATACAAAGTAGGAGAATGGAACGGACCTGGGATTTAACCCACGACCTCCTGCGTATGAGGCAGAAGCAGTAGCCATTTGACTACCAAGCCCGCAGTTTATTTTTTTTTCAAATATCATATAGTCTCCAATTTAAAGCTTATAAAATTTCGAGATGGAGTCACAAAAATTTTAAAATCAAAAAATTCAAATTTTTAAAACTACAATTTTTTTTGTCAAATTTTTAATTTTGATATTCTGTCAAAATTTCAAAGTTCCAAAATTTCTTATTTATTTATTTTTCAAATCTATAATTTTAAAATTTTGTCATAATATAAAAATTTTGATTTGGAAAATTAGATTTGGAAATTTAGAATCTAATTTTAAAATATTTAAGCCATTAATTCTGAGATTTTCATTTCTTAGAATTTTGAATTCGAGATTTTCAAATTTTAGAATTTATAAAATATTCAAATATTTAAAAAACTTCTGAAATTTCAAAATTTTGATATCATATACAAACTATGAAATTTTAATATTTTGAGAATTTAAAATTTTGATATCCAAAAGTTTAAAATTTTGAAATTTATGAACTCAAGATTTTGAAACTTTAAAATTCAAATGTTTTGAAAACCCGAAATTTTATAATTTCAGAATTTAAAAGAATGGAAGTTTATATAAAAATATAAAAAATATCATAATTTTAAAATTAAGTATTTTGGCCTAAGTGAAAAAAATCATAATATCAAAACTTAGTATTTAGGCCTTCAATTTTTAAAAATAACTACATACATAGCTTCTTTTGACTCCGGGGGCTACTTTGATTTTCTAAAAAAAACTTAAAGAAAAAATAACAAATTTGATACAGAAAGTTGCCATCCAAGTATCAACAAGACACCCTAATGGTGATAATGGCAATTTGAGAGTAGTTCTTGTTTCAAATTGTCCAAAGTAGCCCCCGATTTGTCAAAAGAAGCCCCGCATGACGGTATATCTCTTCTCCCTCAGGATATTGAAAATAAAAAAAGTAATATTTGTTGACAAAATTTTAAATTTGGAACTTTATTTTTTTCTGGTACTTTCAATCTAAAAAAATTAAAATATTAAAATTTAAAAATGTGTCCTATTGGTCCCGATTGAGAGAAAAATACTAAAATGAAAAGAACAAAAAAACTCTTTTTTGAGCAAAAAATCCGATGGGGTAGACATAATTATTTTTTATTATTTGTATCGGCCTTACTAAATTTTAAAATCATAATAGTAACAAAATATATATTTTTTTGAACTTCAAACTTTAATTTAATTGTTTTATAGATCTAAATTTTGAGAGTTCAACATTTTTAAACATCCAAATTTCAAACTATATAACTATATAACTATAAAATTAAAATACCGTCGTTCGGGGTGAGATTGGGCCAAAAACGAAAAATGTTTCAACTCTTTATATCTCAGAAACTGTTACGAATTTTTATGAAAACTTCAAACGGTTCGAAATTATATTAAAATTTACGTCTAGGAAATCACAAAACAAATTCCAAGAACTAATTGTTCTCGTACCATAATGCTTGGAATTTGAATGTAAAACTTTTGATCGAATGAACTAGTATTAAAATAGTGTCAGTAACGCCCCACGAATCTATTACATAACTAGTTTTTAGATCGATGGATACCTGGTTATCATGTTACGATAATCTGTTGTTGTTTTATCGAATTTTATGAATATTTATATAGCGGTTCTGGTTTTTCTGAGCAACGAGCAATGCACGCTGAAAAGGGGTGAGATTGGGCCAAGCCTTTCGTTGATTTGCCATACATAGTTGGTAAGAGCCGTAATGTAGGCAATTATTTTTAATGAACGATTGAATCGTTACATCGTCACCGCTGAGCTTAATTGTACTTGGCCCAATGTCACCCCCTGTGAGGGGGTATAACTTTGAACAATTTCCCTCATTTATTATTTTTTCCCCACACAGTGGTAAATTCATTGTTCAAGTTTGTACCAAACTAATTAAAACTTGATTCCAATGTTAACTACTAGAGCTTTGTAACATTTACTTAGAGCATACCACATTTTGGCCCAATTACACCCCCGTTGGCGGTATCAAAATTTTGAATTTTTTTTTTCCTTTTCTCATACAACAAAGTTGTACCGAAAGGCTATATGAAGGCTATATGGCACTCCAAAAACTAACTTTTGATAGGAGGCCCGGAGCCCCATAGTGTTACATACAAAACGACTCAGCTCGACGAACTGAGGTGATGTCTGTTTGTGTGTATGTATGTGCACGTGTAAAACACACTTTTTGGAACGTAGCATTGTCCGAATTACTCGCAACAGATTCCAATCGACGAAGAATCCTGTCCCATTGTTTGCTATTGAAAATTGGCCTGACTATGACATTTTTTTATGGCCAAACACGCTAAAAAACACTCATTTATACATTTTTAATATTTTTTTTCCACGAGAAAGGCACCAACACCGCTAAGTGGATTAATCAGGGTTTTTTATGTTATGACCTCATATTTAAAAATATCAAAATTTTAAAATGGTAATATTTTAAGTTTTGAAAATTTGAAAATATTGCATCTCGAGAATTTAACAAAATTCAAATGTAAAACCTTTGGAGACTTATAATCCTAAAATTATTTTTTTTTAATTTAAATTTTTTTATATAATAATATTTTAAATAATTCAAAACAGGGTTATTTTGAAATTTTAGAAGTTTCAATTTAGGAGATCATTAAAGTTAGAAATAATAAAAATTTAGAATTTCCAAGTTAATTAAATTAAAGGTTCAAATCTTTTGCAAAAGAAAAAATTAAAATTTGAAATTTTAAAATTAAAAAACAACAAAGTTTAAATATTTTATTTTTTTCGAAATGTTGATATTTTAGTATTTTGAAACGGGCTTGGTAGTCATATGGTTACCGCTTCTGCCTCATACGCAGGAGGTCGTGGGTTCAATCCCAGGTCCATTCCATTCTCCTACTTTGTATCTTCTCTATATTTCTCATGTTCTAGCAATCGCTAGAACTGGAAATGGACTTCTGTACCGTTTCCATCTCAATTTCCTTTACCTTCAACTTGAATATTTTAACAGTAATCTGCTGGAATTGGAAATGAACTATAAAAGCGCGTTTCCAAACATCCAATTAGAAATCCCATCAGTTGCTTTCTCCTATCTATCACATTGACAGCTCGGACCTCTGCCTCTAGAACCTAACCCCAAAAATCCCAACAAATTCCGCATGAACTCGTGGCAAGTGCAGAGGTATATTCGGCTTGCAGTGGGCGAGTGATTGCATCATCATTTCCTCCCCCTTCCCTACATTGACTTGCATTCTGACGTGGCAGGCGCCAGTATGACCTAACAAATGAGATCTTCAGTACTTGTACATTGAAGATGTGTGCTAGTCCCAAGTTAAAGTTTTTTGAGATTCAAAATGTTAATAATTGTGAATTTTATAATTTCGTGGTTTCATATGATAGTTTCTTTTTTTAATATGATGTTTCAAATTTCAAAGCCTTAAAATTTGAAATTCAAAATTTTAAGAGTTTTAAAATTCTTAATTTTTTTTAAATTTTAAATCGATAATATTTTGAAAAATTAGAAAGTTATCTATTTTAATCAAAAATTTAAATTTTGAAGCTAATTTTTTTTTTAAATTATTATTTTTTTATTATTTTAATTTTATAATTTTAATTAATTTTTAAATTTATATAATATTTTAAGTTAATAATAAATTTAAATTTTAAAATTTAGCCTTGCGTGCAAAGGCGTAGGATTGCCAATCCGGCGGTTGAAAAGCAGGCCAAACACCAGTTGGAATGTAGAGCCATAGAAGAAGAAGAAGAAAACTTTAAAATTAGAATACAGTTGTTGGGACCGTTTTTCTAAGAAAGGTTTTTTTAAATAAATTTACTGGCACTCAATTTTTAGGTACTTAACGTCGATTTTTCAGCTCCGTAGCGCTTTGCGGCAAATAAGCCTCCCAAATGAACGAAAGATTAAAAAATAACTTATCGTCAAAACTGTGCACGATACAAGTTGCATTCCACGAGGAATCTGGTCCCATTATTTCCTATTGAAAATTGGCCAATTCGGTCATTGCGTTTCGGAGTTTTGACCAAATCACTGTTTCATAATTTCGAAATCGGGGAAAAAAAATTATAGAGCAAATATGTATAGTAATATGTAGTGTACAACAATGAATGCATACAAATGAGCATTGATGGAAAAAAATAGATCCATCTCCCTAAAGTGCTGTTTCGACCTATGTCATGTACGTTTCTTAATACATTTTATAATGCACGAGAAAGGCATCATCATCGCTAGGGGTATTAATATGTGATTTTTTTTCCCGGGCATTTTTCGCAGTTATGTATACTCATAATTTTTCATCGTTTAATGTTTTTCATAAACTCCGCGTATTTTTTTTTAATTAAATTTGTTTTGTACTGCTTCTTCTTGGAAATTTCATTAGTGTAGTTAAAAACAACTGCAACATCAACATCCATGCGCATTTCAGAGCATATACAGCATCTCTTTTAAGGACGCCTACATATAACAAGAATGCCACAGTACGAACCAAGGTCACATTGCTGCATCCCATGCATGCGTTTCCAGCAATTTGATGTTGCATTGCACTCGTAAAGAATCTCTAACGCGCGCCACCTACTGTGACAGCTGCGTAGGTGTATCATATTTGCGGAAAATTTAACGACTTCTTGCCCGGATGGATGGTGGCTGCCGCAAAGCGACATTCATACGGCAGTCTGTCGGGAAATGCACAATGTTCACAATGTTTGAAATACAATGTGTTGTCGTAAATTTGTCACCCAGGAAGTCAACCGAACATGAGTTTCATTTGAGGGTGTCATTTATTCAGGTACTTACGACAGAGGAGATAGGTTCATCTTTTTTTGTGAATGTGTAATATGAAGAAAAGAGCTACAGAGCTGCATCAGTGATACACTCTGGACAAATAAAAAGATATGCGTAGGCTAAATAACTCAACGCCTAACTACATTCCGCACAATCATGTAGTATTACGCGTAGAAGCGTCACATTTTTCAGTTTTGTCACAATATCAGAAATAAACACGATACGACACTCAAACGTTCCTCATACAATATGTAGTTGTGCACAAGTTGACCTCTGAGTCAACGGAATTGCGAAACATCAAACGAGGTCAACGCACAATTCTTTCCCCGGTTAGCACAACAAGAACAAGTGCGATCATAAATAACACACGACTAACTGCGCAACAAATGAAATCCTTGAGGGTCGATAATGCTTACTGCGTTCTTGAACGAGCCGAAGCCTGTGTGTGCGGGGGAAGTTTAAAGCAATGACATCGATTCCCTTGGGGTCATCTTCCCGGGGCCAGCATCAGAGCCGGGGGCGGTCAATAATTGCAACCACAGCAAATTACCACTCAACAAACATCTCTACTGCTGCTGCTGATGCTGTTGCGGGAGGAAGAAAATTTACAATAACGAGAGTATCATAACAATAAAAACCATAAAGGGGCACACGGGGAGAGTGGTAGCAACTGTGGTGCAAGGACGACGGAGAGCATGAAGAAATCTGCATTCTCGACGTCAGACCGGCGAAACGACCAAAAGAGTAGAGCACTTGACACTCTACCAGAAGCGTAAAGGGCGGAATGATTCCGGCGGGAAGGTGAAGCTAAATGTGTTCTCGTTTGTGAACTTGTGTTTTTATCAATTGAAATCTTTATCCAAACCTCAGATCAGGACAACAAAAGAACTATTAGCAGCATTTAGCAGAGATTGGTGATGCAAGTAGAACGACAAAATAATTAGATTTAATCACAGAGATGATATTTGTACCATTTTCCTCCTCACTTGATGCTACGAGAAATATATGGACTCCGAGAGATCAAACGAGGTGGTCCGGCGGCCGCTACGTTTCCTACCGAGCCACACGAGTTGAATCATTTCAGAGTCAATGTTGATGCGAATATTCCCATTTGGTGTTTGCTTTCTTTTCCTCGTTCAAGTGCAACCATCGCTCCTCGCTATCTGCGTGGGTAAATGTGCACGACGAGTATATGCTCTCATATTTCGCACGTTAACCCTCAACCATCGCTTAGTCGTGTCCCTGGGAGGATGCGAACTTCTCAAATGTGTTTTAAAGTAGTTTGAAGTTCATCCTGTGAGAAATTTATTGCAGATTGAATCGTGGAAGACGAAACAAAGCTTCCATCACTTTACGTTATCGATCGAAGCACAATAATTAATATTCAGTAAAACATTCAATGCTGCATTTGAAAAGAATGCTCGAGTAAAGTGATCCCTTTGATGTTATTGATTCAACCGCCCCCAGCATTCAGCAAGCAAAAGGATGTACTGAGCGTGACATCGCGGGGTCGTCCCAACCGAACAAAGAAGTTTTCCTTCGATCCAATGCTTGTAGTAGCTGCATTGATAAAACAGTCTGGCCGCCAATCGTCCCGACTACTCCGGAGTTAGAAAGGGGTTTTGTTGGAGAATGGGTTTTTATTGGCGGAGGAGGCACGGGAAAAAGAAAGCATGTAGGCCTTTTACTCTTCCCACCGATATCAACTTCTAGCAGTCGTGTCTAGAACTTGTGCGGTTCAAATCGATCTCAGACTTTCTGTCTGCTTACAGTTGTCAAGGGCTCGTTTCTTTTGTAAGGTAATGTGAGATTTTTTTCAAAGCGTAACGAAATTTCACGAGATTCCTCATGCTTCAGTAAGACAAATTCGATTTTGTTTCATGTTTCTGTTGTAATTTATCCAAAATATCCTTAATTTTTTTCTACGTTCTGAAATATAAATATCCGCGCGTAGTAAAGTTCTATAAGCTGGTCAAAGTACAGTTGTGCTAAACAATCCAATCCTATTTTTTCGATTCTACAATTATTATTCGATAGAAACAATTATAAGAATAAAACTAGAACTTGTGAGTGTGAAATTTGAAGTCTAACGTTTTCCAAAAACAACGCATTTTCGTACAGAAACGACTTTAGTTTGGTAGGTCACTATTTTATAACATTCTTTTATGGTGTGGAAAGAATGTTAAATTTCTGATTTTCGAATTTAAAAAAACCTACTTGCAACATTTCCGATTTTCACCTAATGTGCTAGATATGATAGAAAGAGAAACACATACCCTTAACCCATAATCGGGTACAACCTCTTTCTTGCAATCCTTTGAGCATAATTCTTTTTTTTGTGCCTTGAGAAAATTTTACCATTCCATAATGGAAAAAAATGTCTCACCCACAACCTATTGACTGGGATGCAAGTGAACCGGCGATGGCGGCGCGACGGGCAGCAAAACAGCAAATACGAAAAACTACTCGCGGGAGCAGTACATTTCGTTCAGTGGTTGACATACCCATAGATGAAGGTCAATGACCGCGTTTACGATAGTTTCGCGCTCTCCCAGAAGAACTCACAAACTCACTTTGCCCTAGCTCCGCAGCAGCAGCATACCCCACTCGTGTCGGTTCCTCGATTCGATCCTTGTGTTTGGGTGTGTAGTTTTCTGTGTGGCAGCATAAAAACATATTACAGCATACAACAACGACGACGACGACGGTATGCTGCTCCTGCGCACACTCGTCCCGACCGATATTCATTAGCATCATCTTCGTCATCATTCTGATCGGTTTGAAAGCCTACGGCACGAGTTCTGCTGGCGTTGGGAAAAGTCTTTCTTTCGCGCCTTGCGAGTTTGCTTTGTTGGTATGGCTACATGCAACTGTGAGCGTAAGTTGTGTGTTTCCGCAAAGCCGATTGTTATGAATTTCAGGGAACGACTCTTCTGAAAACAAACAAAACAATGTCGTTATTAAATTTCATTACCCGGGGGTAAGCCGTTTTTCAGAGATGATAACCAACTTTAATTTGGCAGTAAAATTAGACAACAATTAGGGTACGGACGTAAGGGCGATTGTGGTTGGTTTGTCCCATGACGGTACCTTTCATTTGGCCATTTGTGCGAATGCGTTTTTTACGAGGGTAAAGAAAAACTGCAGCCAGACAGGCTGGCAGTGTTGTGCCCCAACACTCGCCCACCTGAGCCACTACACTGCCAACAGGGAGACAAACGGGTACCTTTCAGGAGGTACCCTAAATTGACAGTTCACAATCTAGGTTGTCCTCAATCAGTTTGATTATTCTCCTGTTCTGCAACAGGTTTGACACCACTTGCCTGTCAAGCCAGAGGCGACCCTAGAGACGGTGTCCTTCTATGCCACTCCTTCCCGGCTACGAGGCAGAATCTTCACGTCTCCTATTTCTGAGGTTGAGGTGCTGACGAAGCATCAACCCCCGGACATTCCTGCCAGGCATAGCAAGACTTCACTCATTTTGTCACTGGCAGACCACACTAAACAGTCATACCACTGACCAGTAACCATTTGTACCATGGGGGCATTACTTGTAATACCCCTATCTCCCTTACGCTTGCATCTCTTTTGCATTACTTTAGGGTGTGTGGCCACCAATATGTCGTAGAAGCAGCCCTCAGTCGTTGGAACCTCTACAGGCTCTACCTGGCAAAGTGTTTCACTCCCCATGCCATTCATACCCTCGGCACAGGTCGCCTGACACCTTTGGACTTGGGGTTAGAGATGCCATAATGTCAGTTTCAGTGTAGAACGAAGCCTGGCGATATAACCGGATTCACACCGGTAGGGGAAAAGTGGGTAAAACCGACACCTTAAGCAACTTTACAGTTCCCCAATCTATGAAGCAATTTTCCGGTCTAGAAATTTCATACAAACATACTTTGGCTCTTCATGCATCTGTCCATGAGGTCTCAGGACAATATTTCTTGATAGAATTTGATTTATGATGAAAATGCGAACAGTCCATCTTCCAGCCCAAATAGCTGGGGTGCGGGTAAGATCGACACCACATGAGGGTAAAACCGACACATCAAGTCTTTATGGAATTGAACATCATAACAATTCTAAATGATGTTACAACATAATAGAAAATGTTTAACAACATTCATTTTAATATTTGTGTATGAAATTCATGTTTAGGGATCACTCATAAACGATGGTTGAACAAAATTTTATATATTTAAAATAATCACCACATATCATATTTTATTTAGTTTCCTTAGTTGGTCGAGTGAAAAATATATAGAGTATAAGAATGTTAGTAACAAATTTACTAACTACTGTAAATATTGACCTACATTTAAATTTCAAGGATTTTAAAAAGGTGTTTATGATGGCGATTAAAAATAAATGCGTATGGTGCAGTTATGACAAGAAATGAAAATGACCAGTTCCGTGACAAGCTACATGTTTACAGGCGGGAAAATGGATCACGAAAGAATAACACTAGAGAACGGGTTGAATATATCTAAGAGCAAAATAAGCCTAAAAATACGGTTCTTCTTTGAGCATAGCGCTTATCCGACCTGCAGGCTTTCCTTGATGACCCAATATCACCCACTAGACCTATTGTCACGTCCAATGATGATATGGTATGTAATCAGTCTATGATTAAGTTATACTTCTCGGCGACTCGTTTTCCAATACTTGAATGATATTATGCGAATGATAAGTCTAATAAAACAGAGGTCTTTCGTGATTCGATGGCAGGTGTCGAATTCACCCCAACTGATAACATAATAATGATGAGATACATGTGGATGTTTATAATTAGAAAAGTTAACTATTTTTCCACAACATACACAAAATGATGTTCAATTATGGATCAGAGATGAATTAAATACTGAAAATCAACAAATTATTGTCGAAAAAGCTTATACACCGATGCCAAAATTTTACATAACTTATCTCCTCAATGGTGATCAATGCTAATTGTCTGTTTATTATGACTTTTACACATTTCCGCCAGTTACAAAATGACTAGAAATGCAAGAAATCAAACGTTTATTCAAAGTGTGTTGAAATTCTGTCCGATAATCACTTGAAATCAGAGATTTGAAGTGGTGTCGGTTTTACCCGCAGTGTCGGTTTTACCCACAATTCCCCTACGCACTACTTTAGAGTATTTTTATTTATTTATTTATTTATTACTCCATCAAATTAAGACATTGTCTTTTCTGTTAACCCATATACTGGTAATTTGAAGCGACAAGTGATAGATTAAGTCTTCTTGAAGCATAAAAAACTATACATAATTAAAAAACCCAGATTATGTAATCCACCTAACGGTGATGGTGCCTTTCTCGCGCAAAAAGGTAATAAATGTAGCCTTTACGCTTACACCTCGATGATGTACAAGAAAGGCAAAACAGTTACACCGTCTAATGTTATGATAGAAAATTTACACTAGTAGACGACAGATGGCGCTGCCAAAAGTTTCTCGAATTTCCTATGTTCGAATTTTGACTTTCGGACAATTTCATAGTACTATGAAACTGAACGAAGAGCATACTTACGCCTAAATGCGTGCAACACGAGCATCTTTATAGTGCGATGAAACTCTTAATGGGAAGCCACGGATAAAATATTCATAGATGCAAGGCATTTTTCATAACACATTATTGTTCTACGTGACTATGTCTCATCACTATTTTAATATTATCTATTTTTTGCAATTTGCAATTATTATGAAATTCAATAGTAATCAACAGCGTTTTAGTCTGTGTCGGATGCAACTTGTTGCAAGAAAATCGGTTAAGAGTTTCTATGTGAAAATTTGGCTAATGTTTTTTATGGCATTTTGTGCACACACACACGCACACACATACACACACACACGCACACACGGACAGACAGACATTTGTTCAGCTCATCGAGCTGAGTCGAATGGTATTTAACACTATGGGTCTCCGGGACTTTTATCAAAAGTTCGAATTTGGAGTGAAATGATAGCCTTTCGGTACAACTTAGTTGTACGAGAAAGGCAAAACTGTAAACATGTTTTCTTAAATCCCATTATTGAAAATTTCGTCCTAGCGTACTTCTCAAGGAAACTATTTTTGAATACAAGTTTCTAGGTATCTGTTTACTTATAATGCTATGTAGTAATATGACTGTTCTCATTATTGCGAATTTTCTAAGATAACACCTGATCAAAGTTTTCTGAAGGTATGAGACCTGAGAGTACCTGTTTAGATTGTGAACGACAAGCGAGCTTTTTTCGAAGGTGTTGTCCCGGAAGGTTAAGCGCAATTTTTAATCGATTAATTACAGTTCTAGACGCCTACGATAAGATGAAATTGCAAGATAAAAATGCAAGTAAATCAAGCTTTTAAACAGTTTAATCTTTGTGTCTGTATTTAAGAAATGTGCGTTCGATCGAAGGGTACGTAATGCGGCATATAGTTTCCCACATTGCTTAAGAACGAAACGACCCCATTCAAAGTTGCTTTGAATGGTGTTTCCAAGGCTAGATACAACGTCAGAGTACAATACATATTGCCCATTTAATTTTATTTCTAGTTTTTCGATGTGTTTCGTCGAACACAAATGTAACAAATTTGAGTTTTACTTACATTGAGAAGCAAATAATTTTCAGAAGCCCATAATGCATTTTTTTTCACAATTCGTATTAATTATCTCCGATGCTCTTTGTGTACACCTGTACATCATCTGCAAATAGGTGGATACCACAACCTGTTAACATCGTGGGAAGGTCATTGATATACAAAGCAAAAAAATATAGGCCCAAGTACTGAAACTTGGAGTACACCTAAAGTAACCGGTAAATAACATTATGACTTTCTTTTTTGGAAATACTTGATTATTGTTTCGCTTTTATGTCCTTTGCTATGCTTTACTGCAGATCAGTATCACCTTTCCGAGATCCTTTTGATTGTACGCCAAGGATTGGGATTTTGATCAGATGATTTTTGCACGGACCGTGTGTCACGATATAGGCTACATTTTCAACCTTTTTTTGAAAAGTTATGATGGAGTCCGCTTCTGTAAAGTGCTTCCAAAAATGTGTTTTTGTCAAAGCCCAAAATGTTTCAATAAATACTTCCTGGGAATGGTTTAGCGAATCCATCTACTTGAGTACGAATTCGACTCCTTTTGCTATGGACCAGATTACCGTGTCCATCGCGTAATACACTGATATCAAAACAAGCCAAAATAGTACTGCATTATGATGCTTTCGGATAATGGACCGACGCTACAAGGATTCCTGAACGTACACATTAACTGTTGTTGTATCGATCGATGCAAACGAATTTGAGAGAATTCCACACTTACAAATTGCTTACAAAACCATTGCCTTTTTACAGAATAAACTAAAATTTACTTAATAAACATGCTTATCAACATCGTCAATACTTTACCAATGCGAATCATGTTGAAATGGTCCCGTGGAAGCATTCTATAACCGAACTTCACTCATGGTTTATCATCATCATCACCTTGCCTAACGATCTTCCACACAAAAGTTTATCGTATAACTTATGGGCCCATATTCTGACATATGCATCATCATCATCATTATTTACTTCTTTTTTTTTTCTTCTTCTGCTCCCTGAAAGTCCGTAGCTCATTTTGTGTCTTGTTTGTTCGAGTTTATTCTTCGATGTTATCAGATTTTTCCAAATCTTGAACAGAAGTAACATTTTTACGGGAAAAGATTGAAAGATTTTCCGATCAAGCATATGGCTCATAGCGACCGATTTGATATCCTGTTTTCTAAATAAGAACGAATCAAACAAACCGCATCGGAATTGAAACCAAAATATTTTAATTTGTGACATAAGATATTGTGGGAAATAGAGGCAAAGGCAAAGGCATACAGCACGCAGCCCTCGAATAAATAATAAATTTCTTCATAACCGAAGTGTTGCAATGATTTTTGAATTTATTTAAATGTATCACAATGATAATATAAATATCATGAATGTAAAGAAAAATCACAAATAAGAGATATTAATTAACATTCAGAAAATCTCCAAACAAAACCTTATTCGTCTCATTATTTATTTATTTATTCAGACTAAGGCCGAAGTGGCCTGTGCGGTATACAAGAATCTTCTCCATTCGGCTCGGTCCATGGCTACACGTCGCCAACCACGCAGTCTACGGGTGGTTCATTCGTCTCCTCCACGTACCGTCCGCCATCTGCACCCCACCATAGATGGTACGCAGCATTTTTTTTTTCAAAAACTCCAAGTGCGCGTTGGTCCTCCACGAGGATCGTTCAGGTCTCATGTTAGTAGAGGACTACCGGTCTAATGAGCGTTTTGTAGATTGTCAGTTTGGTACGGCGGCGAACTCTATTCGATCGGAGCGTCTTGCGGAGTCCAAAGTACGTACGATTTCCAGCCACTATGCGTCTCCGAATTTCTCTGCTGGTATCATTCTCGGCAGTCACCAGTGAGCTCAAGTACACAAACTCTTCTACCACCTCGATTTCGTCACCACCGATGCAAACTCGCGGTGGGTGATACACATTGTCTTCTCTTGTCTCTTGTACATCGTCTTCGACGTGTTGATGACTAGTCCGATCTGCTTGGCTTCCCTCTTCAGTCTGATGTAGGCTTTTTCCATCTTCTCAAAGTTACGTGCCATAATATCTATGTCGTCGGCGAAGCCAAATAGCTTGAAAATTGTACTACTCGTGTCAATCCCTGCTTTTCGTATTACCCCTTCCAAAGCGATGTTGAATAGCAGACACGAAAGACCATCGCCTTGCCGTAACCCTCTGCGTGTTTCGAAGGGACTCGAGAATGCCCCTGAAACTCGAACTACGCACATCACCCGATCCATCGTCGCCCTGATCAACCGTGTCAGTTTATCCGGAAGCCCGTGTTCGTGCATTAGCTGCCATAGCTGGTCCCGATCGATTGTACAATATGCGGCTTTGAAGTCGATGAATAGATGATGGGTGGGCACGTTGTATTCGCGGCATTTGTGCAGTACTTGGCGAATGGCGAACACCTGGTCCGTGGTGGAGCGTTCGCCCATAAAATCCGCCTGGTACTGCCCCAAGCAATTGGTCCTAGTCGACGGCATAAAATTTGGGAGAGTACCTTGTAGGCGGCGTTCAGCAATGTGATTGCGCGGTAGTTGCTACAATCCAGCTTATCGCCCTTTTTGTAGATGGGACACACGACACCTTCCATCCACTCCTGCGGCAAAACTTTCTCCTCCCAAATCTTGGTAATGACTCAGTGCAGCGTGTTGGCGCCACTGCCAAAGTAAGTGTCTCCACTTTCTGTCTCTCCCGCAATTCGTAAAAACCCTAGCTCTGTTGGTTTGTTTGCGCAGCTAGGAATTTCCCTATGTATTATAGATCCAGGTACGTGTATGCATATAACAGCAAATATCCAAGCGCGTGTAGAAAAAATGTAAAAGCGAATAGCGCAACAGAGTAAAGCCGAAATTGGCACCTGGTAGTTGGTCAACCCCAGGGGCTTTGTTGTTCTTCAGCCGGCCAATCTCCTCCTGGATTTCCTGGAAATCCGGAGCCGGAAGAATTATGTCCTTAGGTCCATCACCATACCGCCATCTTCGTCTGCCACATCGCCATTCAGGTGCTCTTCGTAGTGGTGCCGCCACCTTTGAATCACCTCACGCTCGTTTGTAAGAAGGTTCCCGTTTATGTCCTTACACATATCAGGCTGTGGCACGTGGCCCTTACGTGAACGGTTCAACTTCTCATAAAACTTTCGTGTGTTATTAGTGCGGTACAGTTGCTCCGTCTCTTCACGGCCTCGATCTTCCTGCTGGCGCTTTTTCCTCCGGAAAATCGAGTTTTGTCTGTTCCGCGGCTGTTTATATCATGCCTCGTTCGCCCTCGTAAGGTGTTGCAACAATCTCGCCCATGCTGCATTCTTCTCTTCAACTAACTGCTCACATTCGCCGTCATACTAGTCGTTTCGGGGGCACCGTGCCAAGTGCAGCGGTTGCGGTGCTACCAATGGCGGATCGAATATCTCTCCAGCCATCTTCAAGAGACGCTGCGCCTAGCTGCTCTTTCGTTGGGAGTGTCACTTCCAGCTGCTGCGCGTATTTTTGGGCTAGTCTACCGTCTTGTAGCCGCCCAATGTTAAGCTGCAGCGTTCGTCTTCGACGCGTGTTGTATACCGTCGAGAGTTTTGAGTGCTGACATAATGCAACGAGGTCGGATTCAATATTCACACTGCGGTAAGTGCGTACGATCGAGATGTCGGAAAAGAATTTACCGTCGATTAGAACGTGGTCGATTTGGTTTTCCGTTACTTGATTAGGTGATTTCTATGTGGTATTGTGGATATTCTTGCGGGGAAAGAAAGTGCTTCGGACTACCATTTCGCGGGAGGCTGCGAAGTTTATGCATCGTTGGCCGTTGTCATCCGATACGGTTCCGGCTATCCAGACTATCTATGTTTAGACTATGTTTAGCGTCCCACCTAACACCAGGACTTGGGCTTGTGCGCTTTGAGCGGCACACGGTCGCTTTGGCGGAGCCTACTTGCGGATTCATGCAGCTTTTTATAAAGGTTTAACAGGGCCCACTGTCAAACCCCACCACATCCTAGGCAGGCGCCACAACTCGCAGATGGCATGGGGAGGGATCGTCAAGCCCTTGGACATAGTCCATGCTGCCCTGGTAGCACCTTCACCCGCTCTAAAAACCACAACAAGGCGGTGAAAATCGCTAAATATTTGTATTGTTTTTCTCTCTACTAAATTATGCAATTTTGTAACCATTTGTCGGTTACACGGTACAACATTTAAGCTGACAATATGACGTCCCTAACCCCGAATCCCAAAGTGTCAGGTGACCTGTGCCGAGAGCTGCATGTGTCCCCAAGCAGGCCCTATCAAAGCGACCGTGTGCCGCTCAAAGTGCACTAGCCTAATCCTGGTGTTGGGTGGGACTTTAAACAAATTGACCCGACTGAACGAGCGTCTGTTCACCAAGGAGGTGCGGCTCCAACAGCGTCTGTTCTGGCATCCAGCGGCTGAGTATGAAATGGTATTCCCCGGAAGCTATACCTAAGATGGCAGCTCCATCCCGGTGGATAGGGAACCTTGGGCCACCAACCTACTGTTCCCGAAACATTAATTTGTTCGAGAATCCGATAATGAAAGAATTCGGACTGATTTTACGGCGACGACTCTTAGCGCGAAACAACGGTCAGGAATAGGAATATGAAACACACAACTTGCCAATGAGGCACGCCGCATGAAGCTTGAGAAAGGGCTTCATTGGCAATAAAATCTTTACGCGAATGATGTACAACGGATCGGCGGTGCAAAATCAGGTGCGTAGGCTTATAGCTGGTGTAGCATTGTCTTTTATCCGATACGGTGTACCAGCATGGTCCAAAGCACTAGAGGCCGGGTGCTATGTTAAGAAATTAATCAGGGTACACCGGTTAATGTGTCTGTACCATATCTTATGACGCGGTTGCTGGGATGATGACGATAGACATACTTCTGGAGGAAGAAGTGGAGTGCTTTAACGACAGGGATTCGGTGCAAGTGCGACGTGTCAAAGAGCATGGGACACTGCAATCAAAGGTCGTTGGACCCACAGACTGTTTCCGGAGGTATCGAATTGGATTAGTAGGAAGCATGGTCAGGTCAACTTAAACTTATCACAGGTGTTGTCTGAACATGACTGCTTTAAAAAGTTCTTGCATAAGTTCGGGTTCGCAGATTCTGCGGAGTGCACAGAATGTGTTGGCCAGGTAGAATCAGCATAGCATGTGATGTTTGCATGCCCGCGATTCGATGTTGAACGCCATGCCATGCTGCTTGTCAGCGGCATGGATACAACCCCGGACAACCTCATTGAGAGGATGTGTCGGGAAGAGGTTATATGGAATGCGGTGACCACAGCGTCTCAACAGATTATGTCGAAACTACAGGTGGCGTCTTGAACAAAACGCGAAACTGGTGGCGTCTTGAACAAAACCAGCAGATGCAGTCAACACCACGCTCAGCTCACCCCACCAACAAAAACGTCGCGGGAGGGTTGCGGGGATCTCCGTATGTAGATATAGAGGTCATTGCGGTTCACGCGTGGCGTTTGTTGTCGGGGTGCTCATCTCCTACGCGAGTTTATAATACATACCGATAGCTTACTATCATAGCTTGCCATCGACGGGTGGTGAGGTTACCACCCTTAAAGTCGAAGTTGCGTTAGAACGTCGAGTGCGTTAGCATAGGGGGGGGGGATACGGACCGGGGGATACGGACAGGCAAAATGATTTTGGTTTTAGTGGACCGGGTGATCCCATCCCCACACTACCTGAGTTAACCTCCTCAGGTGTCTGTTTTTTTTTTTTTTTACAAGGGAGAATGCATTTACACACTAACCCAGTACACGTGCATTGTAGTTGCCAAACTACCACACGGAAGTGTACTGGAGTGTCGGACTCGACCATACCGGTAATACCGACTAAACTCCCTTGGGCTCCACCATCGTTTCCCCAGGAACTACCTCGCAGTACTACTTCTGGGGGATGGCAGTACTAAGCGTACTCGCTCATTATCGCTCACACAGGCACTCGTCCCACGCGAGACTGACTTGGGTGCTCGCACACCATTCACTCCATTTGAGTCTTACTTGGATGCTCTCCCGGGCGCTCCGCTGCCATACCTCGAGGTGTCAATAGCGGTAACTGCCTGGGCCTACAGATATTACGCTACGACACTCCTGCCTCAGCACGAGCAGATCAATCACACCACTGCCGAAGCAGACCACACGCTACCCTGCCGAAGCAGGGACACTCCCCATGCACCACATGTGCACAACTGTAGGTGTGTGGGTACAACCCACTGCTACCCTGCCGCCAAAGCAGCTTCTCCAAAGACCACTCGCTCCATGTGACCCTTTTCCTGGTGCTCACTCTAACACTCCAGTACCATGCCTCGAGGTGTCGATAGGTACCTCGACTCCTACCTCGGCATGTGCAGTCCATACTCAGACTTCTGCTGCGCTTCGAGGTGTCAATAGCGGTAACTGCCTGGGAGTTACAGATATTACGCTACGACACTCCTGCCTCAGCACCAGCAGATCAATCACACCACTGCCGAAGCAGACCACACGCTACCCTGCCGAAGCAGGGACACTCCCCATGCACCACATGTGCACAACTGTAGGTGTGTGGGTACAACCCACTGCTACCCTGCCGCCAAAGCAGCTTCTCCAAAGACCATTCGCTCCATGTGACCCTTTTTCGGGTGCTCACTCTAACACTCCACTGCCATGCCTCGAGGTGTCGATAGGTACCTCGACTCCTACCTCAGAATGTGCAGTCCATACTCAGACTTCTGCTGCGCTTCGAGGTGTCAATAGCGGTAACTGCCTGGGAGTTACAGATATTACGCTACGACACTCCTGCCTCAGCACCAGCAGATCAATCACACCACTGCCGAAGCAGACCACACGCTACCCTGCCGAAGCAGGGACACTCCCCATGCACCACATGTGCACAACTGTAGGTGTGTGGGTACAACCCACTACTACCCTGCCGCCGAAGCAGCTTCTCCAAAGACCATTCGCTCCGTGTGACCCTTTTTCGGGTGCTCACTCTAACACTCCACTGCAATGCCTCGAGGTGTCGATGGGTACCTCGACTACTACCTCAGCATGTGCAGTCCATACTCAGACTTCTGCTGCGCTTCGAGGTGACAATAGCGGCGACACGCTATGACACTCCTGCCTCAGCACAACCAGATCACTCACTCCCTGCCGTAGCAGCTCACGCGCTACCCTACCGGAGTAGGGACACTCCCCATGCCAATTGGCACTCCCTGGGCTTGTGCTTTTGAAGCGGCACACAGTCGCTTTGGTAGAGTCTGCTTACGGGCACTTGTGGTTTTTTGGGAGGGATTTTAGCAGAGCCCACTGCTAAATCCCACCACGCCCTCGGCAGTTCTCCCTGACTCACAGACAGCTGGGGAGGTGTCTGTTTGCAGATTTCCGTTTACCCTTGCTCAAGAAAAAAAAAAGAAAATGCTCTTTTCTCATCAAAGTGATGGGGGGACTGTACCTATGTTTATTCTAAAATTTTTTCATTAACTCAAGTACTGCACAATGCTTTCTTAGACAAAGTAATTTTAGTCCAAGGAAATCTAAGATACGAAAAAAATTGATTGACTAGCAATTGTGTGAGAAATCACATCTTATCTCTAGTTATTATGAGTCAGTGCGTGATTGTTAGCTGATGTTGAATGCACATAAAAGGTTCTATTCTGAGCGTCAGATGCCATTATATGACTCATTTAATTCAATGCCACAATTAATAGGTTATTATGAGATGCAATATTACATAAATATCTTAAGCATTCTTTCAAGATATCTCTGTAAAAGCGCTCGCTTATTTGGAATTGTTATGACCCATATTTGCCCTAAATTTGAAATTGAATGAGAGTTTTTCTCTTTTCTTAAAATAATTAATAACTTTTTTCTTCTCCCAATTCCAGGTATGACATTCGAACGAAGAAAACAATCTTCACTCCATCCATCGTAACAACGTGTCCCCGCTCATCAATCTTCGCTTCAAGTGAATGATTATGTTGAAGGTATATTCGATTCAGTCGCCCACAATCCCCGTAGTCATTTTTCTTACAGATACATTCCACAAATAGAAATTGCCAATCTTTGTTCTGCAATCTATCGTGAATAATTGTTTCCCACTTCCAATCAGACCCGCCGCCACCACGGTATCCATCCCAAAGTCCACAGTTGGGGTCATTGACCCGCCTGAACGAGATACGCCACAAATTAACTCAAAGCCAATGAATCTACATAGTTTTCTCGCCAAGTCGAGTCGGGCCCGTTCCGACGACGACGACGGGAGACACTTCTTACCCATTCATACATTCCACGACGGACAACGCAGGCGGCGCCGCCGGCAGAAAAGTTTCTACGCGACGACGATCACAAATGCAGACATCGATAAATGCTCTGCTCCCCATAGATTGATGCAAATTTCGTAGCACCTCCCTTATATTCATGGTACGATTCCGTCAATCCTACGAGCCTTCCCATCCAAGAGTAGAATAGATGCATAAAATTTGAATCCAGATGACCACTCTAAAACATCCGATTCCCGGATTGGCCCCGTAAGGCTCCGGATGCACGTCATTCCCAGCGGCGGGTGATGCGAGCGAAACCTTTGCGTTCTTTTTATTCGACTCTGGTTGGAAACAAGAACGCGCTGCGCCGCAGGATTTGGCGGAATTGTTTGACGAATGAAGTGAAGATACCGCCCGGCTCCGATTGATTGATGCAATCGACGGACGACAACCGCACTACTGCGCGCGGGTTGAATTGAAGCACATTGAAGGGACGAAGCGAAGTAGTGCTCGCGAGAAGGGAAAGAAAAATAGATTCGTCAAATTTGCATGATATATGTGCCATTGAATGAATAAAACTGGAATGAGACGAAATTTATTGCCGGACGGAATATTGAGCAGTTCGTTTTGTCGTTTGTCGTAAGTTGATCGAATAGTATTGAACAGCGTTGGTAATGGAGGTTTTGTTACAGTAGAGAAACTTTTTCGCATGTCTTGCGAAAAATATATGTGGCGGGTCATTGACCCGTATGAAATTAATACTTAGCGGGGAAATAAGTGAAGGATAGTTGAAATAATCATCCACTGTAGGTAGTTTCAAGTAATTGTAGTTCAGCATTTTAGGTTTATTTTCCATAGATAGACACTATGCAGCCGAGCTTCAGCAACTATGATTTTTGCCAAGATCTCAGTCACGGTGCCCCGGTAGACCGTTATTATAAAATAAAAATGTCCATCAAAACCAAGTACAGGGCTCGATTCCTGTGGTAATTCTGCACCTCTGGACCAATTTTAAAAAAAAATCCCTAGGAGGAATCTCGAGAAATCTTGATTTGAAGTTTTTAATTCAGATATTTCAAAAGAATCTATATTTTAATTCAATAATAACCCCAAAATACCTTCAAAGCCGTCCAAAAAGTGGTGCAAGTTGTTTTTAACCAGTTTGCTTTTGTTGCCTTTATTACAATTATAAATTTTTACAACTGATTAAGCTCACCAAACTGACTTAAGTATGTTTTTTGTATGGCTTGAAGCCGTCTATCTTCAAGAATGCTCTGTTCAAAACCATTCATGAATTCACGTGCAGGCTGCAGATTCTTTGTTGAATGCCATTCAGATTTAAGGTTTTTACCCTTCTTACATCCTAAGAAGGGTATAAAGATCGCTTGAAAAACCGACTTTTTATCCGAGGCTCGGAGACCCAAGTCGTATATACCAATCAACTCAGCTCGACGAACTGAGCACATGTATGTATGTGTGTGTGTGTGTGTGTGTGTGTGTGTCCGTGTGTGCGTGTGTGCGTATGTGTGTGCGTTACAAAAATCTCACATCAAGATCTCAGCCGTCCGTGGACCGATTTGCACGATTTTAACACTAAACGAAAGCTATGACTTTGTCATTGTACGAGTTCAATTTTTTGCAATCGGACATTTGGTTCCAGAGATATGTGAGAAATACGAACATGAAGTGCATTTTCAGAAAACTAACAAAATAATGTCACATGAATATCTCAGCCGTCTGTAAACCAATTTGCATGATTTTATCTTTAAACGAAAGCTATGACTTTGCCATTGAACCCATTGTATTTTGTTTTGCAATTAGACATTGGGTTCCGGAGATATCTCTGAAATACGAACATAAAGCATTAGACGTATCAACTTCACACATTGGTAAAATATGTCCCATCAAGATCTCAGTCGTCCTTGGACCGATTTGTGCGATTTTATCTTTAAACGAAAGCTATGTTTTTGTCATTGGACCCATTAATTTTTTTTTCTGCAATCGGAAATTCGGTTTCAGAGATATCTGTGAAATACGAATATGAGACATATTTTCAGACTACTAATGAAGAATTGTCACACCAATATCTCAGCCGTCTATGACCCGATTTGAACTCTTTTGGGCTTAAACAGAAGTTGTAATATTGCCATTTAAGGCGGCAAATCAAAGCTGCAGTCTTTTTGTATTTTTTAAAAATTGTTAAATTTCCAGAAATATCCCTTTTTTTATTTTGAAATCGTTAAAAGCATGATAATATCAGTTATTTTACATTCAATTGAAGGTCATATGCATAGAAATTGTAATATGCACTGGGCACACACAACCATTCAAAAGTGTAAAAAGGGTTGCGTTCACTGTAGGTGGATTAAGTCGGGTTTTTTTATTGTATTCACAAATGTATTAGAGCATCAGAAGTAAAGATTGGAGTATGGAAAAAATTGATGAAAAAACCAACAGCTTAAATATTTGTTTAAAGTAGTGTAGTTGTTTAGCATTATATAACAGTTTAGATCTTCGGCAGTAAGGGTATGCGATAAGACACTTTTTCCTAACGAAACGAAACGAAACGAAATTTAAAATGTGTATGTTGATTCGAAACGAAATGAAACGAAATATAAATTATTTCCGCAACTTCGAAACGATACAAAATAAAGTCTATTCAATTCGAAATTTCACGAAACGAAACGAAATTTTAATTTTTTTCCGCGGATTTTTTATTGAATTGATTTTACATTTTACAAAATTGGTTCACACGCAATCGAGATATATTTCTCCAAAATTGAAAATTTTGTATGAAAAACTGCAAGTGAGCTTTTTATTATCCTGGTCACTGTAGTAACAAAGTAAGCAGTCTGAGATAAATCGCCGCTTCCCCGTTTACAATTGGCGAGAAGGCAGTACCCCAGCAATAGTGCAGTTCCAAATTTCTCTTTATTATCATATTTAGGATGTGATTCCTTCTTTAGAAGTAGATATTTTGCCTAGACTTGTAGATATAATGTCTTCAATGAAAGCAAAAACCTGTCTAGTATGACTTAAAGTGATATTATCCAATTGTAGATATGATTCAATTTTTGAAATGAAGTCTGCGTCTAGAATGGGACAAAGAAATATGATATCCATTCGTAAACAGTTTGTTTGGTATTAGACAAATATGAATGTAATTTTTTTTTTGATAAATAGTATCCATCTTTCTGAAAATTGTCTAATATGTTAAATAGTCCCTTTTACATAGCAAGTAATTTTGAAACTTCAACGACGTGTAAATTTGCAGCTTACCGCATCAAACGAATTAATATTCGATATTCAATTAAATTTGACTGAATTTTACAAGCAAGCACAGTTTAAATTTATTTCGATTTAAAAGAATAGTGAGATCGATTGAATGTTACGTTTATTTGTATGCTTCAAATATGTGCATGAAAATACATTTAAAATCACAAAATATTTTTATCTGTGAAAACTAATTACAGAATACTCCGCTGATCCGCCAAATGTATGGCCAGACTAACGAGGTTTCTGTCGTTAATCCTACTGTCAAATCCGTATAAATGAACCAAAACAAAATCACTGCGCAAATTAGAAAACTGACAGCATAATGTATTTGGGTGTTGATTATTTTTAATCCGAAAAATTCCGAATTAGCGATCCGGACTAACGAGTCGTCGGATTAGCGAGGTCCGGATAAGCGGGGGATACTGTATACAGAAAATCCTTTCATTAGTAAATAATTCCAAATCCACGTTTTACAAAATTACCTTCTTTATATAAGACTTTTTATATTCTTTAGACACCAACAATAATCGGAATTCAGAGTTTTACTATTTCTTGGGAACTGTACATTCTGGCAATTGGTCAATTCTGGCATATGGTCCATTCTGGGGAATGGGTTTCTGGTAAAATCATTGTGGCAAATGCCATACAATCATTGAGCTAACTCAAAACCAGAAAATGATAGATAGTAGATAGAGAATTGTTAATAGCATACATTTGCTCGCTAGACGAAAACCTCTACACCTTTCTAAAATGCACAAAATCGCAAAGTTTTTACGGCAGCAGTTTGCCAGGTATGAAGAAATAATGTTTCCTTTCTCATACAAAAACTTGTTACAAAAGGATATCATTTACTTCTAAATTCAACCTTTTTATAGAAAGCTCGGAGGCCCATTGTCTTATATACAATCAACTCGAGGAACCAAGTAATAGTCTGTTTGTCCTTGTATATGTGTTTGTGCATATAAGGCATGTAAAAATCGTTGTCAAATTTATGAGTAATGGTATAAGCCGGTCACGCCCTTACAGTCAATTTAGGATTAGGAGAGGAAAATTAGTTTGACAATTATTTGAGACCG
The DNA here is from genome assembly GCF_024139115.2 of Armigeres subalbatus. Taxonomy (NCBI): domain Eukaryota; kingdom Metazoa; phylum Arthropoda; class Insecta; order Diptera; family Culicidae; genus Armigeres; species Armigeres subalbatus. Next base: position 220,518,781 of record NC_085141.1, on the reverse strand, counting down.
AGGAATGCTCTGCATCTCAGTGAGCGCCACGGGAAAGGAATCTTTGGTTTGTTGAAAAGGTAATTCATGTGAAGCCACCTTGGTAAGCGACTAAATATTTATAGTAAACGATTTTTTTTGGGAAACGACTGTGAGGTTTAATCATAGATCATTAATTAACGGCTACGCAGTCTCATATGATTGAAACGAGTTTTTATTCGTCCGACGTTTCGACACGGGATTAGTGTCTTCTTCAGGGGAAGATTGATTTGTTCGTACCAGACAGTTAAAGTTAGACAAAACATAAGACAAAAAACGAACAAATCAATCTTCCCCTGAAGAAGACACTAATCCCGTGTCGAAACGTCGGACGAATAAAAACTCGTTTTAATCATATGAGACTGCGTAGCCGTTAATTAATGATCTATGATAGTAAACGAAGTTATTATGAAAACTCGAAGTCTAAAACCGTGTTTCAAATCAATCTAACTTCGTTCAATCAATGTGCTTCCTTTAATAATAATGTTTTCTTTGGGGTCTACTTAACTCTTAAGAGGTGCGCCCAAACCTGGTTTGAGACATAAGAGGTGAAGAAGTCGGCCGTTAGTAAGAAAGAGGCGCTTTAAAAATAATTCACAAGGGCCTCAAGAATCTCAAGGCCTCAAGAGGCTTTGCCTCTTTGACAAAGTTGTACTGATCAGATTCGTATCTGATAACATTTATACTCTGAGCCTGACGCCTAAAAATAGTTAAAGATATTTTTCGTTATCTGTTTGACATTTCTAACAAAATACTGAAGACGTTCTACAGATAAAAACTAAATACGTATTTGTCGACTCAGAATGGGACTATGCAGTAACCGTTAATATGAAAATTTGTCTAACATAAAGTTTTTAAAAACAGCTTTATGATTTTGTTCAGCGGCGCAGCCAAAATTTTTGATAATACATTACCGTACGAGACAGCATGGTTTAAGTCTAAATTTGTTTCGAAATTCCGCGGAATTCTGTTAAATTTCGTTAAAAGCTAGTTTTTTCTAGCGAAATTTTTGTGATTTTACGGAACGAAACGAAATCAAGAAATCAGATTTCGCCACGCTCAAATTCCGCGAAATTCCGCGGAATTTCGTTTCGAACCACCTGAAACGTTTTTTTTCGAAATACCGCATATGCTTATTCGGCAGATGCTGTAACAATTGAATTGACGAAGCTTTATCATATTCTGAGATTTACCCGCAAAAGGATCATCGGACTGGTAATGACTCCAAAGATGGTGGTAAGGAAAAGCTACGAGTGAGCTCGGCATATAGAATAAGATCTCGAGAACCAAGGAAAACATCAGGAAAAATGCACAAGAGAAAGAAAAAAAAATTACAAGCTTTGTGCATATTCTTTTGGGTTTTCGGTTACGACGAAGAAATATTCAATTTTTGAACTTTTAAAAACACTTTAAAAAAGAAACAAAATGAACCTTTGCTTATCTCCGTCACTACACATCTAGTTCGGAATTGTTAATACGATTTTAAAGTTGCTCGAGAAGCGCCATGTTGAGTAAATTTATGGATGAACCAAGTACAGATGAGGTATCAACAAATTGCATAGAGTTCACTAGAATCCCGATCTTTCGGATAACGGCAATACTCTGCTTAAACTTTAACAATTTTCTAATTAATATTTTAATCTGCAGTCGAAATACGAGCATGGTTTTGAGGAAGCAATTGATGGCTTTGCTAGCAGCTGGAAAAAGCCGCAGCTTTCATTCACGACAAAGTACCATATCTTGAATTGTTTCTGTGTTCTGTAGAGGTACTGGAATAGGTTTTGGCTTACATATCAAACATGCTTTTTCTAGTCCGTTGATTAGAACTTTGGCGAGATTTGGCCGCAAAGATCGGTTAATAAGTGCTGTGATCGAGTATAACAGCTTCTAACTACTATTATTCTACACGAGCTCTGGTCTTACTTCTCTCCATTATGATCATAAACACTAAATTAAAATTAATTTTTACCTTTCATTCTATTAAACATTGAAAGCAACACTTATAATAAACCCGAGCAAGTTAGCCATACAAAAACATACTTAAGTCTGTTTGGTAAGATAAGTCAGTTGTAAATATTTATAGTTCTAATAACGGCAAGGCGTGCTTAGGGGCATCTTTGGCGTTGTGCAAGAGAATGGTGTGTGGCGGCGAAGGTTGAAACAAGAGCTCGCCCAGCTCTACGGCGGACCCAGAATTTAGCTAAAGCTGGAAGGGTACGATGGGCAGGGCATATTTCGGGAATGCCGGACAGCAACCCTACAAAGCTGGTGGTTACTTCCGACTGGCAGGTTCAAGAAGAATTGAAAGACATCTATCTAGGTGGATTAATCAGGATTTTTGGTGATATTTTTGGATTCTTATATTGATTCTTTTGAAATTTGTTAACTAAAAACTTCAAATCAAGATTTCTCGAGATTCCTCCTAGGGATTTTTTAAAAAAATTGGTCCGGAGGTGCAGAATTACCACAGGAATCGAGCTCTGTACTTGGTTTTGATGGACATTTTTATTTTATAATAACGGTCTACCGGGGCACCGTGTCAGTATAACTTATTAAAATAACTGTGCTCGGTTTGTTATGTCTATCGTAAAAGTAGATAGTGTCAAAACAGCAGTCCAAATTTGTAATTGGATTCTCCCACGGAGTTCGACCTACACACAAGAAAAATCGTACCCACCAGGCAACCTTGCATCATATCAGTTAAAATGACGATAATAACAAAACCGAGAAAAGTCAATGCACTGCGCGTGCCTCCGTCCGTCATCATCGTCCTCCACCACGCATAATAAACAAAGTGCACAGCATCGATGACAAAGCATCGACCAAGTGGACTAAAGTATGCTGCCATGCTCCGCAATCATAATTCTGCAGCTCTCAGATGGGTGCATCAACAATCCACCCAGTTGCGACTGTTTTGCCTTTGGTCACGGTGCACCAAACACCGAAACGCCATATGCATCGAAAACCACCGAAAAAAAAGTGGTCCACGAAACATAAAACGGCATTTGAGACGCAAAATGCGACATCGCATCGCGGCGGTGAGGGAACGACGGAGGGAAAACCGAGCCACGAAGGGTGCGGCATTTTCAATGTCGAATCTCATTGCAGTAAAGGACAAGGGCGTCGATTATGCTGCTGTTTTATGCTGCGGTGGGTTCGTTTCGGGTTTTATGTAGGGACCAACACCACGGTGACGCCACAGTAACAGTAACACATACACAAAGGCATGACTTCACTTTATGCGACTGTGCCGATGCCCGATGTTATGGCAGGAAAGTAACAGGCGCGGCGGCAGCTGACGATGTTGCGGGGGAAAACGAGAGCACTCCGTCCGGTCGTCCGCTCAGGATGATGGTTGTGTGTGACGTTGCTGGGCTGGGATTAAATTTTTCGGGGGTCAACGAACTCCGGTTCCGAGCGCATGCCGTCTCGCTTGCGCCTTCTGCTAGGATGGACTCCTGAACGGAGGAAGTGCGCGGCACGTGTACGGGCAGGATATGGTAGGAAGTTAGTATGCAGCCAGCGAGCATTGTATGATGCATGAGAAGAAGGGAAAATAAAATTCGACGAAGGAACTGTGCCATGGCCGTGGGTGGTTAAGGGTGGGAGGCGTGCAAAAATGGGGTCTCCAGTAGCCTTGCGAGCAAAGGCGTAGGATTGCCAATCCGGAGATGGCTAGTTCGATTCTCGGTCCGGTCTATGATGTTTTCGGGTTGGAAACTTTCTCGACACCCTGGGCATAGTGTATCCATTGTACTTGCCACACAAGTTACATATTCATGCAATGGCAGGCATATAGAAAAGCTTTCAATTAATAACTGAGGAAATGCTAATAGAATACTAAGTTGTAAAAGCAGGCCAACTTCCAGTTGGAATTTAGCTTCGTTTCCATAGTTGAACTATAAGTACAATAAATGTCCTCTGCGGGTGTGGATGACATCAAAAAGTAGCAATGTTAGATTCGTCATTACCGTTACTTTAGAATTTATCAAAAAAAAAAATGGACTCGTAAATTTGCAGCCTTGGTACTTTAGGATTTTTCATCAGAATCAATCTCTCCAGTTGATATCCTCCAAGGAATCTATTCAAAATTTAAAAAAAACATCTTCTGGAATCTTTCGATACTTCATCAAATTTACTAAAAATATTATCAATGCTCCCTTTTTGAGTCCTGTAATGGTCTCCATGTTATTTTCAGAATACGTTTTTCACATAGCTTGTTAAAAGAGTATGAAAAAACATAAAAATATTTTCCCCAAGCCTGCGTTTCATTTCCCGAATTAAACACAAATTAAAGTGACAGTTGAATAATTTCCAAATAACGCTGCTCACACAACAAGATTACTTTCGACAGATGTCTTATCGGGCTTTTTGGAATTCACTAACGATTTTTATGACTGGTTGATTTATGATTTTCGAACTATAACTTTTAAGTTTAAACGCAGCCTAAGAAATCAATTGTTTTTCAGGAATTTCAAGTATTGCTCCTAGAAAACATTAAGAATCTGCTTTTGGAATTGTGTTTCAGCCAGGAATTAATTTAGATTTTCATTTAAAAGTGATTGAAATTATTTAATTCGGAAACCCATTTTTTTTATTATTATTTCTTATAAACTCCCTATGGAGATACTTCTTGAATTTCCCTTGGAGTTTCTTTTGAAACTATTTTTGTAATTCCTTCTTGAGGTTCATCGGGAAATCCATCAGAAACTATTACAGCAATTCATCAAAACAAATGTACATTGACTCAAAGCATTTTGGAATTTTCTTCAACAATTCCCCCAGATTTTTTTTGAAAATTCCTCCAGAAATCCATTGTGAAATAAATCAAAAGTTTTATCAAGAATTCCCCTCCGATTTCACTCTATAATTTCTATAGGGATTTCATCCAGAAGTTCCAACCCGAATGTATTTAGGAACTTCTTAAAGAAATCATTCAGGACTGGTTTCGAGATCTTTTAAGAACTCCTTTGAATTATCCCACAAAAAAATCCATCGTGAATTCCGTCTGGAGGAATATATCGGAGCAGTTCCTGGAGTATTTTTTTTGGATTATATCTTAAGTAATTCCTGGGAGAATTTCGAAATAAATTTCCGAAGCAATTTTCCGATAAATTTCTTGGGGAATCTAAAAAGGGATTTATATAAGAATCTCCTGGGGAGACATTTTGGTGCAGCACCGGGAAAAAACTGGGGGACTTTCGGAAGGAATTTCGATAAGTTTTTGTGGGCATTGCCGCTTAAGCAGGAACTCGGAATTCGATAATTTATTCTATTGGAAAGACTGATGATCAGAAAAATTGCAGATGTTTCAGAAATTTTTTGCAAACTATTTGGAAACTGTAAATTAAATTACTGAATTTCGGTGATTTTTTTTTTAATAATTTATAGTAAACTGTGAAAATTATTATCGATGAAAATGTAAAAGAGCATATTACCTATTTCGGTGAAATACCAAGCTGAAATAACGATAAACGCAAATAAGTTCGAAACCTAATGCGGGGAACTGGAATTGAATGAGTAAGTATTTCCTAATGAATTCCGAAGTCCCTGCTCAATATTACCATAATTACCCGTGGGACATCTGGAAGAACTCAATGGAGAAGCTTCCTTAAGAAGGGGAGGCTTCTCGGACAATTCCTGGAGAAATTTCCAGAGGAATTCTTGGAGGCACTTGAGAAATTCCTGGAGGAACTTTCTGAGAGGAATTCCTGGAGGATCTTCCTGAGAAGAATTCTTGGAGGAACTTCCTGAAGGAATTCATGGAGGAACTTTCTGAAGGAACTTCCTGAGAGGAATTCCTGAAGGAACTTTCGTGAGCAATTCCAGAAGGATCCACTTAATGGAATTCCTGAAGGAACTTCCTGATGAAATTTCTGAAGGAGCTTTCTGAAAAATCTCCTGGAGGAGCTTCCTGAAGGATTTCCTGGAGGAACATCCTGAAGGAATTTCCGGAGCAATTCCTGGATAAACTTCCGGAGGAATCGCTGGAGGAACTTCCGGAGGAATCCCTGGAGGAAATTTCGGAGGAACTTCCGGAAGAATTCCTGGAGGAACTTCCGGAGGAATTCCTGGAGGAACTTCCGGAGGAATTCCTGGAGGAACTTCCGGAGGAATTCCTGGAGGAACTTCCGGAGGAATTCCTGGAGGAACTTCCGGAGGAATTCCTGGAGGAACTTCCGGAGGAATTCCTGGAGGAACTTCCGGAGGAATTCCTGGAAGAACTTCCGGAGGAATTCCTGGAGGAACTTCCGTAGGAATTCCTGGAGGAACTTCCGTAGGAATTCCTGGAGGAACTTCCGAAGGAATTCCTGGAGGAACTTCCGAAGGAATTCCTGGAGGAACTTCCGAAGGAATTCCTGGAGGAACTTCCGGAGGAATTCCTGGAGGAACTTCCGGAGGAATTCCTGGAGGAACTTCCAGAGGAATTTCTGGAGGAACTTCCGGAGGAATTCCTGGAGGAACTTTCGGAGGATTTTTCGGAGGAATTCCTGGAGGTACTTCTGGAGGAATTCCTGGAGGAACTTCCGAAAGAATTCCTGGTGGAACTTACGGAGGAATTCTTGGAGGAACTTCCGGAGGAATTCCTGGAGGAACTTCCGGAGGAATTCCTGGAGGAACTTCCGGAGGAATTCCTGGAGGAACTTCCGGAGGAATTCCTGGAGGAACTTCCGTAGGAATTCCTGGAGGAACTTCCGTAGGAATTCCTGGAGGAACTTCCGGAGGAATTCCTGGAGGAACTTCCGGAGGAATTCCTGGAGGAACTTCCGGAGGAATTCCTGGAGGAACTTCCGGAGGAATTCCTGGAGGAACTTCCGGAGGAATTCCTGGAGGAACTTCCGGAGGAATTCCTGGAGGAACTTCGGAGGAATTCCTGGAGGAACTTCGGAGGAATTCCTGGAGGAACTTCGGAGAAATTCCTGTAGGAACTTCCGGAGGAATTCCTGTAAGAACTTTCGGAGGATTTTCTGGTGGAACTTCCGGAGAAATTCCTGAAAAAACTAAGGGGAATTCGTGGAGGAACTTCCGGGGAATTCCTGAAAGAACTTCCGGGGAATTCCTGGAGGAACTTCCATAGGAATTCCTGGAGGAACTTCAAGGAATTCCTGGAGGAACTTCCGTAGGAATTCCTGGAGGAACTTCCGTAGGAATTCCTGGAGGAACTTCCGTAGGAATTCCTGGAGGAACTTCCGTAGGAATTCCTGGAGGAACTTCCGTAGGAATTCCTGGAGGAACTTCCGTAGGAATTCCTGGAGGAACTTCCGTAGGAATTCCTGGAGGAACTTCCGTAGGAATTCCTGGAGGAACTTCCGTAGGAATTCCTGGAGGAACTTCCGTAGAAATTCCTGGAGGAACTTCCGTAAGAATTCCCGGAGGAACTTCCGTAGGAATTCTTGGAGGAACTTCCGGGGGAATTCCTGGAGAAACTTCCGGGGGAATTCCTGGAGGAACTTCCGGGGGAAATTTCGGCGCTAGAAACTTCCCCTGAAACTTCCGGCCGAAATTTCGGCGCTAGAAATTAACTCTAGCCGACCCACGCTGCCGCACCGCCGCCGCCGATTACCAACGGCGTGACGCCACCACGCCACCGCCGCTGGCTGAAAATGATTTATCACGCCGCCGCTGATAAAATTTCAATCGGCGTACAGGTCTTATTATAAAGTAAGTTTTTCGAAGTTTTGATTACAATCCAAACCAAAGAAGGGATCGTATGTATCCCGACATAATGAAACCATGATCTCGGTAGGATTTCGCAATCAGTTTGCGCTCAGCCAATTTCACCATGTTTAACGGATGACCAATATTTTTTATCTTAGTAAGTGGGTTTACTCGACTATAATAGTATTGAGCTTATTTGGGAATTGTGGCTTCGCAATTTCAATAGGAATTGAAAACCATGTTTTTGATTGGTTTCAATCATTCCAGACATTTACCGGATTTTCTTCTTCTTCTTCTTCTATGGCACTACATTGCAACTGGAACTTGACCTACTTTTCAACTTAAGCATTTCCACAGTTATTAATTGAAAGCTTTCTATAAATTCTAAATATTTAATTAACATTTTGTCCTACTAGTCTCCGAAAGGTCAAGGGAGGGAATAATAAAAAATAAATATTAAAATGAAAAAAAAAATAAAAAAAACTCCTCGGATTTGTTAACGAATGTAAATACTTCTTAAATATTTTTATCGGCCTTATAATATAATGTTGACAGGAAAACAATTATAACTTTTGATCGGAAAAAGATATTGAGCATATTTACCTATCAAAAGTTGCATTTTTTTAGCTCTAAAGTCACCCGAAGGCGACTTTTTCAAGAAATCCAAAACAAACAAAAAATGTGGAATGTATTCGGTTTCTTGGTGCCGCAACAAAATGTAAACATTAAAATATTTATGTTCTATTGTAACTAATTCTCCCAAACTATCACAAGCTCATACGAGGCATGGCTAAATCAATTCCTTCAAAATGCTAATTGTAAACAGATATCATTTGATTCATTGGTCAAAATTTTACATAATTTGTTCGATGACTAGTGGCAAAAAGGTTTCGATTTCTCAATTGTCGAGAAGGAGTGTAAAAATTCAAACAAAAGATAATAGTGGAGTGGAGTCAATGCGGTTTGAAACAATATCATTCACAAATGAGATCACGGCAAACTCACGACGCTTTTGCAATGATTTAATATCTATAAGCTTTAAATCCCAGTCTATAAGCATACATCGCGCCTCGTACGACAGAATTTGGAATGTTGTCCATCCTCATTTGCGTCAGGCACGAGAAACTGCTTTTGAATTGATTCTATTCAATCCTCATGTGATTGTATATACGGTGACCATACAATACAACAGTATTCAAGAGTTGGTCTGACATACGCAACGTACACAATTTTAATTGTATAAGGATCCTGAAAGTTATGACTAATTTAAAAAAAAACTAAACATATTTCGTTGCTCTATTACTAATGGTGTTGTGGTCAGTAAAGGCTAGCTTAGTATCTAAGATTACACCCAAATCTTTAACCCTTTCACATTTATTTACTGGTTGATTTCCTAGTGATCAAATTACATTTCTTGACATTAAGTTGTGAGTAACTTTATTATTAATTATGCGTATTTCGTTCAAATGGATGTCATTGGCAATAGTACTTTTGATTTCCATAAATAGTTTCATATCATCCGCATAAATAAGGACTTTGAGATGCTTGAGAATAAGGGAAATATCGTTTACAGATAATATGAATTAAAGAGGCCCTATATGCGAGCCTTGAGGAACCCCAGATGTTACATTGACTGGAAGCGACTGCTTCCCTTCAAATCGTACTATTTTTTGGCGGTCAGTTAAGGACATAGTTGGAAGAGTACCACGATGGCCGTCAATATGGCACCGGACCTTCCACGGGTCGTTACCACACCTCCCGCACTCCTCTCCCACCAACATTCGAATGCATCGAACAGCATCGAACAAAAGTTTAATATTCAAATTACTAACCTGTTCACAGCATATTTAATTACTTCCCGTGATAATTAACATGTTTCTTCAAAGAATCCTTTGCATTTCGACTCGAATTATAGAATAAATCAGCAGCTTCGTGCCAATTTAATAGCCGTTCGCGATTTGGTGGGCTTATCACCACTTCACTTGGGCACTTCACTTCCTCTTAAAGGGCATTGAAAAAATCAAGTTTTCACACACTTCTCCGCACATGAGCAGCCCGAAATGTTGATGGAATGCCAATTAAACATCACTTTTTGAAATCAGTATCTTGTTTGAAGCGAAAACTTAATATAAACTGCTATTTTTGATCGAAAAAACCCACTAAAAACTGATCGCGGAGCGAATGTAAACACCGGCAGCGGCAGCAGCAAACTAATTTTTAGGGTGGCTCAAAAATTATTTTGCTCCGCCACACTCAGTCAAATATGTTTCATATTCTGGGTGTCTTCCGATGGTTTGGGCTGGTTTGAATAGGGGCTTACAGTGCACAGGTCGTTTCAGGTTTGTATGACAGTTGATATGGCGAGGTTGAATTTTACATTATTCTGATTGTGGCGCTTCGTCATTGGGCCCTGGCGAGGGGGCAGACCATGTGATTGGATGAAAAATTCAAGAGCTTTGACTCCATAGACAATGCATATTGAATTGTCGTTCCGATAGTTGTGAGTCGATTTTATTCGAGGTTGCCAAATCCTGATAATTAGGCTTCTCGGAAAGCATCAGTGAAACGTGTAATTCAACAAAATAGCCAGAATTTGTCTGTGATATCTATCGCACCAGGCGCAGATACTTCATACAAAAAGTGTGACATGGAAGTGAGCCAAGGAGTGAGCGGGGTATAAAATGCTTTTTTGCGTTACGTAATCAATGGATCATTACGAAGGTGCGGTTTTCATTCAGCTATGTGGGTTCTCTTTTCGCCAGCGTTTGGATGAGAGGCACTGTAGTCAGTGTACTGAAAGGTTTAGCTTTCATACGAACTTGAACCGGCTTGTGCCCAATCAGTTTTTGTTCAAATTGGCTTTTGGCATACACTCGGAGCATGGGACGGAATCGATTGAGCGTGGTGGAGCTGGGTCGTTTTTTGAACCACCCTAATAATATTATTTGCTTTTTTATAAATACTACACCAATACTATTACAATATATGACAGTTTTTATTGTACCAAAACTTTCAAAGCTTTGTTTTGGTACTCAACCCACCTTCACCTTAAATACGATTCAATTCACTTAAGGAATCTCATCTCAATTCTCAATTATAGCTATCTCAAATCCCAAGTATATCAAATCTATCAAATGCTTTTCTAAAGTCTGTGTAAGGCGTTTCAGCACGACTACATTTGTCCATAGCATTCAATGCATATTTTACAAATTCTACAAATTCTAAAAGATTAGTCCTTTAAAGAACCGTGTTGTGCATCCGTTATTCTATGATTTGCTTGGTTGAACATCCTTCTATTGATGCACACCGTTTACACCGCGAAAATCTGACGACTGAGGTGGGCCGGCACGTATCCAGAATGTCGGACAGTAACCCGGTGAAAATGATTTTCGACAATGATCCGACGGGGACAAGAAGGCGAGGTGCGCAGCGGGCAAGGTGGATCGATCAGGTGGAAGATGACTTACGGACCCTCCGTAGACTGCGTGGTTGGTGACGTGTAGCCAGGGACCGAGCCGAATGGAGAAGACTCTTATATACCGCACAGGCCACTTCGGCCTTAGTCTGAATAAATTATAATAATCCTTCTATTGATGATTGATTCAAAAAGTTTAGAAATACATGAGATAATGACCACTCCACGATAATTTCTACTATCAGATTTTTTCCGTGATTTAAAAATGGGTGTTAGAAAAAACTTCTTCCATTCTTTTGGGAAGCTATTGGTCTCTAAGGCTAATTTGAACAACCAAAATAAAGGTGTCGTAAAATCGCTTGCCAACTTTTTCAAAAACACATGTGGATTTCCATTTGGTTCGGATCCTTTTGAGAAATTCAAATTCTGTAGAGCTGCCAAAATCTCCTTCATATTAATTTAGTTTACACCAACACTGCTCCAATAGTCAGGAAAATGTGAAAAATATTTATAATCATAATTGTTTTAGGAAAATCCGGTTGCAAAAAATGTTAGCTTGGTTTTGACATAATTAAAAAATCTTTTTTGTTTGACATTCGATTTAATTTTCGGTGTTAGCATTATACTCCGTAAGAGCAAAAGACATGCAAAAGACAAACTATTATTATTATTACCAGACTAAGGCCGGAGTCGCTAAACTAAGTTGATCGTTAATATTCGAACAGTTTTCTAAATTTTCATGACTCGTGTGTTGTTTATAAATTTTGTGAGCCTTTTTCTTTCGGTGTTTCAATTTTGTTTAGCTTTATTTTGTAAAACCAAGGGCCCCATACGCCTGTCACTGGCGAACAAAGCTCGAGTACTCTGCATCGAAGCTTAGAACCAGTGTAAGGGCGCAATCGGTAATACGAGCATTTTTATATTCGGTTACTTACTGCAAATAAATTCATTTTCGAGTACCTATAATCAAGTAGGTATCTCAAGCATACCTTATCGTGAAAAGCTTCATTTTCCCATAAAGGCGATAGAGACTCATTTACACAGAAAGCATCGAGAGTGTTTGTGATTAAAAAGTCCACACTCTTATTTTTTTTTACCGGGATATCAGCAAAATGTTGAACTTTTACCGAGATTCGCGCAGCCGTGCCCCAGCAAACATGTTTTTTGCCGAGATTTCTGTCAAAATTGCTGAAAATCAGCGAATATTTTGCCGAAAATCAGCAAACAAACGTAATTTTTGCTGAAATATCAGATTTTTACTTTGCTGACGCACGGCTGTGCGGATTTTTGCCGAGCTGCAGAAATGAAAACTAAGTGTGCAAATAACAATTTCGTTGATTTTTCACATATGATTCGGACGTAAACATGTAGTTTTTTTTAGAACAGTATGTAAAGTCATATCTTCACCGAAAATTGCCAGCAAAATACTTTCATTTTCAGAAATATTTGGCTTTACTAGACCAATTAATTGAAACCCCATTCATAGTGACAATATGTCTGCTAGAAAGTTTCAAATAAGAAGCTCTCGGCTTATGTGGGAAATCATAAGCTGAGTTTTGGAAGCATTCGGGAAAATTTTCCATTTTTGCAAGTAAGTGGAGAAAATATCCAAACTTTTTTGCAATCTACTACAAATGACACGAAGGCTACGCCCTTCGGCAAACAAAGATGTTTGACACCCTGGTGGTAAATCAGGTAAGTCAGAAGTAAAAATGTTATACAATATGGGCCCAGTACGCTGCCTTGGGGAACACCAGCCCTTACAGGTTATCTATCAGATTAGAATTCTGATAGTTTACCTATAGTGAGCGATCTGATAAATAATTTTGGATCAGTTTAATAATGTACAGAGGAAAATTAAAATTCATCAATTTTACAATCAAACGTTCATGCCAAACACTGTTAAATGCTTTCTCTATATCAAGAAGAGGAAGTCGAATTAAATTCGTAACTCTTAATAACTGATAAGTGGTTGAATGCCCATGGCGAAAACCAAATTGCTCGTCAGCAAAAATAGAGTTGTCATTAATACGAACCATCATTCTATTTAAAATAATCTTTTCAAACAGTTTGCTTATTGAAGAAAGCAAAACTGATTGGTCGATAACTAGAAGCCTCAGCTGGATTTTTGTCCGGCTTTAAAATTGGAACAACTTTGGCGTTTTTACATTTATCTGGAAAGTATGCCAATTGAAAACATTTGTTAAATAAATTAACCAAAAAGGATAAGGAGCTCTCAGGAAGTTTTTTGATAAGTATGTAGAAAATACCATCATCACCCGGAGCTCTCATATTTTTAAATTTTCTAGTAATAGATCTCACATCATCCAAATTAGTTCCCAACGAAGGGTCAAAAACATTCTCTTGATTGAGAATGTCTTCGAAGCTCCGTGTGACCTGATCCTCAATTGGACTAGTGAGACCTAAAGACTAAAATTATGGGCACTCTCGAACTGCTGAGCAAGTTTTTGAGCCTTTTCGCCATTTGTTAATAAAGTTTCAGGATTCCGAGTTGTTTTCCGATAACATGATGCGAGAGTTGAGGAATTTTGAAATACTTACGCAAAATCTATTAGTGACGTTGCTTTTCGGATGATGACATTTTTTTTTAATTTTCGTGAAACTGACAGTAATAAAAATACAGTGTAAACAACACAATCTAAATTCTAAACTATTTCTACCCAATTTTTCAGGAGAAAATACCCTACGGGCAACGTTTTTTTCATGATGCAATTTGATGTGGGACACGCTTTATCGGAACTTACAACAGAAGTTTTCTCGAATTTCCATCGGGATTCTGTTCTGAACATGTCCACATGTCCAGTCCACTAGTTTCTGCATGCACTTAATCCTCTTTACCACATTGACTATTGATTGAGTGATAGCAACAGACTGTCTGGATATTTTAACGACAAGCTATCACGCAAAACTCTTGCCAATCAGACTAATTATTTTGAAGGTCTGTTGCCGTGCTTCTCAAACCAGCTCATACGTCTCATTCTGCATATCGCGTTTATCATGGACAAACGCATAGTTGTTCGATTCCATAGTTTATTCTCAAAACCTATCACAAAATGTGAATAGATGAGTAGACTATTCCGTAAATTCTTTTTGGAGAATGATAATCCAAGAAAATATCAAAATCAAAAGATGGAATTTCTCTTTAGTTTGCAAATGTGCATTTCTTATTGATGCTCTGCACGCTTTATGTGCTTGCATAACAGCAACCATATCGTGATAACAACAATTCTGCTCAACAGCCGGCTCAAAGCAAATAACGGTATAAACTTTCTCCGGTTTTTGACACATCCGCCGTAGGGCGAATTTGTTGCATTGCAATCCAAACTTGAAAAAAGGGGCTCAATTAGTCTTCCTCCAGTTAACATTTCCATGGCCAACGCAACCCATGCATCGAAAAAGCAACAGCAAGAGCAACCCCCGACAATTGCGTTCTGTGCATCAAATGCAAGCACCACAATTAACTTATCAAAGTGGGAATTGGGTTGTTTAGGGGTATATATGTTTTTACATATTCTGAATCTGCATAAAAAACTAAGCCTAACCCCAATTTTTCAATATTTTTGGAGCACCGAAACTATTTTTGATTTGCATTTTAAATTTATATGGGACTAAAAATTTGTTCTTATGCTGCATGGGCCAAATGTCATTCTATGAATCTTAGTGTCATTCTATCGATTGAAATGGCTTTTTGTTTGCTATACAAAAATGTAAATGAAAGGTTTACAAACAAAATAAAAATAAGTTGGAGATCAGAAAAGCATGCTCTTTATGTTAAACTACAAAAAATCCCATATTTTTCTCTGCTAAACAACCCAATTTCGGGTAGCCAACCATAGAAGGAATAACCGAAGAAAGTGCCCAAAAGAGAACCGGTGAAAATTCTCGCTCCGATCGAAATGTGTGACGGCGAATTTATCAACGGGAAAAGGGAGTCAACGCTCCCGCAAGTCGACAACGATTCACATTGGAGAAGCAGCAGAAAAAAAACGCATGTAAACAAATCCATGTTTATGTGTGAATGAACTCTGGCAAAAGCACTTCTTGCTGTGCTGCTGACCGGCAGCACCATGCTCACGCGAGAGTGATAATACTTAACAAATAATATGCGGTATGTAGGGTACGTTCCGACGGCATTGGAAGAGAAGCTACAAAAACAAACCCTTGTTAGTAGTGGTAATTTTTCTTTTATTTCACCAATCCCATGATGGAGAACTTGGAGGAACGCATACTACTGCGGTTTTAAGATTGCTGAATCTGGGTTCTCAGTGAATTTTTGCATCACTTGCTGTGATTTTTATACAATAGTCAATAATCTAGCTGAATTACAAATTTAGATACTTATATATTAAAATTAAAATATTTTCATAAATATGTGTTTTTCAATGCAATTTACACAAATAAATTTGAGTAACTCATTGTACTAAAACTCGCAGATGTATTTTGCCTTGGGTGCCCGCGATAGTATACGTTACGTGAGCACCAAAATATCGCACACAACCGTACGATTTTTGACTGTCAAAATTTCCGACGGAGAGTTCCGCTGGCCGGCCCGGGGTGAATGAACTTCGAACGACCTAGCAGCTGGGCTTGTATGCGCAAATGTGACGAAGATGATACAATCAAAATAACAACAACATCAGCAGTAGCTCGCGGCGGCAAGTAGTAGTCACCAGCTCAGCAGCGGTTCGATGAGCAATACTAAGCCGGCTGCTGACTGACTGTTGTTGGGAACCTGCCAACATAAGCAGCTGCTGCCGGCTGTGCAATTGAAACACAACTCTAGGTAAGCAATGACAATAGACAAAACAATTATTCCTTCGTTTTATTGAATCCATTGGAGAAAAATAATGGCACAAGTTTTGCAAAAGCCAGCTCGTGCGGTGCCACAGGTAGAGATGTCCGATTATCGATCGATTAATCGATTAATCGATTAGTTGCTCAAAAAATCGAGCGATTTTGAATCGATTAAACGGTGTTTAATAATCTACATAATCGATTATTTGCCCTCGATTATTGAAACGATTATCAAAAAAAAAATTTGTTTTCTTCCCGTGTGGAAATTTCGAATTCAATCGAAAATCGAATTCTTCTTTTCGCAAAAAAAAATCTTGGAGATAACTGGACTAACCTATAAGGTGAGTAAAGAGCCTTTACCCATAAGTGGGTATGAGGTTTGTATGTCAAAAGTGATGTTTACTTTTTACCCACCTTCTCAAAAGCGAAATCGTTCCAGATGGGTGAAAAATATGCTTTAGCGGTTCTGAGGTTCTGAGGTGTACCAAATATTGAATCGATATATTAAAATTTCATAACACAAAACGTAATTTATTTATCATTTCATAATAGTAAAATATATATATTTAATATATATTTATACTAGCTGTATGTACCCGGTCTTGCCCGGAATTGCCAGTTTGATTTTGCAATTGCTTTTACAATCGGAAAATGATAAAACCAATTGGTCAAAAGGTTTATTGTGTTTTAATGTTGCTACTTCATCAATCGATGAGAAGGGAAAACAATATTTTAAAGAACATCCAATGATTGAAAGAAGGCAGATTTCACTGTTGAATATAATCATTCGACCATATATTTTTATATGTCTTTATTAGCAAGACTTGCAGCCCTAAGCTGGCTCGTCTCGGGAGCACGACCAATTTTTTCTTTGCATTCTAGAAAATTATATTTCCGGGAAAAGTTGTTTTCCCTATGTTATTTTCTGGAAAATGTCATATTCGGCGAAAAGTAATTTTTTGGAAAATGTTATTTTCGGAGAAATGTTTTCTTTTGGATTTTTTTTTTCAATTTGGGGAATTGTACATTTTTAAAATACCTCTCAAGTTCATAAGAAGGGAGAATATAAATTATACTTTACGTCCGTTATGCCTCTCCGTTTTAACGTACATTATGCCAACATACTTATAGGTAACATACACTTCCCAAACACTCCCGTTTTTCCAATGACCGTTCTACCCTACCCACCACCACTATAATCGTCTCCATAGGACAGAGAATGTGCGTTCCAAATTTAGTTTAAATCGGTTCTAAGGGTTCGAAGTTACACTGATTTTTTTGTTTTCTAAATAGTATCTCTCCTCATACCCTTTCCCTTTTTACAATGACCCTCCCACCCCCTTCGTTACCTTTCACTGAGGATAAAGAATATTATTTCCAAATTTGGTTCAGAAGTAGTTAGCTAACATACATACATACATACATACATAGATTGGTTTTTATATATATAGATAGATAGAAAGAAAAAGAAGAAAGTAGAAAGATAGAAAGAAGAAAGAATAAAGATAGAAAGAAAGAAGGAAATAGAAGAAAAAAGATAGAAGAAGATAGAAGATAGATAGATGAAGGTAGCTGTTACCCGGCGCGCTTTGCAACGCATCAATGATATTAAATTAAAAAAAAATGCATCGTGTTTTGTTTGAAAACTCTTTTATTTGAATCAATATAAATATCAAAAATTAATCTAAAGCGTTCAGATAAACAATATTTTTAGTTTTTCCATTTGGTGCGTAAATGAATAAATTTGTCGGCGTTCCTACTCTAGAGCAAGCAACGTACAATTGTCCATGGGAGAAACATGGATTTTCTAAGTTCACACCGCAAAATTTCAAGGATTGGCCTTGTGCCTTATTAATAGTCATTGCAAATGCGAGTCGTACCGTGAATTGAAGCCGCTTGAATTCAAATGGCAAATCTGTTGGAATCATTGGAATACGGGGAATGAATACATTTTCGCCCTTGGATTTACCAGTGATAATTGTCGCTTCGATAACATTTGGCATTAATTCTTTTACAGAACGTCTGGTTCCATTGCATAATTTCGGTGGATCAATGTTTCTTAATAACATAATTGGTGAACCGACTTTCAAGAACAATTGATGTGGTGGCATACCAGATGGCTCCAAAGAATTCAGAAATTCTACCGGATAATTCACTGCTTCATCGTCTTCCAATGTACTATCGACAGATTTGTATGTTGTGACTGGGCCTGGCAGTTGATGCTGAATTTGTTCATTGATGCGGTTAACGTTTTCATTTTTGGTGCCAATATTGCTCGTTCGCAGAGCCAATTATGATTTTTGTAGTTTGTTGATACATGTGGAAACACCTTTTAATTACATCTTCCAGTGAAGGCACCACCTGGCAAAAATCAGAAGGAAGTGCAATGTAGCCGGTTTCATGATCCACAGGAAATTCTCCATTGCCAATATTCAAGAGTTGTGTTGAAAAGTTTTGCGCAGCCACATCATTCAATAAATGAACACGCATATTAGTGGATAGTGTTATTTTTGAAACATATCGCCAAAGATAAGATGATTTCAAGCAAGCATTGATTTCGTCTGCAGGTGTTGATCGTGGTATAACGGGTAAAATTTGACGGAAATCACCTGCTAGCAAGATTAGAACACCACCAAATATTCGATTATTTCCCTTTATGTCCTTCAATGTACGATCAAGTGCTTCTAAGGCATTTTTATGCGCCATGGTGCATTCGTCCCATATAATGATTCTGCATTCCTTCAGAACCTTTCCCATTCCAGAATTTCTAGTGATGTTGCATGTCGCGTTTTCCATATGGGATAGATTCAATGGCAATTTGAGAGCTGAATGAGCTGTTCGTCCGCCATCCAGTAACGTTGCTGCAATTCCAGATGAAGCGATGGCTAGTGCAATATCACGTTTTTCGCGAATAGCAGCAAGTATTAAATTAATCAGAAATGTTTTGCCTGTGCCGCCAGGAGCATCAAGAAAAATGAGTCCACCGCTATTGTTCGCAACATGATTCATTACAGTATCGAAAGCCAATTTTGATCAGCTACTAATCGAGATGTTTGATTTTCGATGTATGCACGCAACTCATCAGTATCATATTGTCGTTCGCGTAAAAGTTCTCTATCAAATAAATCATTGCTATTCCTTTCGGATGCTGGTAGACCTAATTGTACCAAAGTTTTGTTATTGATCGCAATGCATTTATCTTCAAGCTTTATAAGTGCTTGATTGAATATTTCTGCGGAAAAAGGCAATTCATCATTTGAATTCACTCTTCGCAGTTGATACAAAATATCTTCGCTTAGATTTTCTTTGTATTTTTCCCACAACATTTTAGGATTCGATGGACTGCACGTAGTTAGAATGATTGCAAATAAATTGCGTATTTGATACGGATGGCAAGCTTCTGAAGCTTCTGCTAGCGTTGTGTCCCAATGTTGATCATTTTCGAGTAACCCAAGTTTCTCACACGCTTCTCGATATGTCTCGCATTGCTGTTCACCAACGATTTTCAATGATGCAAACGACGTAGGTCCTCTTACTTCATGTAGTAGTATTCGCAAAAAATAACATTCGTCATTTTTTGGATGAACGGTATAAACGCGACCTAGAACTTCAGCAGCAAAAATACCATTTTGATCAGCAACGCGAGTGCCTTGTTTTCTTCTTTGAAATTGCTTTCGCGATGCATTCCACGTGTAAAACTTCGGAACTTCTGCATATAACAATGTCTTCGCAAATGGATCACTTGAACATAATTTGAAATATGCTGTCAAGGTAGTATTTGGTGGATTGGTAGCCTGTTGTTGTGCATTTTCCTCTGTAAAATATATTCTTTGGCCGTTTTCCAAATGAACGCTAAGATGTTGAACTGATGGATATCGCTTATGAATTGAGAAACCAAAGATCCGCCAGGCAGCCTCATTACTACTAATGTAACGACCAATTTGATACTGACTGACTTCATCGAGTGCATTTGCGTTTGATAAACCGATAACAGCCATATCACCGCCTTTATTGACATATTTGCAAATATATTTAATCGATTTTACGGAATTGCAATATTCGACATTAATGTGCGCATTAAATGCTTTAGATAAAAGCGGTGAATATGGCACAATCCACCGATTATCGATATCATTCCCATTCACCGTTGCTGTGAACCCACCATCTTCTGGCTTTCGTCGTTTGTATGTTGGATAGCCATCATTTCCGGTTTGAGTTTCTCGTATAAATTCACGTGGGTATCTTTTCGAACATTTGCCGTCTTGCATGCATGGTGAATTTCTGTTGAATGATCCACATGGCCCATGAACCATATGTTTTTTGATAATTTCAAAGAGTCCGGGGTCATTTTCTGGAGCAGGCAACTCAGCTGAAATAATATCGTCAATCTGATTCGGAAGGATTTTTGTTCTCAACCAAACTAACAAATGTGCATGTGGTAGTCCTCGCTTTTGCCATTCGATTGAGTACATCCAACATTGCACATCTCCATAAATGTGGCTCTTCGTTATCAAACCTATGAGTTTGGCAAGCTTTTCTCTAAATACTCTCGCTATGACATCATGACGATCGTTTTTCGTTTGACCATCTAAAAGGAGCTCTTGAATTTCATTCCATGACGAATTACAGGTAAACGTAATAAATAAATCTGGACGACCATAATTTCGAACATATGTCATCGCATCTTGCGCATATTCTTGCATATGTCTTGGACTTCCAGTGAATGTGGCAGGAAGTATGACCATTTTTCCAATGTCATTTACGTTTCCGTCGTTTGCAATTGCATCATGCAAATGAATGTAATTGTCAACACGAAGTTTTTTGATTCAAACGAATAAATAGAAGGCGTTCCGTTTCAATTTTGGCATACATATCAACAATAAACTGATGGAAAAGCTGCCGATATTTCAAAATGTGGTTCGTTGAATTGGCCCGAATCATTAAACGATGAGCATAATAGTCCATGGCTGACACTTTTTTATTTGTTTGCTCACCTGGTAAAAATCCAACAAAAATATAAATTAAGTTGAGCCCAATTCGATGTTGATATCTTTTTTTATGTAATGCCTTGCGCTTATTATGTTAATCGTTGTTATAGATTTTGCAACCTCCTTTCCTCCACATTGGGTTTTCCCATTTTCAAATTTTGTTTATTTTTGTATAAGGCCGTTACAAATATTTAATTAAAATTATGTCCTACTGGTCTCCGAAAGGTCAAGGGGGGGGGGGGGATAATAAAAAATAAATATTAAAATTTAAAAAATCAAAAAACTCCTAGGATTTGTTAAAGAATGTTTTGAACAACCTTAAAATTGGCCAAATTTTTTGCTGCCCCTCAAAATATTATTTTTGGCCAAAAAACATCCAAGGGATGGAGACGTAATTTGTTTTTAATATTTGTATCGACCTAATGTGCGAAAAATATGTTCAAAAACTTGTTCACATATTGCGTATCGCAAAAAACTGATATTTTACCCTCGTAGGTAATTATTTGAAATGATCACTAAATTCAAATATTTTCTCACAAAAAATTTCTCTCCCTACTTTTAAAAGAAAATGGGTGAATTTTTCACAGTGGGAATAATATCAATAATAAAAGAGTACCTATTAATAGGCAAATTCTTTTAACCGTGTAAGGTTTCAAAGCATATTAAAACATAAAAAATACTTTGACCTCCCCTTAACTATTTTTCATTTGAAGCCTTCCAATATCCATGCAAGAATCATCAAGTTTACATTTGTTACCTCCATTGAAGCGTGGCGTAATTTATAGGCGGTAGCCAAATAGTGCATTACTCTTTACTCACCAGTTGATGGATTTATTTGCATAATATTGAAGTGATAGCCGTCCTCTCCTTTCCAAAATATCAAAGGATATTGGAGTGCGTCGTAAAGTCGGTGGGTTTCGCAAACACGCTGTAAGGTATCGTTCCGTCGTCGAATTACAATATCTCGACGATCATGCTGTTGGTCAACCAAAACAACTGCCATTTCGCTAACAACTGGAGCATTGAAACGTCGCTGATGCTCCCCAGCCGGTGTTCGATCCGCTTTAATTACGACTTTGGCTTCATCCGTTGGCATTTGCTCTAATGCCGTTTTGAACAGTTTGACTAATTCATTATGTTGATGCAGTAAATTTTGCAGGTCTTGAATAACTGGACGTTTGGTACCAGGTACAATTCTATTGCGTTGATCGACTTCGATATTTTCATTGTCCATAAAATAAATTTGCAAAAATTTTGGACTGCTGTCTTGAATTGGCAAAAGGGATCCGATTTGATGATATATTTGCCCTTGAATTTTGAACGTGGGCATAAATCCGCCATGAGAAATCTGTTTTGCGCCAAACGAAGTCATTTGAAAACACGAATTATATTTACGGATATTTTGTAGAAAATCCTTCGACGCTGATGTCCTCCCAGAAATATACGATCGAAGTGGCTCCGGTGGCTCTTCAATTAACGGCACACGAACTTTTCCATTGGCACAGCACATTCCAGGTGGTTCAGTACTGAACTTAAGAGCATGACAATAAGTGCACTCCTTATCCATTTGACCAACCAAGACATCTGGATGGGTAGCATAATTGCAAGTGTTGTCATAATTAAATGCCGCTAAATTCCAAACGAAGTGCATTCTTTGGTTGGATACTGCATTTCGTAAGCGCATGGAGTCCAGTCGAACTATACGCTGCGCACTTGTTTCACTTGCTCGTGAATCTGCATTTCGCTGTCGCATGGTTTGCAAACGCACGCTACGTCGTTCAATTGATTCATTCGCTCTTGCAGTAGAGTTTCGCAATCGATTTGCTTCCAGTCGGGCATCGCGCTCTTGACTTGTTTCTAAAGATCGTGCTTCCCTCATTCTTTTTGCTGCGGTGCTGAATCTGCATTTCGCTGTCGCATGGTTTGCAAACGCACGCTACGTCGTTCAATTGATTCATTCGCTCTTGCAGTAGAGTTTCGCAATCGATTTGCTTCCAGTCGGGCATCGCGCTCTTGACTTGTTTCTAAAGATCGTGCTTCCCTCATTCTTTTTGCTGCGGTGCTACGAAATGAGCTTCGACTTCTACGGGGCATTTTGTATACACCTTGTACTATGTGTTCAGAATACGGTATTATTACATTAGAATTGCATCGGTATAGATCATTGTACCACTTACTTTTTGAGCAGCAATTCAAAAACCAAAAGATGATTATGCTTTCGAAAAGACAACAGAACAGATCGATTTTTTCTTATAAACTCGTGCCACATTACTGTCACACGAACGACGACTTTACGATGCGTTTATAGATACAAATACAGTACACACATTTCCAAGTACTTAGGTGTATGTGGTACCATATTTGCAGAAAATTACTAAGTTGTATTGGAACTCGTTAAAAATAGGCTAAATGTGAAGAGCTCATACTAAACGTTAGCTTCGAAGGAAGAAAAGAACGACAAATAAAATGAGATGTGAGCTGAACCTGGACAAAAAAAAAATATCTATCGCTTTATTTTTATGAACATGGTTTGTAGCCAGTAAGACACATTTTATCAGAACATAAATATTATTCACATGATAACATTATTTTAAGCAAATCAATTTGATTTGCTGTATGATTTCAAAATAAAATAAAAAATATCGATGGATAAAAATCGATGTACTTGATTTTTGCCAAGTTCTTCCCTCTAGTAACAATGCCCGTGACAGTAAACTCTCATCTATTGGTCTACAAAATATATATTGGTAACTGGATCCAGCATTTTCAGCTGTTTTGTCCGGTTTTTCTTTTATATCAAACTCATGGCCCAGCCGTTTTAATTGATATTGCGTTACTTAAATTTCGAACAATTCTCCCTCTCACTTATATTTGTCAACCCTCCCCCTCTTTCCATGATAATTTGTTTAAGAATATGTGTTTAAAATTTGCACTGAATTATTCAGTTGCTGAACAAAACATATCTTTTCAAGTTCCACCCTTTCATCCTCTCTACAATCGTCTCTCTATGAATAAATAACATATGTTGCAAATTTGGTTGAATAAGGTCAATGGATTCAAAAGTTACACTTAGTAATCTAAACATCAAACCCCTCCTCACACCTCCCCTTTTACAATAACCTACTCACCTGCACTAAAAAAGTCTCTCTATAGGACAAAGAATATGTGTTCCAAATTTGGTGGAAATCGATCAAGGGGTTCAGAAGTTACACTAAATTGATCGTTATCTAAACACCAACACCTCCCACCACACCCTCCCCCTTTTCCAATAACTCCCCTATCCTCACTATAATTGTATCCTTAGGACAAAGAGTATGTGTTCCAAATTTTGTTTAAATCGGTCCTGGGAGGTGGAAGTTATACTGGTTTTTTCGACTCAAACAGTATCCCTCCTCCCACACCCACCCCCCTTTTCCAATGACCCTCCCACTCCCTTTGTTATCTTTCTCTGAGGATATAGAATGCGGCTTCCAAATTTGGTTGGAAGCGGTCAAGTGGTTCAGAAGGAGTTAGCGAACATACATACATAGATTGGTTTTTATATATATAGATATATTTATATATATATATATTTAAGTTCTAAATTAGCTAATGGAAAACATCTCTTTACTAAAATCGCTGACTCTTCAAGTCCTTCTGGACTGGATGCTGATAATTCAGTTTGATGTCTTTAGATATCCAGTTGTATTCCGTCATCATTCTTGTTTCCTGATGGGTTATGCTGCCGTTGAAAAACCTGGTCCGGAATGGTATAATCTACAGAAAGTTTAAATTTAATTTTATCTCTCTAGTAATATTTGGACATATTTGGGTGAGATTCAAAAACACTTTCCACGGTTTCCCCTATTCGTTTTTTGTTGAATACTTGAAGGTGAACAAGTGAAAAAACTACAGAAGGAGGTGAATGCAGAGACCAGCATTCGGAACGTAGAGGAGCATGGAGAGCAGGACAGGTCGGACGATGTATGGGCCATTCACGACACAATGGTAACCGAAGTGAACCGAGTACATGTGCCCGACAGTGCTGGAGGAATACCAGTTGAATTAAGGCAATATTTAAGCACAGCATTGGAACCTAGAACCTGCGATCCTTTAATCGTTTGGAAGACCATGGAGCACCAATACCCAAACTTATACAAAGTAGCAATGAAATATTTGGTTATTTCGGCTACCTCGGTTCCGTCCGAACGATTATTCTCGCGTGCTGATCAAATTATTACAAAGACTCGTAATCGTTTGTCGGGTCCGAATTTAGATAAAGTTCTGTTTCTCGATTCAGTTGATGAGAGTTTGTGGTAAATCCATTCCAAATTTTCACATAGAAACTCTTAACCGATTTTCTTGCAACAAGTTGCATCCGCCAGAGACTAAAACGCTGTTGATCACTATTAAATTTCATAATAATTGCAAATTGCAAAAAATAGATAATATTAAAATAGTGATGAGACATAGTCACATAGAACAATAATGTGTTATGAAAAATGCCTTGCATCTATGAATATTTTTAAAGTTTATCCATGGCTTGCTCCCATTAAGAGTTTCATCGTACTATAAAGATGCTCGTGTTGCACGCATTTAGGCGTAAGTATGCTCTTCGTTCAGTTTCATAGTACTATGAAATTGTCCGAAAGTCAAAATTCGAATATAGGAAATTCGAGAAACTTTTGGCAGAGCCATCTGTCGTCTACTAGTGTAAATTTTCTATCATAACATTAGACGGTTTAACCAAATATACTATATTAACAATATGATTCACTCTCACGAAATTTTGGCGACACCGCATGTGGCGCCATCCGTGCCCAAAAGGATCGATACATGCTGAAACGAAACTACCCAAAATATGAGGATCGGTAAACACACACACTTCAAAATGTCATCACAACAAAAATTAGGGATGTCTTATGTTTTTTTGTGCACATAATCGATTAAAGTTAATCGAATACCAACGGAAAATCAAATGTTGTAGCAAAATTGTGGTAGACATTTTTTTACTAATATGTATAACAAATTAGATGTTACGCGTTGAACCGCCGTTGCACCATATCGATACACTGTGAAACATTTGGAAAGCTAAGAGGTTGCTGTTGAAGTTAATACTTAATATTCTGCATTCACATCTCGTTTTATACTCGCTCTCTGTTCTCAAACTTTTTTGCCGATTTTCATCTTACATTGGCCCAATTCTGCAGCTCGTTTGGCTGCCATATATTTTTAATTTTTTGTTGTTTTAATTTTAAAAATATTTAGAGGCATCAAATAATACGGTTCTTTGGGAAATTTGACAATAAAAAATCAAAGAATCGACTCAGAGAAAAAAACAAGGTTATACTCAAGGACGGAAATGATCGTTTTACTATCGGTTGCATAGACGTTTTGATCAGACGCTCGACAATGCAGGCACGAATATCTCGCAGCATGCTGTCAAACTTCCATACCAAATTATCCGCCCGATCCTTAACAGTCGATTGATAATCGAACGTAAAAAATGAATATCTACCGGGGTTGAAATGAATATTTGGAATTGCGGTGGATTTGCATCGATGAATGATTCTTATTTTACTTTATATACTAAACAGATTCATATCTTTTAAGAATCTGACTTCAAAATGTTAAATCCATGCACTGCAGTATGAAATGATATTCATATTTTGAGATTTCAAATTGAATATCAATGTACTAAACTGAAGATTGATTTCGACACCGCACAAACACAACGCTGACACCGAGATTCGACGCTTCCTGCTGATCGTGTACATACCGTTTTGCTTCGAATTGCCGGACGCTTCGAAAGCCGGACATTTCAATTGTTATTTGACTTTATTTACCATCCCAACAAGTATATCTTGGGTAATTAGTGCAGGGAACGATACTAACACTTGAAACCATTTTAACAAATGTAAGTAATCCGTGATCTGTGGTAAAAACTTGAAAATGAGAGGTAAAAGTTGAAGGCATGTCATAATCAATGGTGAATTTCGTTTTTCTTAGAATGCAGCTTAAGATTCAACATTAAAAAAACTAAATTCATATTTTCTATATTCTATCATTTGCAAGGGGTATTAGTAATTTATTAACATAGTATGATAGCACTCTCTCTCATGAATTAGAAAAATTGCTTGCGAATTCATAGCTTTATAATTTTTATTACATTTTCTGTATGTCTGGACTTCGAGGCAAGTTTTTACAATTGATTCGATTTCCGGACATGCTGAAATGATGTTTAATAACTATTTATCAGTTAAATTGATTGAATTCATATGATTCGCAATGAGCAAGCATAGTTACAATTTCATTAGATTTGAGTTGCTACACCCCAAAAGGAACATTGCTTGCTCTCAGCTTATCGATATATACTTATACACATATTGTTAATGGTATCACTTTATTAATTGCACACAAGTAGCAAAACTTGCTTTCAGTTTCTAGTGAAAGGTTGTCTTCAAAAGTATTTTTTTAACCATTAACTTTTTTGTAGAACTAAAAACAAGTTCGTAAAACAAGCTTTTTTAACAGAATTGTAAAAAAGCCACATTGTAAACGACACGTCAAATAAAAAAACTCAACATTTTTCGGACACGCCTGTATTTATCAATCCACATGAATTCATTATTTCAATCGAGCCTTCAATCCTTGATTTCTAATAGCAAACTGAAACGGATTTCAAAAGACACATAAATAATACTAATGTCTATATTTCGAAGTTTATCTTAACAATGATAAGATAATGCATAATTTTAATTCGCCGATCAAAAACAAAAACATTAAAAAGTATTTGATTTATTTCTTATTTTTTCCGCAGTGAGCTAATTATTCTTATGATATATTGCAGCTTATCCACGTTGAATTTAAGAGGTAGTTTTGAAGAAAATATTTCATTACCCACAGACACGTAAAATGTTAAAAAAGCGTTCTACCTTGAAAAATGAAAATGGGGCCGGGATGTTGGGGGTGATTGTATGAAATTGTTAGATTCCTAATGTTGTATATTGCAGTTAAATGCTCCCGTTTGGTTTCAAATGCTGTTTTTTGGTAGCCCTGGTCGATCTCGGAGCAGAAACTTTGGATGGTACACACAACCGG
This sequence comes from Armigeres subalbatus, assembly GCF_024139115.2. Taxonomy (NCBI): domain Eukaryota; kingdom Metazoa; phylum Arthropoda; class Insecta; order Diptera; family Culicidae; genus Armigeres; species Armigeres subalbatus. Next base: position 220,490,806 of record NC_085141.1, on the reverse strand, counting down.
GGGATGCCAGATTTCCATACAAATGTGTATATAAACCTTACCTTACTGATTTATATTAATCGAAAAATATGAATGCTATATCCTAATTGTCTTTGAACGGAATAAATTGGCTATTTGACAATCAATATAGGCCATACTCGAAGTGTCCGGAAATTCGAAGCAAAATTGTCCGGTATTTGAAGCATCCCTTATACTGTGTTCGGATTTCGAAGCAAGCGATGTTTAATGTTATCGATTGTATTAGCTATTTCGTGCATACAAAATGTCATTTTCAGTACACTACAGCAAGTTTGATAAGTTTATCTTGACAGGATGTGCTATCACTAAGTGTCAAGTACCTAATTCCGTTTGAAATATCGAACTGAAAATTCATCAGTGCTTAGGTGTCCGGACTTCGAGTCAAAACGGTACCGTCCTATTCATTCGCACATTCAAATTTGTGAAATACTGGCAACTAGATTGTGTGTTGGATGTCAAATATTTGAGTGTAGTTAAAATGACTTTTTCTGTCCCTGGTTATACTTTTGGGAAGTATCAATTTGAAAAAGACATTTTTATATTATATCGTACAGGAGCTCATGCATTTTTACTATTTACATATATGGATTTTGCGAGCATTTAGTTCAGATTACGAGCTTGTGACATGTCTTTGTATTTTCTTGCTGACATTTCGCGTGTCGAAAACATAATTTTCTAACTACTGACAAAGCTAGTGTTAACATGATAGTCAAATGACATTTTATCTGCACGGCTTATCATCCGTTTATAAACTCCCGATGAACATTTTGATTAACTTAGTGTCAAGCTAAGAAAATAATTATTTATTACTGATTTTTACTGATCAAAATTGATATCACGCTCTGAAAATACTCAATAAATTTACAAATATGAAACATTTTGAATCTATTCATCTGTTTATTCACAAAATTATTTGAAATATCTTTTGTCACTATTTAACTCACATTTCAAAGATTGTTTTCTGATTGAATCATTGTAGGATATGAACACAAAATACAACAGCTGTGAAAAACTAACACAATCGCACTCAAATTTATTTAGAATGTGGCAGTAATCCTGACAGTAGGACAGTAAAACCCAAATGAAAATTTTGAGTAAAGACGGGTTCATGAAACTAACGAGGCTAGATCTAAAACGCAATATGAAAATTCGAAATTTGGTTGACTGCAAACTAGCTATTCAGTTTGCAGTCAACCAAATTGATCACACGGTTTAAACAAATACGATCGTAGAAAATAATTCAAGTACTTCTGGGGGGACTTCGTTAATGAATCAATTGATTTTTATAGACGGTAAGTGTACCCGTTTTGGCCACCTTAGTGCCTAACATGACCAATCCTGAAAAGCATTTTTTTCAAAAAAAAATCGATCAGTTTGAACAGTTAAGAAGCAAAGCCCTCCAAATTGCCTTAATTGCAGTAAATAATGCAATATGTAAATGAAACTAAGTTTGGCCACCGAGTTCATATGATTTCTTTTAAGGCCGATACAAATATTTAAGGACTATTTTGTCTCCCCCCCTTAGATCATTATTTTTTATTATACCCCCCCCCCCCCACCATTGACCTTCCGGAGACCAGTAGGACAAAATGTTAATTAAATATTTGTAACGGCCTAATTTGTTCACCACGTCAAAATATAAAGCTATAACATCCTTTTGTTGTATTATGCCATATTGTGGACCTGATCTCATTATCAATATGGTTATCTTATCTGCAAAAAAACTGCACTTTATTATGCCATACAAGAGTTGAACAAAAAGGGGGGGAGGTGGAGGCAACACTTTATCAAAATTCAAATGACCATAACTCTGTGAAATATCAATAGATTTCTTTGGTTCTGCCAGGGTTTGAAAAGAAAACTCATCTTGTTTTAGAAAATTTATGTTCAAAGCACTGAATACCGGCAAGGATACTATCGATCATTTAGTAATCTGCGTTCGATCACTTCAATACTAAATTTTCAAAACGACTTATCTGCTTTTGTAAACAAAGATTCAATCGTCGATTTGTCGAATCTTAAAGCACTCCCACGCAAACCAACACCATCAACACATAGGTGAAGACTTCGGCTACCTGTTGATGGTGTTGGTTTGCGTGGGAGTGCTCTCAGATTCGACAAATCGACGTTTGAATCTTTGTTTACAAAAGCAGATAAGTCGTTTTGAAAATTTAGTATTGACTTATTAGTTTGTCAATAACTTACTCCAGAGGCTAAATTTCAAAATGTGTTGTATGGTGGACTTCTAGTGCGAAGGTTTTTCTTTGTCGATGTTTGAATTTAACTTATAACGGAGCTATAGCGCTAGTAGCAGTAACTTATACTAAATGACAAAAAAATTCAATCCAAAATTTCAATCATTTAGTATAAGTTACTGCTACTAGAGCTATACTGCCGTAATCTGGAAAAGTGACGTAACAGCCATTTCACAACATGCATGTTTTCCATTTCCACTGCTAATTGATGATTGGGAAGCCGCTAGGCCAGTGACAAATTAATCACGAAAAATCTTGCAAATCCGTTAAATCACTGCAGAGGATGCAGAGAAAAGCTCGACTAATTTAGCACCTATCGACTAATTTAGCAACTATGGATAAAAAGTCTTGCGAAAAACCAAAAGAAATTGAATCAATATTTTCTAACGCGCCGCAAGCATTTTTTTGTATGCGGAACAGCTTCTATTGGAGCAGTCGGATCAAAATTTATTTTTCTGTATTATCGAAATAAGTGTAAAAGAAAAAAAAATCGATCTGTTGATGATCGATTTATTCAAAAAAGTATGGACATCCCTGCACTGTCGTATGAAAACTTTTCAACAGTATGACTGTCACTGTAAATTGGCAGGAAGATTTGCTAGAATAAACAAGAAGAAAACACGTTTAGATTCCTCTTTGCTCGCTAGATGATGTTGTTATCACCGGCAAATGGTTCGCCATTTCGTTGTATGGAAAAGCTCGAAGTGAACCATATTGTTAATATAATATATTTGGTTTAACTGTTTTGCCTTTCTTGTACATCATCGAGGTGTAAGCGTAAAGGCTACATTTATTACCTTTTTGCGCGAGAAAGGCGCCATCACCGCTAGGTGGATTATTCTGGGTTTTTAAAACTGTTTTAGCTTATTTAAAAAAAAATACATTAATCGATTAGATCGATTAATCGATTAATTGTGGTAGATTAATCGAACCAATCGATTTACCTTAAAAAAATGATCGATTAGTGAGTAATCGATTAATTGAAAAAATCAGACATCCCTAGCCACAGGCTATGACGATTATGAGAAAAACGAATGGAGATGACGTGTGGGTGTTTCCTATCGTTCGATGAGGGTGGTTGGTGGGTGATAGTCGGATATCTCTTTCCTCGAAAGATTTTGATGTGTTTTTGTTTTCGTGCATGGTATTTAATGAACAATGCGAATGCGATTGAATTGAACGTAGATATGAGTTTGAAGAAAAAAAATTGAAATGAGCGAAGCATACAGTTTGACCGCATTCTATTTTGAAGGTCACACTGCGATGTTTTACATTCTCAATATCAATATGAAAAGTTTTTTGTTTTTCTGAAGTTGATTCATGTAGGTATGATTCATTCGATGGTCTAATGAGGACATTGGATTTGATTTCTCATTATAGTAGGTGTAATAAGTAGGAACTGTGCTTCATTTTGATTTTGAATTATAATGGGATTAGCAAGCCACCCACAGGCTACATGAGCTAATCCTGAAATTCTTTATTTAGAGATGAAAGAGTACGTTATATCGAAGCATGAATAATCATTCTTATTGTGCACTACCTTTATGTTCTTCTACCATGTACTTTATGGGCGAATATCTATCTTGTTTAAACAGGGTTCAGCTAGCAGTGTGAAACAGCTTTTCTTGTGAACAATTTCTACAAATTTGTTTGTTATTAAGAAAAATTATCCAAAAAATTGAAATCCTTATTTATTATCTATAAAAAAGCATACGAAATAATTTGTAAACACAGGGCTTGCTTTTCGTTACACTGTTTGCATGAAAATTCATTAATTGGGTATCTGCAATTACTGGCGGATTTAAACTAGGGCAAGATTGAGTACGTGACCCACCAAGTTGAATATTTTCATTGAAATTCAATTATATACATTGTCCTGAAAAAAAAATCTAATATTCCACCAATTTTGATAAATCCTGGGGGGAAAGCTTCCGAAGGAATTCCTGGAAAAGTTCCTTAATAATTTTCTGGAAACATGGAGGTTTTTTTTCAGAAATTCATTCGAGAATTTCTTCAGAAATTCCTTTAGAAATTCTTTTCTTTAGTGAAACCGTATAAAATATTCGAAATTTTGTAAGAAGAATTCCTTCGGGAATGTCTATTTCTTCTTCTTATAACAATACATTCCCCACTGGGACATTGTCGCCTCACTGCTTAGTGTTCATTCAACACTTCCACAGTTATTAACCGCGAGGTTTCTAAGCCAAGTTACCATTTTTGGATTCGTATATCATGAGGCTAACACGATGATACTTTAATGCCCAGCGAAGTCGAGACAAATTCCAAACCGAAAATTGCTTAGACAGATACCGGAAATCGAACCCAGCCACCCTCAGCATTGTCTTGCTTTTGCTAATCGCCATGGAATGTATTATACTGAAGAATGAGATAGTTTTTGATGGTATTCCTAAAAGAATTTTGAAATCAGTACTCAAGGACTTTTCAAAGGAATTCCTGAAGGAATATTGGAATGAACTTAGAAGTCATTTCCAACTAAATCTTTGAAGGAATTTTCGTTGTAATTTTCATCGAAATAGCCAAGATTTTTCCTAAAGGGATCTCCGAAGTAATTCCAAAAGGAATTTCAAAGGAACCTATATAGGAGTTCTCAAAGGTATTCCTAAAGGAATTTCCAAATAATTTTCCGAAGAGATTCTAAAAAAATCTAAAAAATTCTCACAATTCCCGAAGTATTTACCAAAGGCATTCCCGAAATAAATTAAAGCAATTTCTTTAGAATTTTTTAGAGGAATTTTGAATTTCTGGAGAAACTGCCGAAAAGATTTCTGAAAGACTTACTGAAAAAATTACTCTCCTGGGGGAAGTTCTGAAAGATTTGAAGAATGTTCTAAACGAACTCCTGGAGGATTTTTTAGGAAATCCTAAATTTATTTCTAAAGAAATTCCTTAAGGTATTTTTGAAATAATTCCCGTATGAATTTCTGGTGGATTTTCCTAAGGAACTCCTTAATAAATTCCTTAATAAAAAAATCCTCCTTAATAAAATCCAAAGAAATTTCTAAATTTATTTCCGAAGAAATTCCTATACGTATTTCCAAAACCTTAAAAAATCTTTGAAGGAATTCTCGAAGAAATTTCCGAAATAATTCCCAAAATATTTTCCGTAAGCATTTCTAAAGTAATTTCCGAAACTATTTCCGAAGTATGAATGTATGATTTTTCTGAAAATTTCTGAAGAAACTTCAGGAGAAAAAATCTGAATTCCGAAGGAGTTCCTGATGCAAATTCTGGAGTAATTCTAAAAGTTCCTACTTTCAAGTTTTGAAGAAAATTGAAAAGGATTTTAGTTTTATTTCCAAAGTTATTTCCGGAGCATTTTCTAAAGGAATTCTCAGAGGAACTTCTGAAGAACATCTTGAAGCAGTGTCTAAAGGAACTCTTTGAGAAATCTAAGAATGTCTGAAATTCCTTCAGGAGTTCCTTTGAAAATCCTCAGGAACTTCCTAAAATTCTATGCTAGAACTTAGAGGGAATTAATGAGGTAGTTTCTAAAAGTATTTCTAAAGGAATTTCCGAAGGAATTCGGAGGATGTTTTGAAGAAAACTTGCAGGGAATTTCAGAAGGAGCTCCTGAAGTAATTTTCATTGTAATTTTTGAAGGAATAACTGGGGCCATTTCGAACGAAGGAATTTCCGAAAAAGTTCCTGAAGAAATTTCCGAATGAATACCTGGAGAAATCTAGAATTAACTTCAGGAATCCTTATAGGTATAGGTATATCCTTATATATATATCCTTATAGGAGATGCGCTTGCTTCCGCTTTGAGCTACTGACTAGCTGCCAGGGATTTTCGGTCCCTTGAGCCCCATGGTGGCTGATAAAAGCGTTCTGTTCATGGCGGTGCACCAGCAGGTTCTGTTTCAGTTCCTTACTGATGTTCTGCCTTCTACTTGCGAACTCGATAAAGTTATCGAGTTGCTCGACGACCACCCGCATCCCGGGTTGTGGCCTACATATTGTTCCCAAATTGTACCCCTAAGGCGAGGACGAGTGTAGCCAAACGAACTCTCAATTAGTGTAGCAAAACGAGCATGGCGTCACGATTGCAATCCAAGCAATGGTATGTGTGACGTCAAATTCACGTGGTAAACTTCTCACTTCTCCATTTTTTACATCTTTATCTCATTATTCACTTCTTTCATCTCACATCTCACTATTCACTTCTCACCTCTCACTTTTCAGCTTTTTGTTTCTCACTTCTAACTTCTCTTTTTTCGCTTCTCACTTCTCACATCTCACATGTTGCTAACTCCTCATTTCTCATATCTCACTTCTCATTTCTCACATCTTACATTTCACTTCTTGTATTGAATTTATAACTTCTCAATCTCACTTTTCATTTGTCGCTTCTCACTTCTCGTCTCTCACCTATCACTTCTCGTTTCTCGCTTCTCGCTTCTCACATCTTACATCTAATTTCTCGTATCAAATTTCTCACTTCTCTCTTGTAGCTTCTCATTTCTCGGCTCTCACTTATCACTTCTCGTTTCTCACTTTTCACTTTTCGCATCTCACATCTTTATCTCATTTCTCACTTCTCACCATTCACTTGTCGCCTCTCACTACTTAATTCTTACTCCTCACTTCACTCTCCCCACTTCTCCCATCTTACTTCACCCTTTCGCCTTCACTTCTCACAACTTATTGTTTTTCATTTTTTGCTCCTCACTTCTCACATTTCACTTGTCACAACCAGGGTAGAAATATTTCACAGTCAATGCAGTGAAAAACATGGATCTCAGTATAATCTGCAGTCGCCTTCATCGCCGCCGTGGTGAGTGCGACTGGGTGCAGCCGAAAAATCACTTCCAACACCGACAGTTCAATTTCGCATTCAGCCACTCACAAGTCGCTCTGACAGGCTGCTCAGTTCGCGCCGTACCGTATGACTGTGAGTGGCCCATTTAAACGCGTGGTGAATTTTTTCAATTTGCTGGGTGAATGTGTACATTTTGCTGTGGTAAATTTCATCTTCGCGGCGCAGTGGGTGATGTGAGTTCTGTTGTTTACTTTTCTGCCTCTCCGGGAATGTGAGGTTGATTTCAAAGCAGGAAGAAAATAAAAACATGATATAAAAAAACATCACCTTCATCCAGTGCTGCCGAAAATTTACAACCCTGGTCACAACTCACTTCTCTCCATTCATTTCTTGCTTCTTACTTCTCACTTCACAAGTCTTACATCTCATTTCTCGTATTGATTTTCTCACTTCTCATTTGTCGCTTCCCACTTCTTGGCTTTCACTTATTACTTCTCGTTTCTCATATCTCACATCTCACTTCTCTTGAATTTCCTAGCTTCTAATTTCTCGACTCTCACTTATCACTTCTTGTTCCTCACTTCTAACTTTTCACATTTCACATCTTTATCTCATTTCTCACTTCTCACTATTCACTTCTCGTCTCTGATTTCTTATTTTCCGCTTCTCACTTCTTGCTTTCCACATCTTACGTCTCGCTTCTTACTTCTCACTTCTTATTTCTCATTTCTACCTTCTCTCTTCTCCGTTCTTATTTCTCACTTCTTGCATCTCACGCCTCATATCTCACTTTCCACTTTTCAAAAATCACTTTCTACTTCTCATCTTTTACTTTTCACTCCTCGCATATCTTTCCTTACTTCACACTTACCAAATCTCACACCTCACTTCTCGCTACCGTTTTCTCACTTCTCATTTTTCCCTTCCTATTTCTCACTTCGCCCATCTTACTTCTCATCCTTCACGTTTTACTTCTCCCTTCTCGCTTCTCATTTCTCGTTTCACACCTCTTGTTTCTCACTTCTCAGTTCTGACTTCTTACTATTAACTTACTACTCCTCACTTCTCACTTTACACTACTTACTTCACACTTATCATTTTTCACTTAGTACTTCTTACTTCTCTCTTTACGCTTCTCACTTCTCACTTTTTCAATCTCACTTATCGTATCGAGTTTCTCATTTATTACTTCTCACTTCTCAACCCCATTTCTCACTTAGTGCTTCTTACTTCTCACATTGCACTTCTCACTTCTCCCTTCTCACATCTCACCTTTCTATTTCATTACTCACTTCTCGCCCCTTATCACTTCTCATTTCTTCCTGTTTACTTCTCACTTCTTACTTCTCACATCTCACATATTACTTCTAATTTATCACTTATATCTTCTCACATCTCACATATTATTCTTCATTTCTCATTTCTTAATTCTCACTTGTCACCTCTCACATCTCATTTCCCACTACTCGCTTCTTACTTCTTATTTCTCACTTCTTGCTTCTCACTTCACACTTCTTACTTCTCCCTTCTAACTTTTTCTTGCTTCTCACTTCTCACATCTCACATATTACTCCTCATTTCTCACTTCTCCCTTCTCACTTCTCATTCGGCCTAATGGCTGTGGCCAAATGACCTTCGGGACTGACGGCCTTCGCTCTAATGACCCAGCATCGTTCCGCCATAAAAAAACTCTAAGTGTTTTCCCTTGAAAAAGACTTTTTCGAAAATCGCGTAAAATTCGAAATCCGCGTAAAAAATCGATCCAAAACCAATTTCGTATTACGAGATCTCAACACTTTTTTTGAAAAATCGCGTAAAAAAATATTTTTTTAAAAACCGCGTAAATTCCAAAAAAACACATAAAAAAGTCGCGTAAATAGCGACCCGCGTAAAAAACCGCGTGAAAAGCGACCCCAGTGTACATTATTTCGGGGGTAAGTTATATCAAAAATTACCTGTAGTGTTATATATCAATCGACTCAGTTCGATGAATTGAGGTGATGTCTGTGTGTGTGGCTGTGCGCAAAAAAGCATAGCTCATTTTTTAGAAACTTATCCTTAACCGATTTGCTCACAACCAGTTGCATTTCGACTAGAAATCATGTCCTACTGTTTCCTTTTGAATATTGGTCGGATCGAACTATGGGCTTGGAAGTTATAATCAAAAAACCTTTTTTTTTTAAACCAAAAACGCGAAAAAAAAATTAGCTTACTTTTTGGACACTTTTGCTCACAACAAGTTGCATTCGACTGGGAATCTTATCCCATTGTTTTTTTAATTGAAAATTGGTTGAATCGAACTATGGGCTAGGAAGTCATAGCCTAAATATTATTGTTTTAATCCAAAAACGTGTGAAAAAGTTCAGCTTACTTTTTGAGCACTTATTTTATACCAATTTACTCACAACAAGTTGCATTCGACGGGGAATCCTAGCCCATTGTTTCCTATTGAAAACTTACCGGAACGGAATATGGTCTAAGAAGTTATGGCCAAAATACAATTTTAATACAAAATACGTGCAAAAAATGTCCATATTCCTTAAATTCCGCATGAATTTGTGGCAGTGCAGAGGTGTTCTCGGCTTACAGTGGGCGAGTGATTGCATCATCAATGCCGTCCTATTTTCCGTGAGGTTGCCCATGCCCATGCTTGATTCCCTGTGTAACTGCGAATGTTCTGGCCAATCATGGAGTAACAACTACGGAATGCGCGGTCATTATGCTCATGCTCAAAATACGCGCAAAAAAGTGTCATTAATTTTTTAGACACGTATCCTTAATCGATTTGCTGACAACAAGTTACATTCGACGCGGAATCCTATCCCATTTTTGTTTTCTATTGAGAATAAGCCGGATCGGACTATAGGCTCAAAAATTGTGACCAAATTTTATTTTTTTTTAAATACAAAATTCGTGTATAAAAGTGTCTTTTATTGTTTAGGCACTTATCCTTAACCGATTTTCTCGCAACAACTTGCATATGATGTTGGTGAGACAGTACTGGTGTAAATTTTACTTTGATCCAAATGAAAATAGGTTGCAGAAGTATTAGATAAGGTAACGGTGCTACTAATTATGTGCTGAACATGTTTTGTTCAAGCCGGTACTTTTTGTGTCAGATATCCTTGTTTTTTTCATCACAGAAGCTAAATTTCATAGAACAAGCAAACCAATTCAACCAATATGGCGTTCAAGGTACGCTTTATGCAGAATCTGGCTTAATATGGATTATTTTAACTTCATTGTAAAACCATTGGCGTAACTTATACGATTCAGTGTTGAAATTCAATGAAGTAGAACGATGGTTACCTGTGCATCTATTTATGAAAGATACAAAAACCATAAGGTTTTAGGAATTGTTAATATGAAAAGTATAACAGATGAAAACGATTCAACTTTTATGTCAGTAACTACAAGAAAAGATGTAAAACACAGATGGAGCATAGATTGAAGTACGACGTAAGAAGGAGTTGATTCAACGGTTTCCAGCCGATTAGGCATGAGGCATAGTTAAATTAGACCATCAAGCCTTTACGTAGGTATTGGGGACCATCCGGCACATCTAATGGTTTGTATGAAATTTATTTATGGAGGAACTTGTCCTAATGTGTAAATATGAACCCGTAAATGTACAAAATCGTTGTGAGCGAACTGAGCACGAAAGGGTTTCCGTGAGGGCACTCATTAATGTCCGTATATACTATGAGTGCAAATGAGTGCCTGTAAGTGTTCGTCAATAATCTTCTGTAAGTGTCAATGAATTTTCATAAGTTTCAAAGAGTGCCATTGAAGACCTGTTGTGGGTCTTTTTCAACTAAATTTAACTCTTGCTTGTCGTAACTGGTGGCCATAATTTTATCTGTGTTCATTGTTCCTCAGGGTGACTGCTGCTGCAATGTGTTCGTCGTCGAGTCCGAGTAGGGAATGAGCCGGACTGGCTACCGACCAGCTAATACAGTCACTCTCAAAATTGAGCGTACAGCATGGATTAGATGAATATATTCGAAAATTCCAAAGGAAATTTAATTGTTGGCTCGGTTGTTTTTAATGCATTTCAATATTCATCTCTTCCTTCAATGTATGCGTACATAAAATGGTTGAAAATTTTTCTCCAAAGTTTATTTGTTTGAAAATAATCTCAAAATACGCCTGTTACAGGTGACAAAATTGAGCGTACAGCGAATGTTTTTCTATAAAATTCCTTATTATAAAAGCGATTAATGTAATTTAATGTTATTTTTTCATGGTTATATTTATAATAATAATTATCCGCTACTTCAACATTCAATGTTTTGTTTTGAAATTAAACCATGTTTTGGACAAAATGGCGAACAAATAAGTTGTTTCAACAATGCTATTTAACAATTCAATGCTGCTGGGCATCGTGTCTTAAATATGATAGATAATAGAAATCGAGCGAGACATACGATAAATTTGGGAAAATTCAGTCGGTAAATGATGAAAACAGATGTAAACATACAGAGGAAACGACAAATGTTGGGAATGGCATAATTCAGATTAAGTATCTTCTTCTTCTTATTGGCATTACATCCCCACACTGGGACAGAGCCGCCTCGCAACTTAGTCTACATTAAGCACTTCCACAGTTATTAACTACGAGGTTTCTAAGCCAAGCTACCATTTTTGCATTCGTATATCATGAGGCTAACACGATGATACTTTTATGCCCAAGGAAGTCGAGACAATTTCCAATCCGAAAATTGCCTAGACCGGTACCGGGAATCGAACCCAGCCACCCGCAGCATGGTCTTGCTTTAAAGCCGCGCGTCTTACCGCACGGCTAAGGAGGGCCCGAGATTAAGTATAACTTTATTTAAAAGTCGATGTATAGGTAGCTTATAAGCTCAGGACACTCATTAATAATATTAATAAAAGGGCAGCACACGGATACACTATAAGATGTCATTTTATATTTGAAAACTCAGTCACCGCAGGAAAAAAATGGTTGAATCATTTAAATTCACCAAGATATCATTAAATAAGCTGCCGAACTCTTAAAAAAGTTTATTTTCACTCGCCAAATGGAAATCATCCAATTGTATCCCTTATGGTAACAGATCGTGGAGTTTAATCCAAATTTAATTATGAAATTACGATTTTAAGCTCAGTTCAATCAAAGGTAATTGCCTATTTCCGGGGATTAAACCACCCGACTTGGACGTTAATTTACAATGTTATGAAAACTCATATGTGAATATGTACGTTATGTGGAAGATATTGATTTGGAAAATGTATTGGAGGTAACCACTTTCCCTTCGATGGGACTCGAACCCATGACCCAACAGTACGCTAGACTGGTGCTTTAACCAACTAAGCTACGAAGGACCTCCGTCGGCCTTCGCAACCTAGCGGCTACTGAACGAGCTCGAGATTCCCAAATTGGACGCATAGTCAAATCACTCGCAATGCATTTCTCAAGCCAATACTTCCACATGTGTATTGTACACATCCACATTAGAGGAGCGTGAGTATTTAGAATGTCTGGCGGCTATACACATTCTTCATCAGCAACGGTACTGATCAAGTGAGGTTGTGTAAGCTATTTGCCAGTCGGTCGTCAAGCTCAGACCCGACCGCATTGCGTAGGCAAGATTTTAAGCTATCTTTTCAATATCAAATCAAAAGTGCTCTACGGGGTTTTTATTTATTTATTATCAGACTAAGGCCGGAGTGGCCTGTGCTGCACATAAAAGTCTTCTCCATTCAGCTCGGTCCATGGCTGCACTTCGCCAACCACGCAGTCTGCGGAGGGTCCGCAAATCGTCCTCAACCTGATCGATCCACCTTGCCCGCTGTGCACCTCGCCTTCTTGTGCCCGTCGGATCGTTGTCGAGAACCATTTTCACCGGATTACTGTCCGACATTCTGGCTACGTGCCCGGCCCACCGCAGTCTTCCGATTTTCGCGGTGTGAACGATGGATGGTTCTCCCAACAGCTGATGCAACTCGTGGTTCATTTGCCTCCTCCACGTACCGTCCGCCATCTGCACTCCACCATAGATGGTACGCAGCACTTTCCTTTCAAAAACTTTCAGTGCGCGTTGGTCCTCCACGAGCATCGTCCAGGTCTCGTGTCCGTAGAGAACTACCAGTCTTATAAGCGTTTTGTAGATAGTCAGTTTGGTACGGCGGCGAACTCTATTCGATCGGAGCATCTTGCGGAGTCCAAAGTATGTACGATTTCCAGCCACTATGCGTCTCCAAATTTCTCTGCTGGTATCGTTATCGGCGGTCACCAGTGAGCCCAAGTACACGAATTCTTCAACCATTTCGTCACCACCACTAGAAAGTCGTGGTGGGTGGCTTACATTGACCTCCCTTGAGCCTCTTCCTATCATGTACTTCGTCTTCGACATGTTGACGACTAGTCCAATCCGTTTAGCTTCGCTTTTCAGTCTGATGTAGGCTTCTTCCATCCTCTCAAAGTTACGTGCCATGATATCAGCAATGTCGTCGGCGAAACCAAATAACTGGACGGACTTCGTGAAAATTGTACCACTCGTGTCAATCCCTGCCCTTCCTGCCCCAAAGCGATGTTGAATAGCAGACACGAAAGACCATCAGCTTGCCGTAACCCTCTACGCGTTTCGAATGCCCCTGAAACTCAAACTACGCACATCACCCGATCCATCGTCACCTTGATCATCCGTGTCAGTTTATCCGGAAATCCGTTTTCGTGCATTAGCTGCCATAGCTGGTCCCGATCAATTGTATCATATGCGGCTTTGAAGTCGATAAATAGATGATGTGTGGGCACGTTGTATTCGCGGCATTTCTGCAATACCTGACGTATGGCGAACACCTGGTCTGTGGTAGAGCGTTCACCCATAAATCCCTCCTGGTACTGCCCCACGAACTCTCTTGCAATTGGTGTTAGTCGACGGCATAACATTTGGGAGAGTACCTTGTAGGCGGCGTTCAGCAATGTTATTGCGCGGTAGTTGCTACAATCCAGCTTATCGCCCTTTTTGTAGTTGGGACACACGACACCTTCCATCCACTCCTTCGGCAAAACCTCATCCTCCCAAACCTTGGTAATCACCCAGTGCAGCGCTCTAGCCAGTGCTTCACCACCGTGTTTAAACAGCTCTCCTGGTAGTTGGTCAACTCCAGGGGCTTTGTTGTTTTTCAGCCGGCCGATCTCCTCCTGGATTTCCTGGAGATTCGGAGCCGGAAGTCGCATGTCCTGCGCGTGTGATCCTAGGTTCATTACCATACCGCCACCGTTGTCTGCCATATCGCCATTCAGGTGCTCTTCGTAGTGCTGCCGCCACCTTTGGATCACCTCACGCTCGTTTGTAAGAAGGTTCCCGTTTATGTCCTTACACATATCGGGCTGTGGCACGTGGCCCTTACGTGAACGGTTCAACTTCTCATAGAACTTTCGTGCGTTATTAGCGTGGTACAGTTCCTCCGTCTCTTCACGGTCTCGATCTTCCTGCTGGCGCTTTTTTCTCCGGAAAATCGAGTTTTGTCTGTTCCGCGCCCGTTTGTATCGTGCCTCGTTTGCCCTCGTGCGGTGTTGCAGCGATCTCGCCCATGCTGCATTCTTCTCCTCAACTAACTGCTCACATTCGCCGTCATACCAGTTGTTTCTCTGATCCGGAGCCACCGTGCCTAGTGCAGCGGTTGCGGTGCTTCCAATGGCGGATCGAATATCTCTCCAGCCATCTTCAAGAGATGCTGCGCCTAGCTGCTCTTCCGTTGGGAGTGCCACTTCCAGCTGCTGCGCGTAGTCTTGGGCTAGTCTACCGTCTTGTAGCCGCCCAATGTTAAGCCGCGGTGGACGACTCCGACGCGTGTTGATCACCGTCGAGAGTTTTGAGCGCAGACATACTGCGACGAGGTAGTGGTCGGATTCAATATTCGCACTGCGGTAAGTGCGTACGTTCGTGATGTCGGAGAAGAATTTACCGTCGATTAGAACGTGGTCGATTTGGTTTTCCGTTACTTGATTAGGTGATTTCCATGTGGCCTTGTGGATATTCTTAGAATATTTACCTCTCGATAGCTGCCTGGTTTTCATTGTCCTGATCTACCTTGACGGGTAGATGCTTTGAGACAATGTAGTGGTAGATCACCACATTACTCATCCCCAAAGGGAAAAAAGGATTTTTATCATTTTTTTTCAAGACAACTTCTTCTTCAGCAGGATGTGTCGGTGTGCAAATAATTATGCAACAATGGTGTTTTGGCAATCCTGCGCTATGAAGGTACCTCTCGAGGACCGGCAGTGATCAAAGGATTGCAATAACGCCCTCATCTCGAGAAGGATCATTACATCCTGCCAAGAATACCTACCTTTACAAACTGCTGTCAATTCGATGCGTGGACCTGGGTGCAACTTTTACCACATCTTCTATCGTATCGGCACTGCCGACTTCCGACTTCTTCGAACCTCAGTTCCGTTTCCTGTTCCGTTTATGCTCCTCTGATGTCCAACGCATCCCACCGCTGCCACCAATGAAGTGAGCCGTCGTCCTCTGGGAATGTGATATCTGGGAGAGTTACCAAACGCCTTTGGTTCTACCTTAACTCTAATTTTATTATCTACTTACATACTATATATATACATGATCAGGTAACTATCGAGAGGTAAATATTCATAATTATTTACCTATCGATGAGCTGCCTGGTTTTCATTATCCTGATCTACCTTGACGGGTAGATGCTTTGAGACAATGTAGTGGTAGATCACCACACGGGGGAAGACAGTGCTTCGGACTACCATTCCGCGGGAGGCTGCAAAGTTTATGCATCGTTGGCCGTTGTCGTTCGATACGGTATGAAGACTATCCGGTCCGATGACCGGTCTATACATTTCCTCCCTTCCTACCTGAGCGTTCATGTCACCGATGACGATTTTGACGTCCCGCAGTGGGCATCCATCGTATGTCTGCTCCAGCTGCGCATAGAACGCTTCTTTCTCGTCGTCGGATCTCCCTTCGTGTGGGCAGTGCACGTTGATGATGCTATAGTTGAAGAAACGGCCTTTTATCCTCAGCTTGCACATCCTTGCGTTGATTGGCTGCCACCCAATCACGCGTTGGCGCATCTTTCCCAGCACTATGAAGCCGGTTCCCAGCTCGTTGGTGGTGCCACAGCTTTGGTAGAAGGTAGCCGCTCGATGCCCGCTTTTCCACACTTTCTGTCCTGTCCAGCAGATTTCCTGCAGCGCTACGACATCTAAGTTGCGGGGATGTAATTCATCGTAGATTATCCTGTCGCAACCTGCGAAGCCTAGCGACTTGCAGTTCCATGTTCCAAGCTTCCAATCGTAATCCTTTATTCGTCGCCTAGGTCGTTGCCGACTGTATCGAGTCGTATTATCTTCTATGTCGTTCGTAATAGTTGTTTTTAAAGGCGGCTTATTGGGCCGGCGCAAACCTCCTGTCTCGTCGAAGGGCCGTCGTGTCAGGGCTGTTTAGCGTCCCACCTAACACCAGGACTTGGGCTTGTGCGCTTTGAGCGGCACACGGTCGCTTTGGCGGAGCCTACTTGCGGATACATGCAGCTTTTTATAGAGGTTTAACAGGGCGCACTGTCAAACCCCACCACATCCTAGGCAGGCGCCACAACTCGCAGATGGCCTGGGGAGGGATCGTCAAGCCCTTGGACATAGTCCCTGCTGCCCCAAGTAGGTACATTATGATTGTTAAATCCGCCTAGTGACCCTTTGGGATAAGTCTCGAAAAAGAAATTGTAGAGCAAGTTATATCAGAAGTGATTCTGGCACAAGTCCATGCTAGATGGTGTTTTGGACGTCCGTGAAGACAGGCTTTTCGAAAATGAGTTTCGGATCATAGGCAGGAATTCGTGATAGAAAATAGTGCTTGATAAATGACTTCTTCAAAAAGATAAAGGAAATTAAACAACACTGCTCATTTTTGCTAACGAAGGTGTTCATTTTTACTATAAAGTGCTCCTAACTCCAATAAGATTTGTAAAGAACATGTGCGAATGACAAAATTTCGCAAAAACATCGTCTTAAAAAAGCATCGTGGTGTAATTAAAAACTTTTTGATTGAAATTATTTTAGAAATATCAAATTTTTATAAAAACGATTCTGTTTATCAACAATTAAGAATAGATACCCAATAACTAGTGTGGAGGTGAATGAATTGGTCGAATTTCTAAAACCCTTCTATGACCCTTATAGACTCGCAAACCACTGAACCGATCGGCGTGAAAATTTGAATGCAGAGGTTTTTGAGACCGGAGAAAGCTCTTAAGATTGTTTGAGACCCCTCCCTCCTTTTAAAGGGGGGCTCTCATACAAACGAAACACCATATTCTTTTATAACTTGAGAATTAAGCAAGCAAATGGAAACAAAACTTGCATGTGGTGGTTTTGTAAGGGAAGATATGCTTCTGTGGTGGTTCGAAACCCCTCCCTCTTCTAGAAAGGGGGGCACCCATACAAATGAAACAGAAATTTCTGCATTACTCGAGAACTAATCAAAGAATGAGCAAGTTTAGGCGAAACAAAGTTCGTCGGGTCTGCTAGTCTTTATTTTAGAAGAAATTATTTTAGAAGAAATAGAAGAAAAGAAAGTAAAATTAGAATTTTTGGATTTCTAATAAGAGACCATGGTTCCATTGGATTTTCAAAAATTTCCTCAGAATGCCGCGTCGAGCTCATAATCTCAAAAACTTCATTTAAACTTGTTATTGAACATAGCTTAATTTTTTTAAATTTCTTCATCAGGCGGGAACAATTTTTTGTATCTTCTTCTCTCACCATCCCTCTCTAAATTTATTTATTTGAAGGGGGTTTCAAATTTTTACCGGAAAAATAATAAAACTTTGATCTTTCATAAAAAAAATCTTTAATAAAACTGATAAGTTTTTTTCAATTTTATCAATTTATGGTTTTATTTTTTATTTCCCACCCCCTTTATTATCGATAGGTCAATGATCGATAAGTCAGTGAGAAAACTTAGAGCTCATATTTTAAAGAATGGGTCACATCGACCACTGTCATATTCCGAGCAAACGTTCGATTTTCCTGTTATCAGAACAATCTATAGTATAGATGAAAAAAAGAACAATCTATATTCTGATTCTTCAGAGGTTGTTGATGAAGAATGTTCGTTTCACGTTTCACTTTGTTTTGTGTTCAAGAACCGATTAGGTGGCATCTGAATCTGCAGAACTGTAAATCTTTGATGCAGTAATCAAGCCACAAATTATGCCTCTGCAAGATAATTTTTGAGTTTATCTGACACAGTTTTGGGGGTGTTCGAAATCTCAAATCAGTAGTAAGAAAAAGAAACTGCTTTATATGCTGTCGATTTCTTCGACTCTATTTCAGCATTCGAACCCAATTGATTTCGCGAAAGTTGGACAATATGTTTCTGGTTTCAGTGCAACACGCTCACACATATTAACATGCAGATAGACTGTCTTATAAATCTTATTGATGCGAAATTCAGCCTTTCGCTATACAACCTTGTAGAACGCGAAGAGAATAAAATCTTTCGTTATAATAAGAAAATTATTTTGAGTTTTTTAGTGGAATGTCTTCACTTTTCATAAGACGAGTTAATACAATCCCATTGAATTCCACCACTTAATTGTATCTTGACAGATACGTATTTCGACCTCAACAGTAAGGCCGTCTTCAGTGTCTCGTACGTAAGTCGTAAGTCGAGTCAAGTACGAGACACTGAATACGGCCTTACTGTTGAGGTCGAAATACGTATCTGTCAAGATACAATTAAGTGGTGGAATTTAATGGGATTGTATTAACTCGTCTTATGACAAGTGCTTTCGTTATAGTTAACTATGTCAATGAATTGGTACTGCTGTTAGTACTTCTGTAGATCTGTACAATCGAATAGCTTCAAAGCTGCCACCTTTCCCTCAAATTGCGGTACCACATTCCACAAACCTGTTAAACCAAATCGCCCAGTTCATGCACCGTTCAGCAACTCCCTGCAACCCAGAAAACCTAATTGAATTGGCGGCAACTTATCCGGTTGCCACCGGATGCCAATAGAACGAGATCGCCATAATTTTCTGCATCCTCCCATCCGTCAATTAATCAATCACTCAATTAGTGCCGGCCCATTTCGTTGCTGGCTTGCAATCAGTCCACCACCACCACCAGAGCTTAAACTTTGGGAAAAGTTGCTCCTTTCGATCGCCACCGACATCAGAACAACATGCCGAACAGTGAGATACGGAGAAGTATCTACGCTCTACGGTATATAACCTTACCATGCTGATGAACGTTGGACGTCGTCGTCGGTGACGACGATGACAGTTGCATAACTGCCGCAAAGGTCTATGTGCATCGGTCGGTACGACACCGCGCGGCATCAATGACAGCCTCAGCAGCTGCTGCCATGCCGCCGCCACCACCGGCCGGGCGGCCGTACGACAGCAAGACGAACTTGGTTGGGGCAGGTCGTTGCCGCTTTATTAGAGAGTGTTGGATAAAGGCAGAAAGTGCACGTTGCAAATGAGTGCACGGCGCGCGGCGTGAAGTGCAATTGCAGCAACAGCAAGACCTCTCCTATTTCGTTCGTCTGTTATGAAAGCGCGGTGCCCCGTGGATAGAGTGCCGCTGTGTGGATGGATGGATGGATGAGATTCGCTCTGTATGCACGTATACGGAAGCGAATAGTCATAGAAGCTGTGGGACTGCATGGCGATGGTCCAGGGACGACTACTGGCTGGTGAGCAACGGGAAGAGAATTGCAACCAGAACAGAGGAGTGCTGTGCAAACATCCTTCCCTTATCGTTCACCGTTGGCCTTAGTCGGCATCGTTTTGAGTAGACCATGTGCCGTTTTTTTTTTTCTTTCTGTGACTTCATACGACCTCGGCACCAAGAGCCACTCACCGTCTGTAGATTGTGTTGAACGCTGCTACATACCGACCGTATCACACTATCGGAATCAGGCCTTTTTAAAACTTTTCTCGACCAGGGGAGGACGACTGAGTGTAATGTCGATGACGTTGAGGCATGATGAGCTAAATTCAGGGAAATGGATTTGATGTTAGATCGGTTTTAAAAATGGTTGCTCTTTAGAAAACATTTCGAAAGTCATGGTGGTAAAATGGAAGGTAACAGGCTTCCATCCCATTCACTTGGCCATATTAATTGAATTGGTCATAAATAAAGTAGAATTGAGGTTTCATACATTAGCATATATATTATCCGGATATCTAAGAAGCGGATACGAATTTGGAGGATCTGCTGAACCCTCTTACTGATTAGAGCTCTGTGTAAGGGTGAGATTCCGAAATGAAAAACGCGATGAAATCATATCTCTGTACAAAAACGAATTCGTAACTTATAAGAAGAAGCAAAAGACATGTTTGAACTTTATTACCAATGCATAGTCATAGTGAAGCCGAAACTGATTGAGGGGCGCGCCTTTGAAAGTTGCTATAAACCATTTTCGAAGGGTATAAATAGCGGTACCTTAATCTAAAGAGGCCGACTAATTCATTTTTTTTCAATTGAAATGGAGCAGAAGGACATACACTAAACAAATGGCACGGGTATACTTCAAAAGTTTAATGAAATTGACGCAGTGGTTCATCCCGAACAAACAAATAAAAAATCCGGAAATCTAAAAAAGAAAATCTTCCGGATAATTGAACCAAATATATATATTTTTTTGCTATTCCTGATCATAATACCTGGTTTACTCATTTTAAAAAAAATCAATATGTTTACTTAAGCTGATGGTAAGTAGCTGGGACCG
Organism: Armigeres subalbatus; assembly: GCF_024139115.2. Taxonomy (NCBI): domain Eukaryota; kingdom Metazoa; phylum Arthropoda; class Insecta; order Diptera; family Culicidae; genus Armigeres; species Armigeres subalbatus. Next base: position 220,470,011 of record NC_085141.1, on the reverse strand, counting down.
TCACCGATGCCATCGTTGCGATGAACTGCAGTCATCAGGTGATTGTGATTTTCGATGTTGAAGAAGATTCTTTTTGAATCAACTTTCTATTGTATAAAGTTGGCTTCGAAAAGAACTAATTCATATTTAAAAGTGTGTTCTTCCGAACTCTACCAGCAAGAGCAACTAATCAAAAATATGAATCTTGCGACAAATTTTACCAGACTGTTACTGACGCCAACATCAGTCACTCGATGCTTTGTCTCTGATGGACGCCATTTTGCAGCGTCTACCAACGACGAGTGCTTGCGTTATGAATGTCTGCTATTGCCAAGCGATTACGATGTGCACTTTGTAAAATATTTGTCTCGACTCAACTTTCTCTTGTGCAAAATGATGATTCTGAAAAGAATCGATTTGTTTTTAATAATCCGCCTGTCCAATCACAAGCAGCAACAAAACTGCAATCAGAATCTGGAGAAAATTTAATTTCATTGCTTCTAATGCCAACGTCAACCACTCGATGAGCCTCGGAAACGCGATAGACTCCATCCATGCGAATAAATTTTCGCAGCATCTCCCTTCCCTCTGATGATCGTTTGCGCTGCTACCGATGCCAAGTGATATGATTTGCTCTTTGAAGAAAATGCCTCGACCCTGGTTTTGCACGGCTGCACTGGCATCAAACGAACGAACGCCGGAGCCAACCAACGGTACCGGCCACCGTTTGTTTAGAAAACGAACAATTCAGTGTAACTTTCAACTCCCAAGACCGATTTCAACCAAATTTTGTACACATATTCACTATGAAGAGACGATCATATGGGAGGGTAATTTGATAATTTGGGAAGGGGGGGAGGTGTCTGGTGGGAGGGGTATTCTTCAGAAAACGGACAATTTGGTGTAACTTCGGAACCCCTGGACCGATTTCAACCAAATTTGGTACACACATCCTCTATCCTAAGGAGAGGATAACAAAGAGGGGGACGATGGTGGTGAGGAACTCATTAAAGTACGAAAAATCAGGATAACTGTTAACCCCCAGGTCAGATTTCAACCAGATTTGGAACACACATTCTCTATCCCCAAGGGAAGATAACAAAGGGGTTGAGAGAGTCATTAGGAAAAGGGAACGACGGGGTGTATTGTTTAGTTAACTATCTTTTGTAGCTTTTGCGCCCCTCAACCGATTAACGCCAAATGTGGAACACATATTCTCTAACAAAGGAGGAAGGAAGAAAGGGTATGTGAATGAAACGAACGTTTTACGTACCTTTTAAATGCATGGGTCCGTTTGAACCAAATTTGGGACACATAGTCTCAGTCCTAAGGGGACGATTGTAGAGGAGTTGGAGGGTCATTGAAGAAAGTGGTAAAACTTCTGAATCCCTTTACCGATATCCTTAAAAATTAGGACCTATATCCTTTATACTTAGCATTCGATTATAAATGGAGAACGGAAACAGGAGGTGTAAAGGAGGAGTAAGGTGCGTGGGGTTAAGCAACAGTAGGTCAGGCGTGAAAAACGTAAGAGATAATGTACGATAGGCATATCTAACGTTGGGCATACTTTAAATTCCCCATTCTTTAGTTTAATAATTTGTAAAATTACCTGGAAACCAATCCTGTTGGTTTAAAAAATCACAAAAAAATAATCATTTTCCCGGAAATAACATATGTCCAAAAATAACATTTTCCGCAAGTATCATATCCTTGAAAACATTTCTTCGAAAATGACATTTCGCCCGAAAATGAAAATTCCTCGAATATGCCATTCCTAAAAGAATTCTGCAAATATGATATTTCCCCGAAAATGTCATTTCCTCGAACGTGACATTTCCCCGAATATAACGTACGTTTCCCCAAAAATGACAAATTCTTAAAAATGATATTTCCCCGAGTGTGACATTTCCCCGAATGTGACATTTCCTCGAATATGACATTTCGCTGAAAATGACAATTTCTCGAAAATGACACTTCTCCGAATATGACAGTTTCGGTAAACTTTTTTTTTCTCTGTAATATAATTTCCAAGAATATAACAAGAGTTTATTTGTCGGAATTAATGTTTTTAAAAGTGATATCTACCCTCTTTTAATCATTTTTTTAATCATTTAACTGCAGCAGAATGCTCAGAAAAATAACATTTCTAAATGAATACATACCTGAAAATTAAGCTAGCAACCATTTTATATAACCAAAAGATGCGCTATGCATGAACCGTGATGATACGATGTTTAGACATTTTTGAAAATAATTTGAATTGAAAAAAGTAGAAGCTAAAAATTGTTTTTCTTGATATCACCATATCTAAATTTAGTGATTTTGTCATAAAAAATACCTATATGGGGCTAGGGTGGCTCAAATTAGTATGGGAAAAACTTTGTTCAGTTTTTTGATGGGCCGCCCTCTTATTCGGTTCTGTTTGATGCCCTGATGCTCTGGACAAAATCAGCCAAATCGGTCAACGTTTGGGCGGTGCTAAACTCGTTGGAAGTTTATATGCAAAAATGTATGCAGAAACATCCAAAAATAGTGAATTGCAGTTGGTCGGCAAACATACGAAGAAGAACTATGATACTCATTCAGATCTTGAAGAATTTAGTACAGAATGTTATGCAGAAAACTGCGAGAAGATTAGAGTTTGCCCGGCTAAGTTATTAGCATTTCTCTGGAGTGGGGTTTGAGCAAATTTCGTTTCTTTTACCTTTGAAAAGAAATAAATTCACTCCTACAACACTCCAGTAAATTGCTAATATCTTTGCCTTAAAAACTCTAATCTTCTCGCGGTTTTGAGCATAACATTCTGTATTTAATTCTACAAGAACTGAATTTACATGTTTACACGGCATTTAAAAGAGCAATTCATATTCTTTATTATGTCAAAAAATGTCAATTATTATGTCAAGTTTTACCAATTTTACTAAAATCATGTTTTTTTCAAGTAAATTGATATTACTCGACAATGGAAGAAGATACAGACGATATTCTTGTAGCAAAACACGCGTTTTGAAAAGCCCCAAAAGTCTTCAGAAGGTGACATTTGTAAAAAAGCTCTAAAGTCTAAAAGTCACCCGAGGACGACTTTTTCGAGAAATTTAAAACAAAAAAAGTAGTTCAAAAATACTGTTTTTTTTTTAGGTACACCCAAATCCAATTTGGTAAAATTGCTCTAAATCAGCCAATTTAAGAGCTACAAAAAAACTTTTTTAGCATAATTTATTGGAATAAGCTGCGCTATGAACTTTGTAGAACATAACACGGCAGTATTCCGAAAAATAAAAAAAAAATCTATTTTTTTAAATGGTGGGCCACCCTATTTTTTGGTAGCACCATAATGAAGGCCTTACTGTTTCGAACAATTTTGTAGAACATCATTTTTTTCTAAAAAATATAGTTTTGGCGTAAAATGTATCTTATGCGTAAATCTGTATCCTGGACCATAGTGCATTGTGACGTTTCGTACGCCGCAATAGCCAACCGGCAATGTGAAGAATTCAAGCTAACTGTTAACCAATTCAATAGTTTAGTGTGGTTTAGTTTTCTTCTGCGGTCTCGAAAGACGAAAGACGCCGACGCGACGTCAGGACACGGCTCCTAGCAAAACTCGAATCAGACCAAGCTGACACCATCAACCAACATGGAAGGGCTGGTCACCGAGTGCCAACGACTGTCGAATCTGAAGCACGACACGGTGTTGGTCGAGAAGAAACTTACATCACATCTTCAACAGTGCAAGAAGTTCGGCACACAAAGCAGACAAAGTCATCAGCAGACGGGAAGTCACCACCATCGCCGTGCTGGCAGTGCAGCGCGATGCATTTCGTTAAGGACTGCCAGTTTTCTAAGCACTCTTGCAAGCAGTGCGGAAAAATAAGCCACAAAGAAGGCTATTGTGGTTGCTTCGCAACACAATCTACCTCGAAGTCCGTTGGAGACAAGAAGAAAAAGAAAAAAAATCTCTACAAAGGTCATCCAAACCGTGCAGCAAGTCAATTGCCGCAGGAAGTACATATCTGTCATTTTCAACAAGACTGTGGCAAAGTTACACACTACACGGAAGAAAAAAATACCCAAAATTGAGTATTTTTAAACTTACTTTTGAGTTATTTTTTCTCTTCTCTTTCATCCACTCTTTCTTTTGTTGTCAAAAACAAAACAGCCAAACAATCCAACGACGCCAGTTCAATACGGGAAGCCAATATTGAGTTTTATAACCTGAGGTCGAAATTGAGTGAATTAAACTTACATTTGGGTAAATAAATTTTCCGTTGGGTACAAAGTAAAGGTAAACTACTTCGACCCTACTTACTCAATTTTGGCTTCCCGTACGGATGTTCGAGGTTGGGTGAATTAAACTCACTATTGGGTAGTTTATTTCTTCCGTGTAGATTGCGGTTCCGACATCACCGTTATAAGCGTTAACGGTCTGTTACATCACATCAGGCGAAAATTTGAACGTCATCGGGCAGGATTGGATGAACGCATTCGATCTTTGCTCGAAACCACTTGCTGCCTACTGCAAAAAGGTGAATCAATCCAATGTGTTGCTTTTGTCTGAAAAACACTTCTTCACGCATTATCCCGAAATTTTTCAGGACAGCTTAGGCTATTGCACGAAAACTAAAATATCCTTGACCCTCAAACAGCATGCGCAGCCCGTTTTTCGACAAAAGCGGCCCGTTCCGTTCCACGCTTTTCAAAAAGTTGATGAAGAATTGGATCGGCTGCAATGGTCGAACTTGGTTGGATTTTTCTAACTGGGCAGTAGGGTGCCAATGGAATGTATGGGAAAAATTTGACCATCAAATTTCAAAAACGGGTAGTGCTGAAAAATTTTCAAAATCACAATTTTTTTCTCGATTTCGAAAAGAATTCCAACTCCCAAAAATTATCTCAGTCCCAAAAAGTAATTTTTCTTCAAAAACATATTTTTAGAGATAACACCGCATCTCGGCGTTTCATGCATTTTTAAGACATATGGCATAAATCGAATTTTGGAAACCGGAAAAAAAATTTCAGTACTAAACATTTTTAAGTCCCAAATTTCAGAGGTTTGTGGACACTATGAAGCGATAGCTGAAAAAAAGAATATCGGAGGAGGAGAGACGTCAACCTGCACTGCTTTTCAAACGTTCCTGTTCACATACATGGCTACTCCTTCAGCGATACTGAACGGATCTCCGTCGCAGATCATACTCGGACGTTCAATTAGAACAACTCTAGACATATTGCGACCATCACCAAATCCCGATTATCCTCAACATCAGTTAGCTCGTTAGTCACGGTGTCTTTGTCCGAAGAGGCTTATTTTCAAAAAATCAGTATTTCTAAAACACCCACTACACGAAGGTATAGGTTTTCCTCTTTCACGTAGGTGCATTTTTGAAATGTTCTATCGGGGGTCATTTTTCCATACATCTGGGGGGGGAGTGGGGGTTATAAGGGCTATCATTTGAGATTTCTATGGAATTTGCACCAAAAATAGTGAAAAACATAAAAATTGATCTAAATCCCCCGATAGAACATATTAGTTTACCCACTACATATATGAAAGAGGAGGGCATGGATATCGAAGTGTGCCGTGCTCGCAGGTGGACGTGTTATAGTTTCGTCACGTCATTTTTTTTATTGTTTCGGCCGGTCAATGAATTAAATGGCAGGTGATTTGTGTGTCAGAGTTCCTTTGCATTATTTTTATGATCTTTTTCGAAATATGTATTGCGTGATTGTGATCGGAAAGCTATTTCTGTATTGAAAAAATGGGACGGCTCCTGGAAGCTGCTAGGACGGTTTTCATTCTGTGAGGTCTACGGTTGAAGTCCGCGTTACGCGTGGGTTTTTAGGGGCCCTGTCCCTAAAATAGTGCAATATTTTTCGATTTTAACGGCAAAGCCAATGCATTTTGAAGAATCGGCATGTGAGTCAGCTGGAGGTTTAAATCAGTACCGATTACCACAGGTATTCTCCGGATTTTCTTCATTTTTTTTAATCCGCAATGAGTGAAAAAGAAGATCAACATCAGTGGCTCCATGAGTGATTTAACTACAGATCGAATGAAGCGTTGCTGACTGAGGATCGCAGTGGAAAATGAATTCACGCGTTGGCGCAGCTTCTAGAACGCTACGAAACAGATTTCCAGATAGTTGCTGTTGCTACAGATTTGGTGAGATTGTTTCAATTTGCACTCTAATTTCATTGAAAAAATAATCTAAATACGCGCTGGATTGAATAATCCGGAAGTTTGTTTATAAATCCATTGTCCATTTGATAATGGTAGCATAAATCGGCGGGGCTTATTGTAAGCAAAAGTGACCTCGGACTGGTCATGAAATACCAGGCAGTCTGAAATGGGTCACTGGAGCTCAATAGAGCTAGCACTTTCTAACTCCCGCTTGGGTGCTGTCTTATGAAACGTATAACCCCGTAGGTTGCCTGGCGAGGTAGGAGGCAAAGTCATGGACTGCTATTTACTAATCAATGATGACAACCGAATCGTTATACCATACAAATAATATTTGTCATATGTGCCATCAATGCACACTTGAAGTTGTTTGACCAATTTCAGATATATCACACCCTTACATTCCCCTTCTTCTCTCATCAAAAAAGAAAAGAAAAACAAACAATTGACTTGGGATTCTCATAACCAACTATTTCCATCGCTTTATTTTTGAAAATTATGCCAAGCCTAATTTTATAATCCAGTATCCAATTTCCATACTCAAAATCATACTAATTCAAATTGAAATTGAAAAAAATCAAACCTACATTTGATTCGATTTCCCAATCTGATAACTCAATTCAATGCACGAACTCAAAATGTAAATCTAATATTCCTATTTCATGAACAAAGTTTCAATACCAATCCAATGTTGGAACGCTTCCATAATGGAATACCAAAATCAAACATTCAAATAAAATATTCAATGCAAAGTTTTTTCCCAAGTTCTTCACCTTTATTTGCTCAGCATTGCAACTGTTTCTTGGTCTACTATTCAGGCTAGTGTTCTATAGTATTGCAATCCAAACAATAGAATTCGATTCGGCAGACCATAGCCAATACAATTTGATGGCATTCGAACGGGAAAGCCAAAACAATATCGGTGACTCTCCGAACAGACACACTACGAAAAAGTCCTGTAATATTATGTCATTCATGACCGACATATGCAAGCGAACACAAAGACGTATTATTGCTTTCAAAATTATTTTTACAAGGCCTTGAGAATGTGGATTTGGAATTTTACACGACTAAAAAATTAGTGAATGTAGCAAAATAATGGTAATGCTCAGCATGTAAATTTATCACCAGTGCTATGAATTTCAGTCATCAGTTTCAGTAAATTCAAGTAATTTGGCAATGAGAAGCATCTAATTAATATAATTCGATATTTGATAATATAATGGTAGGCACTGTAAATATATTGTTTTAGGTATCTGAATCAAATATGATACAATATTATGTTACATTCAGATATGAGTCTCGGTTGATTACGTCAGCTTAGAAGGTTCCCTAGCAGCACACATATTCCACATGGGTTACTGCGACTCTTATGTGACCAGATTCAGTCACAATCAAATTGCTGCAACCATTTTTGTCTGACGTGTGTTGCTCGGGTTGCGTCACTTACAAAATTGGATTTTTTTGTGTGTATTCTGTATGGGCTCTTCAAGTTCAAGGCAATTAATCCGGCACTCTTCACAAAACCTTCGAGATTCAATCGTTGCATTCTGCTGATCTAACTGCTTTAACGTTTCTTTTACGCAGACAATCCGCCCCTCTTCTACAGACCCTTCAACATCAATAGCTGCAATAGTCCGGTACTCTTCCAGAGCACCTTTTACATCATAAGTAGAAAACAGTCGATTGTTATTCTTAAAACAAATCACGTTCAAACGAAATCAATGAGAACAACAAATCCTTCTATCCGGAACCTTCAACATAACAAGTCAAAACCCATGAGAAAACTCAAAGATGAAGCCCAATCGGGTTGTACACAAAGATGACGTTGAACTACGTAACTGTAGGTATGTGATGTACAGGGTTTCGACTTTTCTGTTCGATGAGACCAAAGCAAGCGTTTGTCAAGCCCAGGTGAATCTGTTTTCGTTGTTTATCCTGTGCTCCCGAGATTGAGTGAGCATTACGAACCCTGGCGATGCATATAATTTTTATACCAAAATTTGAAAACGAAGATGAAAATAAAATTTTCAAATAATCGAGGATGAACAACATTCTCAAGCGATCACATATCCAAATCATCAATTGATAAAATCTCGCTAGAGAGTAAGAAGCGTTCGATAATTGTATCTCGATTCGAAGCATTGGTAAATGCTACTTTTAAACTTATTTTCCTACATAACACCAAAACACAATGCCAAACATCTAATGAGCTTCATTGTTGACATCAAATTGGTATTAGTTAGGTTTACATTAAATGATAATTTTATGTTTATTATCAATCGATTCCAAAAATTGAAAAGCTATCACCGATGACAACTCGCCTACTTTTCACACCTGAGAAGTTATCGAATGATAATTCCAATAATTATCGTATGAGAATGATTTAGCACAACCCGGATCAACACCGGTAGCCAGACCCAAACGGGCAAGGCGACCTTCTAGAAGATATCAAGATTTCCATTATACTATTAAATAAAAGAGGGAGAAACTTTCATTGAAATGGATATTCAAATAACAAATGATAAAAGCAAATGTGGGCTTCGTGGCCGTGCGGTTAGCGGCGTCAATCGTCTAGACGCATGGGCTATGGGGCGAGGGTTCGATTCCCGCTTCAGTAAGGAGGAAACTTTTCGTGATCGAAAAATTCTCCACCGGTCCACTGGGTGTTATGTGTTCTGTCCGTTGTCTAGGTGTTAAGTATTCAGTCTGTACGACCTCTGGTCGAAGACGGTGTTCCTGTCCTTTTTTTAAAGCCATGATTTTTATTACTTTGTACATGAGTAAAATTTTCATGATGTAATTAGTTACCTACCTTTCGAATAAAAAAGACGCGATTACAACACTAGTACCTAGTGCTGTTTATTTCTTATCAAGAAAACCGAAAGAAAACAGCCTTCCACAGCTAAGCAAAATTATGCATTGCTACAAAGCAGATCGTGGAGCCTTTCACAAATTACTTAATCGATCCATACAAAAAAATAAACCTTCCATGCAAAATGTATTACGAGGGGTAGGGTGGGGCTCCAAAATCCTCAAATTTAGCGTTACGTTATTTGTGAAAGAACGCCATGTTGAGGGTTGAGATAGGCAAAAATTTGACGAAATTCATATTAACCAATTGCTTATTTGCTTAAATAATCGGATTTTGATAAAACAGAAACCATTGGACGCATTTTTGTTCAAGGCATGTTTAAATCTTTTTTTTTTCTTTTGCTTATTATTATTTGTGACGTGAATGTTCATTGTGATTTATTATTTTTCCCAGAAGTTAGACATAATTTTCTGGTTAATGCTGGCTACAGGCCCGAATGTTCCGGCTTTATCAAAATCGAATTATTCACCTATTTGTATATCGATTACTTCTTCTTCTTCTTCATTGGCATTACATACCCCACTGGGACATTGCCGCCTCGCAGCTTAGTGTTCATTAAGCACTTCAACAGTTATTAACTGCGAGGTTTCTGAGCCAAGTTACCGTTTCTGCATTCGTTTATCATGAGGCTAACACGATGATATGTTTATGCCCAGGGAAGTCGAGACAATTTTCAAACCGAAAATTGCCTGGACCGGCACCGGGAATTGAACCCAGCCACCATCGGCATGGTCTTGCTTTGTGGCCACGCATCTTACCGCACGAGCCTCATCACGTGCCGTTGTGGCTAGAAGAATTCTGACACTAGAGCTATAATGGTTTACGCAATGGTTTAAAAATGGCAGCGCTATTGGTTGAGTGGTAAGCATATCGGCTTTTCATTCCAGTGTGGCTGGGCGCAATCTCAGGCGGTGCCATTGGTATTTCCAAAGTCTAAAAATGTTAGATCAGGACTACCTTCGGAAAGAAAGAACAATGGACAGGCCCATGAGAACGTGTCACGACAGGGTTGGTACTTTTCGTTTCGATGAGACCAGAGCAAGCGAATATTGAGCCAAGTGAGCCTTTTCTTTGTTTTTGGTGAGAAACATCTATCGCCTATCACAGCACACCAGTTCCGATCAATCACGGAGTATCAACCATTGATATGTACAGTCAGTCTAAGCTAAGCTAAGAAACATCTATCACCTATCACGGTTCTTCCTAGAGTTAGCCTTGGAAGATAATCGAAAATCGCGTATATATATTGGACGAAATCATTTTTTCTATTGAATAGCCTATTTCACCTCACTCATGTTCCGCGAGAATTATCATCGAACAATTATAAAACTTGTATGGCCGCGACGGGATTCGAACCTTAACAATAATAATGTAGTGATGTACGCACGTAAAAAATGCTTATACAGAATTAGAATGAATTCTGGGATCTAGTTGGAGAAGAGAAGAGACAGCAATGGATGCTTCATTCCTTAAGTATAAGGAGGATAACCCTTATTTGAATCTTTGCAAGTAAATATGCTATGAAGCACCGCCTGTCAAATTTGTGGAATTGTTCCGGATACTGAATTTGTTATAAAATTTCGACCCTATCTATCACATGCTGGATCTTAAGAGCATCTGTCCAATTCCAAGCACACCATGAATTCATTTGTGCCCCGATGAAATGATTGCATCCTATTTTGCTATTCACCTACTTTTACTCAACCAACTTCTGAAACAAATGAAATCACGGACTCTATTATGAAGTCACATTACACCGCAACTCGAAACCTGCGGATCCAATTTCCATCGCCGGCATCGTCATTCTGCATAAAATACACAAAGAAAAATATGCAAAATGTCACTGCCCTCGGCTGTGTTACTGCTGCCCCGCTGAGCCAGGATCTGCATCCTTTTTCCATCGCCGCTTGCATAAAGTTACGGCCATTTGGCACATATGCACACAAAACCCATTCAAAAGGGAGGCAACAACACAGGAAGAACCAGGAAAAAGGATTATGTGCTTCACCTCATCGCCCGCCGCGCGCCAGCAGTAGACCAGCAGCAGGGACTGCATAGCACAATAATGTGGCTACGGGCGAACGGCGGCTGGAAGCAAAAATCGATAAAATGCGGAAAATTGTCCGAGGTCAGTAAACTCAAAACATAAGCCCCATGTTCGGCGGGAGAGCTCTGCCGGCACAAAGGCGGAAGTGCATTCCGTCCGACCGGGGAGCGATCCGAATGCAATTATAGGGTGGTGAGCCCGCGTCAGTCGGTTGCAATCATCATGGATTGCCTCATCGCTTATTTATCCAAATTGTTAATCCTGCATACTGAACTTACTCCCCGTCGTCGTCGTCGGATGCCCGGCGTGAATCTTCCGGAAATAGTCAAACCCGGAAAACACTGTTCTATTTTTAACGAATACGGTTATAGCGTTTCGAGCAACAACCATGTTATCCTTTTCGGGGTGGCGTTTCGCCCGACATGTGCGCTTGTGCTGGTGTGCAGCTGAGCCAACTGGGAATGGCAAAGGATGAGGATGAGTCTGGCACTGAGTATTCTGTTTGCTCTCCGTCCGAATTCCTACATCATACAATGTTGCGAGAGAAAAATCGATAACTGGAGGTTGGTGACCTCGCTTCAGGGTCGCCATCGGCCATCGACCTCCCGAATAGGATTCTTCCCATTCAATGGAAATAATGCTTCCTCCACAAACATGTTGTCCGAAACTCACCCCCCCCTCCTTCCGTACATTCTAGATGGTCCGTGGTTTATCCGTGGCTGGTGGCTGCGGTCCAGATGAATGGCGATGATGGCGAACAAAATACGCGAGTCGATGTAATGAATTTTTAGGTTTTGTGGAAGCGGACTTTGTTGTGGTGGGGACTGCCCACTAAAGTAATTATTGTTTAAATTATTACAGCTACTCTTTTGTCTATTTTTTGTGCTGTATAATGAGTATGATATCCTTCATTAGAATCCTTAATTACAATTTTATTATGTTTATACACCCAATATTAAAACGTTTCATTATCCTTTCTTCTTATTACAGGTATGCTGTTTTAGGAAGTCAACCAGATGAAAAATTTAATGATGACCAAGAGTTTCTTACTGTTCAGAAACTGAGGATGAAATGTAGTAAACACGTTTTCAAGTAAGACTAGCGAACAAATAAAACTAACATAGCCTCCACTGAATAGTTATTTATGAAAGTAACGTTACGCTCTTTTCATTAGATGTTTTTATTTTATTTGAGAATTTGCTTATATGTACATATCCATGGGTATCACCCATTGCATTGATGATTCCAAGTGAAGATCGACAAGTGCAACGGTTTCTCTACAGGAGTGACTCATCCAGTAGTATTACTAATGTCACACTGGCGGTATAAATACCATGGTAAAAGAATCTTGAAATGAGTACCATACTTATTATTGTCTCTATCAAAGATAGTCTTGGAATAATTGTCTTGTCCTCTTGTACCATGGTACAAGTACTACAGGTGTGTCCTTAGTATAAGCCCGATGTTTATGTTATGGATGTGACCATTTTTGAATCTATTTGTTCGCTTTGTTCAGCGAACTACGAAAAAACGAACGCGATACGATTCCAGACCATTATGTAGAAGACTTTTAGGATAGTCGAGACTCCGATGAACAAATTGACTGTCGAAGAACGGAAAGTCCAGAAAAATGCTGGGTACGACTTACGACGTTCACACTCGAATTCTAAGAAGTGTGAAGAAGTCCCTACGAGGAACGTCTTCGTATACTATATGAAGTACCAAACGAGTTGGATGGTTCGGTGCAAAGCATTTTCAAATTTGCTATGAGTGTATTCGGTCCACTCGGATTAAAATCAAACAATCCATGAAACAATAATTATCCAAGTTCTTTAGAGAATTTAACTTGGATAAGACTGGAATGAGATGAGGCTATTCCAGTAAATATTTTAGAACATTGGATACGTAGGATCGAACAACTCCCGAAACTGAATCAAATTTGTATTCCTCGTTGCTATTTTGCGGAATACGACCAAGAAAGTTTTCAAACGTCGCAACTCCATGTTATTGGAAGACGTCCAGCTGAATTCCTCACTGTGGAATTATTCTGAAACAGTGCTCCTCTGGATCAACTCTGGTGCTAGGAAGTATTGTCAGTATGTAGCGGTACGAATCGGGAGAACAATAGAGGAAACACATCCTGAAGAGTAGAGCTGGATTCCCGCCAAGCTCAACGTGGCCGATTTTTTTAAATCTATTAATATTGAATGCTTTTGAGTCATCCAATTTTCTAAAATTTAAGTTTGAATCTTTTAAAATTTCAACAAGTTCATCATTACGGAATAATTTTTATTATTTTTACAAAATTCAATATTTCCAAAAATCTCCTTTCCCTGAAATTTGTCAAATTTCAAAATGTTTAAAGACTTACAAAATTTGGGAAAATTTTTATTTCCCAAATTTTGTAAGTCGTTAAACATTTTGAAATTTGACAAATTTTCAAACTTTTGGAATTGTTCAAAGTTTTGGAAAAAAATATTTTTATTTTCCAAAAAAAGGTATGGAAATATTTATGCTTAGCTATATCCTAACATTGAGGTATTGAGATTTTCGATAGCGTGAGCTTGATTGAATATACCTCTGCACTTGCCACGAGTTCATACGGAATTTATTGGAATTTTTGGGTTAAGGTTCGAGAAGCATAGGTCTGTCTTGGTTAATGAGCTGCTAATGTTATAGGATAAGAGAAAGCGACTGATGGTATTTATAATTGGATGTAGGAAACGAACTTTTTAGTTCATTTACAATTCTAGCAGCTACTGCTGGAATAGTCATGTTAAAGGTATAGTATAGTAATGGAAACGGTATGGAAGTCCATTTCCAGTTCTAGCGATTGCTGGAACATGAGAAATATAGATAAAGATACAAAGTAGGATGATGGAACGGACCTGGGATTGATCCCACGACTTCCTGCATATGAGGCAGAAGCAGTAGCCATATGACTACCAAGCCTGTTTGATTACGTTTTTTTCTAGCCTTTTCAACCAACATCGTAAGGTTTTTCTCATACAAATGATTTTTTATTTATATGGTGCACAAGAAAACGACAAATCCTCTCTCCCCTCATTAGTACTCACGTAACATGTGTACGACCCCTAAGAAAATTCACTTTTTATCAAAAATTTCTAAACAATCGAGTTTTTTTTATAATTTTTTATTTATCTAAAACTAAAAAGTCTCTAATACTCGATGGCGACTGTTAGAGCACTACGGTCGGCACGGATATTTCGCGTGAAGTATAGCGTCTTGTTCACCACCGCTCTGATGGCATAAATTCGATCTTTTGTTCTTCACGATCGGCCACTACTCGGCTTAGCTCCCGACTTAAAATCAAATCATCAAATGTTCAAGTCAACATATCTTCAAATGTCTGAATCGGAAAATGTTCAAATCGTCAAATTGTGAAATCTTCAAAAATAGTCATCTTCAAATCGAAAAATCTTCAAATCTTCAAATCGTCAAATATTTCAAATTTTCAAACCTCCAAATCGAAAAATCTTTAAATCGTCAAGTCTTCTAACTTGAAGCATCTTCAAATCTATAAATTTGCTCAGATCCTCAAACCTTCGAATCTGAAATTTTTCTAAAATCTTCGAATTTCCAAATAATTTCATAAAATAAAAAAATATAAGCGTTAAAACTTCAAATGGTCAAATCTTCAAATCGTAAAATGTTCAAACCTAAGCTTTAAATCATCAAATCGTCAAACTGTCGAATCTTCAAATCGCCAAATCTTCAAATTTCTAAATCAACAAATTGTCAAATCTTCAAACTTTCAAATCACCCGACTTAACATCTTAGAAACAAACGAACAAATCTTCTAATTATCAAATGTTGAATTCTTCAAATCATCAAATGTTCCAATAAACAAATTTTCTATTCTCAAACAATGGAAATATACAAATCGTCAAATCTCCAAATCTTCGAATATTCTAATCGTCAACTCTTCCAAGCCTTCCAAATCTTTTATATTTTACTTCTTCAAATCATTAAATCTTTAAATCGTCAAATCTTTAAATCTTCAAATTACCAATTGTTAAAATCTTCTTATCTTAGAATCTTTAAATCTTCAGATCTTCAAATAGCTGAACCTTAAAATCTTCGAATCTTCAAATTGTCAAACCGTAAAATCTTAATTTTTTTAAATCTAAAAATCGTCAAATCTTCGAATCTTCAAATCGTCAAATCAGCAAATCATCAATTTTTCAAGTTGTCAAATCTTAAAACCTTCAAATCGTCAATTCTTTAAATTGAAAAATCTATGAATTAAATATTTTCCAAATTTCAAATCTTTTAACTTTCTAATCTTTGAATCTTCAAATCTTCACATTTTTACATATTCAAATCTTTGTCAATTAAAATCTTTGAATCTTCAAAGATTTTAAAACACAAAATCGTCAAAATTTCATATCTTTAAAACGTCAAATCTTCAAATCTGGAAATCGTCACTTCTTCAAATTTTCAAATATTCAAATATTTTTATTGACAAATCTTCTAATCTTCCAAATCTTCAAATCGTCAAATTTTCAAACCAAAAAATCGTTAAATCTTCGAATTTTCGAAACTTTCAAATTTTTAATTCTTCCAATTTTTGAATCTTCAAATCTTTAAGTCTTTACATTTTTAAATCGTCAAATCTTTAAATTTTCAAATCACCAAATCGTCAAATCTTCGAATCTTCAAATCGTTTGATCATCAAATCTTCGAATCTTCAAAACGCTTGATCTTCAAATCTTCGAATCTTCAAATCGTCAAATCTTCAATTTTTTATCTAAAAATCGTCAAATCTTCGAATCTTCGAATATTTTCATATCTTCAAATCATCCAAAATGTACATAATTAAATCTTCAAATTGTCAAATCTTCTAATCTTCTAGCCTTCTAATCTTCGAATCTTCAAATCTTCACATCTTCGCATATTCAAATCTTCAAATCTTCGAATCTACAAATCGTCGAATCTACAATTTTTCAAATCATCAAATCGTCAAAATTTCATATCTTCAAAACGTCGAATCTTCAAATCTCGTCATTTCTTCAAATTTTCAAATCTTCAAATAGTTTAATGGTCAAATCTTCCAATCTTCGAATCTTCAAATCTTCTAAATCTTCAAATCGTCAAATCTTCTAACCTTCTAATCTTCGAATCTTCAAATCTTCACATCTTCACATATTCAAATCTTCAAATTTTAGAATCTAAAAATCGTCAAATCTTCAATTTTTCAATCACCAAGTCGTCAAAGTTTCTAATCTTCAAAACGTCGAATCTTCAAATCAGGAAATTGTCATTTCTCAAATTTTCAAATCTTCGAATTTCCAAATCATCAAATCTTTAAATCTTCAAATCTTCATATCTTCCAATCTCCAAATCTTCGAATCTTCAAATCATCGTATCTTAAAATCGTCAAATTTTCAAATCATAAAATTGTCAAAATTTCAAATCTACAAAACGTCAAACCTTGAAATCTGGAAATTGTCATTTCTTCAAATTTTCAAATCTTCAAATATTTCAATTGTCAAATCTTTTAATCTTCGAATCTTCAAATCTTCTAAATCTTCAAATCTGGAAATCTGGAAATCGTCATTTCTTCAAATTTTCAAATTTTCAAATCTATTTATTGACAAACCTTCTAATCTTCCAAATCTTCAAATCGTCGAATTTTCAAACCACCAAATCGAATTTTCGAAACTTTCACATTTTTAATTCTCCTAATTTTCGTTTTTTTTTTAAATTTTTAAGTGTTTACATTTTTATATCGTCAAATCTTTAAATTTTCACATCACCATAACTTCAAATCGTTAAATCTTTGAATCTTTAAATCGCCAAATCCATTTTTTTTATCTAAAAATCGTCAAATCTTCGAATCTTCGAATCGTCATACTTTCTTATCTTTAAATCGTCCAAAATGTACATAAGCTAATCATCGAATCACCAAATCTCAAATCTTTAAATTGAAAAATCTTCAAATGTTTAGCTCAAATCTTCTAAATCTTCAAATTGTCAAATCTTCAAATCTTCTAGCCTTCTAATCTTCGAATCTTCAAATCTCCTCATCTTCGCATATTCAAATCTTCAAATCTTAGAATCTACAAATTGTCGAATCTACAAATCGTCGAATCTAAAAATAGTTGAATCTACAATTTTTCAATTCACCAAATCGTCAAAATTTCACGTCGAATCTTCAAATCTGGAAATCGTCATTTCTCCAAATTTTCAAATCTTCAAATATTTTAATTGTCAAATCTTCCAATCTTCGAATCTTCAAATCTTCCAAAACTTCAAATCATCAAATCTTTAAATCTTCAAATCGTCAAATCTTCAAATCTTCTAACCTTCTGAATCTTCAAATTTTCGAATCAAATCACAAAATCGTCAAAATTTCAAATCTTCAAAACGTCAAATCTTCAAATCTTCAAATCGTCATTACTTCAAATATTCAAATCTTCTAATCTTTTAATTGTCAAATCTGTCACATCTTTTCATATTCAAATTTTCAATTCTGCGAATCTGCGTCAAATTTTCATATTTTCAAATCATCAAATCGTCGAATTTCGAATTTTAAAATGTTCCAAATCTTCAAATCGTAAAATTTTCAAACCTTCACATCTTTTCATATTCAAACTTTCAATTCTGCGAATCTGCGTCAATTTTTCATATTTTCAAATCATCAAATCGTCAAAATTTCACATCTTCAAATCTCTAATCTTCAAATCTCCCAATCTTCAAATCATCAAATCCTTAAAACTTTATTAATTTTTCCAATCTTCAAATCTTCTAACCTTCTAATCTTCAAATCTTCACATAATAAAATCTTCAAATCTTCGAATCTTAAATTCGTCAAATTTTCAATTTTTCAATCACCAAATCGTCTAAAAGTCATATCTTCAAAAAGTCGAATCTTCAAATCTGAAAATTGTCATTTCTTCAAATTTTCAAATCTTCAAATATTTGAATTGTCAAATATTCTAATCTTCGAATCTTCAAATCATAAAATCTTTAAATCTTCAAATCTTCGTATCTTAAAATTGTAAAAATTTTCAAATCATAAAATTGTCAAAATTTCAAATCTTCAAATCTGGAAAACGTCATTTCTTCAAATTTTTAAATTTTCAAATACTTTAATTGTCAAATCTTCTAATCCTAGAATCTTTAAATCTTCCAAATCGTCAAATCTTCAAATCATCAAATCTTTAAATCTTCAAATCGTGAAATCTTCAAAACTTTTCAAACAAATTTTCGAATCTTTGAAACGTCAAATCTTCCAAATCTTCAAATCGTCAAATCTTCTAACCTTTTAATCTTCGAATCTTCAAATCTCCACATCTTCACATATTCAAATCTTCGAATCTTCAAATCCTCAAATTTTCAAATCTTCAAATCTTTAAAGCGTCAAATCCTCAGATTTGATCTACCAATTTTGTTTATCAAACGTCAAATTTACCCATTTTTTAAATCCATAAATCGTTAATTTGAATCTTTAATTGATAATTTATCATCAATTCTTCAAACCGTCAAATCTTCAATTATTCAAACCTTCATATCATTAAATTTTTGAATCCTTAATTCATCAAATCTCCGAATTTTTAAATAATCAAATCTTAAAACCTTCAAATCGCCAAATCATTAAATGGAAAAATCTTCGAATGTTTATATCAAATCTTCCAAATCTTTAAATCTTCGATTATAAATCTATATTTTTTTGAATCCTCAATTCGTCAAATCTTTGAATCTTTAAATCATCAAATCTTTAAATCGACAAGCTATTTGAAAAAATCAGAACAATTGGGAACCTCTGCGTGTCCGAATATGTGCATATAATTCATGAATCATCCACGGAACTACGTCGAGTAGAAGTTGATTTCTCTCCCTGTCCCCACAGCGAATGATTCGGAAGGAATGTCTTGTTTCACCTTTCACTTCCGTCTATGCTTTCCTCCCTTCCTTTCAATTTACGTAACGGCAAATCTCTTGATTGCAAGCTACCATGCTTTCAAAATTTCATAAAATTTTCAAAAACTTTATTATCGTATAACTTACATTTTTCTATTTTGTATTTTTGTTGAATTTGTTAAATTATTTATTTGATTATTTGTTAAATTCTCCAAATTTTGTAAGTCGTTACAAATAAACTTTCTAAAATGTCAAAATTTTAAAATCGTTTAAAAAAATTGAGATTTTTTTTTTCAATTTTTAAAATATTGTTAATTTTAACTAAATCCACAATTTTAAAATAATCATAATTTTTGATATTTTCTAAATTTTCATTAGATTAGATATCGAATAGATTTTTTGTAAATTTTCGTGTTTTCTGAAATGATTGAAAACTTTCCGACATTTTCATAAATGTTTTTGTATTTTCAATTTTGATGTCAAATTTTTCAATTTTTCATATGTTCGACAACCTTTGATTTTTAAAAATTTAAGTGGTTTTATTATTTCAAATAGCAAAATTTTTAAAATTCTAAAATTTCAAAATATTTTTTTATAATAAACTGTTAAAGTTTTTTTTTTCAAATGTCCATAGGTTTCTCAAAACTGTTGATATCAAAGATTTTAAAATGATCAAAATTTACGAGATGTATGCACTTTCATTTGTATTTTAGCCTCAAAAGATAGTTATTTTTTATTGATTGCGTGGCCGGTAATAAAGTTAATCAGTTTAGTGCTTGTTTTTTCGGAGTGGTCTTAAATTAAAGAAACTCCCAAGCATGTACAGCGAGAATAGCTTTCTAGTCCCGAGAAAACTATTCAATTGGTGAGCTGTGCATTATTTGTTGTTTGTCGGCCAATCACGACTAGCAACTACGATGGGTACAGTCAATCAAGCTAAGCTAAGCAAAAGATAGTTATTTTTATTATTAAGTTATTACTATTGTTCATCATTTGGAATGCACTGTTTTCTGTTGATGTTCAAAAGATGAGGAGCTTTTACGCCCATTTGAGAGAGAGCTTAATTAGCTCTACTCAAACGGGCTTTTCCCTGGTCCAAAAATAAATAAATAAAGAAATTTGTTTTTTAGATTCTGGTAATTTACTTAATTTTTAATTTTCAATTAATTCTAAAATTTCTAAATACCCATTTTTTTAAATTTCTATATCATTACTTTTTTCTGTCAACATTTTTGAGATTTTTTTCTTCCAATTTTTAAAATATTGTAAATTTTTCCTAAATCCAAAAATTTTAAATAAAAGTGATTTTTGATGAAAGTCCACTATTTATCAAAAATGTCAAAGGTATAGATTTTTTTTTGTAAATTTTCGTGTTTTCTGAAATATTTAAAAACTTTCAAAGAAAAGAAAAGAAAAAAAGGAGAAGACGACTTTGGCAGGTTTTGTTCTCTTATTTGGTCACGATATTGTTTGATATGCAAAGAATGTTTAGGCCAAATTTAAGCATAATCAGTCATAAAAAAACCCTAGAACAAAACCTGCCAAAGCCGTCATTCCCTCTACCAAATTTATGTTGGTTCCTAAATTTTGGAGAGCATTCTTAATTTCAGTTTCCGACATGTTCAGAAATTTTCCAATCCAAACGGTTTTTAATTTTTTTTTTATTTCATTTCTTTACCTTTGGTGTCAACTTTTTCATTTTTTATAGATTTATGTGGTTTTATTATCTTCAAATACAAAATTTTTAAAATTCTAACATTTCAAAACTTATTTTTCTTCCATAAAACTGTTTAGGATTTTTTTTAAACTCCCATAGGTTTTTCAAAACTGTTATTATCGTTAATTTTAAAATAGTCAAGATTTACAAGATGTATGCTCATTCATTTGTAATTTGTATTTTAGCCTGAAGAGACATTTATTGTATTTATTAAATTATTACTAATGTTCATCATTTGGAATGTACTGTCTTCTGTTGATGTTCAAAAGATGAGGAGGTTTTACGCCCATTTGAGACAGACAGCTCTACTCAAACCCAAACGGGCTTCCCTGCTCTAAAAAGAAATAAATGAAGAAATTTGTTTTTTGAATTTTGGAAAATTTCTTCATTTTTAAAAGCATTTTTATTCTCAAGAAATTTTAAAATTTCTAAAAATCCATTTTTTTTCAAATTGCTTAATCATTGCTTTTTTTCTCTTTTTAGCTCTTTGCAGTTTGTTTTACAATTTATGAAATTTGTGTAATATTTAAAATGTAATAAAATTAAACGCTGAATTTTTGTTTTTTTTTTAAATTGTTTTGCGAAATACGATCTCAAAACTTCCATAATTCTCGTATATCTTTCAATATTTTCTGGAATTTCAAAATTTTAAGAAAATCTTTTCCATTTTCCAAATCTGTACATTTTTTTTCCTTTCCATTTAAATCCTTCAACTCTTTTTTTTTCTCAATTTTTGAATTTGACAATTTTCAAATATTTCAACATTCTCAAAAGACTTGGATTTCTAAATATCTATCTAAATAGGTATTAGCTGAACCGGCGAACTTTGCCTCGCCAAAAAATTATCATTTTCCTGATACAATTTGTTGCGTACATAATTTATCTAGGCAACAAATTAGTTCTTCAGAATGATTTTTATTTTTTTACAGTTTTGTAATAACATGTTTTCTATTAGTTAAGTACACAAACAAAAATTAGCACATAGGGGAGGACGGGACAAGATCGTCACCCGGGGTAAGAAGAGCACCCCTTAACTTAACCGATATTATGCCTATTTATCGCACACTGTAAAATTGTAGTCCAACAAAAGACTTGACTCTAAAAAAATATTTTAAAAATTAAATGAATCGGGAATACTTGGGTGAAACTTGGTTTTTCTAATAAGAAATAGGCATTAGAAAATAAAGTTTTTAAAAACTTAAAATTTTTTTAATTAAAATTTTGATCAACTACACATTGCATATGACTTCAAAGAATATTTTAGGGCCATTAAAATATTCACTGTGAAACGTTTGACCATGCTTAGTAAGATTTGAATAATTTATCTCAAATGGAGCAAGATGAGCACCCCTTTTTGAAACAATCAAATTAAAAGGGTAAATGATCCAATAGTGGAGGAACTAAGCACGTTCCAACACTATTAATTTTCCCAGAATTATTGAAAACTTATTTCGCTTACCTTGGATATATATTCGATAGTTTTTCCCATCTATTTTAATGGAAAAATGCTTCCGTCGCATGCATTCCATGAATTCCGTCCTAAAATGACAACTCCAATTATTGGTACATTGTTCCAATAGTTGCGGTATTTCTTAATTCGTGTTCCTATAGTTGCGAATCCCATTGTTTTCTTACGGGACTCGCAACTATAGGAACACTACCACAACTATAGGGCACTGCACGGAAGAATCTCTTTCTCTTTCGTTCTTCATGAAATTTGACGTTTACTGGCCTTGTTGTTTTCTAATTTCTCTGCAGCGAAAAAGAGACAAAGCAGTCCGTGCAGTGCCCTATTGGAGCAAAGGCGAAAATTTAGTAAGGTATTTTGAAGATATTTACCAGTTTATCAAGATAATAAATGCTGTTTTCACTTGGTTTGTATTCTGACATAATACTTTATTATTGGAAGTAGTGGGTTGCTGCGTTTGATTCTTAGATTTTCCGCAAACTGTACTACCGCAACTATAGGAACACCCACGACTATCGGATCATTTGTCCTACACTAAATAAAAAAAAACTCTTTTGGACAACCTACAATTATGATATATTATGCGCTGAATCCTTTAAGTAACGTAAATTATTAAATTCACTGTAATTTCAAACTAATTTTTTATTTATACATTTATTTTATACATTTTATTTTTTTATACATTTTATTTAGTAAAATTGATTTTTAAAAGGGTAGCCTTCTTGCTCCGTTCGGATGCTCATCTTGCCCCGTAGTATATTCGAACCAGTCAAAAACAGAATTTTTGTTAAGTCACATTTATCGGGGTTATCGTTGGTTTTTGTTTTTAATTCGCGTTGTAGTCTAGATGTTAGAAAAACGAAAAACCATTTCATTGAGGAGATTGGATTTTGTTTTTTTTTATTTTTCCAGTTTCAACGTAAATAGAAGAAGGAATCGAATATAAATTAGCGAAACTTGGGCTGTCTATTTTTGAGTGATGCGCGATGGCACAAATGCCAACTTTGTTCAATATATATATATCAGGCCTGGTAGCGAGTCACTTTTTAGTGACTTGGTCACTATTTTGAGTCTAGTCACTAAAAAGTCACTATTTGTATCCAAAAGTCACTAAAGTCACTATTTTTGCATTGCCTGTAAAAAAGTCCAAAATAAAAATCCTTTGTACCTACTACTACAGGAAAAAAAAAAAGCTTGATTAATGGCTTCTTCGAGAGGAAAACCAAAATGGCACGATAAAATACTTATTTTTGCTAATAAGGGTGTTCAATTTTGATGTAATTTAGTGCTTTTAACCCCGGTAGGATTTGGTAAGGAAAATGTGCGTATAAAAAAAGCTCGCGAATAAAATCGCCTTAAAAAGTATCATGATATAACTCAAAACTTTTTGATTTGAGTTATTTTAAAAATATCACATTTTTGCCTTTCTCGTATACAAAGTATACGTAAAGGCTATATGTTCGCTCCAAAAATGAACTTTTTATAGGAGGCCTGGAGACCCATAGTGTTATATACCAATCAACTCAGTTCGACGAATTGAGGTGATGTCTGTGTGTGTGTGTGTGTTTGTGCGCACTCACCCAAAAAAATGTCACTCATTTTTCAGGTAGTTATCCTTAATCGATTTACTCGCAACAAGTTCCATTCGATGCAGCATATTCTACCATTGTTTCCTATTGAAAATTGGCTAGATCGGACTATGGGCTCGGAAGTTATGGCCAAAATACCACTTTTTTATAGAAAAATTGAGAAAAAAATGTCACTCATTTTTCAGGCACTTATCTTTATGAGCATGAGCATTATGACCGCACAATTCGTAGTTGCTACTCCGTGATTGACTGAACTTGCGAAATTGTACAGAGAACACAATGAATGGGGCTTGGGATTAGCTACCCATTCTCAATGTACACGTTTCGGGAGCTCAAATATTTAAAGTCAACAACGGCGCCGGCCACGTCCTTACGGTCATATAGGAATGGAAGGATTGTTAGTCCGACTCTCGTTTCTACTAGAGACCGAGTATACCTCTGCATCTCCACGATTGTCTTGGGATAGGATATCGTCTTAGTTTCAAAGGATAATTTATCTGGATTCACTTTGGTAAGCGATGCGATCTAAGGGATGGGAAATAACACTAATACGAGTTAAAAGTTAAAAAACATGCACACCCGGTGGCATATGAAAGCTAAGGAGATTCGCGTTTTGGACGACCGCGCGGAAGCGCAGCACTCTGTACTCACTTGCTCGATGGCTAAGGCAAACTATTAAAGAACTCGCTTTTTTCGACCGCGCGCGACATGCGCATGAGCCACCGAACACAAAATGATAGATATTTTATTTCTTTCCCGACGACTAAAATACGCACTGCACTTACTTGTTCGATAGCTACTCTTATTACCGGCCGCGCAATGCAGAACAAATAATTCGGCCGATCGCGCGATCGTTCTGCAGTCCGAAACAAGAGAAATCACGCACTGAACTGATTTTTATTACCGGCCGCGCAATGCAGAACAAATAATTCGGCCGATCGCGCGATCGTTCTGCAGTCCGAAACAAGAGAAATCACGCACTGAACTGATTTTTATTACCGGCCGCGCAATGCAGAACAAATAATTCGGCCGATCGCGCGATCGTTCTGCAGTCCGAAACAAAAGAAATCACGCACTGAACTGATTTTTATTACCGGCCGCGCAATGCAGAACAAATAATTCGGCCGATCGCGCGATCGTTCTGCAGTCCGAAACAAAAGAAATCACGCACTGAACTGATTTTTATTACCGGCCGCACAATGCAGAACAAATAATTCGGCCGATCGCGCGATCGTTCTGCAATCCGAAACAAGAGAAATCACGCACTGAACTGATTTTTATTACCGGCCGCGCAATGCAGAACAAATAATTTGGCCGATCGCGCGATCGTTCTGCAGTCCGAAACAAGAGAAATCACGCACTAAACTCGATTGTGGTGGTACGTTGTTTTAGTGAAAAAAATAAACTATTTCCGAGGAACATCTATCCACTTCGGCTGATGAGTGTCGTATGTTTGTCATAATGACCGAATTTGATGAGATTGTTTCATTATGGATTTACTACTATTTAATTTTAACGAATTTTTATTTCTAAACCAAATACGCGCTGGATTCGAGAATCCGGAAGTTTGTCTATGGATCCATTATGGTCAGACTGGTCATGAAATACCAGGCTGTCTGAAACGGGTCACTGGAGCTGCAATAAAGCTATCACCTTCCAACTCCCGGATTAAATCTCACTCTCATTTTTCAGGCACTTATCTTTAACTGATTTACTGATTTACTCGAAAATTGGCCAGATCGGACTATGGGCTCAAGAGTAATGGCCAAAATACTATTTTTATAATGCACGAGAAAGGCACCATCACCGCTAGGTGGATTATTCTGGGTTTTATAAAAGAGATTCTGTTTATTAACAACTAGCAGACCCGACGAACTTCGTTTCGTCTATAATTGATTTATTCTCTGATTTATTCTCGAGTTGAAATTGATCTTTTATTTGTATGGGAAGCCCCTTTGCAAAGGGGGCAGGGGCCTCAAACCATCTTAAGAACCTTCCCCGGCCCTAAAAACCTCTGCATACAAATTTTCACGCAGATTGGTTCAGTAGTTTCGTAGTATATAAGGTTCGGACAGACAGAAATTCATTTTTATGTAAATAGATAAAGAATAGATACCCAAACAACTAGCGTGGAAGTGAATGAATCGGATTTTTAAATGTAAAAAAACAAACTAATTAGATTTGAATGATTTTTTAAACTTGGGTCACCCATTTTCTATTAACTTTAATACTAAAGTCTGCCATTTAGAATTTATAGTTTATGAGTATTTCTGAATTTCATATAAGAGATCATGGTTTCATTGGACTATCAAAATTTGCTTCAGAATTTCCTCGACATGGAAAAATCTCAATTCATTCAAAATCTCAAAAACATAATTCAAAAGTTTCGTTCGTCGTTAAGTGTCCTTTCTAAGATAATTGTCTGTAGTGTTTTTTGGTAGTTGATACATGTGTTTTGCTTTTTGCCTGTTTTTTTTGGTAAATTTTGTCCTTTGCAATTTTTTTGACAAAATTCACCAAAAAAAAAAGAAAAAAAACAGGCAAAAAGCAAAACACATGTATCAACTACCAAAAAAGACGACAGACAATTATCTTAGAAAGGACACTTAACGACGAACGAAACTCATGAATTCTCCCCTGAAGATGGTACTAATCAGTGCCGAAACGTAGGGACAAACATAAAATTATCGTTTTGACCGAGTTCTTGGACTGCAAAGCCGAATATAACAACATAATTTCAGAATATTACAGTCGAACACTCATCTCCATATACATAATTCAAATGTGTTATTAAACCATAGTTTAATAACAGGTAAAACCGTATTTCTAAAATTTCTTTATTATTCTAATTATTTTATGTTTTTCAAACGAATGGTCCTACCAAAGATTCCAAATAGTTCACCGTCTAGGAATCAATTAAATCATGTTATATCATTTGTTTGCTATTATAAAAAAAACACTTCGAGCTCATATTAAACAACAAATGTTGTAATTATCAACATAGTTTTGTGTAACAACTTGTAATTCACTAACCGTTTCCGTGACGTGTGTTACTCAATATGATGCGTTAATATGATACCATGGTCACATTGCTAGCTTCTGGCTGATCCAACGAATACCATCCGCAATATCCAACTCCATGGTACTTATGAGAGTGTCGCAGTCACTGGCCTCTTTGTTTCCAATTTCTCCCTCCTTACGGTGAAGATGGGCGTGGCCAGTAGTAGTAATCTTCATGCTTTTGTTGTTCTTACCTTTTCTTGATTACTTGATTCTTGATTTGATTAGAATTCTAGATAAGGGTAACAAAAGTAAAACACTAGTTTGCAATCTACTAATTATATCATAACAATGATATTGCAACTTGTAGCTCTATCTCCGTTTTAAAAACCTCATACAAAAGTCACTATTTGGTCACTTTTACTGCAATTGAAAGTCACTATTTGGTCACTTTTTCGTCATCGTTGGTCACTAAAGTCACTATTTTGAACGACATTCATCGCTACCAGCCCAATATATATATATATATATATATATATATATATATATATATATAAACAAAATTGAAAAATTTAAAGCAAATTGTACAAAAAACCATTTTATCGAAAAGATTGAGTTTTGATTTTCAAAAGCATTCCAATTTCATCATAACATTTTTCCTCGTAAAAAGAAGAAGAAAATGAATATCAATTAGCAAAATTTAAGATGAGTAAAATTGAAAAATTGCTTGCAAATTGTACGAAAAGGCATTTTATCGAAAAGATTGAGCATTAATCTTCAAAGTATTCCAGTTTAATCTTAACATTTTTCCTCGTAAATAGAATAAGAAAAAGACTAAAAATTAGCAAAAATATGCCTTTTTTTACATTTTTTACATATAAGATATGTTTCAGCTAGAAGATAAAAAAGCAGCGAAAATCACTTAAGAAACAGTGCAGAAATTTTTGAAGAAACTATTTTCAGATGTACTCAAAGAATCGTTGACAAAGTTATTGTTGGCTCCTAACTCAAGTGGACTTTAGGATAACTTGAAATGTGATCTTGAGATG
The DNA here is from genome assembly GCF_024139115.2 of Armigeres subalbatus. Taxonomy (NCBI): domain Eukaryota; kingdom Metazoa; phylum Arthropoda; class Insecta; order Diptera; family Culicidae; genus Armigeres; species Armigeres subalbatus. The sequence continues at coordinate 220,442,216 of NC_085141.1, read as the reverse complement.
CTGAATAAACTTTTTAAAAAATTGTTTGAAAAAAATCTTCGAAGAACTTCTTTAACTATCTCTGGAAATTTGATGTTTTTAAAACTTTTTTTGGAAATTTCTTCTATGGCATATCTTTTAGGTGAATTTGTTAAGGAACTTCTAGTGGCATTCCTGCAAACCCGCAACAAGAGTCAAAGTAATTTGCTATGTAAGTTGCAGATATAAATGAATTCCTGATAGATGTTCACTTAGCTTAGATAGCTTAGCTCACGGTGCACCTACGTAAAAGAGAAAAGCCTATACTTTCGTGTAGTGGGTGTTTTAGAGATACTGATTTTTTGAAAATAAACCTCTTCGGACAAACACACCGTGACTTAGACTGACTGTACATATGTCAGAGCTACAGGAAGTCCCTTCGGTAGAAAATTCTTTTTATTCTTGAGTTTCTAAAGATACTTCTAGATGAATTCCTGGAGAAATACCCAATCAATAACCTTCGATCTTTTTAAGAGGGGGAAGTCTGGATTATTCAACTCACTTCTGAATTTGTCTAAAACTCCCGAATAAGTTCTTGAAACGGTATAACAATTTTAATGAGACATTTACCAATTTTCAGAACAAACTTTGTAGCATCTCATCAACTCTAACATTTCCATCGCCGTAGATTGCATCACAACGCGCTCACACAGTTTGCTCTGTAAGTGCCATTTAATCATGATCGAGCATTCCTACTTTGTGCGACTTGACACCATCCGACGCAACGCATCAAACCTTCTACAATTACAACTTGTCAATAATGCGGAAGTGTATTCCACATCATTGCATTCAATTAGAATTGACAGACTCAATTGGATTAGCGAGTGCCGCCGCCGCCCTGAGTGCGGGTAAAATAAAGAAAGGGGTAGGGTAGGTACGTCCCGTAGATCGTCGAACTCTGCTGGGCTCGGCCACACCACTTTCGCGTACATTTACCACTTTCACCATGCTGCACGCTGACTGCAACGACGACGACGACGACGATGCAATGAGATGATGCACTCATGCTCGCTGGTAAACAACAACATAAGCGCGAACGGCATGCACCCAACCGACTTACGGCTTGCGCAATGTGATGATCGTTCGGAAGAGTACAGAATAATGGGGGTGATATGACCGTAAGAATTGGTATAGTGAAGGAGTTTGACTGTCTTTGAGAAATACGAGTTTGTCTTGATATGCACGAGTGATGCCAATCGATAATTAATCGTAAACAATATGTAATATTTGCACAACTATATTGATAGAAGGATGAAAGCTATGACATTCCACATTTGAACCAAACATTATCGATTTTGAGGAATACAAAGCCACGCGTCCACGCACTTCTATAAATATTAACAAAAAAACAGTCGCGTTGTGTTTTGTTCCATAAGAAATGCCAGCTTACAGGCGTTTTGCTTTTTAGGTTTTCTGTGAGCCGTTTCGTGGGAATTACCTATGGAAATCGTTACATTTGGAACACAGTAGAAACAATCTCTTAGCTATAATGGCCAAACTCCGGTTTGGCCTGTTCTGCAAATCACGTAACGAAAATAAAGATTTCGGCATGTTTTGCTCGATTGTTGCTACAGTTTTTTGGACTAATTGTACTCCAAGTTGGTAAGAAAAAGATTTTCTATACTGAAAACCTCTTAAATAAAGACGATAATAATAATAATAAGATTTTCTATTATATTCAGGGAATCAATTTTCGAGAAACGCCTAACAATATACCCTTTGTCGTCAACAGAGTTTGTTACTGACAAACGAATCACACAACAAGCCTTTATCAGAACCCGAACATAATATGACAAGAATCGTTTGCCTTGCATGCTCTGAAAATTCCGAGAATACGACGCTAATTTTGTAACCATAGTTAGATTCTCGAATATTTTCATAAAACCAGAAACTGTGATAGCATAAAACCGAAATTTGCTGTAGAGATAATGAAAAATAACGGGATGAAAAGTTAGCAACAAAATTTACTTCTTTTTTGTTGCTGACAAAATTTTTCGGATCTTTGTCATTATTATCTCCGACAAAAACAAAGCTTTGTCGTTGGTTCTCTTTTGTCGCTTGTTTCGCTTGCGCATTCAAGAAAAATTGATTCCCTGATTATATTACATTAAAGAATTTTGTGACCAAACTACAGAATATTTGATCTACAAATATATAATCGACCAAACCCGTAGTTTTCCCTAACAAGACTTTTCCATTAACATTTCAAAGCCTTTCAGATTTTTTTTTAAACGTATATTATGACTGCGATTTATGCATTTTTTCCATCGTAAAAAATAATCTCCTCTACAACTGTTTGTAACCTTTCTCCGATGCAACCAATAAAAGTGCATGGGAAAATTACGCACTCTTTATCGCCCGAGAGATCAAGCGAAGGACAAGCCGCGAGCGCGCTCGACCATCGTCGTCATCGTCGACCGCAACAGCGAAACAGCGGGTAAAAACAAAACAAAAACAATGTTGGTGTGCCAGAATGGCGTCGTCGTCGTCTACGATTGATGTGTGTTGTGTTGAGTGCGGCGCGTTTGTTGGTGTTGTTTGTACTAAAATATTTGCTTCCAGACGGTGTGCGATGATCAACGGTAAACACATGCGCAGTTTGAGTAACGGTTCCCGTAGTGTGGGTAGCACCAGTGTAAATGTTTGGAAAGAGTACGCAACAAAACAAAACTGATGTTGTCTCTTTCGAATATCTCACGGCACGGGACAACTGAGGCAGGGTTGCCTGATTTTCGGAAATGGTTTAGTACTCAGGGGCACGGGCGAATGTTCGTGGAGTAGAATGTAGATGGCAGAGTGGTATTTTGACACTCATTTCTGGTTGAAAAGCTGATAGAAAAGTTGTAATAATTTATTCCATTTCGACAGATGATATTTTAAGCCGAATTTATGTTATAAGCACACGCAAAAAAATATTGCAGTCGAAACTACCATTCCGAGGGTTATTTTAATAATATGCACCGACGATTTTCAGCAGATAACAAACCCATTTGATTTTATAAAATATATACCATGCGCGCATTAAAAATCAACTGTGGCCCATGTGGAATGTTGTCACATGAACAGAAAAACAGTGGTGAATTTTCTCTGAGACCGTGGTAAAATTTACTGAAATTTGATGGTAGTTTTAAAAACATAGCGTAGTCTACAAAATAGTAGTTTTTACCACGGATTTTTTTCTGTGCACCTAGTTTTATTTTTTTTTTATGTCTTTTTTATCGAGACTTTCAACCCAAGGCTGGCTCGTCTCGAATACCTACACAGAAAAAAATTCCATGGTATTGCCGATTTCACGAATTTGAAGAATTATGTGTAGATTGTGATTTGCCCGCTTCCTTTTCTCACACTCACTCTCATTTCGGGTTGATCGATTTTTGTTACTGAAACTTACTCAATTATAACCCATTACTCGTTAGTCACATGTAAGAGTGTACACTAAATCGATTCCCGCCATGATTTGACGTCTATTTGTTTTCAGATTGAGAACTCACACACAAACATTTATACACGGAAAATCAAACTTTTATGAGTGTAATGAGTGTGAGAAAAAGATGACTGTGAGAAAAAAAATCTCGCAAAACTCTTATAAAGTGCAAAAAGCGCAATAACAATTACTATTTTGTAGACTACGCCCTGCTTTTAAAACAACCACTATTGTCAGAGTATGAGTGAAACATGGCCACCATCTCCTCCTCTCTGTTGCTCTGCTGTAAAAACCCATAAAGAACTGTCCTTGGTTGAGTGAAGAATCTTGCTCCGACCAAGATTACAGGTTATCCGACTTTGTCAGTAGATGGGAATAACCAGCGTGGGGGGGGGGGAACATACATTTTTAGTGCAAAACGTAAACAAACGAGCATAAATTCCATACAAAAATCCAAGATGGCTGAGTTGGGGATATTGACAAGTCGGATAACATGTACATAAAAAAATCTTGGCTCCGACTTCGCGAATATACATAAAAATGAATTTCTGTCTATCTGAACCTTATAGAATGGGAATTTGTATGCAAAGGTTTTTTGGGGCCGGGGAAGGTTCTTAAGATGGTTCAAAATCCTTCCGCGCTTTGGAAAGGGGGGCTTCCATACAAATGAAACATCAATTTCTTCATAACTCGATATCTGATCACGAATCACACGAATAAAAATTAAACCGTAAAATCATTATTTTGTGTTCGGACCTAATCATTATTTTGTGTTCGGACGTTCACGGAGAATCACACCCAAACAAAACATTAAATGTAAATAATCGGGACGCCGCAAAACGTCTCATAAAATACCTCATATGTATTTCTTTAAGCAAGATAGCCCTAAATACTAAGCTGGGACTACTTTTATATACCACCAATCAACTCAAAATACCTCTCAGAGCCTACATATGAATACAATTGAGCATCATTGGATCATAAATGATAATATCCCTAAAAGGTACATGTTAAACATAAACGAATTGGCATTCACTTTAAAATAAAAGTGGGAGAAAATTACGTCCTCCGTCAATGTACAATCATAGGTACAAAGAGGAACCCAAAGAAATAATCAATTTTATTCTACAACTCCTGCTTTCGTTTGAAAAGTGCGCCAAACCTAAATAGACGAATACTTTTTGAGCACATATTGAATAGATTGTTATGTTCTGTTACACTTAGTTTTGTTATTGTTTTGTTTTTCTGTCTGATTTTTAATAATAAAGATGAACAGATTCAGAGGCGAGCCAACTCAGGGCTACAAGCCTCTCTAATGAAGACATTACAAAATTATCAGATTAGTTTGCTACTCAATGTGATCTATAGTTTTTTTTAGCTAAGTATATTCCAATATCTACATTTTCTATGAAACATACAGGAAACATACAACAGTATTCGTCTAATTTTTTGGACTCATTGTAGGTTGACTGAAAACGTCATGTAAATTTTCCTCTCTTGATGTTTTTCTGTCATGATAAGTCCGACTTTTTTCTTAAGTGCTTGTGTTGGCACTCAGTTGCTTCTTCAGGCAACATTCCAAGTGATGCTGCTTCATGAATGGATCAATCAAGGTAACTTATTTTGCACTCACCACATCAAAACAACGGCGGCACTGTATACACATATTTCTATTCATGTGTGTTTGACAGAACATGTCTACGGTGGCGCAATCTGTTCATTTCATAGCGGCAGTTTTTGCTTATTGATTGGTCCATTATTATCACCCCTATTCTTGTATACGGACGAAAGAAACTTTCGAACGAATGCAGTTCGTTTGAATAGTTTCCCCATTTGATTTTGCTGGCGTAAACGAGAATGCACATCAGCTTCGTTCGAAAGCGTGTTCGTACGTTATCAAGAATAAGGGTGTATATCCCCAGCATGGAGAAGGACTTTGTGCTCCGTAGCAGGAATCGACATATGTTTCCAGGTTTGATCCTGCTCAACCTTGCCTTGGCTGATCGACCCTCACACTGAAGCTATCGTAAAGCCTTTCCTGTATAAGCTGTTTTTCTTCAGTCACTCTTCCTTCAATTGTTGATACCTGCCACTTTTCACAATTCCTTCGGTAAAAGGCACTCGAAAAATCTCATGTAATGGAGATATTCCATAAATAAGTATCCCTATCCTGGTGTAAATCCTTTTTCGTGCTCCTGGAAAATTTTCGCTCAGAATTTCATGTTTTTTCCATATTTACTCACTTGAAACACGATAGATAATGGGCTGCATCCTCTTGGTGAGCCTACGCCTAATGGAGTTTCATTTGCCATCGAGTACACGGCCTACAACGAAGCTCACGGCATCTTCCAAGTTATCTAGTCTCTCTCTATTTTAACTGCTATTGATGCTCTTTTGGCGTACGTATTAAGTTGGTATCCAGCCCATTGCTGTCTGCCATGTATTATAAGAATACACAATACCCATTTCTAATGTTTCAAAATTAATGTCATTTTTTTCGTAAAAGTGATCGGAATCGTAGATTTGCAGCCATAAGCAGCTGGATTTGGTTTTACTGCTTGCTTGAAAGTCTATAGAAAGACGTAGTGGTAGTCCCTAGGCCCTTTGAGAAACTGTTGTATGGAACATTTTTTATGAAAAAACGAGCAATGGGTAATGTTTACAACATAACCGCGAGTAGACGTAGGACTTGCATAAACGTAACGTATTTACATTTAACTTTTAACTTTTGGATCTATGGAGTTTGATTATAGTATTGATATTGGAAACGACAACTTCCATGTTGTGTAGAATTATTAGCAATTCGTTTATTCAAAACTTCTGGAAATAAAACTAATAATTAAATACATAATTAGAATTGCTTTGTTTCTAACTATTAAGCCCTTGTTTACTCAAGCAAATGTAGGGCATTTATAGATTTCTTATTGATGATAGTTTTTAAAGTTTAAAAATTCTATTTATAAAATTTTCAAACTTGGGAAAAATGTGCTATTTTAGGGGAACTGTCCCGTTTTCCAAACAAAGAAATACAGCACCAATTTCGTTGTTTCTTTTTGCTAACATGCGTGCTTACTGTTGAAAGTCAAGGAACAGTAACCCTACTAAAATAGAGGAGGTACTGTTAATACATCAACAAAAAATTATTTCATGTTTTGATTCCAAACTCCGAGTCTACGTCAAGTTTAATAATACAATTTCTCAGAAAATGAAAAACAAAGAATAAGATAAAGTTTTTTTTGTCTTTATTAGCAAGACTTTCAGCCCTGGGCTGGCTCGTCTCGGTAGTTTATTTAAATATTCTTCTGGAAATTATTTTTTGCGGACTTTTTTAAAAGATTTACATATAATACAGCGAAACTTTCTAATCTAAAATGGATATTAACACTATTGCTGATTGTGCATCTTTCATTGCTAATGCCTTCTGCAAATAATTAAAAGTAATTATTTTAATATTTTTTTTTTTGCTGGGGAATCAGAACTGTTATAGTATAAGCATGTTTTAATGTACGTGTCGTTTAATACGAAGCACAACTTAACATATGGTCCGTGTCCGTCATATGCCATGACTCGTACCCATCCCGGGATCATGTGGATTATGAAAATCACTTTTCGTGGATGAGCAGACCAAATCCCTCTAATTTTATTCTTCTTCATCCACCACCGCTGCCCTCGCTGCCTCAGTCATCATCGGCCACTAGCCATGAACTCCGAGTGATGCGATGGGCGATTCACGCTAACTTTCACTTACTCAGTGACTGAGTAAAATTGTATTGCCCTCTCTTTTCTTCTCACGGAAATTTTACTCAGTTTCCGCCAAAAGCAGGACAACTCATAGCTATGAGTAGTCCCGCTTTTGACGGAAACTGAGTAAAATTTCCATGAGAAAAAAAAAGAGATAGCAGTACAATTTTACTGAGTCTCTGAGTAAGTGCAAGTTAGAGTGTTGCATCCATCGCAACCGACATCACTGCATCCGACCATCATCAAGCACAGAATAACAAAAAAATACGCCCACTTCTTTCATGCATATTCGCAGACCCACCGGCAGTTCTACTACTGGTGACTGCATGCTGTGTAGGTAAACAAACATAGCGAACGAACGAACGAAACGAACAATGCGCGAGCAAAAAGCACGTCAGAACGCGTTGCTTTCACAAATTGTAATGGCTCACACATGGCAGGCACTGCTTCTTTTATACACGAAGAAAATCTTCCGCTAGACACGAAGGCCCGTGACATACCGCATTCTGATGTCCGTGTTAGGAATGCCCGGGATTGATTACATATACAATTTTTGCTGGCTTTGACCAGAATTGAATTTTTCAATAGTCTATCGTTAAGAATATTAAGTTTCAATGAAATAGGTATATTGCTGGAGAGTGTCCGAGTCGATTGATATATAAATGTTAAAAATCCATCGAAAGATAAAGGCGCTAGTATCGTTTGAAATCTTCCCTTCCAGCGTAACGCTCTCGATTTCCAAAAATCTCAATGACACCCAGTATAGTAAAGAAAGACGTCCTACGCCAAAAATGTGTTTGTCATCGGGCCTTAGTGAGATGTTTAAAAACCTTTTTAAAAAAGTTGAAAAAAAAGTTATTGTAGCTGAAGATATTCGGAGTTGAACAATGCCTTGGTTTTTCAAAAACTTAAAACTGTCTGGTTCTGACGCTTAATGCTCCAAAGTAAGCAGGAGAAAGTCGAATTTTAATTTTTGATCACCTAGTGCGTCAGTGTGGTTAAACGGTGGTAGATCCGGCGTGAAGCGCGGCTCCGTCAATGATGGCATTCTTGGTGTCTTCGGCTAGCGTTACTTCACGTTGCACCATATGCACGACTTACCGATCCCCTTCAACTCGTAGGATGTTGGAGCCTCCTCCAGGCTCCTGGTGGGTACTTGACGGTTACTTCAGGCCTCGAGTAGGTCTCTATAATCTATTGTGAATATGTCGAATCAGTTTGTGTAATGTTTGTTCAAAGATATGAGGTTTTTATATTTCTTTCAGTAGAGCACTTCGCTATCTTAAAGAAACTTTTCATTGAGACAATTTCTGTCAGATGAAATTAATTCACGGACTGTACTGCACTGGGTTTTTTTCCTGGATGGAATGCCGAAGGGACTTCTGGTTGCCTTCAGTAAATGAAAGCTGGAACACTTTACTGTCATTAAATATTTATTCGGATGATATGATCACTAGCGTATACTAATCAAAACTAACTCATTCGATGCAAATGCACTGCTTTTATAGTAAAATTAGTCTTCTAGAAAGTTCCTTGAACTTGAACTCGAATACGCGCTTGCTGTTGTTTGATGCTGCTGCCATGGTAACGATACGCGTGCTGTGATGTGCTGCTCCCGTTTCTGCCATCTTTGTTGCTAGTATGATGTCAGTCATATCCGAAGAACTAGATTGGCTTTATATGATGATCATTGTGGTTTTGCCAATTTTCTTCTTCTTGTTTCAATTGCTTTACATTGCAACCGGAACTTGTCCTGCCTTTCAACTAGTACTATATAGGCATTTTCACAGTTATTAATTGAAAGCTTTCCTATGTCCGCCTTTGCGTGAGTATGTATGTATCTTGTGTGGCAAGTACATACAATGAATACACTATGCCCAGGGTGTTGAGAAAGTTTTCAACAAAAAAACATACTAGACCGGACCGAGAATCGAACTCACCATCTTCGTATAGGCAATACCACGCCGTTGCTTGCGAGGCTACTGGAGACTCCAGGTTTTACCAATGTGCAGCAGCATTATCAGTGAGCAGGTATTGCTTCGTCTCGCTCAGACGTGGACATTCTCTTTTCACATTGAGAGTTGACGTAAAGTCAACTTCTCTCCGCAAACAGCCTAGATAGCCGTGTGGTGTCGTCAGCTGGTTATCTGGCTTAGAATAACATTACGGATTGCCTGTTCCAGTGGTAAAAGTCCACCATACAGGTGACCCCTAATTCTCGGTGTGATGCGGCTTTATGCTTACCGTGCCTACGAATGAATGGTTAGGGGGGTCTAATAAGAACCTAACCGCAAACGGAGCCTGTGAAGCACCAGGGCACCCTTCACAGTATTTTAGCCCTCGCTGCGCTAACCGGAGCTATGGCGTAGTTGACTTTTTACTTCTTCGGGATAATCGGCTACTCTTATTCAACCTCATCGTGAGGTTAAATAAGAGTGGGGTTATGAATATGTGTTTTAATTAGTTTTCAACAAATTGTCACCTATATGGATTCGCATTATGCGTTTTTTACAATGTGCTTTGTGTATGTTACCTATATGGATTCGCATTATGCGTTTTTTTCACAATGTACTCTGTGTCTCGTCCTTGACGTTTAGCTTCGGCTACTCTTGTTCAATCTCAACGTGAGGTTAAATAAGAGTGGGGTTATGAATATGTGTTTTACTTAGTTTTCAACAAATTGTCACCTATATGGATTCGCATTATGCGTTTTTCACAGTGTACTCTGTGTCTCGTCTTTGACGTTCGGCTTTGGCTACTCTTGTTCAATCTCAACGTAAGTGTGGGGTTATGAATATGTGTTTTACTTAGTTTTCCAACAAACTTCCACCTATATGGATTCGCATTATGTTTTTTTTACAATGTACTTTGTGTTTGTCACCTATATGGATTCGCATTATGCGCTTTTCACAGTGTACTCTGTGTTTCGTCTTTGACGTTCGGCTTCAGCTACTCTTGTTTAATCTCAACTTGAGGTTGAATAAGGATGGGGTTATGAAAATGTTTTTTTTTTACTTAGTTTTTTATCAACAAATTGTCACCTATATGGATTCGCATTATGCGTTTTTCACAGTGCACTCTGTGTGTTTCGTCTTTGACGTTCGTCGATTGTTACGTTCTCTGTGTTTTTGTGACACCTCTCTTTAGTCCCTAGCTGAATGCGTGTGAGTCTACATAATTGGCTTCCCTATAAATGGTTCCATTCTCCTTTCCAACTTCACTTCCTCTTCCTTTCCCCTTTTCACTTCCTTTTCCGTCAGGTAAATGATGAGAAAGGCCAGTGAAGGCGATGGCACAAATCTCCCAAATTGAGGGGAACGTGCCTCCTGAGCCGACGTTCTGATACCTGATGCCCAGGGTGTTGAGAAAGTTTTCAACAAAAAAAAACATACTAGACCGGACCGAGAATCGAACTCACCATCTTCGTATAGGCAATACCACGCCGTTGCTTGCGAGGCTACTGGAGACTCCAGGTTTTACCAATGTGCAGCAGCATTATCAGTGAGCAGGTATTGCTTCGTCTCGCTCAGACGTGGACATTCTCTCCCGGCCTGATACTTGTTTTATGGATAATTCTTCTGGATTCACCGACTTTCACGTCAACGGCACGAGCTAGCTCATCGGTTCCAGGATATATTCTCCCAATCCTTCGGAATCTCCAGTGTTGTGGAAGTATTTTAATGACTTCTGTTGATGATCCTTCGTCCAAGCATACTAGGCTTTCTCGATCGGCTTCGGGAACGTGGGTTAACATTTCCGGGTAATTAGAACTACATTTGTGTATTGGAAGACCAAAACAAAGCAAAAGCTGTGGTAACTCCTTGAAGAACGTCATCCACAGAACAGTATTCTCGCACTATTTTAGCTGCAACTGAGAATTTGCTTCCTTCATCGTCACATAGCTGGTTCAAACATCTGGTTACTAAAAAAGAAGCGGAAGCTGTCCCATAAGTTACGGTCCGTAACTTCAAAACTCTAAATGGCTGTCTAGGGTCATTTATCCAAAATATCCTTTGGTAGATCTGTGCGCCACCGCGCCACGTCGCTGCTGCCGTCAAAAATGAATCGGCGTGCCGCCATATGAAATTCCGCCATATGACCACGGCTACAAAGCAAGACCATGCTGAGGGTGGCTGGGTTCGATTCCCGGTGCCGGTCTAGGCAATTTTCGGATTGGAAATTGTCTCGACTTCCCTGGGCATGAAAGTATCATCGTGTTAGCCTCATGATATACGAATGCAAAAATGGTAACTTGGCTTAGAAACCTCGCAGTTAATAACTGTGGAAGTGCTTAATGAACACTAATCTGCGAGGCGGCTCTGTCCCAGTGTGGGGATGTAATGCCAATAAGAAGAAGAAGAAGAAGAAGAAGAAGACCACGCCGATGATCTTTTTTTCTGTAGGTCTAGATTTATCAAGCTGTAGTCGGAAATAAATATTTTCAGCCAAGTTCTAATGACAATTGTCTTCTTTACAATTATGCAGCATTTATTCTAATGTTCAAAAAAGTCTAGACCCAACAACATTGGAAGCTGATGAAGGGCTTAATAGCATTTAAAAAAGTTGTGACAGAATGGACTATTTGTTTGGCAGGTTTAGTAAGAGGCTTGGATTGGCTTTCTTTCGTATTTGATTGTCGTTAGTTTTGGAATCTTTCGAATATTTGATACTCACCTCTCAATAACCGCATGGTATATTCAAAATCTGGCAACTTAACATGCTTCTGGCTGCGCTCCCAGAGTTGAAGGGTAGTGTCGTCTAGTCGAGTGGTTACCAGTTTGGTGATCATGATAGCAGACAACAGGGTTCCGAGCCCGAGGACGGAAAAGGGTCCTCGTCAAGGTTGGGGTAGGCGTAGGCACCGCGTCGGCAAGTCCCTCTGTGTGCTGGCGAATAGGCCCTATCGCAGAAAGGTCAATTTGGGGTGCACGCGGCATCATCATTCTTGATACCAGTTGTGCAGAGGGAAGCAGGCGCGAAGTCGACCCTGCCCACCTTCCGAGGACATAGGGCGTGGTAAGGCCACCTGGAAAGCCGGCAACGCGCTGGCACGATACCATGGTGTTCTTCTAAAAAAGCGAGTTACGATGTTCGGTGCTGCAAGGACACGCAGCTAACCTCGAGGGTGCGTTGTGCACTGGCCCCCCTTTGAAGCATTACTTTCTGGTTGTACCGAAGGGACTATGGGCTTGGCGGCAATGGAAACGGTTTAGCGGGTCGGGGATGTAGTCCTGCCTTCCTCGTTTGCTGTTGGAGGTGATCCCTAACCCCGCACTTCCTGGACAACCCAGGATGTCTGTTGAGCAGATTCCCCCTCCATTGCTTAGGAAGAAAAAAAAATCCAGCCCGGCTACGTGACGGTCGCAGGTCTTGATCAGCTCCAAAAGATCCTTGCGGTTTCCCTTAACCATCGGCTTCAGATGTATTAGTCCCTCGACGTGAGTATCCACAATCACCCTCGGGTTCTCAAACTGCTCGGTCAGGTGTCTTCACACTTCTTGAAAATTGTTGTCAGAGATCATTTAAGCGTTAATGAGTCCGGCGGCATCACCGACTAGAGCCTTGTCTATGCAATGAAGCTTCACGGCATCCGAACCGCTGCTACTACACACTACATCGGACCAGTTCTCGGTTTTCCAATCAAACGATGGCATCGGAGCTTCTAACGATGACTGTCGTACGACTACGCGTTGCACTGGCCCTTGGAGTCCACGGCCGTGGGCTTGGTGTGGATTTCCATCAGCTGCTCTAACCGGATTAGGGTTTCGGTATGCAGCTCGACGAACTCTTCTGACTTTTCATCCTGCACGCAAAAAAAAAATGTTCCCGAATTCGTGAACCAGCAAAAATACACCGTAATTTAATTCATGGATTCGGGAACACCAGTCACGTTTTCCAGAACGTTCCAGAAAACGTGACTGTATTTCCGAATCCGTGACTGTTGTTCACGAAAAAATACACCGTGAACTCGTTAGTTCACGAATTCATGAACGCTTTTTTTTGCGTGTGCTCATCAACCTTGGCGGATGACGTCACTGACAAAACTTGACGTTAAAGACCCTCGTATTCGGTGCAGTGCATAACCAATTTCTTTCGTAATACTTTTGGTATTATTTATAGACGAATCATCTTCAGCACTTTCCGATTGATTATTAATCTTTGTCACTTTTCCTTTTACTTTGCCTCGGTGGTGGATGTTTTTTGTTTACTTTCTCTTTTGATTATTACAAAGCCATACTAACATCTACACCAGATTTTTCGGCAGAGGTCTAAAAAAAGATTTGTCATAAACTGCCCATGATCGCATATTTGTAACACTCGGATTTTTGTTCATTTTGTAAAAAGCCTGTGAATCGTTCAGAACGCTCAACTTACTGCATCTAATCCCACAACAGTAAAATAGGCTTTAGTATCTTGCTTGTGAGATTATTTTCATCGGCTTTTTTCGGTGAACATTAATTTAAACTAAGCAAATTACCGGACGTTTCGACCTACTAATATGTTCGGTCATCATCAGCGGATCATGCTATAGAGAAAATCTACTCCCATCACTTCTCTGCTTTTGCAGAGAAGCAGAGAAGTGATGGGAGTAGATTTTCTCTATAGCATGATCCGCTGATGATGACCGAACATATTAGTAGGTCGAAACGTCCGGTAATTTGCTTAGTTTAAATTAATGTTCACCGAAAAAAGCCGATGAAAATAATCTCACATGATTAGAAGCGGTGATGATCTTTGTTAAACAGTATCTTGCTTATATGTGGTAAACTGGAAATGGTCGAGTTTAGTGTGAGGATTGATAAACGATTTACAAAATCAACCAAAATGCAAAGGTTACAAATATGAGATATTGCAACAAATGCAAAACTGATCTAGATATTGGGTTTCCAGTTAGGCTGGAACTGGGAGGTGGGAACATTCTTGACTCCCTAGGCATAGTGTATCCATTGTACATGCAACACAAATATACATACTAATGCAATGGCGGACATAGAAAGTTTTCAATTAATTACCGTGGGAATGCTTATGGAATAGTTAAAAAGCAGGCCATGTTGCAGTTGGAACGTAGAGCCATAGAAGAAGAAGAAGCCTATCTATTAATAACAAAAAAATCTCTCATTTGGACATTCAACGTTTTCAAAAATCTTGCTAGATTTGCAGTTTCTAAATGCATAGTAGAAATCAGATATTCATGTAGCAGAATAGACCTATACTGTACCTTAAAAATGAAAAAATAGCGATAAAATAGTAGTTTTCAAGTCTGTTGCAGTTTATACTTAAGGTTAGGCACTGCACTTGAGATTTCAGTTTATGAAAGGGGTCCAGACCAATAGATTGATGTTTACTTAATTATACACTTTCATTGCCTCGTTTTCCGCCTAGCCTTCACTCACTAATGTTTTCAACAGAAGGCTTCAATTGAAAGCAGTGGAAAAACAACGGCCCGATATTTACCAAAATTATTCATCTGATAATTTTGGGTGTTCCTCAGTAAGAATTATTTGGATCCGCTGATCGTGTGTTGAGTTATTTCAATATGTGTATAGGGTAACCGTGCCCTTAGTGGAGGTAGCACCAATAGCAGAGGTAGTGGGGTTTTAATGCGATTTATCATATTTATACACTTTATGATGGTTTCAGTTGATGCGTCGTGCTTTAAATATCCTGTTAAATGCTACTTATCTAGAGATTTCGCTTAAAAAACTATTGAAAACAATGATTTTCCTTAACAAAATTGACTCCCTTGCACCTATAGTGGTGCAACTGTACCAATAGTGGCGAGTCTCATAAGAAACCAATGGATAGCACCACTATGGGAACCAAAATTAATTTTTACCGCCACTAAAGGAACAGTGTACCCATAGTGGTGCAAGCAATATTTGGTAATAGTTGATGTTAAATGACATCTATCTCATTTTTGTTAGCAAATTTATTAGTTTATCTTTTGGCTAAGATATTAAAGCTGTAAATTTCCCATAAATATCAATTTTTAAAAAATATTTTCTTTTGTGGATCTACTAATACCTACACTATTGGTACCGTTACCCTAGGTAGTTTCCTTAAAATTTCATGGTTGGGTTCCTACTTAGCGACGCATTTTCTTTAAGCGGAGAAACAACTCTAACCTTCTTTTTATCTAGTAGAGGGTCTCGGTTTGAAGAATAACATTATCATTGTTTGACATCGAAAGCTGAAAGTGACTTGTTAATTAGACGTAATGATTAAACATAGACATGAAATGCATTCATGCTTGTGGCCCAATTTTCATTCCAATTTCCAAATGTCATCTTCTTTTGCCAATGACTTTCACGTAGTTATTCGCGACTGAACGCTTGGCGTCGTATTATTGATTACGTCCCAATCTACGAGTAACTCTCCCCGTCTATCATTTTATGAATTTCCGCACATTTTCTCTCTCGCTAGCTACCCGAAACTCTCGATCGCAAACAAATGAAGTTCGCCGCCGTGAACCAGATACGAATCAACCGAACCAAGCTCACCGCGCGACGACACTCAAAGCGACGGCGGTGCTGGCTGCTGCATCAGCCGGCTGCACAAATTTGCACAAATGTGTTCGACACCGAGTTCGCTCGTTCGCTTCCCCCATACAGATGCAGGTGATTGCAGTTTCTGCAATGGCTATATCAGCTCGTATCACCCTCTCGGTGGCCCCCTTCAACCGACCTCTTGCTTCAGTAGCTGCTGGCAGGCAGCCACTTTTGCTCTTTGCACATTTTCCGACCTGGGGTAATACTGAGTGCATTCACCCTGCCCGACTGGGTCTGGTTGGCTGCTATGTGTGTGCCGTTGCCTATTATGTGTGCACATTTTTCTTGGCTCGCTATTTTCAAGCTCTTTCTCTTTCTGTCAATGTTTTGGTTATGCTCGAAAATGCAGCAACCCCTTCTTGTTCTCTCTAGAGGCATAGAAGTGGTGCATTTTCCGTGTTATCCCAGCACAGACATGTACTTTCTAGTGCCTCGAATATTGCTGGCTGTTAGAACTAGTAGTGATCCCTAGTTTAATCTGACAATTCCGTGGTATGATTTAAGTTTTGTTCTTAAGAATTTTTATCCGTCGATTACACGACATGGATGAAACAGCACGCAATTTAAAGAACGTTTAATATCAGTCAAAACTAAAATATGTTCCTCAATTAATTGCATATTATTCGGCATAGTTTTTAAATAACGAATCTGAAAAAAAAAACTTTTGAATCACATATTTTATAAAATATTACAAGCGTGAGTAATATGATTTATGTCCTTTGAATTTGGAGAGCTTCTTGAACAAGACATACTTCAGTGGACTGATAACCACAAATATCTAAAAAAAAATATTGAAAGAGATTGGCAACTTCATGAACGGTGCATGCAATGAAGTAGAAACCCTTTATTTTCAAACCGTTCGCCTCCAGCGTTGAATATTCAACCAACAATGCTTTAGCACACGGAAGTGGTTGAGAACTATGTAATAAAAACAGAACCAGAACACAAACTGGCGCTCTTCGGGATTGAAGCTGGTAGAGGAAACCCACCCCGCCGGTAGTCGTCAGTCAGTGGCAAGAGTGCAAATCTAGGACGCCACCCACCCACTCACACAAACCCATTCGCCACCCGTTTATTGAGCGAGAGCGGGAGAGCGAATGCGGGACACTTCCGGGATGATGTGGAAAAAGGGTTGAATGGCGGTCGAACTTGCAATTTCCACTCAACCGGGCGTCTCGCTTTTCTTTCCCTTTCTGCTGCACCACACCACCATCGTCGCATCGATCGTTCGATGCGACGATGGAGGGAGAATGTGCATTCATCGTGTCGTCGTGTAGTAGAATTCGCAACCAGACGTAGAGCACTTTGCCAGCAAGTTGCGGTAGGTTAGGAAAACGTGATCTATGACGGCAACAACTTGGCATACGCGGTGCAGTGTTTGTGTGTACTAAAGAATGTGCAATATAACTGCGGTGCACAAGTGGATGGCATCCGGAATGAATAAGAGAATGATGGCGATAGAGTTGTGCACTTGCCCGAACTGATCAGACTCGGTAAATTTATGATTTGAAATCCCATGAGCCAGGAAATATGACACTTTTTTTCTAGTGATCTAGAGAATTTAATTGATGAAGGAATTGCAACTATTTCAAGTAGATTCATTTAATTATTTAAGGTCAACTTTTGCCAAAAAGCCATATTTTTGACGCCTTCCAAACTTATAAAAATAAACAAAAAAGTGGCTATGCCATCTGCGAAACAAATAAATTGACTGGATCTGTTGAAAATCGTACCCCGTTGTTACACACGGCTCTCCGCATGACACGCAATGTTGAATAACAGGTACGAAAGTCCACAGGCCCGAAATCTTCACACAGTTTTGTACACCATCCACCGTTGCTTTGATCAGTCTGGTAAGCTGCCCAGGAAAGCTATTCTAGTTTATAATTTTTCATAGCTGTCGTAAGCCGTATGCCGCCTTGAATTGGTGAACAGATGGTGCGTTGGGACCTAGTATTCACGGCATTTTTTGAAGGATTTGTCCTACAGTAAAGATCTGGGCTGTTGTCGAGCGGCCGTTAACAAAGCCAAGCCGACTAACTTCCAACGAAGTCACTAACTTTTGGTGACAAACGACAGAAAATGAATTGGGATATCACTTTGTTGGCGGCATTGAGGATGGTGATCGCTCGAAAGTTCTCAAACGCCAGCTTGTTGCCCTTCTTGTAGATAGTTCTACTCCTCCGGTAGCTGTTAAGCTTCCCAGCTTCTTACTATCAGACTATATAAGCAATTGTTATTTATTATTTATTCAGACTAAGGCCGAAGTGGCCTGTGCGGTATATAAGAGTCTTCTCCATTCGGCTCGGTCCATGGCTACACGTCGCCAACCACGCAGTCTACGGAGGATCCGCAAGTCATCTTCCACCTGATCGATCCAACTTGCCCGCTGTGCACCTCGCCTTCTTGTTCCCGTCGGATCGTTGTCGAGAACCATTTTCACCGGATTACTGTCTGGCATTCTGGCTACGTGCCCGGCCCAGCGCAGTCGTCCGATTTTCGCGGTGTGCACGATGGATGGTTCTCCCAACAGCTGATGCAACTCGTGGTTCATTCGCCTCTTCCACGTTCCGTCCGCCATCTGCACCCCACCATAGATGGTGCGCAGCACTTTCCTTTCGAAAACTCCAAGTGCGCGTTGGTCCTCCACGAGCATCGTCCAGGTCTCGTGTCCTTAGAGGGCTACCGGTCTAATGAGCGTTTTGTAGATTGTCAGTTTGGTACGGCGGCGAACTCTATTCGATCGGAGCGTCTTGCGGAGTCCAAAGTACGTACGATTTCCAGCCACTATGCGTCTCCGAATTTCTCTGCTGGTATCATTTTCGGCAGTCACCAGTGAGCCCAAGTACACAAATTCTTTTACCACCTCGATTTCGTCACCACCGATGCAAACTCGCGGTGGGTGGCTTACATTGTCTTCTCTTGAACCTCTTCCTATCATGTACTTAGTCTTCGACGTGTTGATGACTAGCCCGATCCGCTTGGCTTCCCTCTTCAGTCTGATGTAGGCATCCTCCATCTTCTCAAAGTTACGTGTCATAATATCTATGTCGTCGGCGAAGCCAAATAGCTGGACGGACTTATTGAAAATTGTACCACTCGTGTTAATTCCTGCTCTTCGTATTACCCCTTCCAAAGCGATGTTAAATAGCAGACACGAAAGACCATTACCTTGCCGTAACCCTCTAAGCGTTTCGAAGGGACTCGAGAATGCCCCTGAAACTCGAACTACGCACATCACCCGATTAATCGTCGCTTTGATCAACCGTGTCAGTTTATCCGGAAATCCGTGTTCGTGCATTAGCTGCCATAGCTGGTCCCGATCGATTGTATCATATGCGGCTTTGAAGTCGATGAATAGATGATGTGTGAGCACGTTGTATTCGCGGCATTTCTGCAGTACTTGACAAATGGCGAACACCTGGTCCGTGGTGGAGCGTTCGCCCATAAAACCCGCCTGGTACTGCCCCACGAACTCTCTTGCAATTGGTGTTTGTCGGTGGCTTAAAATTTGGAAGAGCACCTTGTAGGCGACGTTCAGCAATGTGATTGCGTGGTAGTTGCTACAATCCAGCTTATCGCCCTTTTTGTAGATGGGACACACGACACCTTCCATCCACTCCTGCGGCAGTACCTCATCCTCCCAAACCTTGGTAATTACCCAGTGCAGCGCTCTAGCCAGTGGCTCACCACCGTGTTTAAACAGTTCTCCTGGTAGTTGGTCAACTCCATGGGCTTTGTTGTTTTTCAGCTGGCCGATCTTCTCCTAGATTTCCTGGAGATTCGGAGCCGGAAGTCGCATGTCCTGCGCGCGTGCTCCTAGGTTAATTACCATACCGCCACCGTTGTCTGCCACATCGCCATTCAGGTGCTCTTCGTAGTGCTTCCGCCACTTTTGGATAACCTCACGCTCGTTTGTAAAAACGTCCCCGTTTATGTCCTTACACATATCGGGCCCACCATGTTATGGGTGGACCTACTTGTCCCTTCGGTGGTGGCAATAAGAAATCGCCGTGCGGGTAGCATAGCTGAATCTTAACAATTGTGCTACTGCCCAGCAGCTGCTGTGGCAGTCGCTCTCTGAGTCAGAGACCGACGTCGCTATTCTTGCAGATCCGTACCGTGTCCCTGCCAATAACGGAAACTGGGTCGCGGACGACTCCAAGATGGTGGCGATCTGCACAACGGGTCCAAGAGGTCGTACACACACCTGTCGAAGGTGTCGCCATAGCTAAGATCAACGGGGTGTTCTATTGTAGCTGCTATGCCCCACTACGGTGGCCAATAGAGCAATTCACCCAAATGGTCGATAGGCTATCGTCCGACCTTGTAGGTCGGAAGCCGGTTGGCATAGCGGGGGACTTCAATGCTTGGGCAGTGGAGTGGGGAAGCCGCTGCACCAATCAGAGAGGTCAAGCTTTGTTAGAGGCTCTAGCAAAGTTGGAGGTCGTGTTAGCCAATGACGGCTCAACCAGCACGTTCCGTAGGAATGGAGTGGAGTCGTTCATTGATGTTACGTTCTGTAGCCCTGACCTAGTCGGGGGACTGAACTGGACAGTTGACGAGTGCTACACCCACAGCGACCACCTAGCCATCCGCTACGTGATCAGCTGTGGTGTGCAGCAACCAAGGTTGAGGAATCCTCGTCAGGTCCGTGGGTGGAAGGCTCAAAGCTTCGACAGCGAAGTTTTCACCCCGGCGCTGGGACTGGAGTTACCGACAGTCTTACAGGGGACGCACTGACAGCTGTCCTATCACGTGCATGCGATGCCAGCATGCAGAAGAGGGCACCACCGAGGAACGGTAGATCTCCAGCATACTGGTGGAGTGCAGCAATCGTAGACCTTCGGTCAACCTGCCTTAGGGCTAGGCGAAGGATGCTGAGAGCTCGCTCTGAGCAGTTGAGGGATGAACGCCGCTTGACGTTCAAAGCTGCTAAGTTGGCCCTTAACAAGGCCATCAGTAGCAGTAAGAGGAAGTGTTTTGGCAACCTATGCCTGAACGCCAATGCTAATCCTTGGGGCGATGCCTACAGGATAGTAATGGCGAAGACCAGAGGGGAGCTGGCGCCTCCCGAACGGTCGCCGAAAAGATTGAATCGCATTATTCAGGTTCTTTTCCCGTCCCATGCCACAAGCCCTTGGCCAACTCCAGCACCGCAGAACGCGAGTGGCAGCGGTGACGAACGAAGAGTTGCTTGCGGTGGCCCGAACCCTTGATACGAACAAAGCTCCGGGGCCCGACGGAGTGCCAAACCTCGCTATGAAGGCAGCGATCATGGCTAACCCTGACATGTTCAGGACAGACATACAGAGATGCCTGGACGAGCGCAGTTTCCTCAATAGGTGGAAGAGACAGAAGCTGGTGCCATCGGCGTATAGACCAATCTGCCTACTGGACACCACAGGGAAGTTGCTTGAGAGGATTATCCTCAACAGGCTTACCCCGTACACCGAAGGTACGAACGGCCTGTCAAGCAATCAGTTTGGGTTTCGTAAGGGTAGGTCCACGGTGGATGCTATCAACTCGGTTGTGAAAACTGCGGAAGTAGCGATACAACGCAAGCGGAGGGGAACTCGATTCTGTGCGATAGTGACGCTCGACGTCAAGAACGCATTCAGCAGCGCAAGCTGGAATGCCATCGCGCTCTCGTTACTCCGGTTGGGCATTCCGGTGGGCCTGTACAACATTTTGGAAAGCTATTTCTAGAATCGCGTACTCTTATACGAGACCGATGAAGGGGAGGGTAGTGCTTCTATCACCGCAGGAGTCCCTCAGGGATCTATCCTGGGCCCGGTGCTATGGTACACTATGTACGATAGTGTTTTAAGACTGAAGTTCCCCCCAGGTGTTAAGATCGTTGGCTTCGCCGACGACATAACGCTGGAGAGTCGATTGAGGAGGTGGAACTGACGGCGGCCCACGCGATCGCTATAGTAGAGGAATGGATGAGCTCAAGGCAGCTGGGGCTAGCTCATCACAAAACGGAGTTGGTTGTTGTTAACAACCGTAAGTCGGTACAGGAGGCAGTGGTTCGCATGGGCGACTGTGAGATCATTTCCAAGCGGGAGGTGAAGCTCCTCGGGGTGCTGATCGACGATAGACTGAACTTCGGCAGTCACGTAGATTACGCCTGCAGGAGAGCTTCGACAGCTATTGCGGCATTATCCAGGATGATGTCCAATAGCTCGGGGGTGCGCTCCAGTAGACGCAGGTTATTAGCTGGGGTTACAGTATCTATCCTTAGATACGGCGGCCCAGCTTAGGCCTCGGCGCTTTGCGTCGAAGGTAACCTGCAGAAGCTGGAGAGTATACACAGGCTAGCGTGTCTCAGAGTGATAAGTGCCTACCGCACGGTATCACGGAATGCAGCTTGTGTGATTGCGTGTATGTTACCCATTGGACTAGTCATACGGGAAGACGAGGAGAGTTGCGACATGCGCGGAACCAGAGGAGCCCGTAAAGCCATTAGAGTCACCTCGACTATCAAGTGGCAACGGGACTGGGATAACTCTTCTAAGGGTAGGTGGACCCATCGGCTGGTATCTAGCGTATCAAGATGGGTTAATAGGAGGCATGTGGAAGTTCTCTTCCATCTGACACAGTTCCTGTCAGGCCATGGCTGCTTTAGGTGGTACCTACATAGGTTTGGGCATACGGACTCTCCCATCTGCCCGGACTGCCCAGGGGTCGACGAAAATGCCGAGCACGTACTATTCGTATGTCCTCGTTTCGTCGATGTTAGGAGCGGAATGCTTGAGGTGTGCCGGAGGGACACTACTCCGGATAATCTTATCCAGGGGATATGTCAAGAGGTTGAAAAGTGAAATGGGTCTCGGCCGCTACCACTCAGATTGCCAGCATCTTGCAGCGCAATTGGCGCGCCGAGCAGCAGTCGGATAGCGCCGACTAGTGGGTAGCTAGTCTCGAGGGTGAGGTATCAGCGGGTAGTTAGTTAAGTAGTAGAGGAACTAGTGGGTAGCTAATTACAAGGTAGAGGAACTAGTGGGTAGCTAGTTGAGATTTGAAGCTAGTGGGTAGCTAGTATGTGGGCGTGCGTAGTCGCACGGACCCCTCCCAGAAGTAATGCCGCAAGACTGTTCCGGGGAGACTCAGGGTCTGTGAACAGGGTGGTTTTAGCGGGTCGGCAGTAGCTAAACCCCGTTTGCCGGTAGCTCACCGGTGTCTGGATGCAGATTTCCACCCTACTAGAAAAAAAAAACATATCGGGCTGTGGCACGTGGCCCTTACGTGAACGGTTCAACTTCTCATAGAACTTTCGTGCGTTATTAGCGCGGTACAGTTTCTCCGTCTCTTCACGGTCTCGATCTTCCTGCTGGCGCTTTTTACTCCGGAAAATCGAGTTTTGTCTGTTCCGCCCCCGTTTCTATCGTGCCTCGTTCAGTGTTGCAACCTGGTGCAGTGTTGCAACAATCTCGCCCATGCTGCATTCTTCTCCTCAACTAACTGCTAACTCCTCAACACATTCGCCGTCATACTAGTGCAGCGGTTGCGGTGCTTCCAATGGCGGATCAAATATCTCTCCAGCCATCTTCAAGAGATGCTGCGCCTAGCTGCTCTTTCGTTGGGAGTGCCACTTCCAGCTGCTGCGCGTAGTCTTGGGCTAGCCTACCGTCTTGTAGCCGCCCAATGTTTAGCCGCGGCGGACGACTTCGACGCGTGTTGATCACCGTCGAGAGTTTTGAGCGCAGGCATACTGCAACGAGGTAGTGATCGGATTCAATATTCGCACTGCGGTAAGTGCGTACGTTCGTGATGTCGGAGAAGAATTTACCGTCGATTAGAACGTTGTCGATTTGGTTTTCCGTTACTTGATTAGATGATTTCCATGTGGCCTTGTGGATATTCTTGCGGGGGAAGAAAGTGCTTTGGACTACCATTGCGCGGGAGGCTGAAAAGTTTATGCATCGTTGGCCGTTGTCGTTCGATACGGTATGCAGACTATTCGGTCCGATGACCGGTCTATACATTTCCTCCCTTCCTACCTGTCACCGATGACGATTTTGACGTACCGCAGTGGGCATCCATCGTATGTCTGCTCCAGCTGTGCGTAGAACGCTTCTTTCTCGTCGTCGGGTCTCCCTTCGTGTGGGCAGTGCACGTTGATGATGCTATAGTTGAAGAAACGGCCTTTTATCCTCAGCTTGCACATCCTTGCGTTGATTGGCTGCCACCCAATCACGCGTTGGCGCATCTTTCCCAGTACTATGAAGCCGGTTTCCAGCTCGTTGGTGGTGCCACAGCTTTGGTAGAAGGTAGCCGCTCGATGCCCACTTTTCCACACTTTCTGTCCTGTCCAGCAAATCTCCAGATTATTCTGTCGCAACCTGCGAAGCCTAGCGACTTGCAGTTCCATGTTCCAAGCTTCCAATCGTGTTCCTTTATTCGTCGCCTAGGTCGCTGCCGACTGTATCGTAGAGTTTCCATTTCCCGGCCATTTTTGCTGTCCCGGGATTCGGGATGAAAATTCTTGTATATCCCGGGAAATCCCGGGATCCCGGGAATTTTCGATGTTTTTAAAAACATTGTTTTTTGTTTTGAAAAGTGTTTTTCGAAATTTAGTTCAAATAAAGTTCATATTTTAGAAATGCCAGATGATACAGAATTCAAATTAAAACTAAATTCAATTTCAATTAAAATCGATCCTTGGTTTGACTTGGTTTTAAATAGTATTTGCGTTTGTATCGGAAAGTAGGGTTTCTGGGACAAATGTTAGCCGAGTGTGAAAAGACGCGTTCGATGTCCGTCGAAGTAGGCTTGATTGTTTGTATTATATATTGGATTTAGACCTTTTTTAAGATTTCAATCAAGCAGCGTATAGCGTATAGAAGGGCCTGCGCATACCTTCTGCTCGTCGGAGGGCCGTCGTGTCAGGGCTGTTTAGCGTCCCACCTAACACCAGGACTTGGGCTTGTGCGATTTGAGCGGCACACGGTCGCTTTGGCGGAGCCTACTTGCGGATACATGCAGCTTTTTATAGAGGTTTAACAGGGCCCACTGTCAAACCCCACCACATCCTAGGCAGGCGCCACAACTCGCAGATGGCGTGGGGAGGGCAATCATTTATTATGTATTTATTTTGGTGGTTTATCTTAATGCTATTTCCTCATCAGGTTGGCGCTCATTGAATAGGAAATGCGAATTATATTTGAAGATGTTTTCTTAAATATAGAAGTCACTCCGGCCTTAGTCTGAGAAATATTCATTCCGCAAGCAGGACAAATCGCCACTGACGACGGGCCACCATTTATGGAAGGCTTCCCGCCTCCCTGTTAAGTCTCAAGCCTAGGACCCATCCTCATCCATCCTGAAACTACGAAGTTTTCCAACCTGGAGTCGCCTGGAGTATTTTGGTTTACGTCCCTCTCTTCTTACTAACTGTTCTTTGTTCTTTATTCTTTATTTAATTACGATAATAATGATATAAATTGTAAATATCATAAATAATTGCGACTTCGTGAAGTAGTGCTATATATGCCTGAGTCCAAAATAAAAACAATTTGTAAAAAATAATGAATTTCATAAATAAACCATTTCTAATTGGGTAAAACGTCCTATCGTTGTGGTATGTCCTAATGTTGCGTTAGTGTTTAAATAGTTTATCCTGGATGTAATACCATACAAAACAAGTTCTGGATTCGCTACAACTCTTTGAATCAACCACTAGAACGCTTTTTGTTTGACAAAATTCCGTTCAAAATGATGAAAAATCAACATTTTTCATTAAAAAAAAGCTTCATTTGAGCTTATTATTACCCTAGCAGCACACGTGTCCCACATAGGTTACTGGCAGTAACTTACTGCAACTCTTATGTGACCAGATTTAGTCACAACCAAGTTGCTGCAACCATTTTTTTTTCAGACTTGTGTTGCTCGGGTGCGGTAGTACTAAGGTCCTTTTGTTGTGGTATCGCGCTCCATAAGAAATACAAGCAATGCCGCAACAATAGGACTGGCCTTTAAAAAATATCGTAACTCGCAACGGCAACTGCGTCCTATTATTGTGGTAGTTTGTTTTTATTGTGATCAAAAACTTTCGAAATCAATTTTGTTTTGACCCTCCATAATAGCTTGTTTTACCCTACCTATGCTATATTTCAACAACCGACAAAAAACCTCCTAAAAATGACATGTTTTGGATTTCAGAAGGTAAAAGCCCCCTTAATCCAAAATAATTTATTCTCATATCATCAGCAATATCCATCATCATCATCATGCAAAAAAAAATACTGCTAAATTTATCACGAAATTAGATTCAAACTTTCTGAAAGCAGAAAAATTACAGTTCAGGTCTTGTACAAAACCTTATGAGAATGTGTTGAAATAATAAAGTGAAAAAATTATACGTAAACAAAGCCTGAACATTGTTTCTTTATTCCGAAATTCATGACAATTGGTTGAAAGACTAATTTTTGGCGAGTAGTTTCAAATTACCCAAATCAACTGCAGGTACCCTTTAATAAGCAATCCAAAAGAAACTTTTCTTTATATTTTCTTCCACTAGATTTAAATTCTAAATGACACCCAAAAGGCATAAACTACTAGAAGAGAACATAGCTTCCAACACGTAGGTTGCAACAGCTATGACGAAAATAGTTTTCCTACATACCAGCGGGATTTCCTAACACATTCACGCCCGGTCACGTTTTTCGTTCACAAGCACCCCGTGAAACACTGCATTTCTCACCGTCGTCGTCGTGGTCCTGTGTAGGTAGCAGTTTCTGTCGCTCAGCCTATGCATGCTCGGAGAAGTGGGCGGTTGAGGTTGCGGTGTTAAGGTTCGGACTAAGCGTCGCCACCCACCGCAAGCCAGTATGTAGTAGCTGAAGGAAAGCCGATCCACAGAAACCAGTTGGGAAAGCCACGACGACACGTAATGGACGGCGGACTTGATAGTTGACATTCGAAATAAATTTCGGCGGATGAAATCTGGTTTTCCTAGGTATGCCATCATGAAATAATTTTCGAAGTGACTTTTTTATGCAGGTCGGTAATCTCTCCGCACCGTAAGGAATTGCATTTTCTCTCAGAACAGCATATGGTCATTGTTGCATTTTTTTTGTTAATTTGAATAATTTGTATATATTCTTCTGTATATTTAAATAAATTAGAAGTTATTATTGACTTAAAAATTACAAGCACATGTACATACAAGTTTTATTTATTAAACTTTTTTTGTAAATGTGGATTCTAAATCCAAATTCTCTCAAGCAAGGGTCGTGCTTCGCTTCAACTCCCTCATTTCTCTCCTCCTTCTACTTCCCACTGTGGTGCAAGATCACCCACAAGTGGGTGGCAAAGATCGCGAAGCTGATTCATTTGCGTCGCGACATTCGATTTTTCAGTCTGGAGGGGCTGTCTGGCTCGAATTACATCTACCGCTATTACGAAATTTGTAGTAGGTATCCACTATGCAGCAAAGTATAGGGCGGTTGTTGAGTCTTAGTGCCAGCAGCTGGGAAAAATCTAGAAGGCGACGCTGAACTCGCGTCTCACACTTGGCCGTGCTCCGACGACACAGTAGGCGTAGGCGTCGATTGGTGCCATTTTGGGACCATGCAGTAGGCGGTTTTTCCCGCTCTGTCATCGGCGACGGCAATCGAAGAAAGTTGTTGGCATTGAGTGCGCCGCGGCGGCGATGGAGTATTGCCAAGTGCAGTTATGATTGCAAAGTTCAATGATATCTCGAAAGCAGGATTCCCCTCAGAGCCACAACACTGCAGGCACGATATGTGCCTATTCTAATGGGATTCAAAACAGCAATAAGACTTTTAATTGCTTTATGGCACTTTCGCTACAGCGACATAATGGTAAACAACGTTGCAAAATGCGATAATTACTGACAATCGCACCACAGCTACGATAATTGCGTTTTCCGCGCTTCATCCCCGGCTAGTAATCATGCATGGCTTCATATAGGTAGTGTAGCGAATAAAGTTCAATATTATCGCAGGGCAAAGAGTGAGAACATGAATGTGTTTGCTTTGACGTGCAACACTATCCTAGCAGTTACCACTGACTGCATATTACAGGGCTGGTGATATGTTTCTTATTTGACAAGAAGTTAAGAAATTAAAAAATTAAGAAATTAAGAAATTAAGAAATTAAGAAATTCAGAAATTAAGAAATTAAAAATTAAGAAATTAAGAAATTTCTTAATTTCCTATTTCTTAATTTCTTAATTTCTTAATTTCTTAATTTCTTAATTTCTTAATTTTTTAATATCCTAATTTCTTAATTTATTAATTTCTTAATTTCTTAATTTCTTAATTTCTTAATTTCTAAATTTCTATATTTCTCAAGTTCTAAAGTTATAAATTTCTAAATTTCCAAATTTCTAAATTTCTAAATTTCTAAAGTTCTAAAGTTCTAAAGTTCTAAATTTCTAAATTTTAAAATTTCAAAATTTCAAAATTTCAAAACCTTAAATTTTTAAAATTTCAAAATTTTAAAATTTCAAAATTTCAAAATTTTTAAATTTCTAAATTTCTAATTTTTTAAATTTTTAATTTCTAAATTTCTAAAGTTATAAATTTCAAAATTTCAAGATTTCAAAATTTCAATATTTCAATATTTCAAAACTTCAAGAAATTTCTGAATTTCCTATTTCTTAATTTCTTAATTTCTTAATTTCTTAATTTTTAATTTCTTAATTTCTTAATTTCTTAATTTCTTAGTTTCTTAATTTCTTAATATCTTAATTTCTTAATTTCCTAAATTCTTAATTTCTTTATTTCTTAATTTCTTAATTTCAAAATTTCAAATTTTCAAAGTTTCAAATTTAATTCAGAAATTTAAAAATTTTGAAATTTTGAAATTTTAAAATTTTGAAATTTTAAAATTTTGAAATTTTGAAATTTTGAAATTTTGAAATTTTGAAATTTTGAAATTTTGAAATTTTGAAATTTTGAAATTTTGAAATTTTGAAATTTTGAAATTTTGAAATTTTGAAATTTTGAAATTTTGAAATTTTAAAATTTTGAAATTTTGAAATTTTGAAGTTTTGAAATTTTAAAAAAACATTGAAATTTTAAAATTTAGAAATTTAAAAATTTTGAAATTTAATTTAGAAATTTAAAAATTTAGAAATGTTGAATATTGAAATTTTTAAATTTTGAAGTTTTGAAATATTGAAATTTTGAAATTTTAAAATTCTGAAATTTTAAAATTTTGAAATTTTGAGATTTTGAAATTTTGAAATTTTGAAATTTTGAAATTTTGAAATTTTGAAATATTGAAATATTGAAATTTTGAAATTTTGAAAACTTGAAATTTTGAAATTTGAAACTTTAGAAATTTAGAAATTCAGAAATTTAGAAATTTAGAAATTTTGAAATTTTAAAATTTTGAGATTTTGAAATTTTGAAATTTTAAAATTTTGAGATTTTGAAATTTTGAAATTTGGAAATTTTGAAATTTTAAAATTTAGAATTTTAGAAATTTAGAAATTTAGAACTTTAGAACTTTAGAACTTTAGAAATTTAGAAATTTAGAAATTTATAACTTTAGAACTTGAGAAATATAGAAATTAAGAAATTAAGAAATTAAGAAATTAAGAAATTAAGAAATAAAGAAATTAATAAATTAGGAAATTAAGAAATTAAGAAATTAAGAAATTAAGAAATTAGGAAATTAAGAAATTAAGAAATTAAGAAATTAAGAAATTAAGAAATTAATAAATTAAGAAATTAGGAAATTAAGAAATTAAAAAATTAAGAAATTAAGAAATTAAGAAATTAAGAAATTAAGAAGTTAAGAAATTAAGAAATTAAGAAAATAAGAAATTAAGAAATTAAGAAATAGGAAATTAAGAAATTTCTTAATTTCTTAATTTTTAATTTCTCAATTTCTGAATTTCTTAATTTTTTTTATTTCTTAACTTCTTGTCAAATAAGAAACATATCACCAGCCCTGTAATATGCAGCAGTGGTAACATTCCTTACTTTTTATTTCTCAATTTCTTAATTTCTTAATTTCTTAATTTCTTAATTTCTTAATTTCTTAATTTCTTAATTTCTTAATTTCTTAATTTCTTAATTTTTTAATTTCTTAGTTT
Organism: Armigeres subalbatus; assembly: GCF_024139115.2. Classification (NCBI taxonomy): domain Eukaryota; kingdom Metazoa; phylum Arthropoda; class Insecta; order Diptera; family Culicidae; genus Armigeres; species Armigeres subalbatus. The sequence goes on along the minus strand of NC_085141.1, from coordinate 220,412,407 downwards.
CTTAATTTCTTAATTTCTTAATTTCTTAATTTCTTAATTTCTATATTTCCCAAGTTCTAAAGTTATAAATTTCTAAATTTCCAAATTTCTAAATTTCTAAAGTTCTAAAGTTCTAAAGTTATAAATTTCTAAATTTCTAAATTTCTAAATTTTAAAATTTCAAAATTTCCAAATTTCTAAATCTCAAAATTTAAAAATTTAAAAATAAAAAAATAATTTTTTTTTCAAAATTTCAAAATTTCAAAATTTCAAAATCTCAAAATTTTAAAATTTCAAAATTTTAAAATTTCTAAATTTTTAAATTTCTAAATTTCTAAATTTCTAAATTTCTAAAGTTATAAATTTCAAAATTTCAAGATTTCAAAATTTCTAAAGTTATGAATTTCAAAATTTCAAGATTTCAAAATTTCAAAATTTCAATATTTAAAAATTTCAAAATTTCAAAATCTCAAAATTTCAAAAAAATTTAAATTTTAAAATTTAGAAATTTGGAAATTTTGAAATTTTAAAATTTAAAAATTTAGAAATTTTGAAATCTTGAAATTTTGAAATTCATAACTTTAGAAATTTTGAAATCTTGAAATTTTGAAATTTATAACTTTAGAAATTTAGAAATTTAGAAATTTAGAAATTTAGAAATTTAGAAATTTAGAAATTTAGAAATTTAGAAATTTAGAAATTTTTAAAATTTTGAAATTTTGAAATTTTGAAATTTTGAAATTTTGAAATTTTGAAATTTTGAAATTTTGAAATTTTGAAATTTTGAAATTTTGAAATTTTGAAATTTTGAAATTTTGAAATTTTGAAATTTTGAAATTTTGAAATTTTGAAATTTGAAATTTTGAAATTTTGAAATTTTGAAATTTTGAAATTTTGAAATTTTGAAATTTTGAAATTTTGAAATTTTGAAATTTTGAAATTTTGAAATTTTGAAATTTTGAAATTTTGAAATTTTGAAATTTTGAAATTTGAAATTTTGAAATTTTGAAATTTTGAAATTTTGAAATTTTAAAATTTAGAAATTTAGAAATTTAGAAATTTAAAAATTGAAAAATTTTGAAACTTTAAAATTTTGAAATTTTGAAATTTTGAAATTTTGAAATTTTGAAATTTTAAAATTTTGATATTTTGAAATTTTTATATTTTTAAATTTTTAAATTTTTAAACTTTTAAATTTTGAAATTTAGAAATTTAGAAATTTAGAAATTTTGAAATTTTAAAATTTAGAAATTAAGAAATTTAGAACTTTAGAACTTTAGAACTTTAGAAATTTACAATATTTGGAAATTTAGAAATTTAGAAATTTATAACTTTAGAACTTTAGAAATATAGAAATTAAGAAATTAAGAAATTAAGAAATTAAGAAATTAAGAAATTAAGAAATTAAGAAATTAAGAAATTAAGAAATTAAGAAATTAAGAAATTAAGAAATTAAGAAATTAAGAAATTAAAAATTAAGGAATTAAGAAATTAAGAAATTAAAAAATTAAGAAATTAAGAAATTAAGAAATTGAGAAATTAAAAGTAAGGAATGTTACCACTGCTGCATATTACAGGGCTGGTGATATGTTTCTTACTTGACAAGAAGTTAAGGAATAAAAAAAATTAAGAAATTCAGAAATTGAGAAATTAAAAATTAAGAAATTAAGAAATTTCTTAATTTCTTTATTTCTTAATTTCTTAATTTCTTAATTTCTTAATTTCTTAATTTCTTAATTTCTTAATTTCTTAATTTCTTAATTCCTTAATTTCTTAATTTCTTAATTTCTTAATTTCTTAATTTCTTAATTTCTTAATTTCTTAATTTCCTAATTTCTTAATTTCTTAATTTCTTAATTTTTAATTTTTTAATTTCTAAATTTCTTAAGTTCTTAATTTCTTAATTTCTTAAATTCTTAATTTCTTAAATTCTTAATTTCTTAAATTCTTAATTTCTTAAATTCTTAATTTCTTAAATTCTTAATTTCTTAAATTCTTAATTTCTTAATTTCTTAATTTCTTAAATTCTTAATTTCTTAATTTCAAAATTTCAAGTTTTCAAATTTTCAAATTTAATTTAGAAATTTAAAAATTTAGAAATTTCTTAATTTCTTAATTTCTTAATTTCTTAATTTCTTAATTTCTTAATTTCTTAATTTCTTAATTTCTTAATTTCTTAATTTCTTAATTTCTTAATTTTTTAATTTCTTATTTTCTTAATTTCTTAATTTCTTAATTTCTTAATTTCTTAATTTCTTAATTTCTAAATTTCTAAAGTTCTAAAGTTCTAAAGTTCTAAATTTCTAAAGTTCTAAATTTCTAAATTTCTTTCTAAATTTCTAAATTTCTAAATTTCTAAATTTCTAAATTTCTAAATTTCTAAATTTTTAAATTTCTAAAATTCTAATGTTATAAATTTCAAAATTTCAAAATTTCAAGATTTCAAAATTTCAAGATTTCAAAATTTCAAAATTTCAAAATTTCAAAATTTCAAAATTTCAAAATTTCAAAATTTCAAAATTTCAAAATTTCAAAATTTCAAAATTTCTGAATTTCTGAATTTTTGAATTTCTAAATTTCTGAATTTCTGATTTTCAAAATTTCAAAATTTCTGAATTTCCGAATTTCTGATTTTTTCGAATTTCTGATTTTCTGAATTTCTAAATTTCTAAATTTCTAAATTTTTAAATTTCTTAATTTCTGAATTTCTAAATATCTAAATATCTAAATTTCTAAATTTCTTAATTTCTGAATTTCTGAATTTCTGAATTTCTGAATTTCTAAATTTTTGAATTGAGGAGTTGAGGAATTAACTAATTAGGAAATGAAGGAATAAAATTACCAAACAGTATGCGATTCACGAAATTATTTGAACCATTTGTTTGAGAAACTGCATATGTCCATTTTACACAATTTCGAGAAAACAACAAAAAACTGTTTTTGGACAAATTGGCACCGAACCTTTCGATTTCTTCGATACATATCAATAGTTTTTGGCAAAACTCAACACCCTGAGGCACTTCCAGTGCAAAAACTGTAAACAGTACTCCATAATTGCTCTTCAAAGTGCGTGGACTTATGTAGTTTCTCAAACAAACGAAAAAAATTTCATACATTCCTGAACAAAACATTTTTTTTCGTATTTTTTGCCAGAATACGTATTTTTGGAAGAGGATTCAGAATACATAAAAATCTCATTTTGGCCAAAAATGTTACATATGCATTTTCTCAAACAAACGGTTCATTTGTATCATAATGCTATCTAGGAATTAGAATAAAAATTCTTCATTAAGCATTTTCACCGGCCGCTACCAGCCCTTGTTTCTGCCTATCTGCCTGCCAACTATCGGCAGCCCTCGTTGCTATCAGGAAAGGCAAATCGCATTCACATTTCACCACTCGAGCAACAGCACTAAAGAGGAACTTCCTCACCTCGCTGCACGGCACGAAAGCACATGAACTTTGCAGAGTGCTCTTGTTTAAGTAGACCTCACAAGCACGCTCTTCATGCCGGGCGCACCCCGCCCGTTCGGTCTGCCGCGCTGCGTCCTTATCTATCGTGTGTGCCACGTTCAATGAAATGAAGAAAAAAGAGCAAAAACTCATTGTAAATATGGGTTTACATAAACTTTCCTAGTTTTCCGTTCCGTCTCCCGTCGGCACCCCTTCTAGGCAGCTGCTGCCAGTTCTGCCGGCGGTAGGTAATTGTTAGTTAGTAGTGCGCTGTTTAGCTTGCACAAAGCTTTTCCAATGAGTGTGCGAGAAGCACTTTACGGCGAACTACGTCGTGCTCTACATACGGTGCCTTTGCAATAGTTCAATAAACTTTGGTGTTCTACAAAACGTACTCACGTGTGTGATTCTTTGCTATCGCGGAGGAACATTCGTGGCTATTTTTAGAAGATTTATATTATTTTGCTTGATGCGGGGCAACATTAAGAAATTATGTTGAAGCTCTAGGAAGCATGAGCTCTAGAAACCTTAAACCTCAACCTAAAATGTTGCGTAATAAATATATATTTTTTAATGACCTGGCCCGAATAACTGATAACTTGACTTTTGTTAACATCAAAAGCTGGACTAGATTTGAAAATGAAAATCAGAATAAAACTTTTCAGTTAATATCAAGGAGTGTTATTCAACCTAATTATTATTTGAAGTGTTCTAGTCGTGTGAAAACATTATTGCAAAATAAATGAAAATCGTAAAATACATGATGGAATAAAATCAAACTGGATTCAAATATTTATTTCCCATTTTTCACCTGTGTGTAGCATACTAGCATATCATGTCAGGAAAATCCAACAATCAGCAATAAGGATAAACCCATTAGCATAAATTATCGAATACCTAATTAGCTACCATTATCTTGTCATTGTCATTTGTCTACGAAAAGTACTCTTTACGGTTTTACCTAAAACAAACCCACTAACGGGTTTTGCCCAAAACATCACATTATAAACATCAACAATAAACGCCTTAACCTTAAGCACACTTCCAATGTCAGACACCACACCGTTATATTATTATTTTACCTACTCACGTGTTTGGGTCACGTACCTGAACGCAAGAAGACAATTGTAAACTAGTATTTAAGAAAGATACAATAAAGAAACGACGTTCATTCTTACTCAAGTCAAATCCAGACGGACATGCTGTCCGATGTGTTGTGAATCTGTTCAAGTTATCACCACCCGTGCAGGAGCACACCTAATGGCGAACCGTGACTCTAATCGGCGATCTAGCCTTTGCTGTTTGTACAAAGTGTCTAAGTAGCTCAGTGCGATCCGGACTTATAATCGGCAACCTATAGTTATCAGCGGAAAATTAGTGAAATCAAAGCCTGAAAATGTGGTTCGGTGACACGATAATCAACCATAATGAGAACACCATCGAAGTGCGAGTGATAGCGGGCACGTTTGTTATTATGCTAGGCGTACTGGTCGCTTACATGTGTATACGCGCCCACAATAAGTTCACAAGTGCGAAAATCCGACAAGCCGCCCAGGCGGAGATCCAATTAAATAACATACGCACACAGTGAGAACAAAAGTGCACACGCAGAAAAACGAACTAATGATAAAACTCGCGTGCGGCGTAAGGGGCTGTTGGCCCATAATAGTGACGACGACAACAGAGGGCAGTACGTCCACTCATTTAGTGGAAACTACCGAAAGTGAGGAATACTTACAAGTGCCAATGGAACAATTTAACATCAATGAAAACGTTATGTACTTAGCAATAATCGCCACGTTAGCGATAGCGGTGATAGTGCTTACAATCATCATTGCGCTATACAAACACAAACAACAAAAGAAGAAAAGTGAACAAGCAAAACTGATCAAAATAATCATAGCGACAGCGCAAGCCAGCGCAGTGAAGGATAGTGAAATGCAATAAGTCAGCCGTAGTTAGCAACATCCAATCATCACAACAAGGGGCGAACGGTCGAAGCCAGACCACCCTACGAGACGCTACAACGAGTGCGGAGACATCACACATTGTCAGGGGCGAACGGTCAAACCTGACCACCCTGAAGACTGCCGGTGCCAGCAACCGTGGTAGCAGTAATACCGTTATACGAAGTAGTGAAAAACATACAGGTATGAAAAAAAAAAGTGCTAGAATATATTTATAATTCATATGATAAGCAATGATGGACTAGTGTGATGTGGAAAAACAATACTAAAATTCTTTCAACGACAATTAAAAATTTGTTATAAATGTAAAATCCTTTTATTTGAAACTAAATGAATAGACTGAGAACGATCGATGAGTACGTTAGAAGGGAACATACAAATTTGTTGAAGAATATAAAACGTCCTCGGTCTCTACAGGGAATACTAGAAAAGGGCGAAATACTCAAAGATTTTTAAATGAATATAAATCGGTCTTAAACAAAAACAGGCGTTGTCTTTCGGATACACAGTGGAACGACGAAGTGAAAATTTACCAAGCGTTAAAGGCTCGATACATGGAATGTACTAAAATCTTAGAAAATACACAAATTTTGAAAAATACGCAAATTTCCACTCCGTCCAAACCTACTCTAAAGTCTGTAGCAAACTCGATAATTTTTTGTAAAAGGTTAAGTGGAAACTTCAGAACGTGGGAAAATTCCCCACCGTTTCCATCACGTCTAATCCAACCCCAATTAGCAAGCAGAACCCTACCACCATTTCAATCATGCCTTCGAGACACCTAACGAAACTTTTGACATCAAATCTGCTCCAGCACTCGTGCAGCCGTAAGATGGCTCTGCCGAGGGCTGGACGCATTTTTGGATGCCACTAGCTTGTTAGAGGAGATAACAGCAAACAATATGGTACCCAGGGCCATAAAATTCTTGAAAACACGTCTTACTGGCAAAGCCAGGCTGGGATTACCAGAAAACCTCAACACAATTGACGAACTAGCGCAAAACGTCAAACAACGATGCGCTAGCAAAATCACACCAGACAATGTGGTGGCAAAACTGAGAGCGGTTAAGCAGAAAGGATCTGTAGAAAATTTTTGCGACGAAGTAGACACGCTTACAAACAAACTGAAGGCGGTCTACATCGAGCAGGGTATTCCCGTGCAATTAGCAAACAGCATGGCAACAAAAACGGGCGTTGAAACCCTAATTAATGGTACCAACTCCCAGGATAATAAAATTATATTGAAAGCAGGGACTTTCAATGACATAAAAGATGCGACACAAAAATGTTGGAAAATTCAAACAATAACAACCAACATGCTCAGGTACTCTCGTTCAACACACGCGATGCCAATACACATAGTAATCAAGGACAACACTCTAGGAACTACCGCGGAAACTACAGAAACCAAAGTTCCAGCAATAGAGATTCAAATTACTACCCTAGAAATTATTCGAACAACCGTTTCAGAGGCGGTCGGCCGCAACAACACCGCTCACAATTTAATCAATCACAATTCAATCAACCGCCACAACGACGGTATTACGGGTATAATAATAACCGTTTCCAGCGCGGAAGATCAAATTTCAATACGAGAAACATTTTCACAGCGAGCGCGCAGGAGCAAGCAATGCAAGTGCCAATGCCATTCAATACTCCGATGGCAGTGGTAGGAAACCAACAACAAGGAATGTTGACGATGCCACCGGGAGGCCCGGTTATGCAACCAGGTGGCTCGATGCAAAATAACGCTTTTAGGGCACCTGGGTCAGTTCATGACCCCACAAAATTAGTATACACAATCAACACCAGTGCAGCCAATTTTGTGACACTGTATGTCCAATCGTCCAAATGTACATTTATAGTAGACTCAGGGCAGAAATTTCCATCATTAAACAAAGAAAATTAAGCCCCACGCAACCATTTGATTTTTGCAAAATATTTAAAGTGACAGGCATTACAGAAGGTTTTACCAATACAGTGGGCGAGGCTCAAACCTGTATAACCTTCGCTAATGGTTTAACGTTAGAACATACACTTCAGATAGTCGGGAACGACTTTCCGATATTAACCGACGGTATATTAGGTCAGGATTTTTCGTTAAATATAGATGCACCCTAGACTACGAGAACTGGTTGCTCAACTTTAGTTTCAATAATTGTTTGGTATCAGTACCAATCGAAGATAAATTTAACAACAGCATCATCATTCCAGCGAGATGCGAAGTGGTCAGAAAATTTCCAAATCTTAATGTTACAGCCGAATCAGTAGTATTATCACAGGAAATCCTCCCTGGAGTGTTCTGTGCAAACACTATTGTTTCACAAAGTGCTCCATATGTAAAAATTGTAAATACCACCTTCAAACAAGTGGCTATTACACACTTTGAACCAAAAATCGACTTGTTAGATGATTACATTAAACCTAAAAACAGGAGCAATGTTCCTCAGAAGGACCGGGACACACGATTGAGTAAAATCTTTTCAGAAATTAACATGGACCAAGTCTTACCCAGCGTAAAACCAAAACTTAAAAACTTAATTAATGAATTCTCTGATGTATTTTGCTTACCTGGAGAAAAGTTGACGACCAACAATTTTATTCACAGCATATCCCATTACAGGATACTTCACCCGTGTACATACCAAATTATAAATCCATACATTCGCAACAAGAAGAAATTCAAAGTCAGGTGAAAAAACTTCTGGATGAAGACATTATTGAACCTTCAGTGTCTTCTTACAATTCCCCAATTCTCCTAGTACCGAAAAAGTCTGATGATAGTTCAAAAAATGGAGACTTGTAGTGGACTTCAGGCAATTAAACAAAAAGGTATTAGCAGATAAATTTCCACTACCACGCATAGACACAATTTTGGACCAATTGGGAAGAGCAAAGTACTTCAGTACTCTTGATCTTATGTCAGGATTCCATCAAATCCCACTAGACCAAGAATCCAGGAAGTACACCGCATTCTCTACTTCCTCAGGTCATTTCCAGTTTAAACGATTACCTTTTGGTTTAAATATCAGTCCCAACAGTTTTCAGAGAATGATGAACATAGCAATGGCTGGACTTACTCCAGAATGTGCGTTCATCTACATTGATGATATTGTAGTTACAGGATGTTCTGCTGATCATCACCTTGATAACTTACGAAAAACATTTGAGCGTTTAAGGCATTACAATTTAAAACTTAATGCCAGCAAATGTAAATTTTTCGGACTGAGGTTACCTATCTCGGTCATAAAATTACCGATAAAGGAATACTTCCAGATGACTCCAAATTCGATGTATTGAAAAATTTTCCTAGACCCACGAATGCTGAAGAGGCACGCAGATTTGTAGCATTCTGCAATTACTACAGGAAGTTTGTGCCAAACTTCGCGCACATTGCCAAACCATTAAACGAATTACAAAAGAAAGGTTCAACATTTCAATGGACCAAGGCCCATGAAGAAGGTTTCCAGAAACTCAAACAATATCTAATGTCACCCCAAATTTTACGCTACCCAGATTTTTCAAAGAAATTTATTGTCACTACAGACGCGTCAGATATAGCATGTGGTGCAGTACTCTCCCAAATGTACGAAGATGGAGATTTCCCAGTTGCTTTTGCAAGCAAAAGTTTCACACCCGGTGAACGTAATAAACCAATAATCGAAAAAGAGTTAACAGCAATCCATTGGGCAGTTAACTATTTCACACCATATTTGTACGGAAGAAGGTTCTTGGTTAGAACAGACCATAGGCCTCTGGTATACCTATTCAATATGAAAAATCCTACGTCAAAACTCACTAGGATGAGAGTTGATTTAGAAGATTTTAATTTCGATATCGAGTTCGTAGCGGGAAAAGCAAACGTTTGTGCGGACGCGCTCTCACGTATTGTAATTCCTACTACTTCAGAACAACTTAAAAGTCTAAGTGTTCTTGTGGTTAACACAAGAGCCATGACAAAGAAGAAAGAAACATTAAAAATACCCACGGATTCACAGGAAGCTAACAGTGAGACTGATCACCTCACAGCTTGGCAAACTGAGAACCCTTCTCAGACCAATAAACTCCTTAAACTCGATGGTAGCGTGCACAACAATCGGTTAAGGATGTCCATTTTTAATCATAATTATAGAAAGATGCTAGGAACAGTTAACGTAACATTCACGCGCGAAAATGGAAGTCAAGCTTTAGAGTTTGCTCTTCTAGAAATATCGAAATATACGAAGCATTACAAGAGAGATAAGCTAGCACTCTCAACGGAAAACGAAATATTTAATTTTATCTCGCTCCATACACTCAAGGAAATCGCAAACAATGCCATTTCCACGTACGAGATAATACTTTATAAACCCCAGACGTTTATAGAAAATGAAGAGGATATCAATGAAATACTAACACATTATCACATGACACCTACGGGAGGTCATATAGGCCAACATCGGCTATATTTAAAATTGAGAGAAATATATAAGTTCAAAAACATGAAAAATTTAATATCAAACTTTGTCAGAAATTGTGAAAAATGTAAGGTGAATAAAGTAACCAGACATACTAAGCAGCCAGAAGTAGTCACTACGACTCCTTCTAGACCATTTGAAGTCCTTTCAGTAGACACTGCAGGTCCACTGACAAGAACTGATAAAGGGAACAGGTATATTTTGACAATACAATGTAATTTAACTAAATATGTGGTACTTGTACCAGTACCTACAAAGGAAGCTGCAATATTAGCCAGAGCACTAGTATACAATTTTATCCTGATCTATGGATCATTCTTGGAAATTAGAACTGACCAAGGATCAGAGTATAATAATGAGGTTATGGAACGAATTTGTAAACTATTGGAAATAAAACAAAATTTTTCGACAGCATACCACCCACAGTCAATTGGAGCACTGGAGAGAAATCACAGATGTTTAAACGAATATCTGAGATGTTTCACCAATGCTCATCAAACAGATTGGGATGATTGGGTAAAATTTTATGAATTCACATTCAATACTACACCACACACCGAACATGGCTACACTCCTTATGAGTTAGTATTCGGCAAGAAAGCTAGGCTACCGCAAGATTCTAAAAATTTAAACTCAACAATTGAACCAATTTATAATCTTGATCAGTATGATGCCGAACTAAAATTTAGACTCCAAAACTCCAACCAAATAGCTAGAGATAGCTTGATTCAGAGTAAACAAAACCGACAAATTGCAGCAAATACAAATACAAACCCTATTTTATTAAGCGTAGGAGATAAAGTTTATATCACAAACGAAAATAGGAAGAAATTAGACCCTTTTACATCGGCCCATACGTAATAATTAAATCAGAAGAACCAAATTGTATAATCAAACATACGGTCACAAATAAACAGTCCAAAGTTCACAAAAATAGATTGATTAAAGCGTAAAAAGTTAGGAGCGTACATCACTTCATATTGAAATTATATATATTTTTTATTCTTTTCGAATGGTTACACCATTCTCCTAAAGGGGAGGTGTAGCATACTAGCATATCATGTCAGGAAAATCCAACAATCAGCAATAAGGATAAACCCATTAGCATAAATTATCGAATACCTAATTAGCTACCATTATCTTGTCATTGTCATTTGTCTACGAAAAGTACTCTTTACGGTTTTACCTAAAACAAACCCACTAACGGGTTTTGCCCAAAACATCACATTATAAACATCAACAATAAACGCCTTAACCTTAAGCACACTTCCAATGTCAGACACCACACCGTTATATTATTATTTTACCTACTCACGTGTTTGGGTCACGTACCTGAACGCAAGAAGACAATTGTAAACTAGTATTTAAGAAAGATACAATAAAGAAACGACGTTCATTCTTACTCAAGTCAAATCCAGACGGACATGCTGTCCGATGTGTTGTGAATCTGTTCAAGTTATCACCACCCGTGCAGGAGCACACCTAATGTGTAACATCACAATGCATCAGCACAATTTCACTGCCTTCTGTTCAGCCATATAGCGCGAACGTGAACTCGGCTGGCAGAAACCTTTACATTCATCATATCATGTCGCACTAGACCTAGGAACTTACTCAAGACGGGTGAGCTTCAGCCTCATGTCTCTATAGCTAGGGGAAAAAAATAGAATCTTTACACATGCAACCCACACAATCCCTGCCCTCTGCTGACAGCAGAAAAAAATGCAACCAACAAAACGGGGTGGGTAATCGGAGTCTACGAGCATCATCATCGCCCGCGCCGCAAGCAGCAAAAATAACAATATCAGTAGCAAACAAACGAGTCAGCAACCGTTTTGTAGGTCAATAGTTGTGATTGCGTAAAGAAAACTATCGCGTGTGTGCGCTATGTGTCTATGCCGATTAGACTGGTTCGAAGCTTAAAAATGTTACTTGCTTTCTGAAGGAGATTTTACAAGCTGTTTATTGTCGGGACAGTGAACCTTTTTGCAGAGCTCGCTCGATTGGGGGTTAGTTTATTCAGAATTGTTTCTGTTTTTCGAAAACAAACTTTTTATGAAAAGCTCGGAGACTCATAGTGTTTTATATTGACTCAGATGATTTCTATATGAATCTTAAGATTCGGTGTTACGAATGAAATCAATATGCAGCATCCACATTAGCCTAGGTATATTCCGAAGAATTTTTCGAAAAAAATCCGAATAATTTTCCGAAGACTTATCCGATTATTTTTTTCTTTCTAGAAAATTGCGATGAATTTTAAGAGAAAAATTAAAAAAAAAGAATTCCAGGGAATTTCCGAAGCATGTTCCAAGAAAAATCCAAAGAATTCAAGTCTGCCTTCTTTTAATCAGCCTAACGGAGTTAGTCTTTTGGCACTCAGATTGTTCGAGCTACCGGTCGTGGACGCTCAAAAAAAGAATCTTGCCGGTCGGAAATCGGAAATTTGGTGAGTCAGTATACCCAGTAAGCATGCTAAATACCTTCAATCCAAGTCTTGGTCCCAGTTCACCAAATTTTAGGATTGTAAAGGACTGCCCTGTAGCCTTGGTACCGTACCATGTCCCTGCCACTAACGACAACTAAGTCACATACGGGTCCGAGACAGCAGCAATCTGCACAACGGGCCGGTTTCCGTAGCTCATATCAACAACACCTCGTTGAACGCCACCTAACGTTAAAAGCTGAGAACAAGGTCATCAGTAGCAGTAAGAGAATGTGTTTCAACATCCTATGTCAGTGTGCCATTGCTATTCTTTGAAGTGATCCTACCGAATAGTAATGGCAAAGATTAGCCCCTGATCTTCAGCACCGCAAATCGCTATTGCAGCCGAAATTACATTGGTGATAAACAGAAAGTTGCTTGCAATGATCAAACCCCTAGATAAAAATCAGAAGGGTTGTGTACAAGACACGACCGCAAGGTAGACGCTGGACAACATAACGATGTTTCTCCCAGAGCTGAGCGACTGTGTTTTGTACATTGAAGATTTTTTTTCACGGATCACCTTTCTTTTGTTTAGAAAGTTGTTCTTGAAAAGAGCCAATTTATTATTAATAATTCGTCTTGCTAATGAGAATCTTGAGAGAAAGTTTCACTTGACTGCTACTGATGCCATTCATGCAAATTAATTTTTGCAGCGTCTCCCTCAGACGCATGCTTGTTGATTCTGCTACCGACGGAATTTTTCTGCCGTCGCTAAGCGATAAATTTGCAATGGTTGTGGTTAGTGACTCGAAAAACGAATCAGTATCCGCATTGTGAAATTTGATCTCAAGATTCTGATTTGGTTTTGTTGCATTATGGAAAATAATTCGGTTCTTTCCATAACAATTTTATAGAAGAGATGGTTGAAACGAGAAAATTTTTCTTCAAAGTGATTACAAAGATCACGCGCGCAAGCTATTTCGTTTGCAACATTTGGACTATCGGTTGCTTGTTTCGCCACGATGGCGTCTGTGGCGGTCATGGCGGTGGAGTACATTTTTACAACCCGAGCAGGAGAAATTAACTCAATAATACCTTATTATGTTATTCATACCATACTCTGTTATGAACTATTGAAGGCTAGATGGTTCATACCAATTTCTGTTATCGAGGTCGTCGCTCCTGCTCGGGATGCGAATACATTTTTGCAGCCTCTCGCTCTGACGCGCGCTCGTGATTATGCAGCCGACTAAAACTTTCTGCCGTCACTAAGCGATTATGATTTGCACTTGGAAGAAAATTTCCTAGCGTTTCATGAATCAAATTGCCTTTAACATGTGTTCAATTCTTGGTAACGCAACAATTCCCTAGAGTATAGATCTTAAGATCTATACGCGTATTGAAAGCTACTTTTAGAATATGCTCTTAGTAATTTTTTTTGTCTTCATTAGCGAGACTTTCAGCCCAAGGCTGGCTCGTCTCGAGTCTTAGTGATCATTTGAATCCTATAGAATTTGACTTCTTGTTTAAGGCTCACCCAATTTATGGATCACATAGAGCATGAGCCATTTTTGGAAAGCTCTAACCGCCATTAGGGTGAATTCTTGAGGAAGCTCTCTGAAGATCTGGAATAAATTGATTTTTGAGGGCATATCCTTTTTGGTTCTATGGATTCCAAGGGTATTATCCATTTTGAAAAAGAGCCATTTGGGAACAAGACAGATCTTAAGGGCCAAACTCTAGGGAATTCTTGGATGAAATGAAATGGAAGAATTGGATCACAATCAGCATTAACCATTTCAAAAAGCTAGCAGCTCTCAAGGAGTTCAAGGTATATGCTCCAGGGAATTCTTCTATAAAGTGAGGTGCAATAAATGTTGAAGGAATATGAAGTTGGGACAAATTTCGTAGAAATATTCGTGAAAATTGGAAAATTTTCCGTTGCGCTTATTATGTTTGTTACTTGCTCAAAAAAAGGTTGGAACATAAAAAAAATCTGGATAATTGAATGCGAACGACACAAGAGTAGTAGTAGTAGTAAAATTCTTCTTTATTTACACATTTTTTGTTCTACAATTATTATTAACATGTACAGTGATCGGCCGGCTTGGCCCTCCAACTTCAATTTTAATTATTATTATTATTATTATTTTTATGTTTCTACTTAATTTTTAAAATATAATGTATCATGACGGCCTTCAGCAGGCGCTAGTGTGTTTTTTAAAATTTGATAACCTAACTACTATGTACACTAATATTTACAATAAAAATTTGATAACCTAGATTGGAACTAGCGCCTTAAGCGCTTGTTGGTCCGAGTGCAAGCAACGGACCCTAAACTTTCTTTACACTCACCAAAGCGTTCATGTAAGGTTTTTATTTCGTGCCGACGGTGGACCTCGGAGGTTTTTGTCCTGGGAGGTGTTGAGGATCATCCTCAGGAATTTGTTTTGGACCCGTTGAAGTTTGAGGTGGTGGGTTTTAGCGCAGCTCTCCCAGACCGGCATGCCGTATTCGATCACAGGGAGGATGATTTGCTTGTAGACAGCAAGCTTATTTTTCAGGGACAATGACGACCGGCGGTTGATCAAAGGGTACAGTAGTTTCAACAAGACGTTACACTTTGTCACCGTTTTGTCAACCTGTTGCCTGAAAATAAGCTTGCTGTCGAGGGTCAAGCCAAGGTAGCCGGCCTCATTGGCCCATTCCACGGTCGTGCCATTGAGGATGATTTTACAGTCCCCAGGCGGAACAAGTTTAGGGGATTTGGAGTGGGGGAAAATGATGACCTGGGTCTTCGCCGCGTTGATACAGATCTTCCAGCTGGTGAGGTACTCTGTCAGGACATCCAGGCCTCGTTGGAGTTTTGCCACTAGCGCTCTGATCACTCTACCGTTGTAGACGATGGATGTGTCATCTGCGAACAGAGACAGAATGCCGCCTTCTGGAGGTTCGGGCATGTCGGAGGTGAACAGATTGAAAAGCAGGGATACTGCCCTGGAAGACGCCTGTGACGATGTTGTGCGCATTGGAACTCGCTCCGCTGATTGAGACCCGGAATGTCTTTGCCGACAGGTAATTGTTGATGATTTTCACCAGGTAGCTGGGAAGATTGTAGCGTTGTAGTTTGTACACCAGGCCATCATGCCATACATTGTCAAATGCCTTCTCGACATCGAGTAAGGCCATGGCGGATGTTTTTGAGACAAACTTGTTCCGTCTGAGGACGTTGGTAACTCGGGTCAGTTGGTGTACAGTTGACCGACCGCGTCGGAAACCAAACTGTTCCTCGAGCAAGATGTTGAGATTTTCGGCAGACTCAAGTAACCGGTGATGAATAGCTTTTTCGAATAGCTTGGATAATCCTGAGAGAAGGCTGATGGGACGATAGCTTTTGGGTGAGGAAGGATCCTTCCCAGGCTTCCGGATGGGGATGACTTTCGCTGACTTCCAGGCCGATGGGAAGTAGCTGAGCCGGAGACACTGATTGAAGATCAGCGAGAGGTGCTCAAAGAACGGCGCACTCATGTGTTTGAGCTCGAGATTCAGGATGCTGTCGAAGCCTGGGGCCTTCATATTCTTCGATGATTTGATATAGGCCGTCAATTCACCAGCTGAGATCTCCAACTCCTCCGAGAAGTCGTTGGGAATCAAATGGATGTTGTTAGCATGCTCGTTGACGGCTGCTTCGTGTGGACTGACGATGTTCTGCCCAAGATTGTGTGAGCTGACGAAGTGACGACCTATTTCAGCGACCTTCTCTGCAGGAGTTATCAAGCGATCCTTAGAGCCATTATTGTCTAGTGGGATCAAAGGTGGAATGGGCCGAGGCTTGGATTTTAGAATTTTGGTCATTTTCCAGAACGGCTTAGCATAATCTGAGAGAGTGCGGATCTTATTCGAGAAGTCGTTATTTTGAGGTCCACCATTCTGGCCTTGATAATTTTGTGATTCGATTGCAGCGTGCCTTAAGCTCAGGCAGTCCAGTACGCTGAAACTGCCTGCGAGTGACATTCCGCAATCGAATCAAATCTTTGGTGAGTGTATCGATGTTTAAGGAGTTGCTTACCTGCCGAGCCGTCGGTACGTGTTGCTCTCGGGCCGCCGTGATCGCCTCCTCGATAGCGCACAGCTGGCGGTCGATACTTTCCGGCGTCTCCGGACGCACCTCGTAGTCGACGGTGTTATCGACGCACTGCTGGAACCGCTGCCAGTTCACTCGGTGGTAGTTCCGCCGTAACTGCTGGTGCCGATTGACCGAGGAGCCCAGTTCCGCCACCACCGGATAGTGATCCGAACTGAGCTCCTGGTATACAACCGGCTGCGAGACGTGGTCACTCAGGTTTGTTACGTAGAGATCGAGCGTTGCGTGGGCACCGGACCGACTCAGCCGAGTGGGGAATCCGGGCTCAGGATCGTGTAGTGGCCTTCCTCCATGTCGTTGCTCCAGATGGTGCCGTTTCGATTGCCGCGACTGTTGCCCCAGGCTTGATGTTTGGCATTCAAGTCGCCGGCAATGATATACTGGCCTTGCCTCCGCGTCAGCTTGACGATGTCCCTCCGAAGGGCAGCCGATGATCCATCGCCGGCTTTGGCTTGCGTTGGACAGTACGCCGCGATGAGCGCGATTGTGCCGACCGAAGTGGTGATTTCGACACCGATGGCCTCGATGACACTGAGCTGGAAGCTTGGAAGCAGACGACAGTTGATGTTGTAGCGAAGAGCGATGGCCACACCACCTCCCCTGGTCGGCCGGTCGAGTCGCACGATGCGGAAGTCCGGGATGTTGATGTTCACCTCCGGTTTTAGGTGCGTTTCGGTGATGAACGCCACGTCTATTTCCTTCTCCTCAAGAAAATCCTTCAGCTCGATTGTTTTGCTCTTTAGCGAGCAAGCGTTCCAGTTGACCAGGCCCACCCTAGCAGCCATTTTCAATGATGAACATGCCAAGTGTGAAGACCTGGTCGAATCGGGTTTTGCAGCCGCGCAGTCGAGTGGCGAGCTGCGCGAAGATCGGCATCAGTTGCTCCGGAGTGTACAGCGGGGCAGATTCCTCCGGTGGGACGGCTTCGTTCTCCGACTGCCGACGGAACCCAGGAGGAGGGAGCGGGGGCCATTCGCTGGTGGATGGTGCCGACGATGTTGGAGCTTGGACCGATGCAGCTGCCGCTGCCAGTCGCTTGTAGACGACACAAGACACAGATTCGGCCAGAAATATGGTTTCTAGATGCAAAACCGAACACAATTCAAAAGCCCCGCCCCCGTCCCACACAACAAAGTTTTCTGGCTAAGCCTCTGATTTACCGGATATATAATTTTTTTTTGTAAGAAATCAGACTTTATCACTGATGACATTTTTTTATTGATGACTTGTGAGGTAAGTCATACTGATATCCCATCGTTATTAGCTAGTTACGGAACAACGTCTCGCAAGGACAGCTGTTGTATAATTGGTAATACGTCCGTGTACCTAATGGAATAGTGTGGGTTCAAGTCCCACCGGCAGTCGAAAGTTTTTTTCGCAATGTCTCATAAAAACACATTAAAATAGCAAACTTAACAATGTGTATCAAAATTAAACATCTTTCACTGATGACAGACATGTTGATGTAATGTGGCATCAGATGGTCTAATACAAAACCACCATTGAGCCATTTCACAAACAAAAGAGCTAGAAATATTAGCCCGGTGTTGAATTTAATCTAGAATTAAAAAACACCTTAATAAAGAGTTAAAAAAAACTAGATATATCAGCGAACACCTTTTTGAATAACCAAAGCAGGAAATCCTCCTGGTGCCAAATTTAGCCAATCCTCACTGGAAAATTTCTTCTTCTGAAAAAAATCATTCCTGGGAACTCCGCCACCAGCGAATCATCCTGCAGAAATTCTCTTCCAAGAATTCTGGAGAACTTGGCCATCCACAAAGTACCTCGCGCTTCAAAGAATAGGGGGGGGTTCCGACGTAATACAAACATTTTGGAGGTTTAATACAAAAATGTGACGAAGGGGAGACCCCCATAAATCGTCAGTTTTTGCGTACTTTATGGATCTTCCTTTAGAATTTTGGGAAATTGCTCCTATGAGAATTTTGTGGACTTCCTTTTTCTCTATTTCTGTGAAAATCCTTCCCCGGGAGTTCTGCGAAATTATTCTACCTGCTATTCTTAAAAGCTCATATTACATGAACACTGGGTTATTCCTTCTTTAGGAATTCTGGGTAATTCCTTGCCGAACGGATTTTAGGGAACTTTTAACCCCTTCAGACTGTCATTTTCTTGAATTCTGAGCAAGTCTTTCAATAGGAATTCTACCAAATCCCTGCTATATGGATTCTGGGAAACAGATTTATCAAGCATTCTGGGTTTTTTGATCTTCAGTTATTGTGGGATATTCCATTCTCAGGAGTTCCTCCAGGAATTCCTTCCAGATATTCCTCCAGGATTTTGTCAATATATTACTCCAGGAGTTTATCCATGAATTCCTCTGGATGTTGATCCGGATATTCCTCCAGATATTCCTCCAGGAGTTCCTCCGGGTATTCCTCCAAGAATTCAAGCGGATATTCATCCAGGAATTCTTCCGAATATTCCGCCAGAAATTCATCCGGATATTACTCCAGGGGTTCCGCCAGATATCCCTCTAAGAATTCCTCTGGATATTCCTCCAGGAATTCGCCCAGATATTCCTCAGGGAATTCCTCAAGGAATTTGTCCAGATTTTACTCCAGGAACTTCTTAGGACATTTCTCAAAGAATTCCTCCGGATATACTCTCAGGAGTTTGTAGAGATATTCCTCCAGGAATTCATCCGAATATTCATCCAGATTTTTTTCCAGATATGCCTCCGGGAATTTCTCTTAATATTTCTCCAGTAATTCCTCCGAAAAATTCCTTCCGGAGTTCCTAAGAATATTCCTCCAGGAATTTCTCTAGATATTCCTCGAGGTATTCCTTCTGATAAACCTCCAGGAGTATGTCCATGTAATTCTCCGGATATTTCTCTAGGATATTCTTCCAGGAATTTATCCGGACAATCCTTCTGGAATTCTTTATTTCTTCTTATTTCTTAAAGAAATTCGTCCAGCCAGATATCCCTCCAGGATCCATCCAAATAGTCCTCCAAGAATTCCTTTAGATATTCCTCGAAGAATTTCTCCGGATATTTCTTTAGGTATTCCTCTGGAAATACCTACAGAATTTTTCTCGGTTTTCCACCAGAAATTCTTGGGAGAATATCGTAAGGAATACTTGAACGAGATAGGTCCCGTAGTGTAGTTGGCTACATGTTCGCCTTACAAGCGAATAATCATGGGTTCGATTCCCAGCCCCTCCACCAAATCTTCGTCAGTCGCCGGATCCGCAGCCCATACGGTGGCGTTCGGGGTACGCGCCTTACTGTCACGGCTTCCTGATGACGAATGACAACTTGTTCTTCTAGGAGGCATTCCTCCAACGTTACCCGGATTAATGGCAACCGAACAATGCAACGATAGTTGAATATACGACATGGACAAACGGACACAATGAACTCGCGATGAGATGGACTGGCAACGACAACAATAATGATGACTGAAATCTAAAAGTAGATTCTGTGTGGATTCTTTAGAGCACAATACCACAGTAGATCTCGGCACAGTAGCGGTTAAGTAACACAGAGTGCCTAACAAATAAAGAAAGGAATAAAAAAACTTGAACAAATTTCCGGACGAATTAAAGAAGGAATATTTGGAGGAATGTCCGGACGACTTCCTGGAAGAAAATTCAGCGGAATTTCCGCGGGAATATCCGGAAGCATTCCTGGAGGAATGTCCGGAGGAAAATCCTTAGTGCGAATATTCGGACGAAATCCTGGAAGAATT
Organism: Armigeres subalbatus; assembly: GCF_024139115.2. Taxonomy (NCBI): domain Eukaryota; kingdom Metazoa; phylum Arthropoda; class Insecta; order Diptera; family Culicidae; genus Armigeres; species Armigeres subalbatus. Next base: position 220,392,263 of record NC_085141.1, on the reverse strand, counting down.
TCTGAAGAAATATTTGAAAAAATATTGGGAGGAATTCCTGGAAGAATATCAGAAAGACTTCCTAAAGAAATTTCCGGGTGAATTCCTGGTGGAATATCTGAAGAATTTCCTGGATTAATATTCGAAGGAATATTCAAAGGAATTTTGGAAGAATTTCTGGAATAATTCCTTGAGAAATATCCAGAGGAGTTCTTGGAGGAATATCAGGAAGACATTCTAAAGAAATTCCGGATGAATTCCTGGAGAAATGTACGAAGGAAATCCTGGTGGAATATCCGGAAAAGATCCTGGAGGAATATTCGAAGGAATATCTGGAGGAATATTCAAAGGAATTCTTGGAAAAATATCTGGAAGAATTCCTGGATGAATATTCAGAGGAATATATTGAATAATTCTTAAAGAAATATCCTGGAGGATTATCCAAAGGAATTTCTGGAAGAATACCTGGAGGATTTTTTGGAGAAATATCTGGAGGAATATCCGGAAGAATTCTTAGAGAAAACTCCTAACCTGTAAGGAATTCATGTGAGAAAATAAGAAGAAACACCTGGACGAATATCCGAAGGAGTTCTTGGACAAATATCTAAACGATTTCCTGGTGGAATATCCGGAGGAATTTATGGAAGAATATGCAGAAAAAATCCTTGACGAGTAACCTTAAGAATAGCAGGAGGATTTTTTTAAGGAATGTCTGGAAGAATTCCAGCAGAAATATCTAGGGGACTTTCTAGATGAATTTCCGGAGGAATACCCGGAATATATGGAGGAATATTTGGAGGATTTCCGGGAGGAACAATTCCTGGAGAAAAATCTGAAGTAATTACTAGAGGAATATCCGGAGGAATTCCTTTGGGAATATCTGGACGAATTCCTGAGGAATTTCCGGAATAAATCATAGAGGAATTCTTGGGAGAATGTCAGTACAAATTCCTGAGAGAATATCCGAAAGAATATCTGGAGGAATATTCAAAAAATTCCTGGAGGAATGTCTGGATGAATGTCTGGAGGAATATTCGGAGGAATTCTTGGAGGACATCGTAAAGGTAAATCCGGAGGAATTCTTGGAGACAGTGGACAGAAAATTGGCCTGGGGGGGGGGTTTTCTGAACAATTTTTTTTTTGCAAAAAAAAATTCTTCTAAAAATGTTGTCTCGGGGGGGGGGGGGTTTATGCCCAAAACCACTCCCGTGGCTACGCCACTGCTTGGATAAATATTCAGAGGAATCCCTGGGGGAATATCCTGAAGACTATCTGTAGGAATTTTTTATCTTGTTTGTTTTGTTTGTCTTATTTTCTTATTTGTCTTATTTGTCTTTTGTATTTCACATCCTTCCTTCATCAGCACCACAATCATCATTCGAATCCAGCATATTTGTAACCTTCGTACAAAAAATCTTTTATGATATTTTCCAATGTTGTTCCAGAAAACGCACATGTTTTCATATTCCTCAACCAGCTGGTGTTTGTTTATTTTGATCTCCCTATTCCGTGATTGGTCGACGCTGCTGTTTTTCTCTCCGATCCTCTGTACGATGAGTTTCTTCCTGATTGTTGCCAGTCCCTTTTGTTCTCCTTTTACTGCAAATGCTCAAGCAATTGTAAACTGAACAATGATAAAATAATTGACTGGATGCAATCACTAACAGAAAGCAAGCTTCCGATGTGCCGATGTCACCGAAACAGTCCATTTTTGCAATTAAACCTTTCTGTTAGAAAATGCTAGTCCTGTGGAGAACCAATTTTCTTTCCCCATTGCGCTTTCCCAATAATGTAATAGAAGCATCGCCACTGGCGACACGGGATCGCAACAGTGCTATTTTTATAGTCAACCCTTTCTTCATATAAAATGCTGGTTCGTTGAGGTTGAATGATCTGCAGCAACACACCGAGGACCACCACCAATGCGATGGATTTCCGTTGAAAATGTTACCAGCGCCTACGTGATGCTGTGTCCGCTTCGCTGCGATCGCTTTGATGCGTCCGCTCTGCGTGAAATCCAAACCCAAACCCGCAAGTCATTGATTTTTGATGTCTGTGCTAGTGATGCATGTACGTGATTGGTTGGTTTACCTATTTCTAAACTTTTTATCAATTTTCGATAATAAATAGTTAAAAATCTATAAGAAGCGTTGACTCATCGAATGGTCCAAAAAAATTGAAAATCCATCGGAAAACGGCTGAGATATAAAAGTTTAAAGTCTATCATATTTTCGTGACGGTCCCTGATTTTCGAAACCGTAAAGTGTACCCCAATATAAAAAAAGACGTAGTCCTACGTCAAAAAATGCTGGAATGTTTTCATTTTCTTGTTAAAAAATGTGTGATTGTTTATTGTTTACATTATTTATGGAAATTTTGTATTTTTTTCAATGAATTTCTTTATGGAAAATTTCTTTTTTAAATGCAATTTTTACCTTTAAAAGTGTCAATAAGTTTTAGTTTCGTGGACATTTTTCTATTGTTCATAGAAATTTTGCATTGTTTAGTGAATATTTTTCAAATTTATTTATTGCTTCCGCCCTGATTTCTTTAATGGATTTTTTTATGCAAAATTTCTATTTTTTAGGGAGAGTTTTTATTTTAGTTTTTTTTATCCAAGAATTCTGGGAGGAAGGAGGATTGTATTATCAGATTTTTTATTCGATCCAAGAATTCTTTATCTTGGAGTTTTAAGGATTCACGTATCTAGAGATCTGAGGAATAAATAATACATCATCAGCTCTTCAGTGTTGGCATTTGAAAATTGTCGTATTGTAGCTTAGTGTTAATTAAGCACTTCCACAGTTAATAACTGCAAAGATTCTAAGTCGATTAACCGTTTTTAAATTCCTATGTCATAAACACAATGAATTATGTCATAAACACCCACTATATGAAAGTATTCCTCTTTAACGTGAGTGTATTTTTTAAATGTTCTATCGGGGGTAAAAAGTAAGACTAGTGGTGAATGCGTCAAAGACAAAGTACATGCTTGTGGGCGGAACAGAGCGCGACAGGGCCCGCCTGGGAAGCAGTGTTACGATAGACGGGGATACCTTCGAGGTAGTCGAGAAATTCGTCTACCTCGGACCCTTGCTAACGGCTGATAACAATGTTAGTCGTGAAATACGAAGGCACATCATCTGTGGAAGTCGGGCCTGCTACGGGCTTTAGAAGAACCTGCGGTCAAACAGATTCGCCACCGCACCAAATCTGTCATGTACAAGACGCTTATAAGACCGGTTGTCCTCTACGGACATGAAACATGGACAATGCTCGAGGAGGACTTGCAAGCATTCGGAGTATTCGAGAGACGGGTGCTTAGGACCATCTTTGAAATCGCATTTAATTCCACCATACTTATATTGTGTCAGATACATATTTCGACCTACTTCAAGTACGAGACACTGAAGACGGCTTACTGTTGAGGTCGAAATCTGTCAAAAATGCAAACACTGAAGAGCTGATGATGTATTATTTATTCCTCAGATCTTCTAGATAAGTGAATCCCTTAAACTCCTAGATAAAGAATTCTTGGATTGAATAAAATAATCTGATAAAACAACCCTCCTTTCTCCCAGAATTCTTTGGATAAAAAAGACTAAAATAAAAACTCTTCCTAAAAAAAATATAAATTTTGCATAAAAAAAACCCATTAAAGAAATCAGCAATAAATAACTTTGAAAAATATTCACTAAATAATGCAAAATTTCTATGAACAATAAAAAAATGTCCACAAAACAAAAACTTATTGACACTTTTAAAGGTAAAAATTGCAATTAAAAATAAGAATTTTCCATAAAGAAATTCATTGAAAAAAATACAAAATTTCCATAAATAAATCAATGTAAACAATAAACAATCACACATTTTTTAACAAGAAAATGAAAACATTCCAGCATTTTTGACGTAGGACTACGTCTTTTTTTATATTGGGGTACACTCTACGGTTTCGAAAATCAGGGACCGTCACGAAAATATGATAGACTTTAAACTTTAATATCTCAGCCGTTTCTCGATGGATTTTCAATTTTTTTGGACCATTCGATGAGTCAACGCTTCTTTGTAAATACTGATTTTTAACTATTTATTATCGAAAATTGATAAAAAGCTTAGAAATAGGTAAACCAACCAATCACGTACATGCATCACTAGCACAGACATCAAAAATCAATGTCTTGCGGGTTTGGGTTTGGATTTCACGCAGAGCGGACGCATCAAAGCGATCGCAGCGAAGCGGACACAGCATCACGTAGGCGCTGGTAACATTTTCAACGGAAATCCATCGCATTGGTGGTGGTCCTCGGTGTGTTGCTGCAGATCATTCAACCTCAACGAACCAGCATTTTATATGAAGAAAGGGTTGACTATAAAATAGCACTGTTGCGATCCCGTGCCGCTAGTGGCGATGCTTTTATTACATTATTGGGAAAGCTCAAGGGGGAAAGAAAATTGGTTCTCCACATTACTAGCATTTTCTAACAGAAAGGTTTAATTGCAAAATGGACTGTTTCGGTGACATCGGCACATCGGAAGCTTGTTTTGTTAGTGATTGCATCCATTCAATTATTTTATCATTGTTCAGTTTACAATTGCTTGAGCATTTGCAGTAAAAGGAGAACAAAAGGGACTGGCAACAATCAGGAAGAAACTCATCGTACAGAGGATCGGAGAGAAAAACAGCAGCGTCGACCAATCACGGAATAGGGAGATCAAAATAAACAAACACCTGCTGGTTGAGGAATATGAAAACATGTGCGTTTTCTGGCACAACATTGGAAAATATCATGTTTTTATTTTAGTTTTTTTTATCCAAGAATTCTGAGAGGAAGGAGGGTTGTATTATCAGATTTTTTATTCGATCCAAGAATTCTTTATCTTGGAGTTTTAAGGATTCACGTATCTAGAGATCTGAGGAATAAATAATACATCATCAGCTCTTCAGTGTTTGCATTTGAAAATTGTCGTATTGTAGCTTAGTGTTAATTAAGCACTTCCACAGTTAATAACTGCAAAGATTCTAAGTCGATTAACCGTTTTTAAATTCCTATGTCATAAACACAATGAATTTGTCCAACGAGGTTTATTTTCAAAAAATAGTATCTCTAAGACACCCACTATATGAAAGTATTCCTCTTTAACGTGAGTGTATTTTTTAAATGTTCTATCGGGGGTAAAAAGTTAGACTAGTGGTGAATGCGTCAAAGACAAAGTACATGCTTGTGGGTGGAACAGAGCGCGACAGGGCCCGCCTGGGAAGCAGTGTTACGATAGACGGGGATACCTTCGAGGTAGTCGAGAAATTCGTCTACCTCGGACCCTTGCTAACGGCTGATAACAATGTTAGTCGTGAAATACGAAGGCACATCATCTGTGGAAGTCGGGCCTGCTACGGGCTTTAGAAGAACCTGCGGTCAAACAGATTCGCCACCGCACCAAATCTGTCATGTACAAGACGCTTATAAGACCGGTTGTCCTCTACGGACATGAAACATGGACAATGCTCGAGGAGGACTTGCAAGCATTCGGAGTATTCGAGAGACGGGTGCTTAGGACCATCTTTGGCAAGAAAACGGTCGCATTTAATTCCACCACTTAATTGTATCTTGACAGATACATATTTCGACCTCAACAGTAAGGCCGTCTTCAGTGTCTCGTACTTTACTCGACTTCAAGTACTCGAGTCAAGTACGAGACACTGAAGACGGCCTTACTGTTGTGGTCGAAATACGTATCTGTCAAGATACAATTAAGTAGTGGAATTAAATGGGATTGTACAAACTCGTCTTATGACAAGTGAAGACATTCGACTAAAAAGCTCAAAATAATTTTCTTAAGAGAATGAAAATCACAGGAAAAGATCGTGAAGCAATTCCTAGAAAAAATTAAAGAATACTAAACAGCGTACAATTTAAATTATGCTTATTATCATTAGTACTCGAGAAGTGCAAATATTAAAAAAAAACCAACTTAATTCACCGAGTAGTGATACTGCCTTTCTTGCATTTAGCCAAGACACCAACCTCATATGGTGAATATGGTTCGATGTACCATTTTCTTTATAACTTTTAAATGCAACGGTCGATCGTTTTAAAATTCAATAGTGATCAACTAGCCTTTGCCCCCTGTCGAATGAAACTTGTTGCGAGGAAATCGGTTAAGGATTACTATATGAAAAGTAATCTAATGTTTCTTAGCTTTTGTGCACACACATACACACTAGAGTGGGGCGTCATGGTCATTCTTTCAAATCAATGATTTTTAAAGCCATTCTGGGTCCTGAACAACTGTGCAAAATTTGGGACCGATTGGTTGCTTCCTCGCTTTCCGCATCGCGTTTGAAGTTTGTATGGAAATTAGTATGGGAGAACGTATATTTTTGCATTTCTACTACTAGAGGTTTCAGTTCATCGTAAACCAAGTGGCACATTGCGTTAAAGTATAACCCAAAGGATGCCAAAAAACTTCGCTGAAGAAGGCACATTGAGTGTTCAAACCATAAGCAAAAAATCGTTTATTCAGCCAGCACTGCCGTACTACGTAGACCAATAATTTAACTGAGTATTATTTCAAAATAATTAATCTTATAGGGCTTTAGAGCTAATGGGAGCTATCCAGAATTATTTCACAAAGAAAAAAAGCCGACAAGAAGGAAGATGGGTTTTTCCCTTCGATAACCATAGGTTGTCCGGTAGTGCGTATTGAGTCACGTGATTGATGATAAATTGAAGCCGCTAAGAGCAAAAATGTAAAAAAGTACGTTTTCCCATACTAATCTCCATGTAAATTTAAAAAGCGATGCGGCATGCGAGGTTGCAACCAATCGAGCCCATATTTTGCACAGTTGATTGGGGTCCCAAAACGATTCAGAAAAACCTTGATCTCACTTGATCGGACGAAGTTTGCGTTTTTCCATACAACTGCGCCCAACTCTAATACACACGGACACACAGACATTTGTTCAGCTCGTCAAGCTGAGTCGAATGGTATATAACACTATGGGTCTCCGAAGCTTCTATAAAAAGTTCGTTTTCGGAGTGAAATGATAGCCTTTCGGTACAACTTTGTTGTACGAGAAAGGCAAAAAGGTATTGTTCGAAACCGACAAAATGTATGAAGGATAATTTTGAAGCGTGCCAATCTACCATCATTAATTCGCGCCGGTTCAAAGGTCGCGCCAGGTCTACTACCAAGGCCATCGTTCCAATGAAATTGACAAATTGCTGGAGAGTTTCCGAGTCGATTGATTTATAAATCTCCAAAATCCATTGAAAAATAAAGGCTCTATTAACGTTCAAAATCTTATATGATTTCGTAACGGTCCTTAATTTTAGATTCTAATTTGACATCCTTTGGGTAAGACGTTGTCCGACGTCAAAATATTAGCTTCGTGTGAGCTCTGTAGATAGTTTTTATAACAAAACCTTTCTTCCGATACTTATTAATGCTTTAGAGCTGACCAATTGGCCACATTGACCAGTCTAATATTCATAGAGAAGACAGTCCACCACATAATAAACATAGTCCACACACGAGGAACTTATGCTATTCCCGAGAGCTATTGCGCTATGAAGCTACAACGCCACATAGAACTGCATATTGCAACCAGCAAGCAGCGTGAACTTTGCGGCTTTGATGATCCAAGGGCCCACTTTTGTGCTGTTGCAACTGAGACTGCAGCAGCTGCCACCGACAACGAACGACCGTGCCAATGACTATCTGAAGGCGCGCGCGCTGTGTGAATTCGGAATGAAATACATTCACTCTCGCGGCGAATGGCGGAACGGGCTTCCGGGCTGCCGAAGTGGGGGGATTGCACTGCACAGCGGAACTAAATGCATTCGAGAGCTCGTTAAGAGAAATGAATCGAAATCGATCATGATTTATGGCTGCTTTGTTATTGGTTTCGATTTCGGTGGGGTTATGCAACTCGGATCTTGAGAAAAGTGGGTACTAAAACGGGATTCGAGTTTCGCAATGACTGAAGAAAACCAATTCAAGGAACATGTCATTAGATTGCTTTGGTACTACATTCGAATTTCTTTTTCTCCAACAGAGTAATTAATAAACTAGCAGTTCTTCATAAGTTTTCATCGTAACAATAAAATCAATCAAAGTACAGCTTTGTTCTTTGTTCGTTGGCAATCAATTTTAGTCATTTTGTGAAAAATCTTTCTCCGGCGATTATGAGCAATGCTAATCGTATACATTGATGTTAGACAAAGAACAGATCAAAGGATTTGCCATCGCTTATTTAAAGTTTTGTCGTTCATTGTACGAATAAAGCTAAATAATTAAAACGATTTTCAATAGAACCATTTGATTTAATTTCCAATCTATTTTCTTTTTCATTTCCAGGTACCCAACTCGAACGCTCAGTATGACAATAATTCCTACCACTTCCACTCGGGTATGTCCCACTTCTTTTTTCGCCACCAACGACATCAATCCATTTGCATTAGCATAAAAACCATTTTCATTATACCAAGCTACAACAACGAGCACACTCTATAATCCATCGCAACGAGCGCAAAAAGTGTCTCTGTCATTGAAAAATCCAACAAACTAGACCAAAAGGGGATTGAACTCCAAGCGCTACCTACTGGTGCAGCACGGCCTGATGATACGACGACGAGCAATGGGTTTGGGTTGTTTAGCTTCATGGCTTCATCGTTGGACGTCTGATGGGGTGGCGGAACCTACACAGTTTCTCGGTCGACTCTGGCTCTGACTCACAAACTCCTGCCTACATGGACTTCCTCCTGCACACCATGAAAGCACGACGGCTTCTCAGCAAATCAGGACTGCTCAATGTGATGGTATTTGCGTTTGTATTGTGTACGAATTGCCGGCACGTTGGTGATAAAAGGCTGCAGTTTCACATGGTTTGACGAAATTTCGCAGGACATTTCGCACATTTGAGCTTCGTGCATGAAACCGGTTCCATCTCGATTCGAAGCAACCCTTTCTCTCTTCAACGCATCAATGACGAAAACCGTCAACGAAACCGAAAGTTCACCAGTCGACCATAAACGCCCCGTGAAAATAAAACAAAAATCTTTATTCCAAACTGACCCACATTACGGTCAATGAATTCAATTCGTACCCAATTCGCCCGGCCGCTGAAACCCCACTCCGAGTTGGTGTTATGTACGGTCCTCTTGAACCGCCCGATGCCGGGGTGCGTCCAAAATTATTCACGGCTTGTGGTAATGCTCTGTGACTCTGAAAATATCAACACAGAGAGATAAAACAACAAAAAAACACGCTAACAATGATGCCTTTTGGGGATTACCCGGCTCGGTTACATGAATTGTTTGGACTCGATCCCTCGATACCCTCCTCGGACGGCTCTCTTTTGTCTTTATGCACGAGCACTGGCACCGAGAGAAAGTCCTTAGCACCGAGCGAGCGCGTGGCAACTGGTGGGAAAATGTCATAAAAATCATCCGGCTTGACCACTTTGGAATTTGGCGAACATTGACCCTGCTGTTGTTTCCCATTGTCATAATTGGTGTAAACGAAGAAAAAGTTTCAAGAGCTTACGTAATAACACTGACAGGATGGCTATATAGCATAATAAATTGAGCTAATATATTGAACTATATTGATTTTTTTTTTAAAAAGGTCGCCTTTTTGAAAAGGTCGCCTTTCTCACTGCGTTTTCAAAAATTCTTTTGCGTTAAGAACTCCTCAAAGTAATTCAAGTAGATACAAATTTAAAAAAACCTTTCCTATAAACTGCTTTAGAAATCCCTAGAGGTAGTATTGGAATAATAATTTGATCCTTCAAGAAACTAAAAAAAAACACCATGAATATTCGAAGAATCCATTGCTGGCATATATTTTTAAATTCGTTATCCTCCATTTCCTTACAAATTAAAAACAAAGTGCTGAGAAAAAACATTCTACTTATTGACATTCGGATGAATTAAATGTCATGAAACATAATCCAATCGAACTGATCTTCTGCTGATTCCCTGAAATGCTGATACTTTCCGATTAGACAAACTGCTGCGGGCGACGACGACGGTCACCAACCTCGAATCGGCACACCCCCGCCCATTCCCAGGTCCCGTATCCGTTTCTAATGGCTGTGATTGGTTGCCCATTCGCTCGGCAACGGCACCTGACCCCGTTACGGTTCATTTGCGTGTTTTTCCTCCGCACACGAAATACACGACACTTGACACTAGTAGGTCGGCCAAGTTTCACGAAGCAATCTTCCGGGGGTGTGCTTTGCCTTTGGTTTCGATTTATTTCCCTGTTTTCCCGGTTCAACCTAATTTGTTGGTTCAGCCATAGGACACGCGCGCGTGCCACAACATAGCGAACCGACTGGAGCCTGGAGTTTGTTGACATCGGAAAGTCCGTGGAAATTACGAGTTTTCAGAGTTGCGACGACGGTGGTGTTACTCAATCCTATTTTTTTCGGACCGGGGCTTAACACTTCGTGGTCGAAAAAGAAAAAGCTTCATTTGCATGACCGTCAATTGGTGGCGCACGTAAACTAGCGGAGCGCGCTTAAAATGCATAGCGCGAATGACGAAGAAAAACTACTCTAGTGCCAACTAATCCACCCAAAAGAAGCGTCATAATAGTTTGATTGTGTCTTTATGCATCAATTTACATACATCATCACAAAGTCTCTTATTTTTATTATAATTGTACAAGTTTGAATAGTTTTAAATACCAGTAGGGCAAATGATAATATCTACAAAATTCGGGCTGTTATCAACCTTCCAAGACTCGTATGAACCAGGAATAAATCTCAATTCTAGTTTTATTTCTCGGTTAGTACGAGCAAGAAAGGGAAGAAGAAGCCACTGGCGAGTCGGCGGCACCGAAGCCACCAGAAGAAAATTCGGACAACGATGAAGACGACTTCGAGGAACCGGAAGTGGAAAAGCCAACCTAACCAACAACCGTCGCCCTCTCTTCGCCAACAGAAAGACGCGATGCTCATGGCGAGTCTTGATTATTTTACTGGTTCCGAGCTACCTCTGCCGCATTTTCTCCCACACTAGATGTTCCTGAATGCTACCAGGAAGTCTTGGACCGAAACGATCTTGACGATTGGTTGAAAGCCATTCAGGATGAGCTGCAGTCCATGGAGAAGAATCAGATCTGGAAGCTGATGCCATGTCCTGCCAACTTGAATCCGTTGAAAACCGAGTGGGTATTTCGGATTAAAGAGGACAAGAACGGATGTGCTGTGCCACACAAGGCTCGACCCGTCGCGATGGGTTTCCTGCAGAGTCCGGGACAGGACTACGAAGTAACGTACCGGTGGCCAAACTAGCGACGATCCGAATCATCCTTGCGGTAGGCGTTCACCAGGGCTTCATCTTCCACCAAATGGACGTGAAGACCACTTTTCTTCACGGCGAGCTAAACAAAACCATCTGCATCAGTGCTCGTGACGGAGTAACGGCAGCACTGGGGACGGGGTGCCGGCTGCAGAAGTCGCTGTATGAGCTGAAGCAATCGTCGCGGTGTTAGGACCAAAGGTTCACCATCCAGATCGAGAAGCTGGGCTTTGTTCGATAGTAACTTGAGTTCCATCAACGCAGTCAAGAAGAAGCTGGCATTCCTGTTCGCAATGACAGACTGCGGCGAGTATTGGCATTTTCTCAGTGTGCGGATCGATCACAACCGTAGCGAAGGAATGTTTAGTCTAGCATCACGAAGGTGCTGAATCGCTTCGGGATGAGCGAGTGCAATCCGACCAGCACTCCGATGAAGAAAGACCTTCAACTGTCACGTGATGGGCCTAATATCGGTGAATCGTATCGAGAGCTCCTTGTACGCAAAAAAAACAGTTCCCAAATTCGTGAGCCAGCAAAAATACACCACGATTGAAATTCACTCCGAACGTTGCAGATAACGTGGCTGTTGTTCCCGAAAATGTGACACAAAATACCCCGTGATCTTGTGAACACTTTTTTTGCGTGTGGAAGCCTGATGTACATTATGCTTTGTGTCAGCCCAGATGTGTGTTACGCTGCCGGGAATCTCGGACGGTTCCAGCAAGATTCGTCGACCGTCATTGGAACGCCTAGGCGCGCCTTGAAGCGATTGGTGCGATGCTTGAGCGGAACAAAATCCCTTTGTCTTGAATACCAGAGGAACAGCGAAGCTAAAGCGGTCGTCGGCTTTGCTGTTGCTGATTGTACAGTATGAACTTCAGGACCGAAAGTTGGTAAGCGGGTTCGTCTTCAAGGTGAATGAGTGCACTGTGTTGTACTGTCGTGGAGCAGCAAAAACCAATTCACCGTGTCGTTGTCGTCAAGCGAAGCGGAGTATGTCGCTCTTAGTGCTGCAGCGACAGAGGCCGTATGGGTCAGCGGCTTCTTGGCAGATCTGCATGTTTTCTGCTAACTCGATGACCATTTTCAAGAGCAATCATGACTGCGTGTGCAATGTGCATGGCCAAAAACCTGGAGAGCAAGATGACCAAACACATCGACGTTAAGCATCACTAGTCGAGAGAGGCACACTGAACGTCGAATTTATTGGCACTCATGATCAACTGGCTGATCTGTTAAAGGCTACCTTGATCGGGGCTGTTCAGCCACATTGAGAGCTGACGTATAGTCAATGTCAACTTCTCTCCCCGAACAGCCAAGATAGCTGTGTGGTGTCGGCAGCCAGTTATCTGACTAAGAATAACGCTACGGATTGCCTGTTCCAGTAAAAGTCCACCATACAGGTGACCCCTAATTCTCGGTGTGATGCGACTTTATACTTACCGTGCCTACGGGGTCTAATAAGAACCTACCCGCAAACGGAGCCTGTGAAGCATCAGGGCCCCCTTCACAGTATTTAGCCCTCGCTGCGCTAACCGGAGCTATAGCGTAGTTTTCTTTTTACTTCTCCGAGATAATCTTCTACTCTTGTTCAATCTCAACTTGAGGTTAAATAAGGGTGGGGTTATGAATATGTGTTTTACTTAGTTTTTCAACTAAATTGTCACCTATATGAATTCGCATTATACGTTTTTTACAGTGTACTCTGTGTGTCGTCTTTGACGTTCGTCTTCGGCTACTCATGTTCAATATCAATAAGGATGGGGTTACGAATATGTTTTAACTTAGTTTTTCATCAAATTGTCACCTATATGGATTTGCTTTATGCGTTTTTCACAGTGCACTCTGTGTTTCATCTCTGGCCTTCGTCCATTGTTACTTTCTCAGTGTTTTGTGACACATCTCTTTGGTCCCTAGTTTAATACTTGTTTTTTTTTTTTTTTTTTTTTTTAGCAAGGGTAAACGGAAATCTGCAACCAGACACCTGAGGAGGTACTCAGGTAGTGTGGGGATGGGTATGTCATGTAACTCTTACCCGACCCACTAAAACCAAAACCCTTTCGCCAGTCCGTACCCCCGGCCCACAATTAAGCAATACATCAGGGGGGGACTATTGAGAACGCTCACGCCTATGCTAACGCACTTGACGTCAATACACACAACATCGACTTCAAGGGTGGCTACCTCACCACCCGTCGATCGCAAGCTATGATAGTAACCTAACGGTCCGTATCATAATCTTACGTTGGAGACGAGCACCCCGACAACAACCAATCTGATCAATTTCTTTACATTGTACTTGGCTTTTAGTGCTACGGCCCATGCCGGCACGCCATAACGGATGATAGACAATGCTACGCCAGCTATCAGCCTACGCACTTGACTATGCACCGCCGATCTGTTGGACATCATTCGTGATAAAGATTTTATCGCCAATGAAGCCCGCTGACATGCATAATCGACGTGGCTCGTAAAATTGAGCTTATCATCGATCATCACGCCCAGATGCTTGAGAGACCTCACGGAGTTAACTGTGCAGGTCCCTACTCTTATCCTCGCCTGTTGCAGCCCATGACGGTTATGCACTACCACGACTTCCGTCTTGTGATGTGCAAGGGACAACCGCCTCGAGTTGAGCCATTCCTCCACTCTGCCAATCGCGTATGAAGCCTTCAGTTCGACTTCGTCGAGAGTGTCTCCTGTTACCTCCAGCATTACATCATCCGCGAAGCCTTCTATTTTCACACCGGCCGGGAGACTTAGGCGTAATACTCCATCGTACATAATATTCCACAGAACCGGTCCGAGGATCGATCCCTGTGGAACACCCGCAGACACTACGATCGACTTTTGATCAGCATCAGTGTCGTATAACAGCACCCTATTCTGAAAATAGCTTTTCAGTATCCTGCACAGTATCCTGTGTCGAGTAGGCAAATTGGTCTGTATGCCGAAGGATCCCCCGGCTGTTTGCCAGGCTTCGGTAACAGCACCAATTTCTGCCGTTTCCATCGATCTGGGAAGTTTCCTTCGTCCATGCATCTCTGGAGGCAGCTCCTGAACATATCTGGATTGGCAAGAATGGCATGTTTAAGGGCCAGGTTTGGAATACCATCCGGGCCTGGTGCCTTATTGAGCTTAAGTTTTCTTGCGGCTACGATAAGCTCTTCGTTAGTCACTAGCGGTACCACGTCAACTGACTCGTACGGAGTAGCGGGCCAGTTCGATGATTCATGCCTCGGAAACAACCCGTCGACTATTTTGGCCAACATCCCCGGAGATTTCTCAGGTGGCGTGGTATTGGTCCTAGCCATCACCATCCTGGATGCCTCTTCCCATGGATTGTCGTTTGCCATCCTGCACAGCCGCTCGAAGCAGGCTCTCTTACTACGTTTGATCTCGTAGTTCAGAGCTCTGCTCGCTGTCTGGAACACCCTGCGTCTCTCTACCTTATCAGCGTCTGTTCTGGCACGTCGCAGCCTTCTCTTTGCTCGAAGACAGGTTCTACGAAGGTCTGCAATTGTGTCAGTCCACCAGTACACAGGTTGCCGGTTTCCGGGAGGTTTGGTCCTCCTAGGCATCGTCACATCGCATGCACGGGTTAGTACATCGATTAACTCGTCGCCACTTAATCCCATTGTTCGCGTCTCCCATCGTAGTGATTCCTCCAAGAGTTCTGGGTTGAACTGCGAGGTGCGCCATCCTAGATCCGCCTTGTGGTTGCTACGGGGGTATACCGGATCATAAAACGAATTTCCTGATGATCGCTGGAGGTATGCCCCTCATGAACCTCCCATTCTGGCTCCACCGTCCATCCCGCGCTGCAGAAGGTCACATCGATGCATGAATCACCGTTCGGTCCCCTGAACGTTGGCACTTGGCCTTCATTCAGCAGGACTACGTTCAATACCGCTAGCGACTCTAGCAGGGTATGACCTCTGGCGTTTGTGGACCGGGATCCCCAGTCCACTGCCCACGCATTGAAGTCGCCTGCTACAACTAACGGTTTTAAGCCAGTTAGTTTTGCTGCAAGAATATCTACTACCCTAGTAAACTGCACTATACCCCACCTGGGAGGACAGTAGCAGCTACAAAAGTAAACACCGTTTACCTTTGCTATAACGAAACCCTCATCATCAGGTGATGATACTATCTCCTGGATGGGATATCGCCCGCAAGTCCAGATGGCCACCATCTGAGACTTATCCGCAATCCAACTACCGTTACCGGCAGGGATGCGGTATGGATCGGACAGCAAAGCTACATCAGCTTTACACTCAGTAACCGACTGTTGTAGCAGCAATTGAGCCGCCTTGCAGTGGTTCAGATTCAGCTGTGTTACCTGCGTGTCTGGATCCTTCTAGAGGCCGGACAAGCCTGGACGTGTGAGCTTACATAATTGGCTTTCCTATAAATGGTATATCATATGCATTCGCATTGTGTGACTTATATAGTATATTTTATGCTTCGCGTTTCAATGCGTTCTACAAAATGTATCGTATGTATGCATTATTGAATGTATTCTCCTTCTCCAGAAACCTGTTCCATTCTTCTTTCCAACTTCACTTCCTCTTCCTTTCCATTTTTCACTTCCTTTTCCGTCAGGTAAATGATGAGAATGACCAGTGAAGAAGATGGCACAAATCTCCCAAATTGAGGGGAACGTGCCTCCTGAGCCGACGTTTTGATACCTAATACCTGATGGGTCAGCGGCGTCTTGGCAGATCTGCATGTTTTCTGCTAACTCGATGACCATTTTCAAGGACAATCATGACTGTGTGTGCAATGTGCATGGTCAAAAACCTGGAGAGCAAAATGACCAAACACATCGACGTTAAGCATCACTTCATCCGGGATCTGGTCGAGAGAGGCACGCTGAACGTCGAATTTATTGGCACTCATGATCAACTGGCTGATCTGTTAAAGGCTATCTTACACCTCGGGAAAATTGTCTGGTGGATTTTGATTCCCGTGCATTTTAAATGGGGCCGGGATTTTGATTTTCCGTGCCCAAATTCCGAAAACATCGCATATGCAAAAATGCATGGGGAAAAAATCCGCCAACCAAATTCCCGAGGTGTGAGGCTACATTAACGAAGCCTCTGGAATTCCAACTGCTGACATCAAACCTAGAAATGTCGGATTTAGAGGTGCAAAACAAAGTAACCCGGGACTGATGTTGGACGGCGTAGTCAAGATTTCAACAAACAATTGAGCGTTGCGTCTTCGTCAAGGTAGTCATAGCAACCAATAATCAACCAGAGGGTACAAGAGTGAAAATTTTCAACCAAAAAAAAAATCGGCGATGTATATCTTCTGTTATCAATCATCATCACGCTATATTGGTGATCATGCGAATTCCTAATAAAATTGGGTTTAAATTAGTAGAACTGTACTATTGAAAGGATCGACTGTTAATTGGTAATTGTTAATTTAAAATGGCTACACGGTCTTTAAAGATTGAAACAAGACGATCATTTGTCCAACGTTCTGACACAAGGATGGTGTCTTCATCAGGAAAAAAAAATTCCGTTGATGATGGCATAATTCCTCCTGTTGAAGACATCATTCCCGTGTCGAAACGTTGAACAAATAAAAATCTTGGTTTAGTCTTCAAAGACTGCGTAACCGTTTTGAGCTAAAATAGAAGAAATATTATTTGAAATATTGTTAGTTGAAATATTTAAATTTAAATATGGGGAACGCAAATTGCTAATTAAATAGTGTCACTAGTTATGAAATGAAGAAGCAATAAAAAGAGCTTACCTATGAATAGAATAATACATTCATTTTAAACGATACTAACCTGTGACTTACCTAACAAAAAAGTGTCCCGAAACCATGCCCCAGCAATACTGAGCATTTGAAACATGGTCTTTCGAACCAGATGAAGAACGATTTCCATTCATCAACGATTCGGACCACCAGAACTACCATCGTACATTTCATAAAAGGGCCACCTTAAGCGTAGCTGTCCCGCCGTTGTGGATTTTATAAAACACAAAGCATTAAATTGCCTTCAGCAGGTTTCATCTACTCAATAATTGAGTAAAATTGTATTGTCGTATCTTCATTTTTCAAATCTAAGTTCAACTTCAATCAGAATCCAAACCAATCCAAATCTAATCCAATCGAAATCTAATCCAAATGCAATCCAAATCAATCCTAATCCAATCCAAATCAAAATTCAATCCAAATACAATCCAAGTCTAATCCAAATACAATCCAATCAGATTCCAAATCCAATCTAAATACAATTCAAATCCAATCTAAATCCAATAAAAGTCTAATCCAAATCCAACCCGAATGCAATTCAAATTGAATCCAAATGCAATCTAATCCAAATCCAATTCAAATAGAATCCAAATGCAATCCAATCCAAATCTAATCCATTTCCAGTCCGAATCCAATCCCAATTCATATCCTATTCAAATCGAGTACAAATCCAATCCAAATCCAATCCAAAATCAATCCAAATCTAATTCAAATCCAATCTCATATAAATCCAATCGAAATGTAATCCAAATCCAATCCAAACCAAATCGAATACAAATCCAATCTGAATCTAATCCAAATCCAATTCAAACCCATTCAACCCATTCAAATTCAATCGAAATCCAATCCGCATCCAATCCAATTTATTTATATTTATCATCAAACTAAGGCCGGAGTGGCCTGTGCTGCACATAAAAGACTTCTCCATTCAGCTCGGTCCATGGCTGCACTTCGCCAACCACGCAGTCTGCGGAGGGTCCGCAAGTCGTCCTCCACCTGATCGATCCACCTTGCCCGCTGTGCACCTCGCCTTCTTGTTCCCGTCGGATCGTTGTCGAGAACCATTTTCACCGGATTACTGTCCGACATTCTGGCTACGTGCCCGGCCCACCGCAGTCTTCCAAATTCAAGCAGCATCCAATCCAAATTCAAGCCAATTATTTGTTATTTATTCAGACCAAGGCCGGAGTTGCCTGTGCAGTGCATAACAGCCGTTTCCATTCAGCTCGGTCATGGCTGTACGTCGACAATCCTGCAGTCCGCGGATAGTCCTCAAATCGTCATCTACCTTGCTCACTGTGTGAAACCGTTTCTGATACGGCCTCTTGCTCTCGAGAAACCCTCGACAGGTCCTAGAAGAGGAACCGTCCTAAGCCCTAGACTACTGGTCCATATCCAACGGTAGCCAACGGGGTGGGCACGCAATGCCTCGTTTAGTCTTCGAGGACCAGGGTTGATGGAGGTAATGGGAGATTTTCGGATTTGTTAAAATTCGGTTAGGTTACTCACGGTAAGTAACGCTGTTCGATTGCGTGAACCAATTGTCGATCGGAAAGGGGTCACAACTCGACGAATTAGCCTACGAGTGGCTTGCCTTGACGGTTCGGTAGACGAATGACATGTGGGATCGAGGACAAAACTAACCGACGAATGACGGGGCAGCGCGTGCTGGCCGATAACGAACCTCGCAGGATTCTCCCCCGTAGTCGTCGAAAGATTAGATAGCTTCGACTGAAAGGAAGCTTGGCTTGCTGTTTCGGTCGATGGATGACGCAGTCAGTCGGAATGGGTGACGAATGAAGTTGGATGGGGATGGTTGTAATTTGGCCGACAGACAGGATTGTCGACTGGGATTAACGGTTTCGTCGGTGTTTTATTTTTTCTGCGAAGGCTCTACTGCACTATATGGAATTCTCATACAAATGGGTGGCCTAAAATATTTTTTCAATGAAAACTGTTTCTATGCAACATATTTTATGTGCAGGAATATTTAAGAACCTTTTTTAACTTTTTAAGGGCCATCGTTAACCCTTCAAAAAATGTCACCCGCGAGAAACAAAAATTTAATTTTTTTCGGTATTTTTTTTTCGTTTTTTTCCAATACAGCATGCATAAAATAGCAAACAACTATATTTCTAGTAATAATGTTGATCATTTTATAATCATAACGAGGTATAGAGAATAAAAACCACAATTTTCAAGACAACTTTGATTGCAGCGTTCTCGTAAACGCGCAAATATGCGCTAGCAAATCACTCACTAGAAGGTGGTACTAGGGTTATATTTCAATCCCCCATTTACAGATCAGGGGACATTTGGGGACATAAGGTTTGCGGGACCTTTTTATAGCGAAGAATTATGATAACTAAAGTTTTTCTTCTACAACTTTTTAATATTAAACTTCGCGTGCAAAACAAACCAATCTATCGGAAAGCTAAAGTTTTAAGCTTTGAAATACTATATAAATCATTATATTTGGAGAAAAAATGACCTCAGAACACACAAATCAAAGTTAGCAATGATTTTTTTTTAATCAGTTATTTTCACTTCACCAGCCCATATCTTTTGACTGAATAAACACAGCGCTTCAATATTTTCCGATTCTCATATCTAGGGTATATACTTTCATATGACATATAAATTAGACAAATTGGAGATAGTAAATTTTCCGATTAATGGCCATCCTTTTCCTCATAGTGTACTGGTTTGCTTGTGGATGGCCCGAAGTACACCCGATTCTGTTTTTACACGGATTTTTTTTTACACGGCCGTGTAAAAAAATCCCATGAATGTTTTTTTGCAAAGTTGCTCCATTTTGCATGATTCGTCGAGAAATCATAAAACTTTTGTTACACGGATTTTCAAATTTTGAACTGAAAATTGCCAAATAAATGGAAAATATTTTCTTTTAAAAGGTTCGAGACGAGCCAGCCTCGTGCTGAAAGTCTCGATAATAAAGACAAACAAAATTCTTTTAAAAGACAGGGTCACCGTCTTCGACCAGATGTCGCACAGACTGAACACTTAACATCTAGCATTAGACAACGGACAGGACATTTACACAACAACAACCAGTGGACCAGTAGAGAACTTTTCGCTTTACGAAAAGTTTTCTCCTCACCGGGGCGGGAATCGGGAAACACTCCACAGCACATGTGTCTAGACCAAGATGAATACACCACTAGGTGTTCCAATCTGCCAAATTCACGATTCCGCCATCTTGGATTTTAGTATGGGAGAGCCAGCTGGTTTGTTTTCGTTTTGCACTGAAAATGAATTTTTCACCCCCGCCGTCTTCTCTTCTACAAACTTGACAGGTTGGAGCACCTACTACTGTATTCATCTTGGTCTAGACTATTGACGTCGCTAACTTCATGACATGCTGGGTATTTTTAATAGAGTGGCGTCGGTCTATGATTTCCACTTAACGCGAGGAAGCCCTCCGCCGGACCTTCACATCGTTTTTTATCGACCAGAACAAGTGACGCACGTAGATTATAGTTAATTTACTTGTAATGATATGTTATTTAAGTTCTTGACAATGTTTTTATTGAAGTAATAAGGATGTTATATTCATGTTTTTTTTTAACATCGTTGGGACTATATCTGTTGATGTAAAAAAATCAAATAAAATAAAGAATGAACGTAACTGGGATAGATCTTTGCAGTTTGAGAAAATGTTTGGATTACAAAAAAAATCGTTTAATCTCAGTGCTCCTAGTTCTGGTAGCAAGTGAAATAAACTCAAATATACTCTATTACCAATATAGTCCACTCTGGGTGATTTGTAGAGTCAACGCAGTAGCATCGCGGTGTTACAAAAGGCAAGTAACGTAGTGAAGAGAGGTGCTTAAACGTATGATTCAATATGCAGTATAACATTTCAAAATAATATGCTAGAAATCATCCCATGACCCCATTTTGATATCTGAGTTTAACAATAAAATTTTGAAAAATGTAATTTTGGTAATTATCGTACCCCTTGGATATCGTTTTCAGGCGTTAGTTACCTTTTGAGACGCAAGATAGTGCGAATATGCTATCTCTTGCCTAATAGGGTTCAGGCAGGTATTTTCGTCTTTTCGTCATAGTCTCGAAAACCAATAAAAGAGAAACTTTTTTGACAGACTCATCCGTATGAAATCGTAAGCTCAGGAGATACGTTCTGCTATAGTGGAGTTCTAGCTAAAGGACGTTCCTTTCGCTGGTTTTAGCCCCTATGACGATGGACGGAAATGCCTGACGTGTCCCTATATAGGGATTTACGAAGTGGGCTATATTGTTAATAACTATATTTGATAAACTGCAAAAGAATTGGTAATAGTAAAATAGAACGAATTCCATTGTACAATCTTATAAAATCTGATCACTATCTTGACGGACAGCAAAAAAAAATCATAAACTGTAGGTATTTCGAGGCGATAGTGAGATAAAAGTTAAAAAGCGGGATACACGACTTTTGCCAATGGTTGTCATTAAGCTTGGATGCAATTTTGTTCAATTCCAAAGCCAAGAATAACTAAAAATCCATACTTTTGCTTACAAGTTGCCATACAAATGCAAGCATTCTTGTGCAATTTTTTATTCAACAGATGTTCTACAATTTGCTCAAGAAGAAGTTGATGCTCGAAATGCACACATGTACCTGCGTCTCCATATGCTCATGTGCTTATGGGGTTATGCGCATTTCCAATATCCCTCCGATTTTGCCGTCTGGAAAGCCAACATTCTCAAAAACAAAATACTCATAGGTATATAAACATTTAAGATTGCCGGAATGACTTAGTGTTTTCACTTCTACGAACAAAAACATGCTTGTGACTTCAACGCCAAGGAAGCGTGCGTGCCGGGAAAAAGTACGTCGGATTCAGGCCTCCCTCGTTGTTGTAGGTGCTGATGAGCCGCCAGACGTTGGCCCACTTCACTCAATAGTAGCACAACTAAACTGGAAGTGGCGGGGAAAACCAGAATCCAACAATACATGGCGAATAATCTCCATGACATCGATTGTGATGGAGAATTGTCTATTCTGTTCAAAACATGGTAATGTGTGATATCGGAGAACCAAAAACTGTTTCTTTAAGGTGATTATACAATCAAGCCATGTGATGAATTTCAAATTCACCACATGGTTTTCTACTCCTATTATCAAAAGTTCAAATCTAGCGTAATAAATTTCGTACAATGCGTAAATTAAAGTCGATTTTTTAGCATAAGTAACCAAACGATCTACGAATGTTTCTTCCCCATGGGCGTTGTGGTTCTCGCAATTCGTGCTTTTGAAAAATCAATAAAAAAGGAAGTGGTTTACAAGATGGCTGACTTGTTGTAAAACCACCTTAAAAAATAAAACGCACTATAGGGGTGTCCGTTTGACAAAACGAGATTGATTTTTTTTCAATCTGGCTTCACATTTTGTGAAAAGTTTGACACTAAACATAATAAGTTAAAGCTGAATAGATTACTTGATCCAAAAGGCCGTTTGCCTGAAATTGTTGTTTGGGAGAAAAGACCATTAAATGTCGTTTAATTTTGTTGTTTGATAAAAAAAGGTCATATGGCCGAAAATGTTTGTTTGAACGTGAATGTGAAAAATTATTAATGACAATTTTGAAGTGAGAAGTGCGAAATAATAAGTGGAATGTCTCACTTTTCTTAATTTTCCTCTTTTAATTATTTATTACTCACTTTATACTGTACTGCGGTATAGGCAACAAAAAATGAGCAGTGAAACGAATCACTTCTCATTTTTAAATATTCTCTGCTCATAAGAAGTGTTAAATGAAATGTCTAACTTCTCACGTATTTCCTACCTCTTGTTACTTCTCACTTCTCATTTCTCACTTCTCACTTCTCACAGGGAGAAATGAGTACTGTGAGATGAAAAGTGAGAACTATCATTAATCACCTCCCACTTCGCTATTGTGTATCCATATGACATTTTCAGCCCTATGACCTGCAAGGCTAACGACATTTTCGGCCGTGTGCTCATCTCGGTCAAATGCGAAGTGTGCTCGAAATAGGGTTCAGAATTATTTGATTCCTGTGCTCCCAAAGCTTACATTAGTTTCCTCCATTGATCCTGATGATCAGTGGTTCTCAACTCGAGAAGCGAAGAAATATATGTACTGAAATCTCGACGTACATATATCGGGAGACAGATTTTTGTAGCCAACTTTATTATGGTGTCGTTCGAAATCTAAAACCTACTTATTTGAATTCACCTCACATCCATTCAATTCCGATCACAGCATGTGCCTCCTCATGCATACCTGATCTAGTTCGCTCAGCTCTATCCACCTGGAAGTTACATCATCTAATCAGCGTACATAACTTACTTATCTAAGTAACACCGAGTACAGCAATGTGACTACAAGCAAAATTCCATCAATTATCTTCTCTTTTCCCGCGCCCTGCTTCCGCAATCACTACTTGCGCGCGCGTGTACTTTCATTTTCAACCTGGGCTGGGGACGGCAAAACCCAGCTCAACCTGCGCGGCGTGAAGGGAAGCCATTGAATCCATCCGCCATAAAACTTTCTCATTTCTGGTCTCATCCGTTGTGCTGCCCCTTGTGTATGACTCCCCTGTTCTTCCCCTGGCTTAGCCCCAGCTTACGCAGCGCAGCAGCTCACTACCATAACAAAACCGTTCGATGCGAACTGCTTTATTTCCTTTCCGTTTTTTTGCCGGTTTTCTTACAGCAAGGTATGCAACCGAAAGGGTATGTAATCCGATTCACTTAACTTCTCTCATCGGTCTGAATAAGTTGCCATCATATATCTCCTTAAAGCTATACAGGCCGTAACATCATGAAAAATCGTGTCGTTGTCCGAAAATATTCTTGCATAATCTTCTACAGCTGGTTTAATCGCAATGTCACATTGAGCAGAATACATTCTATTTGAATAATATTATTGCTTGCAATACCCTGAAATTTGATTAATGCGATCAAATTAAGACAGTTTGCAAACCTTGAGATGATTAACTCTATAAAAATCTGTAAATCCCTGAAGCACATTTCCAGACATGTAAAATACAACCCGCGTTGGGTGGATCAATCATCAATCGCTGATGTTTTCGGCGGAACCGTTATTTACTCACTATTGTGAATATTTTCATTTCACTCTCTTTCCTGACGGTGCTGCAATGCATTCGAAATGTAAACGACGACAAAGGAAAACAGAAACAACTCTCCCCTAAATAAGCACACGGCGGCAGCAGAGGGTAAACAGAAAGCAAAAGTGCTTTTAAAATAAAACATTCCGGCGAATTATTCGGTGCTGATGATTACTCATACAAGCGATCGGCGGGACCCAAACTTTTCCGAACTCATACAAATAAATGTATAGAGAGAAAAAAAACTCTCCTTCGGTGATGGTACGGTCATCTAGTTCGGCGCGGAAGAATGCCAAGTCGTGCGCCCCAGAGACCGACAGCACATAGTGGAGCATTCGAAAAAACAGCGTGCTTGCGAAATCACTTAGCTCGGTTTGAACACGATCGACAACAACAGCCAATGCAGCGAGTGAAAATAGAAGAGATGGAAATAAGAGGGAGGAAAATGCTAAAGGGTAAGGGTAAGATACAGTGCTGGTTGCATTAGTTTGGATATTAGTTAAAATATATTTAGACACGTATATTACAATGATTATTGAAGCGAACGATCGATCTATGAACTCAAAACTATATTATTTAATTCGTTTGAATTTCCACTATTCTTCTTCTTCTTCTTATTAGCATTACATCCCAACACTGGGACAGCGCCGCCTCGCAGCTTAGTGTTCATTAAGCACTTCCACAGTTATTAACTGCGAGGTTTCTAAGCCAAGTTACCATTTCTGCATTCGGATATCATGAGGCTAGCACGATGATACTTTTATGCCCACGGAAGTCGAGACAATTTCCAATCCGAAAATTGCCTAGACCGGCACCGGGAATCGAACCCAGCCACCCTCAGCATGGTATTGCTTTGTAGCCGCGCGTCTTACCGCACGGCTAAGGAGGGCCCACACTCCAATTTCCACTATAAATTCGTTCAAATGTATCGGTAAAATTGAACTTCACGAACTTCGACGAAAATTCGTATAGATTTCCACGGAGGAATCATTTAAATTTCCACAAAAAAAATGTCTAGAATTTATCTAATTACCACGGGAAACTAATCTGAACTACCGAAGAAAATTCATTTGAATTTCCATGGGAAATGTCGTCGGAAACCGTTTGACCGAAATGGTCGTTTGATGGAAAGAATCAATTGGTTGAACAGGTAATACGGCCGAAAATACTGTTTGGCTAAACGGCTTTTTCGGTCAAATGACCTACTCGGCTGAATAACATTTTCGCCCGTATCTTAATTTCGGCCAAAATGTGTTAAAATGACATTTTCGGTCAATGGGTTTCAGTCTACTTGTATGCTCTGCCAAATGGCATATTCGGCCAAACAAATTGTTAGTCTGCTACTGCTACTTTGTTGAATAATCTTTTAAGACCGCCGATAGCACCGAACATATCGTAGTTCGTTCTGTGTATGGTTTCCTATCCTAACATCGATTAGTTCCTAAAGGATCGGGGTTTCACATGTTGGTTGATTTGTACCAGAAGATAAGGGAAATCAAGTCGCTGGTTGTAATAGATCTCCTATGAGACCAGACGACCGAGCAGTACTCCAGAACGGAACGAGTTAGGCAGCAGTACAACAACTTCAGACGGTTGATGTCCGTGAATTTTTTGGCAATTCTGGCGATGAAACCTGAAACTTTTGATCCTTCGCTGACAACGTAGGAGACATGCTGCTTAAAAGGTTGTTTTGAGTCTAAAATAACTCCCAGGTCCCTCACTTGGTCGACTCGTCCAAGTTCCAAATATTTAGAGTGGTTAACATTTAACGATTAAGCATGCACCAACTTGCAAAGGCATCTAGTTGGCGTTGCAGAGAGTGACCGTTTTCAATGGAATAAATTCGGAGATACAGTTTGAGGTCATCTGCGTAGGAAATTCGTGATCCCTTGATTGCCAGAATGGCGTTTGGCTCGTGTGGCAGTGTGTAATATGCATCATACCCATTGTCGATATCATGGTGTGCCTGTGACGATTATTAACGATAAAAATGTCCATCCATTCTGAACTCGCCTTTCGAAAGATATACAGGTATACCTCGATTATATGGACTTTTTCGATGCAAATAAGTCCATATAATCGAATTTTCCATATAATCGAAGCAAATTTTTTTTCACGAAATTTGTGTTACACGATGAAATAAGTCTTAAAAGTCGAATGAAAATATCCATATATTGCCTTACAGTCTAATCCGCATGTTTGGGCTCATTTTATGATAACTCAGTAGATTATGATTTTCTATGAGAACGTAACCTTTTTTCCAGCCGTTAGTTTTTAAGATTACGTTAGTAATGAAGACTTCGCCCAGCTCAATGTGAGCACACTAATATACTTATTCACGAATTCTAACTACAGTGCCTTCCTGTTTCAGCAACAAAGCAAACACTGAGTGGTCGAGAAAGGTATATGTTAAATTCAAAAACTGGCTTTATATGGAAGGACTGACACTTGTCCTCTTTTGATTTGATCGCAGCGAATTGAAACCGATGGAGAATTTTGTCCTATTGTCTCCTATTGAAAATTGGCCGGATTGGACTATGGGCTCAGAAGATATGGCCAAAATGCATTTGTTTATGCAAAAATCGCGTAGAAACAATCTCACTTTTCTGATACTTATCCTCAAAAGATCTCCTTGCAGCAAGTTGCGTTTGATTGATATTCTTAAAAAGAATTTAAATCAATGTAAATAAGGGGCTCTATCCACGTATCAGTGACATTTTTACAAGAACCAATTGACATTTCCCGCCAAAAAATGTATCTCGTTTTATTGTCTCAGTCAATTCTTTGACTTATTTAAGTTCAACTTTTTCACAAAACTCATATTTTAGAATAAAAAAAATCGGAAAAGTGCCGCACGTTTGAAGAATTGGAATTGGCCTTATTGTAATTAAAAATCGGGCGAATGTTAGGTCAAGCTTGAAAATCAGCACTATTCGTCAAAAAGTATGGCGTCAAAAAGTATGGGTTCTTTGGGAAAGTTGTCCTAAAAAAATGAAGAATCGATTGAACGGATAAAAATTGTTGACGGGGAAGGTCAATTGCACAGTGTACCTACACCTGCTAAGTGGAATATTAAAGGATAATGTTATGGCTATTTTGGACTATGTTCGTATGTTAAAGCAGGGCTGTATTTTGCAACGGGTTTTAAAATTCAAAACGACGCACAGTGGCGGGCCCTCATAAAAATCTCGGACAAAACTTGAGATTGCATTCAAAATTTCACCACCGCGCGCTGTTGTATTTTGTACAACACTAACGAAAAACACATCGCTCACATTACACGGCATGAACGAGTTTGCATGAGCGTTTCCGGATCACGCTTTGCTGAACGGTTTAGCAGCAATTGATTTAAGAACTGCTAACAAGAACATTCTAAAGATATTCAATTTCTTTTCCTACCGTTGAGCCTAAGTATAATTCTTAAGCCTTCACGCAAAAAAAGCGTCCATGAATTCGTGAACTAACGAGTTCACGGTGTATTTTTCATGAACAACAGTCACAGATTCGGGAATACAGTCACGTTTTCTGGAACGTTCTGGGAAACGTGACTAGTGTTCCCGAATCCATGAATTAAATCACGGTGTATTTTTGCTGGTTCACGAATTCGGGAACACTTTTTTTTGCGTGTTGTGCTGAACAAATGTGAATACCAGCATATTCGACATGAATAGCCTTTCCCATTTTTTTCCAAATGGAGCTCGTTTTCGTTACGTTGTATAACTGACTACAAATTATGCAGATTGTTGTTCAAATGTTGGTTACTAGTCTTACTAAAGCCTGTCCACGTTAAATCTCGGACACCCACCTTCCAATGCGATTTTTAAAAATAATTACAAATAACTGAGAAGATCAATTTACATTGCAGCTGAATCTTTTCGCTTTATGTGACATTTTCAGCATGTTTTAGTTGTCGTCTCAATTGATAAAATGGCAATAAATGATTTGGACATTATCTAAGTGTCCGAAATATAACGTGGACAGGCTTTAACTACCCAGTATTGTTCAAAGAATATGTTTTAGGTTATAATTGGTTGAGGTTGCAAATTGCATATTTGATGATAATTTATTTGGATGTAATCAGGAGGAAATTCACGGTATATATGGTTGCATATTAGTGAAATATCGAACGCAAAAATCATTAAATTTGTAACTGCTATAACTTTCGATTCCCTAGATGAAATATTTTGAAATTTTCATAGCAGACGCCTGGTTATTATATCTTTCGAAAGGCGAGTTCAGAGTGGATGGACATTTTTTTTTCGTTAATAACCGTCACAGGCACACCGTAGATATCTATATTATCGATCTAACGTCTCAGGTGACTCGCCATACGCAATCGCGCCAACGCGGAGTATTTTGCATTGAGCGATAGTAGGCCATGACTTACAACACGATTGCAAAGCAACCAGTGTTCACATGATTAGTTACGGACGACACGTAAGTACTCTTCTGTTCCCGACAATTACCTAACGTATCTGAGAGGTCCTTTTCCGATGGCACGAGACCACACTCCAGATTTCTACCCTGAGGAATGCCTGAGGTAGCGGCAAAATGGTTGGAACGTCTGGGCATAAACCCATTTTGGTCGTCACTAATGTATGGTTTACAATGAGCGAATAGAGGTTCCATGATGACAAGCTCGAAAAACTTGGCAACAGCAGACAGTGAGGTGATAGGAACGGAGCTAATAGCATTTCGAATTTGGTCTTCTGACAATCTTTCATTACTGAAAACACTGACGAATTTTTCAGCGAAATGGTCACTGATGCCCTAATAATTAGACACCGCAATTCCGGTTAGCGCCATTCACGAAGGTAGACCAGATTCATTACGTTGTGCCTTGTGCCTTCACGTTCTTCCAGAACTTTTTAGGATGTAGGAGCGGGACCATTTGGGCAGCACCCCCTATTCCCGTCCACAGCATTAATAACTCGACCGCGTTCCAACCGAATGGCTTGATTGTTTGTACATCACTAGATATCGACAGGAACTAACCATGTACTAAGAAACAAGTAATTCGGTTGTAAATGGTTGTAATGCGCTCGAGTAATGAACGTTGCTGACGGGAATAGGGGGTACTGCCCAAATGGTTCTCTACCCTATCTTCAGTTTCCTTTGCAGTCCACGCTGATACTGTGAGATGCGAAGCAACTTTTAGCAGTCCGCTTGTCTTCGTGATTCATTTGCATAGTGTCGTTTCAGTGACAATGTACGGTGCTTTGAAAACATCCTTAAGGCCGCTCCTTTATACGACTTTAGTCGTCGAAGACCATTTGTTTGCCGATTAAAATAAAAACTCCCCCTAAAAAAATAGAAAATTCCCATAAAAAAATAAAAAATTGCCAATAAAGAAATCATGGTATGAGCAATAAATAAATATAAAATCTCCACAAATAAAACAAAATTTCCATAAACAATTAAGAATTTTCCACAAAACAAAAAAAAATAAGCACTTTTAAAAGCAAAAATTGCAATTATAAAAGAAGAATTTTCCATAAAAAAATCAAAATGTTCCACGAAAAAAAAATACAAAATTTCCATAAATAAATCAATATTAGCAATAAAAAATTACAAAATTTTCCACAAAATGATCAATAAAGAGCAATGAAAAAATAAGAAAATTTCCATAAAGAAATATAAAAATGGGCCTCCTTAGCTGTACGGTAAGACGCGCGGCTACAAAGCAAGACCATGCTGAGGGTGGCTGGGTTTGATTCCCGGTGCCGGTCTAGGCAACTTTCGGATTGGAAATTGTCTCGACTTCCGTGGGCATACAAGTATCATCGTGTTAGCCTCATGATATACGAATGCAAAAATGGAAACTTGGCTTAGAAACCTCGCAGTTAATAACTGTGGAAGTGCTTAATGAACACTAAGTTGCGAGGCGGCTCTATCCCAGTGTGGGGATGTAATGCCAATAAGAAGAAGAAGAAGAATAATTCCCCACGACAAATGATACTTTCCTCGAGATTGAAAAGTTACGAGGTTTGATTAGATCTAACCATTTATAAAGACGTTTGTCAGATGTTCTTTTGGAAGAATTGAACTGTCCTGCAGCCGAATTCCGAAAGTTCAATAAAAAATTGAAAAATTTCTTTATAAATAGAGATTTATAAATTCTCTTTTACTTCCCAAAATTTTCTTCTCTTCATACCTTATTCCAATAGACTGAAGAGAAAGAAAAAACTTAAATTTCTTGCGAAGAAAAATATTAGTTCACATATTTCCCACTAGATCTAGATGTCTTTTGATTTGCATACCGATTGTTCAAAACATCCTCATATCGAAAACAAAACTTGCTTTCGCTTATAGAGCTCGCTGACGTTTAATCATCTTTCTCTTTCAAGCGCATAGGAAGGATAGGATTTGTATGCGCTTGAAAGAGAAAAATTATTAAACGTCAGCAACCCTTAATGTTATCGAAATAATGAAGGGAAAAATGATAAATATTTAATAATAAAATTTGATGAAAATATGCAGTAACCGCAACATTGTTGTCACTTCTAACTATCTAAAAAAAAATCGAATACTCTAACTTTATTACCTTGAAAACACCGAACCATTAGCATTTGGCTTAGCTTTAGCTTTAGATGTAGCTTTAGCTTTTGCTTAGCTTTAGCTTTAGCTTAGCTTTAGCTTTAGCTTAGCTTAGCTTTAGCTTTAGCTTAGCTTAGCTTTAGCTTTAGCTTTAGCTCAGCTTTAGCTTTAGCTTTAGCTTTAGCTTAGCTTCTGAAATCTGCGTACTTTTTATTATGATAGTTGATTGTGCACATATGCATCATGTTATATAAATAATTCGGATGTTTTGGAATGTTTGCCTTGAAAAAAAATCTAACACGATTCTTCTTCTTTCTCAATGGCTCTACATTCCATCTGGAACTTGGCCTGATTTTCAACTTGAAATTGAAATTCTCGTTTTCTTTTTCATCTGTCAAAAAATTTCTTCCACATTTTCGTCGGAATTCCAACATAAGAAAATTTTGAAAATCTCTTCGAGAATTTCTTTTCTTACAAGAGATTTTTTGACCGGAATTCGGCTGCTGGTCGATCTGTTCCTTCTTTGAGTTTTTTTAAAATTCCCAACCTTAAAGTTCAACTGTTATTACGAGTTCAAGCCTAAATCGAATGAAAATACTATTAATTGATCAATCAATGGAGGCTTGTAGTACTGCAAATTAAGTTCAATTGTTGTTTTTTGTTTTAAATTAAGTTCAACATTGATTAATTTTATAAAACTGTAACACTATTTCGATAACTTCAAATGGTACTGTAACGATCGTCAGTTCTCCTGCACTTGCACACACAAAAACGCGCCTAAACACTCTCACTTGCCGTGGTGGAGCCACACACATAAATCCGTAGACTCCAACCAACACACATCTCCACCTCCCCATCCGACTGCCCGGAGTGCGCCAACAAACCAACGAAAGAAGTGCGAGAAGCACGAACGAAAGGCCAACGACCGCTACGAATTTGACCTACTAAGAACACACTGTCATTGCCGTCATGTTTTCTCACCGAGCCACACTCTCGTTCGTTCGTTCATTCGTTTACTCATCAGCGAACCACGCAGTATTATAGCGCTTTGTGTATCCACCACCGCACCGGGGCCCCATCTGCCGCCCGCCAATATGCGATGGATGCCGCCGTCGTCGTCGCTGGTCGGTCTGTCGATTGTGTTGCACTGTGGTGTGGGTAGACTTCGCTTCGAATGGGATGAAGGCGAATGGGGGGAAAGTTAGGCGGGAAAGGAGTGCATTTTGGATCGAAGTCGTTCAAGACATCCATGCTACATCGCTGTTCGAAGAACGATTAAACGCCGAGCTGTGTTTCATGCTGCAGTATTTCCATTTCATCCTGCAGTTGATCTTGCTTTTGCACATTTACTTTCTGCTGTAGAGGTCTTTCTTCGGAGGGGAAAATCGGCAGGCCCCCTTTGCTCAACCCAAGGAACCCATTTTATGTTGAATAATGATGCGTACACAATAACGAACGAACTGAAGGAGGAAAACTTCGAATCCAACGTCGCACAAATCCGGGTGCAGAACGAATGGGATGAGAAATGATTTTTTTTGTATGGAAGAGAGTAACTGCGAACAAAAGCGATAGATGCAATGTTAGGAAAGAACATGCAACAAGAAGTAATGGCCACGCTTACGTAACAGTCGCGGTTGGTTGGAAACTGTCGATTTCAATGCTAGCTTAGAAGGAGAGTCTGCAGTGGTTGAGCTTCGCTTCCTATGGATAAAAATTAGTTGTGAATTAATTAAGTTTATTATTAAATACTAGCGAAAGAAACCCAGCTTTACCCGGATGTTGCAAATGTCACAATGAACTATGTGCAGCCTCGCACTCTATATCAATTTCCGTGCGTTTGGTTTGTTCTCCTCAAACAGCTGACCTAAAATTGGATTCAAATGATTTTTTTACGTTTCAACAACTGTTTATATATATAAACCTTGCGGATCCCAGAACGAATCGATTAAGGAGAAAATCTTGCAAATCGGTCAACCCGTTCGCGACTTAAATTGTCAAACCTCAACTCATTTTTATTATATAGATTGCTTTTATTTGTGACAAGAAATTAAAAGAAACCTAGAAGAAGCATTGATTTGTTTCATTGCATTTAAGAATTTCAACAACTTTATTTAGATACACGTGTTGCAAACAAAACTGAAAAATCAACTTCAGATTTTTGAAATTGATTGATAGTTTTGAAATATCAAACGAATGTCAAGAATATTTTGGTTCTGCCTTGGAATACTACTGCTGCAAATCGGAAATATCCAATTTCTCGTACCATGCAGCACCACTTCTGCCATTCAGCTCCCGACCTGGTTACAAATTACTCGAATAATTCCTGGTTTCTGTTCTATCCTAGATTTGAAAAACATGTACCTATGGGGGTAAATTGGTCATGTCGCCTGGGGGTAAAGTGAGCAATGTCCTGACAGAGAAATGGAGACAAACTAGCTCAAATTTTAACCTTAATCGGTTCGGTTGACAGTGGAATCGTTTATAAATCAGATTGAAACTTAGTAGAAAGAAGTGAAGAGAAGGGGGATCACTATAACTATATTACAGTACGGATTAGCAGTGCGGTTGAAAGTTGCATTCCCAGGTAAGGCTGATTTGTAAATTGGTTCAGAAGTTCAGAAGCGGTACTAAACGTAAGTGAAATTAGATTAATTAGAAATATCGAATGCCATATCATGTAAGCAGATAACATTTTCTTTAATCTCTATGCGTTACAGGGAAATAATAACCTACCTTAAACCCTACGCGTCGGTCATTTTAATTTCGGGTTTATTATTTCGGAAACTAACCTATCTGTTGGCAAACTCCAACACGCTCCATACACATTATCGTACAATTTCTACATTTCTGAGCTAATATTTCTATACGCCACGTTCACGGAAACGACCATATATCAAATGTTTGCCATCCCATCTGTGATATCATTATATCAATCAACTAGTTTCTGTATAAAAATATAACAAGGGCCCATGTAAATAATTCCTTTGGTCAAAATATGATTTTCAACCAGTTTTTCAAAAATAGATAAATTTCCTGCCGATATCCCAAAACCGAAGGAATCGGTTGATATTTCACGAAGTAATGGTCAATTCAATTTTGAACGCCCTATCATTTTGTTCAGCTCCGTACGTCTGCTTGTCTGTGATAAAACGAAGAGTTTATATCTGCCTGGTAGTATTTTTTGTTATTAAGAATATGTATTTGGTTTAAAATATTTTGACCGACTTATTTGTATTATTAAAAGGATTTTTCACTTTACCCCAACGCCTGACCATTTTACCCCGCCCAAAATGAAATTGAATTATTTTGGACTAATTTTAAATGATTAAAATAACATATTTCAATATTTCTCCAATTTTTTTGTCACAACGAGCTTTGATAACCAATAAGATAAGCTTCGACACAGCTGCATTGAAAAATCTTGATAGCCACTCGATAAACAACAGTAGTTCTTAGGGTGTTCAATTTACCCCACCACCCCTACTTCAAAGGTTTGTAGTGGCGGTGGCTTTTTCTATGCTATTGTTATCAGAGCCGCAGCAGATACTAATCACTGGCCCACTTCAACGGGTATGTCACTCTTTGATCCATGTCCCACATTCAAGTCGCTGTTGCTTTTAGCGATCCGCACTTTTTCATCGCAGCACATTTTCCGAGCAACATTATTTGAGTTTATGTCGTCCCTACTAAAAACAAGAATCTCATTTCCCACCAAAATTTGAAAAACAGGAACGTAACCAAACCTTTGTTGCAGATCTTCGTATCTTGATCTAGTTACAATTTGCTCAACGACTCGGTCGGAATTTCTCTCATTAGAACTGATTTTGCAACACAACCCCACAGCCTCCTCATGTTACTGATCATCGCCCATCGTTCGGTAAGCTGCAAACTTTTTCGCTGCCTTTCCACTTCTCGCTTCGAGCTGATAGCGCATTCCCAAAATACAATTTATACTCCCACGAAAGTTCAAAGTAAATCCCGTAACAGCTCAAAAGAAAAAACGATAAAAAAATATGAAAATTTTCCTTGCAACTTACGAAGAAAAGATCAATTTTTCTAAGTATACCTGCGGACGGAATTTGTTTGGGCTTTCGAATGAAACATTTTTTGGCTTCCGAAAGGAATCTTCTTGAGGTTCCGAATTGAATTCTTTTGAGTTTCCGAAAGTGGAGTTATTCAAGCTTCCGAATGGAAACGTTTAGGCCTCTGAAAACAACGATATCAAGGCTTCCGAATGCAATCCTGTTGGGATTCCAAATGGGTTTTTTTTTGGCTCCCGAGCAGAACTATTTTGATCTTTTGAACTGTGCTTCCGAACGAACTTCTGAAGGGAGCCTTTTGAGCCTCTATTCCGAGAGGAATAATTGTTTTACATTCAAACGAAATTCTTTTGGACTTTTTGGACGAAATTTTGTTCGCACTTTCGAACGAAACTCTTTTGGGCCTCTGAACGAATTCTTTTGGACTTTCGAGCGCACTTTTGAAACGAATACTTTTAGGCTTCCGAACTGAATTCTTCTGGGCTTCCAAGAGAAATTCATTTGGGCTTCTCAACGGAGCCTTTACACCTTCCGAACGGAATTCTTTGGATTTTCAAACGAGTTTCTTCTGGATTTACGAACGGAATTCTTTTGGGCTTCGAAGTAGTTTTGGGCTTCTGGTCCGAATTATTCTGGGATTTCGTAAGAAATCCTCTGGACTTACGAATGGGATCTTCTTAGGCTTCCGAATGGCATTCTTTATGGCTTTTAAATGCAATTCTTTTCGGTTTCCTAATGGAGTTATTTAGGTTTGCTTCCTTGACATCCGAACGGAATTCTCTTAGGCCTCCAAACGAAAAAAATAGCTTCCGAATGGATTCATTTTCGAAATCCGAACGGAATCTTTTAGGACTTCCGAATTGAATTCTTTTTGTTTGGGTTTCTGAATAGAGTTTTTTGTAAAGTTTTTCTTTTCTTTTGGATTTCTGAATTAGGTTTTTTGCAATATCTGGTTTACAGTTCGTGTTTGAGTGATAAAACGGCCTACTTTACCATACCAACGAGATGGGTGCATTATGCAACTCAAATGAGATAATATGATCAGGAATTGCAAGAAAAATCCATTATAACACTCATTTGCGTGCTATAATGAAAAACCAACATCAGAACAGTACCCGAAAACATAATGAGAGCACATAGAAAACATATTTTGATATTGATATCAAAATGAAATCATAATTTGTTTTCAAATATGAATCATCATGACTGATTACATATTTTGATCTCATTTTGCTGTTGATTTCTAAATTGTATGATCTGACATCAAAACGACCAAAAGGATATCAACCTGAGTTATCAAAATTAGGCGATTTCACTACAACAAAATTAGATATCGATTTGCTCTCAAGCTTTGCTCGGGTAGTTACATGACTGAATTAGCTTGGGTGTTCAAATAGTGTATGTATTCTCTGCATCGCCTTTAATTTTTAATTTGAAATTTTTAATTTTTGACGTAGAATTACGTCCTTCGGTAAGATAGGGGGTCATTCCAAAAAGTTCCAAATTTGGGTACGCCACGAAAAGAGGTCAGGAAGTACGAGCCAAAAACTCAGCCGTTTTTCAACGGATTCCGGAGATTTTGGTATGAATCGATCAGTAAACTTCCTAAGATTCTATAGAACAATTGTAAACAATTGATTCAATGCATTTAACTATTGAAAAATTTAATTTGGCCAGCCAATGTTGAAATTGCACTTTAACAATAAATTGTCTACATTTCGGCTATTAGCCATCCGGTATGAACATGCATAAAATGTTGATGATCAAATTTCGTATCCACTATCCCACTATACGTAATTCTACATTCAATTTGCGGCCGTATTTTTTGATACAACCCTCTACTTTTTAATTTTTAATTTTAGTATTGACCCGATTTTGTCACTTCCCGATTTTGTCTACCCCCGATTTTATCACGTTTTCGACCCGATTTTATCACCCCAAAAAAAAAATATATTTTAATCGTTCTTTTTATTTTCGCAAATAATACAAAAAACGTTGATTTCCATGAAATAACTTTCACCGCCTGTAGTTTATTATGAATGACTTCTGAGTACCTGTGAAGAATTCTGTAGGCATTTTTGAGAAGAAATAACGGATACCGTTTACGCATTTTGCCTTTCCAAGGCATAAAACGGCTCATATTTGTGAAATGAATTAAAAAAATTCAAATAATTTTTTTCCGATTTAGTCACATACCCTGTTTTATCACCCCAAAATTCACCAGGGGGGTGATAAAATCGAGATATTACTGTATTTGAATTTAAACTTTAATTTGAAATTTTGAAATTTTTACATTTTAGTTTTTAATTCTTAATTTTTAATTTATATTCCTTAATTTTTAATTTTTAATTTTTAATTTTCAATTTTGAACTTTTAATTTTTAATTTTATTTTTGATTTTTTATTTTAAATTTTTAAATTTTTAATTTTTAAATTTTAATTTTTAATTTCTTTTTTCAATTTTGAATTTTTAATTTCTAATTTTTAATTATTAAATTTTTTTTTTAATTTTTAATTATTAAATCTTAATTTTTTTTTTTGAATTTTGAATTTTTAATTTTCAATTCTTAATTTAAAATTTTCAATTTTTGATTCCGAATTTAAAATTTTTCATTTTTGATTTTGATTTTAAATTTTTAAATTTTGATTTTTTTTTCAAATTTTAAATTTTTATTTTTTTTTCTATCTTTTATTTTTTTGTTATTTTTCTATTTTTATTTTGACTTTTAATTTTTTATTCTCATTTTTTCATTTTTTAAAATTTTTAATTTTTAGTTTTTAATTCCTAGTTTTTATTCCTGAATTTTTGAATTTTAATTTTTATTTTTAATTTAGACCTGTGCGCCGCCGCGCCACGCCGCCGCCGCCGGTGGTTTTACTCACGCCGCCGCCGCCGGCGATTTTGGGTCGGCGCGCCGCTGATCATAATTTTGCCACGCCGATGACTAATCGCAATAAAAAATTAAATTAACTTGAGTCGAGTCAAGTACGAAACACTGAAGATGGCCTAACAGTTGAGATCGAAATACGTATCGCTAAAGCAATACAACGTGGTGGAATTAATTGGAATAGTACTAAACTCGTCAATGTCAATTGTTTTCGTCTATTGTCAATGAAGTTGAGGTAGAACTCGTCAGAATTCAATTAGGGTTTATTATTACAAACAATATAACAATGAATTATTTTTTGGATTCTTTAATGAAGGAGGAGTTCTCAAGTGTATTTTTGGAGGAGTTTTTGAAGAAAATCATGGAGGGTTTTGTACAGGAATTTCCAAATTAACTTTTGAAGGCATTTACAAAAAAAAAGAACCTGAAAGATTTTCGTAAATATTTCCTGAAAGAACTGCTAAAAGAATTTTTGATGGTATTTCTAAAAGACTTCCCAAAAAAAATCCTAGAAGAATTTCCAGAGGGATCCATAAACAAATTTCTGAAGGAATTTTTGGAATTTCCAGGAATTTCCAGAGGAATTCTCAATGGCATTAACGAAAAAATCCTAATAGTGCCTACTGGCATTTCTGAAGTAATTTCTAGGTTTCCCAGGAATTCCTTTGAACTTTTTTCCCAGTAATTTATTCGCAATTTCCTCCACAAACTTCTTTAAAGATTCGTCTGGTGATTCCCTCGGAAATTGCCTTCGGTTTTTCCCCCAGAAATTAGTTCGAAATTTTGTTCATGTGTTGGGGCTGTCCATAAACCACGTAGATTCTTAAAGGGGGGGGGAAGGGTTTCGAAAAAGTCTACGATAGTCTACGAAGGGGGACGGGGGGGAATACCAAAAGCCTACGTAGACTTTTTTTTATTTATTTTTTTAAACGATATATACAGCAGTTTTGAGCGGAGTTCACTAGTTTGATTATTTTTAGGATTTTCCGTTTTTTTTTGCATGACTTGACCGAAATAATCTCTTGCGTTTCTCCATAAAAATGTTATGAATTTCACTGAAGTAAAAGTCTGAACTATGGCTTAAAACTATCAAGAATTTTGCCAGAAAGTTGTTCTGTGTTGAGCGGAAAAAATCTCCAAAATATTCTATAAAAATTTTCAACTTCCCTACTTGGATTTTACTGCAGATTCTCCTAAAATTTCTTTTGATTTTCGGAACTTCTTTGCAAACTATGGAAATTATGTCGTACTTACAAAGGAAGCATTTCAGAATATCCCAGAAAAAGTCTTTAGAATGCTCAAAAGATATTCTTTAGAGCTTGTACAGGGAATTCTCCGAAATTTCACTGGAGTTTTTCTGGGAAGTCCTCGAATTTTT
Source organism: Armigeres subalbatus (assembly GCF_024139115.2). Classification (NCBI taxonomy): domain Eukaryota; kingdom Metazoa; phylum Arthropoda; class Insecta; order Diptera; family Culicidae; genus Armigeres; species Armigeres subalbatus. The sequence goes on along the minus strand of NC_085141.1, from coordinate 220,353,239 downwards.
TATTTTTAATTTCGGAAATTCTTCGGAATTTTCGCGAGGAATTCTTTGGAAATATAAGCAAAATTATTCGAAATGCCGTGGAAAATTCTTCGGCAGTTATAATGCAAATTCTTTGGAATTATCGATGGAAAATTTTCGGAATTTCTTAATAAATTTTTGAAAACTTCCAAGACAAATTATTTGAATTTCCCACCAAAAACAGTTTGAGTTTCCGAAAAAAATGCATTTTTTTGTAAAAATGCCTTTCTAGTTTTCATGAAAATTTATTCGATTTTTGTACGAGAAGTTCATAAAAATTCTAACTGAAAACTCTTTAGAATTTCCGCCGAAAATTATTCAGAAAATTCTTCGGACTGCCCATAAGATTTATTTAAATTTGCTAAAGAAATTGTTCCAAATTTGCAAGAGAAATTAAAAAATATCGTAGGAAATCATTCTAAATTTCCACGGAAAATTACTTACTTACTTAACGGGGAAACTTTTGGAATTTAGAAGAAAAATCTTGGGATTTCAACAGATGATTATTCAGCGGGATATTACGTGGAACTTTCAAGAAAAGCATCGGAATTATCACGGAAAGTTCTTTGGAGTATATCAAGGTTATCATTTGGGAAATTTTACGAAATTTCCACGCAAAACTTATTGGAATGTAGAATTAACATTGTCGGAATTTCAACTTAAAATTTTTCCAAATTCTGAAAATTCTTCGGTTTTCCCAATTTTGAACCGGCGTTGAGAATTATAGGTCAGATGCGTGACAGATTTTATCAGTGGCGCGCCGATGCAAAAGTGTCGGCGATGGTGGCGCACACCTCTAGGAGGAATTGAATTCAACAGTAATTAAATTGATTGGCTTTGAGATTTGATTTCAGGAGTTATGGACAGAGGATTAAATTTGATTTCGTTTCAATTTGATTTTTGTTTTGTTGGATTTTGTTCAGTTTGATTTTATGATGTTTTAAATACGAACTTTGTTGTAATGTTTACATGGAAATAGAATTGAATAGCTGAATTGCTTAAAACGTGGTTGATTTCATTATTTTTCTAATCACATATGAGGTTTTGTAAATTTTGGAAAAGTCTACGTAGACTTCAAGGGGTGGGTGGAGGGGTTTCGGAAAAGTCTAAGTCTACGAAAGTCTACTAGGGGAGGGGTGTTTGAAAAAGTGAAATTTCGGTCTACGTGGTTTGTGGACAGCCCCATTCCTTCAGAAATTTGTATACGAAAACCTTGGGAAATTCGTTAAGGTATTCTTCAAAAAGTTAATTCAGAAATTCTTCTGAAAACTCTTTTGGAATTCCTTGCAAAGTTCTTGGGCGAATTTCTAGCAAATTCCTTGAGAATTCCTGAACAAGTTTCTGAAAGAATATCCGAATTGTCAAAGCCTCTCCTAAAGGAACTTCCGACAATCTTGAATTTCTTCACATTCCGTTAAGAGTCCGTTCAGAAATCCTTCTAGGGATTTCTTCGGAAAATCCGCAAAAATTTTTAGGAAATGAATCTAGAAATTAAATAAATGTTGAAATTTCTGAAGATATTCCTCCAAAAATTCAAAAAAGGTTTTCTAAGAACTATTTCAAATCTTCCCTCAGGAATCGTTTAAGAACTTCCAACAGGATTTTTTTTAGGAAATTCCTTTGGTAAAAATTCTGGAATTCCTTAGCAATCCTTCACAAATTTCTTTTGAAATATCAACAGAAAATACTTTAGAAGATCCTTCGAAAATCCGTTTGAGAATTCCATAAAAAATTAACTAAAAATTCCTTCTGAAATTAATTTACGATTCCTTCGCAAGTTCCTTTTGGCTTTGAAAATTTGCTAAGAAATTTCTTACGGATTTTTTAGAAATTACTTAGGAAATTTCTCAGAAATTACTCTATGGGTTCCTTAGTAAGATTCTAGGCATTTTTTCCTGAAATTCCCATAATAATTCTTTCAGAAAAACCTTAAGCAATTCCTTGGAAAATGCTCAGGTAATATTCAGAAAACTCCTTCCATTTCCCTCAGGAATTCCTTAACTTTCGATTTTTTTCGGAATCTCTTCAGAAATTCATTCAGAAGTCCTTTAAAAAATTTGGAAATTTCTTTGAAAATTGCATTTGGAATGCATTAGGAAATTCTATTAGGATTTTTTTTTTTTGAAAATGTCTGTCTTCCGGAAATTCGTTAAAAAGTTTACCGGAAATGCTATCACAAACTCTTTCGGCATTACATCAGGAATTTTCTCAGAAAGTCCTTTAGGATTCCTTTCGAAAATTCTTCATTTAGGTAATTCCTTCGGAAATTCTTTTACGAATACCTATTTCGTTCCTTAATAAATTTCCGAATGAATTCCAGCAGAAATATTGTATGATTTTACTGAAGAATTTCCCAAAGAGAACATGAATGGATTTTCGGAAGAATACCTATATGAGTTTCCGCGGAAATTCTCATAGGGTTTTACCAAGACGAGCTCGGTGGTCTAGTGGCTATCGCTTCTGTCTTATAAGCAGGAGATCGTGGGTTTAATTCCAGTCTCATCCCTTTTCCTACTTTGTATTTCTATCTTAGTTTTTTTTTCTGTATTTCACGTTCTACCAATACGATTCCTATTAAACGACTCCAAAACGATTCCACACTAACAATTCCAAAACCTTCTGTGCCACCAGAGTTCTCTGCATCTTTCTTAAGTAGGTGTCAAACTAAACGATGGTTTCTGGGGTCCTCCTTAGCCTAGTGGTAAGATTCTCGGCTATAAAGCAAGAAGCTCGCAGTTAATAACTGTGGAAGCCTTAAATGAACACTAAGCAGCGAGGCGGCAATATCCCAGAAGGGGATGTAATACCAATAAGAAGAAGAAGAAGTCCAACTAATAATCCTTACCCTTCCCCAGCGTTCACAAGGACGTGGCCAGAACAGATCTTACCTGTTGAAGGGTGCCTTGCTTCCATCTAAGAGATAGTGATTAGTCTCTTATACAAGACTATGTTTGTACCACCTACGAATTTGTGCGAATTGCTCAATGCTAATGCTAAATTCTCAAGGAATGAAATTTCCCAAGTAATTAGGAGTTCCAAGAATAATCCCGTTTTTACTTCAGAAATTCTTTCAGGAATTGCCAATAACTTTTTTGGCATATTTAACCAATTTCAAAAATCCGCGGTAAAATTGATTTTTTCATTCACGCCGGTTCACGCCGCCGCCGCCGCCGCCGATGAAAACCAACGGCGCGCCGCCGTGACGCCGCCGCCGCCGGGGCAAAAGTGACCACCACGCCGCCGCCGCCGATTATATGACCGGCGCACAGGTCTATTAATTTTAAATTTAAAAATTTGAATTTAAAATTTTTATTTTCAATTTTAAATTTCAAAACTTGAATTCAAAATTTTTATTTTGAATTTTTCATTTTGAAATTTTTTATGTTTTATTTATTTTAGTTTTTTCAATTTTACTTTTCAAATTTTGTCTTTTTTATTTTTCAAAATTTTTAGTTTCTAGTTTTTAATTCCTAATTTTTAATCCTTAATTTTTAATTTGTAATTTTTAATTTGAAAATTTTAAATTTTAATTTAATCTTTTGATTTTTTACGTATTTTTTTTAAATTTTTTTATTTTTTATTTTTATTCTCCTATTTTTAATTTTTAATTTTTAAAGTTTTATTTTTAATTTTTCATTTCAATTTTTACATTTTAGTTTTTAAGTCTTAATTTTTATTTTTTAATCCTTTATTTTTAATTTTTAATTTTCAATTTTCAATTTTAATTTTTAACTATCCCTTAATTTTTTTATTTTTTTTTGTTTTTGATTTTAAATTTTAAATTTTTATTTCTTAATTTTTAATATCAAATTTTCATTTTTTATTTTTTATTTTCATTTTCAATTTTTTATTTTAAATTTCTAATTCTAATTTTTTATTTTAAATTTCTAATTCTTTATTCTGAAATTTTTAATTTTCAATTTTAAATTTTTTTAAATTTCATTTCTTAATTTCTAATTTTTAATTCCTAATTTTTAATTTTCTACTTTAATTTTATTTTCAATTTTTATTTTTAATTTAAAAAAATTAATAGGGGGAATGACGGCTTTGGCAGGTTTTGTTCTTTTATTGGCAGAGGGGTTTTTTATGACTGACTAGGCTCAAATTTGGCCTAAACATTCTTTGCATATCAAAGAATATTGTGGCCAAATTTCATAAAATTCGGTCGACAAAAACCCCCCTGCCAATAATAGAACAAAACCTGCCAAAGCCGTCTTTCCCCCTATTAAGTCTTTGATTCATAATTTTTAATTTATTTCTTAATTTTGAAATTTTCAATTTTTAATTATTTTGATTCCTAATTTATAATTTCTAATTTTTAACTCTCAATTTTTTTAATTTTTAATTTTTAACTTTTCTTTAGTTTTTAAATTGATTTTTTTAATAATTCAAAATGTTCAATTTTTATTTTTTATTTTTAAATTTTTATTTTGAATTTTTCATTTCAATTCTTACATTCTTGTTTTTAATTACTAATTAATTTTTAATCCTTAACTTTTATATTTTAAATTTTAAAATTTCAATTTTAATTTTTTATTTTTTTAAATTTTTTTGTTTTTGATTTTAAATTTTTAATTTTTATTTTTGAATTTTTAATTTTTAAATTTCTATTTTTAATTTTTCATTTTTATTTTCAATTTTTTTTAAATTTCTAATTCCTTATTTTTAAATTTTTAATTTTTTATTTTTTTTTTCTTTTTTTTTATTTTCTTATTTCTAAATTTCATTTTTCAATTCTTAATTTCTAATTTTGGGATTTTCAGTTTCAATTCTTTATTTTTAATTTTTAATTTTCAATTCCTAATCTTAAATTTTTATTTTTATTCCAAATTTTAAATTTTAAATTAAAAAAAATATTTAATTTTAAAAATTTTAATTTTCAATTTTAATTTTTAAATATTATTTTCAAATTTTTGTTTTTAAATTTAAATTTCTAATTTTTTAATTTTTTATTTTAATTTTTTATTATTTATTTTTAACTTTGATTTTTAATTTTCTATTTCTTAGTTTTAATTTTTTTTTGTTTTTTATTTTTCATTTTTTATTTTCATTTTTTATTTTTCATTTTGTCAAATTTTTAATTTTTAGTCTTCGATTCCTAATTTTTTTTCCTTAATTTTGAAATTTTTAGTTTTAATTTTTTTTAATTTCTTATTTTTAAATTTTAATTTTAAATTTTGAATTTTTAATCTAGAAATTTTCAATTTTTAATTTCAAATTTGAATTAGTTTTGAAATTTTTATTTTTTTATTTTTTTATTTCAATCTTTAAAGTTTTATTTTTCTTTTTTTATTTTTTATTTCTGAACTTTGAATTTTCATTTTCCATTTTTCATTTCTTTATTTTCAATTTTCAATCTTCAATTTTGAATTTTTAGTTTTCAATTTTGAATTTTTTATTTGCAATTTTCTATTTTTAAGTTTTTTTAAGTTATTTGTTTATATTTCAAAATTTTTAAATTTCGAGATTTTTCGATTCTTAGTTCAAAGAATCTAAGTATTTTAAAATCTAGAATGCTGAGCCTTATTTATTTTTTTTTTCTTTTTTTTATTTTCTTATTTCTAAATTTCATTTTTCAATTCTTAATTTCTAATTTTGGGATTTTCAGTTTCAATTCTTTATTTTTAATTTTTAATTTTCAATTCCTAATCTTAAAATTTTATTTAACCTTGAGTCACCACGAGTATCTTGGTCAATATCCCTTTCCCCTTACTAACTGTTAATAATAATGATATAGTTTTTAAATATCATAAAGAGTCTCGGCTCCGTTAAGTGTTATACACGCCTGAGCCTGTCAAATAAATGCAATAGATAAAAAAAAAATTAAAAATTTATTTTTATTCCAAATTTTAAATTTTAAATTAAAAAAAATAATATTTAATTTCAAAAATTTTAATTTTCAATTTTAATGTTTAAATATTATTTTCAAATTTTTGTTTTTAAATTTAAATTTTTAATTTTAATTTTTTATTATTTATTTTTAACTTTGATTTTTAATTTTCTATTTTTAGTTTTAATTTTTTTTTGTTTTTTATTTTTCATTTTTTATTTTTCATTTTGTCAAATTTTTAATTTTTAGTCTTCGATTCCTATTTTTTTTTTCCTTAATTTTGAAATACTTAATTTTGAAATTTTTTTAATTTCTTATTTCAAAATTTTTATTTTAAATTTTGAATTTTTAATCTAGAAATTTTCAATTTTTAATTTCAAATTTGAATTAGTTTTGAAATTTTTATTTTTTTATATTTGTATTTCAATCTTTAAAGTTTTATTTTTCTTTTTTTATTTTTTATTTCTGATCTTTGAATTTTCATTTTCCATTTTTTATTTTTTATTTTCAATTTTCAATTTTCAATCTTCAATTTTGAATTTTTAGTTTTTAATTTTGAATTTTAAATTTTAAATTTTCTATTTTTAGTTCTTTATAAGTAATTTGTTTATGTTTCAAAATTTTTAAATTTCGAGATTTTTCGATTCTTAGTTCAAAGAATCTTAGTATTTTAAAATCTAGAATGCTGAGCCTTTTTAAATTGAAGAGTTAAAAAATCTGGGTATCGCAAATGATTGAAAAATTTAAAATCTGTAAATCCAAAAATCCAGAGATCTGAAAATATTAAATGTCCTGAGGGTCTGAAAATCTAAAGTTTTAAAAATTTCATATTCTGAGAATTTGAAAATCTAAAAGATCAGAAAGTTTATAAATCGAAAACTCTAGAAATTCAAAGATCCTAAAAGTTGAAGATTTTGAAATCTGAAATTTTTAAATTTGCAAATCCTATAATGTAAGAAACTACAAATCTCAAAATATATAAACCTATAAATCAAACAACCTGAAACTCTTGGAATCTTAAAACCGCATGCTTAAACGAAGATTTCAGTTCAGTGTCTGAAAAAAGGTAATGTCAAACTTTTTTATTGCATCAGCCGCATGGCGAGCGTGAAAAGCTGAATAAATCTTATATAAATCTTAATCTGAAAATCTAAAAAACTTACGAATTTAAAAATCCAAAAAACTTAAACCTAAAAACTCAATGCTTTTGGAATAAACTGAACGTATCTGGGGGCAAGAAGACTAAATTATAAGAGTGCTTTCTGAACGATTTTGCTATTTGAGAACGGTGAGAGCGATGACTTATTCTCACCTCCTAGACCCATCATTGTCACCATCAAGACCTATTGTGACGGAATCTCAATATCAAAATTTTCAAAAATCTGGAGATCTAAGAATAGATGAATCTAATCAATCTGATCTAAACCATTAAGAATCCCGAAACCAAAAAATTAAAAAATTCAAATTATTAAAATTTTAAAATAAAAAAAATCAGGAAGTCAAAACTTCGAAAAGCCACTTTATCTACGAGATATTAAAAATCTTAAAATCTTTAAAAATCTATAAAAAATTATAATCTAGAAACCATAAAATTTAAGAATCTTTCGATTTAGAAGTCCGAAATTCTGAAAACTTGAAAAAATATCGAAATCTGAAAAAAAAACTATGGAATTTTTAAACTGAATACTTTTGCGCTTGTGAACTGAATTATTTTGGATTTTAAAGGAATCCAGATGGGCTTCTCAACAGAGCCTTTTGGCTTTCGACCGGAATTTTGTGGACCTCAGAACGGAATCCTTCTGTTTTTTTAACGGTATTCTTCTGAACTTCCGAATGGAATTCTTTTGAGCTTTCAAACGATGTTATTTTTGGCTTCTGATCCTAAGCTTACGAACGGAATTCTTTTGAACCTCTTAATGATTTTTTTTTTGGTTTCTGAATAGAATTATTTGGGCTTCGTAACAGGACCCTTTAGATTGAAATTTTGTTATGATTTTCGAAAGGAATTCTATGAATTCTATGGCCTATGAACGGAATTTTGTAGGGTTCCGAACTGAATTCTTTAGGGCTACCGAAGGGTTTTTTTGGACTTCAAAACGGAGTTTTTTTTGGGATTCGAAACGGAATACTTTTGAGCCTCCTAATGGATTTATTTTGGAATCCTTTTGGACTATCGAGCGGAGCCTTTCGGGTTCATTTAGATTTACGAACCTGGAATCTTTTTAGACTTTCGAAAGGAATCCTTCTGAGCTTCCGTATTGAATTCCTTATATTTTACGAATGGTTTTATTTAAGTTTCCAATCGGAATCCTTCTGGGGTTACGACATTATTTTGAGTTTTTGAATGGAATCATTATGGGCTTCCAAACAGATTTTTGTTTGGGGATTTCGAATGGAATTAATTTGGACTTTCTAACGGAATCCTTTTAATTTAAGGAAAGAATCATTTCAGGGTTCATGTTAGGATTCAGAAAGGAATCATTTTTTGATTTACAAACACACTTAATTTATTCTCCTAGATCCAAGCATTTTTTGTTTACTCTCCGAGATGAGCACCGCCGAGTTTCAGCAAACATGATTTTTGCCGAGATGTCAGTAAAAGTTTGCTGTGATGCTGTAAATATTTGTCCAATTTTGCCGAGCTCGAAAAAAGAACTTAGTGTGAACGGAATACTTTTGGGTTTTCGATTGGAATTATTGAAGCTTCCAAATGATACCTGGGCTTCAAAGCGGATTTTTTAGCAATCCCGAACGGCATTATAGATCTTGAATGAGATTTGAGACATCGGTGCATTGGCAACTCCATTCTTCCTAGAAGTTATTCCGAATTGTTATTATTAACCGAAACATTGGTTTCCACGTGTTGTCGAAATTCAGATGTCTTATTCCAATTTTCTCTAGAACTGAAATTTGAAGTTATTTCTCGTGGATTTCAAATGGAAAAAATGGTCTCTAATGGCCTAGTTTACCTAGTTTAATTACCTCTAATTACCTAGTTTACGATAAACTTGTTTTTATGGATTGTTATAATTGATAGTTTTACGCCTCTTGATTATCTCCGTTCATTATCAATTGAAAGCATATTCTGTCCTATTCTGCCATCCTCGGTAGGAATTTCTTGGGGAAGGCATCAATTTTTTTACAATGGTTGTATTCAAATCTTCCGAAATTGTATATGCCAAAATTTTATACAGCAATAAAATCTGGTACCGGTGTAGAAATAGAATCATGCCAAATAAACTGAATCCATGATCTTACAAATCAACTTTTCCACATCTGCGACCTGCTCAATTCTGCTAATGTTCAATTCTGTGAACTTCTGACCTAATTTGTTTTGCCCTATGTCATTGCTACGTCAAGATGACTTTCAGAGTGATGGAATGGACAGTTAGCACGCGTTGATTTTGCCGCTACGAGGGGTATCGGCGACAGATGTGGATAGAGAGTGGAGGCGCATGGTACATCGTAGCTTGTCGTATCACGGGCATCGCAAATTATTAAACAATGTAACGTCGTGAATCATTTACTTCAATTTTTTTTCTAACCCACTTATGTGAGGTTTACTTCGCCGTAACAAAACATAAACCGTTTGCATTTATCGGTAACATCGCCATCAAACAAGGAAGTATACACGATTGGAAAAAAGAAGTCGCAACAAACAAAACCAACACGCCACACCATTTCCATCAATGTCAATGCTTCTCAACAATTTCTCTGTTTTGTTCTAGTTCTTGATTTTTTATACAAACACCAACCGTACGGCAACGGTGTAAGCATGGTGCAGTTGGCTCCCAAGTTACAAGTTCAGAACGATTTGAGGTCCCCTTCCAGTGTTTGCCCACCGCACGCCGGTTCCATGTGTTTGTGTATTGAAATTCTTGTAAATCTATCGTTCTTGATCGCAGAATGTAAAAAAATGTTCTGCGAACGGTAATTCCATTATTGAAATAACAAAAAACTTTGCCGTTCCTTGGTACAATAATTGTAAATTCGATTTTTCAAAACTTAATAAAGTATCAAACTAATAGAAACTATTGCCCTTCGGTCTGAATTGACGAAATTGATGGGAAATTCATTATTGAGTTGCACTAAATTAATGAAACATAGAGTGCAATAAACTATTCGAAAATGTACTCCTCGAACCGCCCAATCATCATATCGCGGCGAACGAGCAGCCAGGGTTTGGTTACAGTCAGTCAACAAGCGGCTCTGGTTTGGCTTAGAAATATTGTGTAGTTTAGAGAGGAAATTAGTTTATCTTTTGACGCGACTGCGTCCGCCCGACGCGCGGGTGCTTCCGAATGTAGGTCAACGGCAAGTGTTGGTAGAACTTACTACATTCGACTGCGTATGAGTCAAACATGTGTGTCACTCATATGCACGCACGTCTGGGTCGTGTGGTGTGCTTGGGGCGGGAAGGCCGGCTGGAGAGAGCATGTCCCCCAACCAACGCACACAAGCCCCCACGTGGATAGTGGTCCCCTCGGTATGCGCTACTAAGACCAACGAGCGACTGTTTCAGAAAGCCGTCGTGCTGTGCAAGTCCTGCCAGCCCTAGGATGTAAAAATAGAGCAAACGCAGTTTGTGAGGGAGAAATGCTACGCATGTCGCTTTTCTATGGTGGAGTGCTTGCTCGCCTCGCGCCCTAGAATGATAGATCGGTCTAGGAGGTAAATAGTTCGCGCTTCGTTGGTTTTTGTTGTTTTCAGTTGTAACGGTAGATTTCCGAATCTGAAGTAAGTTGTCAATGATTTACGGGGACGTTTTTTTTTTCAACTGGCGGATGTTACGAAAATTGTTTTTGTATTATAATGTAGAACGGTTTAAATTATTTTTTTTTTCAGACATTGTAATAAAAGACTTATCATTAAGTATTTTGTACGATACGATTCCTCTAATGCATCTTTGTTATGATTGGCTAACAATGCACTATCCAACAAACCTGCCAAAGTTTATGCAGCCTTTGCCAGACTTTGGCCGGGTGACAGAATCACCGTCTTCGACCAGAGGACGCACAGACTGAACACTCCACATCTAGCATGAGACGACGGACATGATATTTACACAACACCCATTGGACCAGTGAAGAACTTTTCGCTTTACGAAAAGTTTTCTCTTTACCGGGGCGGGAATCAAACCCACAATCGATTGACGTCGCTAACCGCACGGCCACGAAGCCCACAAATAATATTTTGTTTTTGCCTTTTGGTGATATCTTCGAACTCTCCGTAATAAGTCATGGGGACGGCCATTTATTTTTTGCCTCGTAGCACAGACAATGGCGAAGATCGTTTTTTAGCGTGTTTTCCAATAGAACTTTTATTATTAGTTAAATACAAACTGGAAAACTTTAAACAAAATTATCGGTAAAACCGGGAATAAAACGGGAATATTAAAATCGAATTTCAGTGGCCACCCTGTATTCAGTATTTCAACTTGAAATTCTTTATGGATTCCACGGAAAAAAAAATCACAGGAAAATTCTTTGAAATTTTACAGAACAAGTCTTTAAAACTTCCAAAGGAATTTCTTTTGAATCTCCACGGGACTATCGCCGGAATTTGCAAGGAGAACTATTTGAAATATTCGCGAGAAACCCTTCGGAATAAGCAAAACTATTTAGGAAAGTCCGTGGAAAATTCTTCTGAACATTTTAGGAATTCCCGCGAGGATATCCACGAGAACTCTTCGGAGTTTCCGTGAACAATTCTTCAGAATTTTTTGGGACTTCAAAACAAAATTGTTCAAAATTTTCACGGCAAAAATATTTAGATTCCCTAACGAAAATTCTTCGAGTTTCCATGGAAAAATCTTCGCAATTTCCACAGGAAAGCCTTTGTAGTTTTCAAGGAAAATTATCTTAGATTTTCACGAGAAATTTACCAAAATTTCACTCGGAAATCTTCAGTATCTCCACCACAAATTATTCGGAAATTCTTTGAAATTTCCACAGAAAACTGCTCAAAATATGCATGGGAAATTATTTTTATATTTTAATGAAAATATTTCGTAATGTCTGCAGACATTCCAAAACTACCTATAAAAGAAAATATTTTAAATTTTTGCGAAATTTACTCGGAATTTTAAAATATTTTGGACTTCTGCAAATTTGAATCGGCGTGGAAAATTATAAGTCAGTGACGTTGCAGATTTTAAACATCGGCGGGCTAATGCAAAAATATCGGCGGCGAGGCAATAAAAATGGAGGAGTTCAATCGACCGGAAATCCCATTAGTTGACTTCTAGATCTGGTTTCATCAGCCGTAGAAAGAGGAATAAATTTGATTTTGTATCAAATAGATTTTTGTTTTGTTGGATATTGGTTAGTTTGATTTTGTTCTGTTTAAAATTTGATTTTTGTTTGGTCGGTTGCCGGCATGACATATGTCATGTATGCACTGTATAACCACGTTCTTTTTGTGCCGACTACCGATCCAAACAGGTGTCAGGCCATTAGGCCGAAGGCCATTTGGCATAAGGTTATTAGGCCGATGGTTATTAGGTCGAATGGCCATTAGGCCGAATTAGCAAAAAGAAGCAAAATGAGACAAATTAGTTCTTTATTTACCTTACTCCTTCTTCCTTTTCCCTTCTTGCATTTTCTTTCTTCTATCTGTCTTCTTTTTTTTCTATTTCCTTCTTCCTATCTTCCTTCTTCTTTGTTACTTATTTCTTCTTCCCTTCCCTTCTTTCTTCTTCTTTCTGCACACTTCTCCATAATTCCAACTTTCATTCTTTTTCTTTGTTTGTTCTTCCTTCTTCCTCTTCCTTCTTTCTTCTCCCTTCTTCCTTCTTTCTTTTTTCCTCCTTTTCCCACCATTTTTCTTTCTTCTTTTTCCTTCTTCTTTCTTCTTTTATCCTTCTTTCTTTTTATTTATTTCGTTCTTCTTTATTTCTTCTTGTTTCTTCTTCCTTCTCAATTATTCCATCTTTCTTCCTCCTTTCTTTTTCATTTTTCCTTATTCGCTGTCTTCTCCCTTCTGTTTTCTTCCTTATTCCTTATTCTTCATTCCTTCCTTCTTCCTTCTTCTTACTTCTTTCTTTCTTCTTCTTTCTTCTTTCTTCCTCCTTCCCCCAGCCTTCTCTTCCTCCCTCCCTCCTTCCACCTTTTTCCTTCTACTTTATTCCTTCCTCCTTCTTTTTTCCTTTTTATTTCTTCTTTCTTGCTACTCCCTCTGATTTCTTTCTTCGTTTTTCTTACTTTTTTCTTCTTCCTTCTTCTTCTTTCTCCCTTCTGCTTTCTTCCTTTTTATCTCTTACTTTTTTTTATCTCTTTAAAATAATAAATACAGCACTTTTCTGCGAGTAGACACAAACCAAATACCAGTATTCTGGATTGATTAAGGACTTATGGAAGCAGATTTACTTGAAGGTAAAGGAGTACAGGAGGGATATGCGCCCCGGTCAAGACATCTCTTCTGTTTGCCTTATACCGGGCAGTCACGTTGATTTAAGAGAGACATTATCTCTGTTTGCTTCATAGCGAGCGAATTAGTTCATTCAAAGAATGCATTATTTCTTGTTTTTGACCTATACCGGGCAGGCGCATTGATTAAAAAAAACATCATCTCCTCCGTTCGCCTTACACCAGGCAGACGCGTTGCTTTTAAGAAAGCATTATCTTCTCAGTTCGCCTTATACCGATAGAAGGCGTTCATTCCAAAAAGGCATTATTTCTTCTTTTTGTCTGTTGATATAAAGGCATTGTCTCCCCTGTTCGCCTTATTCCGGGCAAACGTGTTGATTTGAAGAAAACATTATCTTCTCTATTCGCCATATACTGAGCAAATGCGTTCATTCAAAGAAGGCATCAACTCCTATGTTTGTATTATGCCGAGCAAACGCGTTTATTCGTAGCAGACATTATTTCTTCTTTTTGTCTTATACCGGGCAAACGCGTCAATTTGAAGAAGGCACCGTCTCCTCTGTTCGCCTTGTACCGGACAGATTCATTATTAAACCCTTTCCTTCCCACGACTTTTTTCAAAGAAGTAAAAATACTAGAACAAGAGTTATTTGCCCTAGCTTATAATAGAAAACGAAATAAAACTGATTGTGAATCAATAGTTACTTGATTGCTTTCAATACTACAAAAAAAAATGATTATATAAGCTGTCTGATGAAACCATAAAACTGTGCTAAATTTTTTTTGTCGAAAAGTTTAAACGAAAGTTTAAAGCCACCATGGGAAGAAAAGGATCAAATAAGGCATTATTTTCTCTGTTCATGCCGGACAGATGCGTTTTCTGCAAGAAAGCATTATCTCCTGTCTTACTAAATTTCGTACAACAGCATTTTCCCAAATAATAATGGCGGAGAACGGCAGTCCAAGTTAATTGCACGGAAATAAAAAATATTGATTACAAACTCTAATAAATTTAAATTGGGTAAAAATCTTTATTGCATTTCTCTAAGTAACTATTTTTTATGCTTTGCAAATATTTTCATTTTGGTATCTGTTTTGAAATATTTTCGGGGTAATGGACTTTCGGGGTGGTGTCCCATTCGGGGGTAAGGGCCTTCGGGGTAATGGCATTCGGTGTACTGTCATTCGGGGTAGTGGGGTAGAGCCTCAAAGTTATTTGCCTAATTTCAGATTATTATCCACGTTGTGAGTAAAATTATTTTTTTTTTAAATAAATATGTTTAACGTACTCAAATGTAATTAATTTCATTGTCATTTGCATAATTAATATCGATATTTTCATCCATTACGATTTTAGTTCATATTTTTCAGTTTTAAATGGTTTTCCGACAACCGACCACATTTTTCTAAACGGCATAGAATCAACACCGCAAAAGTATTTAAAAAAAAATCTAATAGATAAAAAAATCATATTTCTTCACCAGTCTTCACTCTTCTAGTATTCGGTCGCCATCCAAAACCTCAGAGTCGACTTTGCCCACCAGAGATGTTTTGGATTTTCCGAGGGTATGTCCTGCTTGTCATTTGATGTGACATTTATTTTCATCATGCTTTATGTTTTCTCCAGAAACTAGAACTAATATGCCGACCATTGCTGGCTGCTGATCGAGAATCTCCATACAATACGCAGAGATATGGCCATTTTCGTAAAAACGACTCCCGGAACATGATGAAATGATAACAGATCGGAATAATGCGAATATGGGTATCTGGGCCACTGAAAAAGAGGCTTCCGGACGTCTTGAAAGTAGGCTTACGAGCATCTCGAAAGAAGGTTTCCGGTCCTCTTAAATGGAGACTTCCGGGCCTCTTGAAAGGAGGCTTCCGAGCCTCTTGAAAGGAGGCTTCCGAGCCTCTTGAAAGGAGGCTTCCGGCCTCTTGAAAGGAGGCTTCCGGGTCTCTTAAAAGGGGGCTTCCGGGCCTCTTGAAAAGAGGCTTCCGGGACTATTGAAAGGAGGCTTCCGGGCCTCTTGAAATGAGGCTTCCGGGCATCTTGAAAGGAGGCTTCCGGGCCTCTTGAAATGAGGCTTCAGGCCTCTTGAAAGGAGGCTTCAGGCCTCTTGAAAGGAGGCTTCCGGGCCTCTTGAAAGGAGGCTTCCGGGCCTCTTGAAAGGAGGCTTCGGGCCTCTTGAAAGGAGGCTTCAGGCCTCTTGAAAGGAGGCTTCCAGGCCTCTTGAAAGGAGGCTTCTGGGCCTCTTGAAAGGAGGCTTCCGGCCTCTTGAAAGGAGGCTTCGGGCCTCTTGAAAGGAGGCTTCCGGGCCTCTTGAAAGGAGGCTTCCGGGCCTCTTGAAAGGAGGCTTCCGGCCTCTTGAAATGAGGCTTCCGGGCCTCTTGAAAGGAGGCTTCAGGGCCTCTTGATAGGAGGCTTCAGGCATCTTGAAAGGAGGCTTCCAGGCCTCTTGAAATGAGGCTTCGGGCCTCTTGAAAGGAGGCTTCGGGCCTCTTGAAAGGAGGCTTCAGGCCTCTTGAAAGGAGGCTTTCGGGCCTCTTAAAAGGAGGCTTCCGGGCCTCTTGAAAGGAGGCTTCCGGGCCTCTTGAAAGGAGGCTTCGGGCCTCTTGAAAGGAGGCTTCCGGGCCTCTTGAAAGGAGGCTTCCGGGCCTCTTGAAAAGAGGCTTCCGGGCCTCTTGAAAGGAGGCTTCCGGGCCTCTTGAAAGGAGGCTTCCGGGCCTCTTGAAAGCAAGCTCCGGACCTCTTGAAAGGAGGCTTCCGGGCCTCTTGAAAGGAGGCTTCCGGGCCTCTTGAAAGGAGGCTTCCGGGCCTCTTGAAAGGAGGCTTCCGGGCCTCTTGAAAGGAGGCTTCCGGGCCTCTTGAAAGGAGGCTTCCGGGCCTCTTGAAAGGAGGCTTCCGGGCCTCTTGAAAGGAGGCTTCCGGACCTCTTGAAAGGAGACTTCCGGGCCTCTTGAAAGGAGGCTTCCGGGCCTCTTGAAAGGAGGCTTCCGGGCCTCTTGAAAGGAGACTTCCGAACCACTTGAAAAGAGGTTTCCAAGCCTTTTGAAAGTGGGCTTACCAACCTCTTGAAAGAAAGGCTTTTGAAAGGCGCCTCCGGGCCCCTTGAAAGAGGCCTCTGAACCCTTTTGAAAGTGGGTTGCCGAACCTCTTGAAAGAAGTACTTCGATCCTCTTGAAAGCAGTCCTGAGAGCTGTTTAATAGGAGGCTTTCAAAGCAACTGAGCTTTTCGGAAAAAAGCCTTCATGTGTTTAAAATGGAGGCTTCTGAACGTGTAGACTCTAAATTTTAGATCAGAAGCATATTCTTAACATATCGTTCAACTTTTTTCCTTTCTCGTACACCAAGGTGTAATGAAAAGGCTATATATTCACTTCCAAGACGATTTTGTGATAGAAGGTTCGGAGACCTATAGTGTTATGTACCAATCGACTCAGCTCAACGAATTGAGATGATGTCTGTCTGTGTGTATGTATGTGCGTGTGTGTATGTATGTGCGTAAAATAAAACTCACTCATCTTTTAGGCACTTATCTTGATCCGATAAGTTGCATTCGACGGGGAATCCTGTCCCATTTTTTCCTTTTGAAAATTGGCCAGATCGGACTATGGGTTCAAATGTTATGGCCAAAACACAATTTAAATACAAAAAACCCCAGATTAATCCACCTAGCGGTGATGGTGCCTTTCTCGTTTGTTCAAAAAGTTTGGAAAAATCTAAAATAACACCAATATGTGGATTGGTCTTATTTTTGATATTTGTTTATATGCATAAACCATAACTTTTGACCCAATTGTACGATCCGGCCAAGTTTCCATAGGAAACAATGGGACAAGATTCTGCGTCGAATGCAATCTGTTGCGAGCGACCTGAGAAGGACACATATTGCACATCAATCACAGTAACTTATATATGACCGGATTCAGTCACAATATGGTTACTGCAACCAGATTTGTTGAACTTGTGTTGCTTGGGGAATAGATGAAGTCTAAGTGCTAAAAAAGTGAGCTAGACTTTTTTGAACTACAATAAATAGTAATTTTACCATAACTTCTAAGCCTATAGTCCGATCTGTCCAATTTTCAATAAGAAACAATGAGACATTCTTTTTTTTAATTTAAAAAACATTTTAATTTAAGCAAGATGTAGTGTTTATTTTCAAATAAATTTGCTTCTGAACTGGTGCCAGAAATATAAAGTTTAGCTTTTCATCAGAGGTTGCAGAAAAAAAGTGTATTTAATTTCTCAATTAGTAAGCCAAATGAACAAGACAGCTGATACAGAGTCCAATTTCGGTGAAAATTCCTGGAGGTTCCGGGTCTTCTATTAATTTATATTTCATTGACAATCTGATAGATGAAATATAAATTAAAAGGTGTTGCCTTTCTTTCACGTTGGCCATAAAATTGCATTAGTTTGCAGATATCTGACGAAATTTACAGATTGTATAACATCATAACTATTTGTACAATATTTTACTGATCTTGGTTTGCCGTGTGTAACGTGTAGGTTGATAAAGTTTAAACAAAAACACGATCGCGCACCAGTTAATCGACTTATCGACCGCACTTAGCAGAACAAAATATTTCGATGATCGCGCGATCACTCTGCGTACTAATAGAAAAACGATAGAACACGCACTATTTTTTGTATTTGTTAATTAATGTAATTACCCGCACAACGCAGAGCCAAATATATCAATGATCGCACGATCGTTCTGCTTGTTAGAGGAAACTCCATCGGACGTGCACTAATGTTTCATTTGCTTTCAGGAAATATATCTCTGGAAGGCAGCATAAATCGAAACTAACTCCGATAATACGCTGTTTTTTTCTCCTATCGTTAGAAGAGTTATAACACTACTCCACCTAATTCTATTCTCTGATCACGTATCTCGACCTTAACACAAAAAAGGCTGTTCTTAGTGTCTTATATCTGACTTGAATTTAATCGAATCAAGTACGGCACATTGAAGACGGTTCCACTGTCGAGGTCGGAACACGTATCCGCATAATAACTATCAAGTATAAACACTCAATCTCATCAACTTCACACGAATTATGAACATGAACATGAAATCGATTGGAACACGAGTCAAACAATTATAAAAGCGAGATAGTGTAAATAACATATAGTGATAGTGATAAATGAGAGATACATATGTCCTTTTGTCCAATGTTTTTTGCAAACTTTACAAAAAACTATACAAAACTATACAAAAAAAGCTTGATAGAAATCAGTACATAGTATGATTATTAATACATAGACGACAACAAAGAAAAATATCGATGATTTTTTTTTTTTATTCTTTTATTTATTTGGTAGGCACTCTGTGTTACTTAACCGCTACCGGGTTTTGGTGGAGGGGCTGGGAATCGAAAACATCGATGATTTGATTATATATAGAAAGTAAAGGAAATGAAATTATACTTAATGATCTCCAATACAAACAGCAAGGGCCCGGGAATTGGAACTTGTCACAGATGTTAGGGAAAAGTCCGTACGGTTCAAACACACCAATGTGTGTTTGGCTTTCCCGGGCACAGTCCGCACGATGTCCAGAAAGGGCTCGATCAAACTTTGTCGCCATACACCACTCTTGGTTTGAACAGCACTCATCACTTCATCAAAACCTTCGTGTGGGCATGACTTTTTCCAGACCTGTCTCCGATCCATTCTTGACAACTGAATTTTGCTTGATAGAATTTACCGAATGTAAATTAGGGAAAAAAGTTGACAACAAAACCAATAACACGTCTGCTTCATTTCATGGCATGCTCCAATCTCCAAGTTATGCTTTTTGGTCATACGTCATACATAATTTATAAACAAAATTACAGGGAAATAAAAAAAAATCAATATTGGAATCTTGAACAAAAAATCGTGATTTCCGGGAGAACTGATCAGTGACAAAGTGTAACATTTTGCTTAAAATGATTCCGTGATTTGGGAGTTGTTGGCTATTCTCCTAGACGCATGCAATGCTATCTCCAAAATACTGGTCACGTCCTTGCGAATACTGAAGAAACCAAGAAGTGAATAATCTCTCGTTAATGACTCAGTAGGTCTTGTAATGATTTATATGCAGGAAAATGCATATGAAAATATGCAGTAAGAAAAGTTTGCTAAATCCGATACAAATAGCAGGAAATGGACAAGTTTTGGATTGAACTCACGACATTTAGCAACCAAGTCTGTGTATAATGATGTTAAAAAATATAATCGAATAATATTTGGCAAGATCGTGTTCTGAACGAGAAATGAGTATTATTTATTCATCTGAATAATAAAAAGCTATTTCCTTATATTCTTAATTGTTTTTAGCTCATTCGCCGTGAAAGTTAACGACGTCAAAATCATGTTATGCAAAATCGTTTTTTCTTCATTCTTAGACATATAACTAACAAATTATGGTTACCGAAAAACGAGTGGTTTAGTCGAGCTTAGGGAATACAACAATACAGTAGGAAAGGAGGGAATTAGGAGAGTTTAAGTAATTAAAATGCAAATGAAGTATCCTTATATTGGATCGAAGCAATCCGTTCTAGAGGATGGCAGTTTTAAATTTTGCTGCTCCGTATTTTTCTGATCTCGCGACAGTTTTGCCTATCGTTCGGCCGATTTCCTTCCGAAAGAAATGACAAATTGTGCTAATTTTATCAAGATTAAAATTCACCTTTAATTGAAACGTCCTATGGAGTGCACACTCAGTCGCATAGACGAGGCGGGGTCTGCGCCCAAGAAGCCCAGTGTAGTGATAGAACAAATGGAAAAATGGTTTCAAGCCGGATTGAATTTTCAAGCACGATACTACCTAATGATGACGTCGGTGATGAAGGTCTGCTGTTCAACATCTCAATAGTCGGAAATACCAATCAGGAAGGAATTATCGACGTGAGCACCAATGGTAACAGCCTGGATGATACTGTGAGTACTTAGTTGAACTTTGTTCAATCCAAAGCACCTTCACGGTAAGTCTCCGTTTATAATTTATTTATTTTTCCGCCATCAGTTATAGTGTACGTTATAATATACTTGAAATATCTCATGTACACCCAACCGGCGGTTGATGAATTTTCTGTATGGGAGTCTACCGGGCCTGTAGGGGAGCTGGGCGTGTGCGAGGTTGAAGCAATAGGTTGATCCGATGTTTCGATGGAGTAATTTCCGAATACAACTAACTTTGATTCAACCAAAGTGCAGACTGTTATTGGCTTTCCTCAATATTCCTATTTTTCAGATAAAATTTTCCGTGAGTGTAAAGTTACATATTGGTTTTCGCTTATTAGTAAGGGCATATATTAATATGACTACATAATTTCAATTGGGATCGCATAACGGGAAGGGAAAATTAATATATTTTATATTCTTTCTCGTTTCAGAGAGCGAACAATGGCGCTTAAACCTAGGCTAATTACCCGAGCAGCACAAGTCAGACTAAAATGGTTGCAGCAACTTGATAGTGACCAAATCTAGTCGCATATCCGTTGCAGTAATCTATGTGGGACATGTGTGCTACTTGGGTAGCCAGGGCAAGTTTAATAGCTTCGCCCCATCCCAGGACAATTAACAATGGAGTGACAAAAATTTCTTAGCATGGTTACCCCAACGTCTGTTAAACGCATTATATCATTTGCTTATGATGATATTCCTAAACTATATTCCCTACCAACCATCCAACTCCTTGACATCTATGAGGGCGTCGGTGAGTCGCTGGCCTCTCGTTAAGTAGATGTCATATCATCATTTCCTTCCCTTCCTTAGTAACAGAGAAGATGGGCGTGGCCGGCAATGGTAGCTTTCATGCTTTATCATTTTTGACCCCCAATTGGGTTGCTATTAAATCCCAAATAGTAATCCATAAGCAGTTGGGGTAAGAAAGTTAAAGAAAATACATGACAGCTATCAGTATGCAATCTACGAAATACGCAAAATGCAAATGAAGTATCCTTATAATAATTATTGTGATTGAGGGGATTAGAAGCAGGGGGTAAGTAACATTCTGGTCAAACTTGAATTAGTTAAAAAAAAATAACTTCCGTACGATTCGTCAGGAACGAAAAAATACTGAAAAACTTTACACCCATTTTTCTCGAAACTGTGTTTTTGTCACCTACACCTCTTTGCGTTTGACCCCCTCAATTATTATATTGAGTAAAATGTTACCTAGTAAAAAATGACATTCAAAAATTCATCGTTGTGCATCACACTCCAGACAAAAAAATGAAGGAAGTCAGCTTTCTGTTGGCGGTAAGACTTTCACTTTCCTGTACATACAATACACCATCAACAACAGGTTGCTACTGATGAGTAAATCAAATTAATTAGCGACCCACTTGTAAATAAAATGCTTCCCTCATACTTGGCGCTGATGAACCGACTTTCCTCTATTTACTTGATAAACGAATTAAGTGTGACAAAAGACAGCTTGTTTGAGATAATTCGCATCAAGTGGCAGCCAACAAACACAGTAGTTACTGTGTGTATGATCTGCAAATACAGGAGCGAGTGTTTTGCATGCAAATAAAAACGGTTTGTTTGGACTTCTGTAATTATGACAGTGTTGCTAGATTCGTCCTTTCACAAATCAACTCAGAATCGCATGCATTTTCTGGTGAACTTAACAATTTATGCCACAAGCAAACTGAACCTCAAGTACAGAAAGCTCAAAACCGCGAAAAGCTTTCCGTTGGTTAAATCATCACGTCACGACCGACGACTGCAACTGCTCGGTGGCCCTCCCGCCACGTGTCGAGGAGCGAGCACGTTTTCGAGAAGATATCCACCTCATACCAGTGCAGGCAGCAGCAGCAGTCAGTGGAGCTGTGTTGCAAACCGCCATCGCGTCGACGCGGTGTGGAGGTGGCCCACGCTCGCTCAAACCAACTGAGAGTGAGAGCGATCCAACGAACATCTATACCCGCCGGCTAGAAGAATGTGAGCGAATAGTTGTTACGGCAGGTCGTCGACCTTTTACCTACTTTCGGCGGGTGGAAGCGAAACTATTCGATGAAACTGCGATGCTGATGATGTAGTGACGCGACTTGGTCGGGCTGATTCGTGTACGTACGTACCTGCTATGACTCGAAGCATGCATTTCAATGATGTTACCTCTATGATGATAGTTCCGTGGCGGAAAACGTTGTTCATTGAATGAACTTTAATTTTCAGTTAATTTAAGGAAAATGTTTGTTCCTGATGCTATAAATCAACTAATGATTCATATCTACTACATATATCTACGTTTCAGACACTTGGAATAATCTTTTCGGTCATAATAGAAGTTGATTAGGATGATTTTCATTTAATTCTTTTGTACTTTTTGTACCCTAAATTATTGAAGACATAACCCTATGTCAAACATGATTAACTGAAGGACAATAAATGCATGTTGGTTGGGTTTGTGATGCATTTTCCGATGATCACTTCTTTAGTATCTATGTGCTTTCCTTAGCATATTTATAAAAATTACCTTTGTCACAAATAGCAAAACCAACCACCGAGTATTGACCTAGATTTTAATGTTTTCAAACTATGGCGTGCTGTTTTCCGTCGTCAACGTGACACCAACGAGTTTCCTACATTTCTCTCTTTCTTTGTTCTTGCAGGTACTCCACCAGTGGAGGTTTAAGGAGACGGCCAGACAAAATGCTGCCGAATTTCTTGATAAGGTATTTAAATTTCATTCTACGTTCTACACTATAAGCAATCACTTTAAAAACCCCAATCGTTTCATCATCGATCCGCGCCATAGGCCCTCAAGAAGTGGGAAGCAACGTTCCGAACACGGTGTATTCGAATCGCGCCATATGGGTCGTAGACATCCGTCCGGGCGGGCGCAAACACCACGCGACAATCTAAAAAAAGACGCAAAAATCTTTGCAAATGCAATCGTTCGTTCCGGTCCGACCCCCTGCTCGCTGCCTGGAGCATTCACCGAGCGCGTGAAGATGTCCCTGAAAATTCTAACTTAATGTGACAAAAGCAGTGCGAACCGCGCAAAAACTAAACGCGGAGATCGACGGATTTGAATATTGATGAACAGTGGAGGGTAGGGTTACCAGCAAAATTATTTCCAGTACGTGCCGGTTTTGTTCTATGTTGCTATGCGCTCTGTCCCACATTAATAGGTACACCTCATTTTATAGGGATAACTTTTTTTCTGTAGCATCCGATCGTCTCCAAATTTTTAGTGTGGATTCAGGGCTTAAATTAACAATGTTTTGTTAATTTGTAACAATTGTAACAAAAAATCGTTGTTCCAATTAATAAATTCATATTCATTTATTTAGCTTACACACGATCCGAGACCAAATCGCTCCATCTTCGAGACACTGAAGACAGTTGAGGTCAAAATACGTTTCTGTAAAGATAACGAAACGTAGTGGAATTTAATGGAAAGTACTAAAATCGTCTTAGACAGTTAATTCACATTTTTTTTTTTCATATTTTCAATCTTGTTTTATTTTTATGTAATACTTTAAGAAACATCAAATTCGCTTAAATAGATACGTGTCCTTTATTTTTTTTTAATTTTTCAAACTTTTCAATATTTATAAAGTGATTGTATCACATAGGAAATTATTCAGATTTTATTTCAAATTCCTACAGAAAATTGTTCAGAATATCCACGGAAAGTTCTTCGAAATATCTATTGAGTATTATAAAGAAATTTACACATAAAGTTCTTTGAAATATCCGCAAGAACCTTTGAAGAGTTTTCACGGCAAACTCTCTGAAATTTTTAAGAGATATTCTCTGGAATTTCCACGGAAAATTCTTCAGAGTTTCCGCAGGAGATTGTTCAAAATATGTAGGTTTCAACAATCCATTGAAAATTAAACAGAACTCGCACGCGTTTGGCGGAACGGTTATTGATATTCAGCCGAATTTAATTTCGCTAAATAATACATTTATTGTCCGAAACGATTATAAGATCGAAAATGGTTTGGTTGGGAATGTCATTTCGGCACCAACATTTCAAAAGGGCGAAACTGCTTCTGTAAACAAAAGCGTCTCACGTCGCTGGTGGGCTAATTTGAGACAACCCACCTACCCAAAGAATTTTATGCTCTAACATGTCTTGGCTGAAATGCAGTTTAGCCAAAATGGTAGTTTGGCCGAAAATGTCATTTGACCGGATAGATCCATTGGCCAAAAATCCAGTTTGGTAAAAATGGTCTTTTGTCAGAAAGAGACATTTGACCAGAAAATGTACTTTTTCTGTCAAACAACCATTTCGGACAAAGGGTTCGGTTGAACGACAGAAGTGCGAGGTTGGGTGGCACTGTTACATCATTTATCATAGTGAATCCAGATCCAACGATGCCTCCCTACTAACTGATAATCCTTCCTGTGATTCTTGCGGAGACGCAGAGGTAAACATGGTCTTCAAATAGCAAAAATCACCTACTAATATTCCTTCCCTCTTCCTAACTGACTACATGGACGTGGCCATGTATGGCGGCGTTACTGATCATTTGAAATTTGAGTCACAGAAACTTGCACACTGAGTCAAAGCTAAGGCTAAGCTAAGCTAGCAAAGGGTTCGACACTTTTAGCCAAAAATATACAGGCAAGATGGGCAAAACAGTCCTCCCCCGTTCAATTTGTTTTAAATTTTAACGAGAAGTTTTTTGAGTTTCAACTGGAAATTCTTCGGAATCTCCACTTGAAGTTTGTCTTTGTTCTTACGGAGCGCTTTTCGAAATTTCAACCGAAAATTGTTTGGAGTTGTAACGTGATATCAATCGAGAAGTTCTACGAAAATTCTATTAAATCTTTGGAATTTTTACGGACTTCTATAAATTTCATGTGGATTTCTGCAATTCTGTGAACATCTACAAATTTGAATTGGCGTGAAAAATTATATATCAGCAGCGTGACAAATTTTGGACAACAGCGCGCCGATGCAAAAATGTCGGCGGCGGCGGCGGTGTTAAAAATTATGGTTTAGAACTTTCGGAATATTTGAAAAAATCTAAAAAAATGATTGGAGATCAAAAAAATGATATTGTAAAATTTAAACTTTTGAGAAGCTTTAGTTAACACATGTTTATACAATTTTCAAATTAATGAAAAGTTTTCACTTTTGAGTTTTGCATTCGTTTTTTTTATTTAAATTTTTTTGTTCAACTTTGGGAGCATCCGTAAATTACGTAATGCTTAGAGGGGGAGTGGGAAGTTGACCAAAGTGTGACAATCCATACAAATTTTCATACATTTCATACATAAAGTTGTATTTTTCCTAATCAGTTGAAAAGAGATTTCAGTTTGAGAAAAATAGTCAGATTCATTTTTCTTTTCAAATTTGAATTTTCAAGAAATTTATCATAAACGAAAATATTAAAATTTCGATATATGTAAATTATTTAAAATTTGCAATTTTTTTTATTTTTCCACGGTTTTTAGTAAATAAAAGTCATGTCCTACTGGTCTCTGAAAGGTTGAATAATAATAAATAAATATTAAAATGAAGAAAATAAAACAAACTTTTTGGATTTGTAAAGGAATATTTTATAAATCCTCAAAATGGGAATGGGGAAATATATTTTTCAAATATTTGTATCGCACTGATTCAAGGATAATCTTCATAGAATCCAAACTCTTAAACTTAAACTCCTTAAACTCTATTACACCCAGGTTTTTGCCTTTCTCGTACAACAAAGTTGTACCAGAAAGGCTTTCATTTCACTCCCAAAACGTACTTTTTATAGAGCGCTTGTAGACCCATAGTATTATATACCATTCGATTCAGCTCGACAAACTGAGCAAATGTCTGTCTGTCCGTGTGTGTGTCCGTGTGTGTGTGTGTGTGCGTATGTGTGTGCACATTGAAACATTAGCCAATTTTTCTAGTACTAAACCTGAATCGATTTTGCTACAACAAGTTGCATTCGATGGGGAATGTTTTCTTCTTGTTCACTATTGAGTTTCATAATGATAGCACTTCTCAAAAAATAGTAAATATGCAAAGAGTTATGAGACATCATTATTTCGTAACAAATAAGCTATCGATTTTCTAGGTTATGTTCTCCCAAGACACAATTTATTCGAAACCGGCACACTGACAGCATAGAATACACAGCTTACACGGAAGAAAAAACTTCACAAACAAACATAGAAACCCATGCATTAATGAGTTAAAAAGTACATATTTTAAGATTTCATGTATACACTGAAAATTCTCGTTTATTTTTTCAAAATGACCTAAGAAACATATTTTCATGAATGAATTTTAATATTGCGATCAACAGACCAATATGATAGCTTTTGATTGCAGTACACAAATTAATTCATGAATAAAAGGTGACATATGTTCTTTTTAAAAGCCATTTCTGCCATTTCTTTCCCCTATGGGCCGATGTGAGCAGTGAGAAGTGAAAAGTGAGACGTGAGAAGTGCGAAGTGAGGAGTGAAAAGTAAGAAGTAAGAAATGAAAAATGAGAAATGAAAAATCACCAGATGATCCGAAATGAAAACAAAAATGTTTTTCCAAATTTAATCTAGACTATCCTTTGAAAAGAGCTGAAATTTTTTTGCTAATATTTTCAAATGGATATAATAGAAAAACAACAAATCCACAAAAAAGTGTTGTATGGGTGACCATCGCAAAATCAGTCAAACTTTCTAGTGAAAATATCGGAAACAATCCAAATTGAGCCCTACACTGAAAAAAATCAGTTTAAAAATTTTAAAGTCGATTTGCGAAAAAACCCCCATTTTTATTTAAATGAAATTTTGTCTCAAGATAGGTGATTATGTTCCTACCAACCGCCCATACATCGCAAGCTGGGCACTCTTAAGGAAAAAAGTTTTCTAACAAAACTTTTTCTTGTCGGAATTATTTTCAGTGTATTTTCATCTGAAATTAAACCAATGAAAGCCATCGTTATAGAACCCCAAGCAAATCTATTTTTATGATACATTGTCTAATTTAGTCACTAAATATATTTTGTTTTTAAATTAAGAGTTATATTAAGAAGGGTTTATATCTTCAAAAATATTATATTCCATTATTAGCTTCTTTAGTTGCGACCAGTTACGACCAAAACATTGTACTCTGCCTGACTGTACAGGAATACTTAATATGAGTATATTATGTATACACTAGTTTATTTGTGGACGCAGTAGCGCCCCTGGCAAGTGTTTTTTTATATAAACGGTTTATGTGTTATTCAACGTCTGTTGTCTGTGATTTTTTTCATTAAATGCTGTGTCTTGTTGTCTAAGGTTATCACTGGTTTTGTTTTCTGCATCTGATAGTAAAACAGTAGTGTAAAGCAGTAGTGATAGTGTCAAATATTTTATTTTTGTGAGAATTTCCCTGCATGCTGCGTTTGATTGGCTAGTCACCGGACAGACAAACAGGACTATTATATTTATGATATGTTAAATAATCAATTCCGTCAAGAAAAAGTTTTTGTTAGAAAATTTTTTTCCCTTCAAAGTGCCCAGCTTGCGATGTATGGACGGTTGGTAGGGAACATAATCACCTATCTTGAGACAAAATTTCGTCCAAATCGAAAAGGGCGTTTTTTTGCAAATCGACTTTTAATTTTTTAAATCGATTTTTTTTAGTGTAGGGTTCAATTTTGAGTTTTTCAAAAAGTTTTATTAGAAAGTTTGACTGATTTTGCGATAGTCACCTGTTCCGGCCGGAGTCATCATATTGAACTGAAATAGAAACATAAACATGAATTGTAATAAGTAGAAATCAAATAACAAATTAATTACTTACCGAATCAATCTGCACCATCTGCAGCATTTTGTTTTGATCTCGTTAGACATACACGTACAGTAGTAGTAGTCAGTTATGAGTTACCACTCACTTATACACTATTGCGTACCGCTGTGAACAATCAAAAGTTGCATGCAAGAAATGAAACGGAGATAGGAATGTAGAAAGAAGAGTTAATATATACACAGATCGTACGCCTAAGAAGATGACTCGTCAACCTTTATAGTTCCTTATGTACAAAAATTCAAATAATTTAGGGACAAAACAATATTGAAAATCACCTCAAACTGAATACGACATGCAATGAAAAGAATCAATAGAGACAAAATGATGCCATATGAGTCCATGGGAAGGGAAACGGTATAAATATTGTCCCAGATGCCAATGTAGAATCAGTTATCAAATCGTGATCAAAGTGAAATATACTCCATCCAAATCGTTATTCCAGTGTTCTTATTCGAAACCGTGATTCTGCAGCCGTGAACCATTGCCGGTAGTAAACCGTTGCCAGTACCAGTGACGAAAAGTAGTGCGAAAGGTGATACGCGAAATTAACCCTTAACGACCCGGGACCTAAAACTTTCATCGTTGAAAATTAGGTCGACGCGAAAACATCACCCATACAACACTTTTTTGTAGGAAGGGTCGTTTTTCGATTATATCCATTTGAAAAAATCAGTAAAAACAAGTTTGACCCTTTTCAAAAGATAGTCTGAATCAAATTTGAATAAACTAAGTATGCACTTTTCTTTTAACTGCACTTCTTAAATATTGACCAATAAATTTACAAAAAGTCAACTTAAACAATCAGAACACTTGCAAGTTCCCAAAAAGTTCTATTTTGGCTTTACGCATTTTATTACATTTCCCGCATAACTTTTCAAAAGGACCTAAGTAAAATTTTTCATGAATTCTCGCTTAACTTTTCAAAAGGACGTAAGTAACATTTTTTTCATGAATTAATTTGAATACTGCAATCAATATTGTGATTCTCGAGATTTTATAGCATTTTGCTCATTCACCTCTGCCTCGCTTAGTTGTGCGCCGCTAAGGTATTGTGTCATATTATGGTACTTTACTCAATTTAAGTGTAGAATATTACATCACAAATTAAACATAATTGCACTACTAATATCCACTTAAACAATATCCCGAACGCAACACAGGCGAAAGAAAAGCAAAAACTACTAAACCTCGAACAATTTCACTTAAAAATATCTTTTCGTAAAGGGACGACAATATGCTACATACCTTACAAGCGAATGTGGAAAAGCTTACCGAAAGCTCACATCTATTTGACATTGGTTTATTTACTTTTTGCATGGCGCACAACTCGGCGCATGGGACCCGGCGCGTAACTGGTGAGCCAGTATGCTAATTTTAGAAAAGAATCGCAATAGCTTTCATGTTGTTCTGTTGATTGCAGTACTCAAAATAATTCATGAAAAAAATGTTACTTAGGTCCTTTTGATAAATTATGCGAGATCTATAGTACAGCAGAAAGTCCATTGCTGTTAAACGTTCATTTCGAACAATACACCGCAGATTGCTGGTTAATTTTTTTTTGACATATACTCTGTCTCGCTCAAACCAACAGCGAATAATCTAGCGACTACTTTAACGAACTATTTAAGGAACAGCTACTTTAACCGACCGTGTCCATTTAGCAAGTACGGTGTTGAACATAATCTGGAGATTAAAATAACACTTAATAAAGTTTAAAAAAACTTAGCAAGTAACCGCACAATATTGAGTAAAACAAATTAAGGGTGTAGCATTTCTGCATGCGGTGAATAAATTTCGCACCGTGTATATAACTGACAGCATGAATGTTTGTGTTGCTTCTTTCGTGCTTTATTGATGATGCTAACCTCTCAAGCAAAGTT
Source organism: Armigeres subalbatus (assembly GCF_024139115.2). NCBI lineage: Eukaryota > Metazoa > Arthropoda > Insecta > Diptera > Culicidae > Armigeres > Armigeres subalbatus. The sequence continues at coordinate 220,323,391 of NC_085141.1, read as the reverse complement.
TTCCAAAGCTTCAAATGTGGAACACGAAAACTAATGGACGAACACACACGCGCTAGAGACCCGAAGCCGATGACTTCATCCGCTCGCCTCAACAGTTTCGTCGTTGGAAATAAAAATCGCATACCTACGTATTGCCGATTTCACCAATTTGAAGAGTTAGGTGTAGATTGCAGGGATATAGCGCAGCTGTCACCCCCATACAGATACACCGTAGTAAACATGAATTTGACACTTTTGGAAATTCTGACAGTTTTGGGCATTCTGACATTTTCGGTTTGTGCACGCTTAATTCAGTTGACCTTTTTCCATGAGTTTCAACTGGGTTAAGTCCTCTAAATGACTCGTTTTTTTTGGCGTGCACGTGAGTGCAATACACGATTCAGAGGAATAAATAATTTTTAAGTTATAAATCTGTGTAAGTCAACGAATAAAAGAGTAAACATATCTAGGTATGTATTTTATGCTTGCTACGGTGATTTTGACTTTTGCTATACCCCTGGTAGATTGTGATTTGACCGCTTCTTTTTCTCACACGCACTCTCATTTCGGCTTGATCGATTTTTGTTACTGAAATTTACCCAATTATAACCCATTACTCGTTAGTCACATGTAAGCGTGTACACTAAATCGATTCCCGCCATGATTTGACGTCTATTTGTTTTTAGATTGAGCACTCACACACAAATATTATACACGGAAAATCCAACTTTTTTGAGTGTATTGAGTGTGAGGAAAAGATGACTGTGAGAAGAAAAATCTCGCAAAACTCTTATAAAGTGCAAAAAGCGCAATACATGCTTTCTCGTGCGCTCGTTACGTTTGCTGCCATTTTGTTTCATGCTTTGGAAGGAAAGAAGAGGCGTGTCATTAATACTAATGACATACTGGTGGTATTCGTACCATGGTACAAGTTGTACCACTAGTGTGTCACCTTGTACCATGCTGGTACAACGTGGAAAACCATGGTACAATATGTACTAGGGTATATAACCGTGGTACTTGTACCACCAGTGTGTCTTTAGTATAAGGCTAACTGCTTTTTGGTTTGGGTGGTTTGGTTGGTTTGGGTGGAATGATGGTGTAGTTTGGGCATATGGGTGATTTGAACTTAACGTTCGTTTTCATACACCTCCTTATTTCCATATTATGCGGCTTTATTTTTCATTTATATTTATGTGAATTGTTGGTTTCATTTTCACAAATGTACTTGTACAATTATTACACAAAGGGATGCAAAATCAATGTATGACATACAACTATGTAGTATTATTGAACTTTAATATTACATTGGTGAAAAAACACTACGTGGGAATCAGGAAAGTTGGAAACATATCGAATTTTAATCCATATGTATTTTTCAAAACGCGCCGTTGCGCTAATCATTGTATTTACTATCGCTAATCATTGTACTACCGCACGATCGCATATTTGTAACATATGCATTTTTCCTTTCTCGTACAACAAAGTTGTACCGAAAGGCTATATGATTGCTAAAAAACTTGATAGAAGGCCCGGATACCCATAGTGTTATATACCGATCGACTCAGCTCGACAAACTGAGGTGACGTCTGTTTTTTTGTGTATGTGTGTGTGTATGTGTACAAATTTTGTAGGCACACTTTTAGAACTTAGAATTATCCGATTTACTCGCAACAAGTTGCATTCGACGGGAATTGTTTGCTATTGGAAATGGGCCCGATCATTGCTTTTCGGAATTATTGAAAAAACATTGTTTTTCCCCAAAGGTCCCCTTGAAAATTCAAAGAACTTTTTTTTGAATGGTGGCAAGGCAAAAATATTAAAAATGATCGAAAAATGTGATCTATTCCCCCAAAGAGCTTTTTTGACCTTTCTAATGTGATTTTTTCAATATATTTTATAATGCACGAGAAAGGCATCATCACTGCTAGGTGGATTAATCTGGGTTTTTTTTTACACGGTTTGGTTTTAGTCGTTTAAGACCTTCAGCATCAATGAAACAATGAGTTAACCCCACGAAAAAATTCACAAAAAATCAAAGAAAATTCAGGCGGTATTTAAAAAGCGGTGAAAATTCAGGTTACCCAAGAAATTAATGAATTCCAACCGTGTAAAAAAAAACCTGGGTGTATGTCGATTTGTTTCTATTTTGTAAATTTCTTGAGAAAATCCCATTTTTTAACTAACAAAATTTAGGTTTAGACTGTAAAGAAACCCAAAAAAACTTTTGTTTTTTTTTTATTTCTAGGATTTTGAAAATATATTAAATGTTATATATTTTTTTCTCTAAGAGGCTTAGGGTCGTTTGGCAGAACGCCATTTGGCCGAATGCCGGTTGACCGAATAGTTGAAATACGTTCTCTTATACTAGTTTATTTGTGGACGCAGTAGCGCCCGTGGCAAGTGTTTAGATTCTTTCCTGCATTAAAAAAATCAAAATTTTCAACGTCTGTTGTCTGTGATTTTTTTTATCAAATGCTGTGTCTGGTTGTATAAGGTTGTCATTGGTTTTGTTTTCGGACTGCATCTGATAGTAAAAAAGAATTAAAGTGTCAAATATTTTATTTTTCGTGAAAATTTCCCCGCGTGCTGCGTCTGGTTGGCTAGTCACCGGACAGACAAACAGGGCTATTATATATAGTATATTAAGTGTGTAAAGTGAAAAGTGAGATGTACGAAGTGAATAGTGAGAAGTGTGTAGTGGGAAGCAAGATACAAAAAATGCTTTATACAAAAAATGTGACATAGGGGGAGAGGGGGTTTGAAATTGACAATTTTTTTACGTTACGTAATTAATGGATCTTTGCTTTGGTTGAAGATGTATTTTTCCTAATCAGTTGAAAAGACATTTCAGTTTGAGAAGAAGGGAGGAAGATTAAGGAAGGAAAAAGGAAGAAAAAAGAAAGCAGAAAGAAAAGAAAGAAGGGATAAGGAATCAGGAGAAAGAAAAAAGAAGATAAAAAACAAGAAGGAAGATGGAAGAAGTAAAACGAAAGAAGGAAAAAAGAACAAAGAAGAAGGAAAATGGAAGAAAGAAAAACGGAGAAGGAAAAAAGAAGATGAAAGAAGGAAGAAAGAAGGAAACAGGAAGAAACAAGAAGGGAGAAGAAAGAAACAGAAAAGAAGAAGAAAGAAGAAATAAGGAAAAAGAAAAAGGAAGAAGGAAAAAATAAGAATCAAGAAAAGCAGTGAAGAAGAGAGAAGATGAAGGAAGAAGGAAGAAGAAGAAAGAAGGAAGGAGGGAAAAAGAAGAAAAAAGAAAGAGGGAAGAACAAAGAAACATCAAGCAAGAAGTACGATGGAAGAGCAAGAACTTCTTTGTTCTCTGTTTTCAGTTCCCAGTTTACTTTTCTTTTTCACTTTTCACTTCTCATCAGGGTTGTAAATATTCGGCAGTACTGGATGAAGGTATTTTTTTTATTTATTTTTTTTCATTTTCTTCCTTCCTTGAAATCAATCTCCCAAAAAGGGAAAGGCGTAAACAACATAACTTACATCACCCATGAATATGAAATTCACCACAGTAAAATGTACACATTCACCCAGCAAATGACAAAAAAACATCACTCGTTTAAATGGACCACTCACATTCAAGCGATAACGCTCGAAATGAGCAGCCTGTCAGGGTGAGTTGTGAATTGAAAGTTGGTGTCGGCAATGTTTTTTTCTCGATGCTACAGTCACTCAGCGGCGACGAGGTTGACTAGAGAATATACTGAGATCCATGTTCTTCACTGCATTGACCTTGACATATTTCAATCCTGCTTCTCACTTTCTACTTCTCATTACTCACTTCTCATTTTTCATTCTTCACTACCGTCGTCGGAGGTGACAATGGGTCAAATGGGGGTGAAAATTGGTCACTGTTTCAACTACTTAGAATGCTTGTAGAATAGATTGAATGTATCTGAGGGCAAGAAGACTAAAATATAAGAGACCTTTTTGAACGATTTTGCTCTTCGACCTCCAGACTGCCTGTAAGAGCGATGACCCATTCTCACCCCCTAGACCCATTGGCACCCCCGATTCCATTTGATTCCACCACTTGATTGTAAACTATACAATCAAGTGGTGGAAATAAATAGAATTATACAAACTCGTCTTATGACAAGTAAAGATTCCATTAAAATCTCAAAATAATCTTTTTATCATCTTTTTTGCATTTTTTTCTGAATTCTTCGTTTTTACATATTTATCAAATTTCTTAAGATGTTGAAATGGAAAAAAAATTGACATGAAAAACAATTTCAATTTCATTTTGAAGGTTTTTAATTCTTGATTTTTTTTAAATTTCATTGTTTTTATAAAATTTAAAAAGTCAAAACTTTTAACTCTTTAGACTCTTCAAATGAAGAGAATAGAGTTCAGAAAATGAAAAAAAGACTTCAATTATCAAGAAATAAATAAATTCTAATTTTTCTCATTTTTTTTGTAATTTACGATTAGGTTTTGGATTCGTATTTTATGGCTCACAGCATATTTAACAATGAAAAAAAAATCTTCCAAATCTGTCAAACAGTTCGTGAGTTTAATTGTGTCAAAGATAGCGTTGGAACATATTATGTATATGTGAAAACAAAATTTCTAAACCATTTTGTACTTCACTTAATCGAATTATGCAAATCGATAAGATAAGAAAATTATTTTGAGCTTTTAGTCGTCGTCAAGTACGAGACACTGAGACTGTTGAGGTCGAAATACGTATCTGTCAAAGGTACAACAAGTGGTAGAATTTAATGGAATTGTACAAACTCATCTTATGACATGTAAATCGATGTGATTTAGCTCAAATATGAATGTGCATTTTTTCCACAAACAAAATATAAGTTATATTTTTCTAGTTTTGCTGCATAAAAAAAAAATAAAAATACAAAAATTTAAAAGAATATATAAGAGCAAAAATTTATATTGTTTGTGGAAACTTTTCAATTTTCCAAGGAAAGTTTTATAAGTAAATATACAAGTTACCTGAGTAAAGCAAAATTTCCATGAACAAAAAAAACCCAAACATATATTTTAGAAGTAAAAACTGCGATCATAAAAAAGATTTTTCCATAAAGAAACTAAAGTTTTCTAATTAAAAAATACAAAATTTCCATAAATAAAATAGGGGAAAAGACGGCTTTGGCAGGTTTTGTTCTATTATTGTCAAGGGGGTTTTTGTCGACCAAATTTTCTTTGATATGCAAAGAATGTTTAGGCCAAATTTGAGCATAGTCAGTCATAACAAACCCCCCTGCCAATAATAGAACAAAACCTGCCAAAGCCGTCATTCCCCCTAAATTCATCAAATTGTTTTTTAAAATTAAAAAGAAACATTTTAAAATTTTACACAACAAAAAATCAAAGAAGAGCAATTAAAATAGGAAAATTTCCTTGGAAAAACATAAAAGCCAATAAAACCGATCATATTTTCCATAGATGACCCCTTATTTCAAAGCGTGCATTGTTTATGGAAAATTCAATCAATTTTATTGCTTTTTTCTATTTTTTTGTCAATTTAGGAAAAATATCCACTGCCTATTGGTGGGAATCGAACCCACACCTCCCAGTATGCTAGACGGATGCTCTACCACTATGCTATGGTAAACCTTAGCGGTAATGTGATAGTTACGGTCCAACCCCCTACGGTAATTGCGGATCAATCACATTCATCCATTCTTCTCAAGTACCGGGGGAACATTCATCATATTTTTATTATTTTGTAAATATTTCCTCCGTAAATGAAACCATGTTTTTTATATTTTTAAAACGAGTACTGTTACACGTATACACAGTATAAGGCTGTTGTTCTAGATTATTTAATTATTTTAAACTTGTTTCTAAAATGTTTTTCGTCGAGTTTTTTTATTTTTTGTTTTTAGAAATAATGTCAACCAAAATGAATTCCACCAAAGTGTAGCAGTTAAAAAGGATGCATCCTAACGTTTGTAACCGTTCGTTGCTTCTGCTCGAGGTTTATGATTAACCGGTGGCTTAAGCGCCACTTCCGGGATCCGGAAGACCACCGGTCGAGTTCTTTTGCACGACTAACACTCGATTTCTCTCCTCAGGGGTCACTCGAACGGTCGCTGGCTGAAACTTAAAATATTGCCTTGCACCAAGTGCTTCTCCAATTCGGCCACCTCCCAAGTTATGTTACCCTCAAACTCTTCCAACCCGCCAATAAATCCCGGCAGAAATTAAGCAAAGCGAGTAATCAACGTAGTCAACGGAACGGAACGGAAAAGCGAGCGGAGTGATCTTTCAGCGATTACTCCAACTGAAAAAAACTACTTGATCTTCTTACTTACAATTCATGAGGGTTTATTTGTTTCGGGTTGAACACTTTTGGAATTGGTACGGATATGGAAATGGTTATCTAGATCATGGCCATGTCTATATACTAGTCACATACCTGCGCAGGTTTTCTTCTTCGTCGACTTGCTGGGTTTCGCCGGCGCGATGGCGGCGAACCGGTTCGGAATGATGGCGTCGAACCTGTTCGTGGCGATGGCAGCGAAGCTGTCCTTGACGATGGCGGCGACAGAAGAATCGCCTAGCTGCAGGATGGTGCGCAGCTGATGAGCCCGTGCAAATATGGCCGAACTAAAGTTGCGAAGTGGGTGGCGGCTGGACGGAAGGCCTCCGATTTCCTCGTGAGAGCTGCGTCGACGGATGTCGCGCTTCCCGGGTTGATTTTCCCCTCCGGACAAGGGCCAACGTACCTCCGCACGGCTTCGCTTTTTACGGCTATGACCGCCCATGATGAAATGAACCCTCGCCTTCGGTTCCAATCCGGCACTGTGGTACGCAATTGGCGACGTATTCCACGCGCCGAGCTCTCCGAACGGTCCGTAGGGTTCGGAACGTTTTGGACCACCGTCGATTGATTGGCGATCGACGGTTCACTTTTCGCTTCTCTTTCTGGCGAAACTTCACCACACTCCGTTTCGCTACCCCGAAGGGCGGGCCTTGACGAGCGCACGGACTCCACAAAAAACTCCTCCAAACGATAAAACGGTGGAAATGCCGTAAACCCTTTTCGTCGACTCCGGGTCGACTCCGAAATTCCAGCCCGTACCAAAAAAAGCGCCACGCACTGGAAGTCCAACGCGAAACATAAATTAACATTTAAACATACAACGAATAGTTCTACAAAAATTTACCTGTTTTGGTGCACTACATATACTATTTAAAATAGAAATTTGCGAGAGTCGGCTACACCGACAACAGAATCAAATCTACAGAACGAACGAAAAAACTAATTACAATCACGTACAAAATCACTCCAACCACTTTAATTACCTCGACGAACTAAACTTTACTCAAATTCTCTATATAAAACTCTTAAACTCGCAAAACTTCTAACTGCCAGCCGTTATGGAAGCGAAATGACCGAGTTTGAGTTTGTTCTTGAGCAAGAAACCTTCTACAACAATTAACCCATTATTTAGCAATTGCGCTAATTTAAATTTTAAATGGCGACATAGAGTTCGCGCCTTCGGAAACATCGAGCTAACTTTACTACATAGAACATTACAAAGTATCGTTGCCATATTGAATATGGCTCAAACATCACAACATTTAGTCGAGACACAAACCATGTCGACGAATTGCCTTCTCGTTGACACGAATCGAATTTAATTTGAAGTTGAACATTATTTTACTTAAAAAGAAAAAAACGTCAAAAACTACAAATATTGAATTCAACTAAATAGACGACACGTAAAAACTATTTTCAAAAACTTATTTACATTTGATTTTGCTTAAAAAGATAAAAACGTCTGAAGCTACGGATATTAATAATTTACGTAAATTAAAAACGGTAAAAAAACGTAAAACGTTACACGTTACATGAGTCTCAATAAAGAAATAATAATAATATATAGATATTATAATTGGAAAAGCATGGAAAACGTCTTTCAAAACGAGTTGTTGTAGATAAAACATTAAAAGAACTAACAAAGCCAAATTATAGTAATATCGCTAAGTAATTATAGTAATATCGTACTATCAAAGAAAATGAAACTTTAATCCACTTGTTGAGAAAGTTCAGCTTATTGTTGGTGAAACTGGCAACACTGAAACAGTCGAAGAAATATAAAATGACTCGTCGGTTGGGAAAAAAGGTCCGCTAGATTATAATACTAGAATGTAAGATTAAAATATGAATTTATAATGTGAATGAATAATAAATTAATTATGTTATAGCTTTGAAGCTGATCGAAATGTAATCTGCTCTCAAAAAGTATTTAAACGTGACTATTCCCAACAAACTTCAAAGATTCTAACTATACGTGTTAGAAAAGTGCGCGCCATGGAGCGGTTAGAAATATGGAGAATTGAATATGAAGATACGGAGAGGCGAATAGAACGTGAATATCAACAAAGCCTGGTGGATATCGAAGAGGAATATAGGAAAGCTGCAGAAAAAATCAGGTCGGATTTTGAAGCGGAACGGCGGAAGCTTATAAGGCAAAGTGATGGGGCTGCACACAATAAATCACTGACTTCTCATTCATCATCTAAACCGTGTACAAATGTTGCCACACAGAATTATCCGTTCACGGCAGTTGCTGGTGTTGTAATCAAATCGAAGCAGGAACAACCAAATCGCGGTAAGGCTCACTTCGTTCATCATATAAAAAAGGAAATCGGAGCTACTGGGAAGGAAATTATTTCGGCTGCCTATGCTGCATTTGTTTACAAACGTTTCGCAACTAGTTTTTCTACTATTCGGATGAAACATCACAAGAACATCACTGAGCGTCAGATCAAATTGATTGCTGCTCGCAAATATTGTAACACCTTTCCACAAAACGCTGGTGATTATTTTATATCTGTACAAACGGAAAAACAAATGTCTCTTCTTTCGTGCATCACGGCAAATGAATGCGAATGGATTATATGGAAATGCAGAGTCAACTGTTTGTTTGTGATTTTCGACCCAGGAGGTATTAGTGCGAGAGAACCTGTATATCTAATACTATTGGCAAACAGTACGCACATCACTACAGCGAATAACGATAAGTGATCGGTGGCTGTTGTAGGAGTTATTCCATGGGAATTGAACAATAAACTATTTGGCTAGTTACCAGTGTCACGTTCGGGGGTGTTGAGAAAGTTCAGCTTATTGTTGGTGGAACTGGCAACACTGAAACAGTCGAAGAAATATAAAATGACTCGTCGGTTGGGAAAAAGGTCCGCTAGATTATAATACTAGAATGTAAGATTAAAATATGAATTTATAATGTGAATAAATAATAAATTAATTATGTTATAGCTTTGAAGCTGATCGAAATGTAATCTGCTCACAAAAAGTATTTAAACGTGACTATTCCCAACACCACTTTTAATCGACTTTAATGAATTATTTTATAAAAATTTCCATAGAGTACAACGTAACCATTGGACTAGCACGATGCTATAGAATGCGTTTTTTAGGATTAACATCCAGTGCACATTTTCCCCTTCACTCCTTAAAGGAAATCGAACCCGCACTTCGAAGAATAGGTACAAATACGCATAGACGACTGTCGCCGCTACCCGCACGGATACAAAGTCTGGAGCATTTTTTTGTGTGTTTAAAATGTAATGACAGCTAAACTTTAACCGAAGAGAAGGCCATAAAAACATTGAGTAGGACTCCAATTCTATAAAAAACTTCTGGTTTTCCAAGCTACCATTCTCATACATATTTACCCAGATTTTCCTAATCTTACTAATGTTTAAAAGTTCCATTCTTATGAAACAGCGTTCATGCATAATTAACTGTTTTAAACTGAGTTTTAAAAATTCTTCTAAAGCTTGTACACTCTCTAAGCTTTCAGCACACGTAATATGTGCCACTGTATGAAGTTGACAGCTCCAAATTATGGCATTGACATCACTGCTACTTCAGTCATTGTAGGAAAAAATATATTTTTTAAATTTTTTAGATCACATGTATTCATAATGTTAGTTCATTTCTACCCCCCTAAGTCAATTCACGGAACACGTCAAGCTCTGGTAACCCTACGCTGGAATCGTACGATGGCTGTGAGACCTTGGAATTGATTCTTATTTCGTGCTGATTAGAATCGGATGCTGCGCAAAATTGAAACGACAACAACAGAAGCGAACAGCGCTGAGCCGGGTTCCTCAGCAGAACTGCGGAAGGTTTCAGTGGTTCATTTGAATCGCTGTTTGTCAGATGTGACTGAGTTTCGTATGGGACTGACAGAGAAATTGAATGCGATATCCAAGGATGCTGCCAGCAGTACTCTTTAGAGGAGGTAAACGATTCTAAACAACACAGTGCAACGCGCATATTTTTTCCAGGTTGAATAATGGAACATGTTTAAAGTATTCCGAAGGTCAGTGAGGCTGCATATGTTTGCTGGTTGTTTATCGCCTCAGAATGCATAGCATCAGAGGGAAGCAGGAGTTCGCGGACCTATCTAAGGTCGTAGTTGCATTTCAGAATTGTGGAAAATTCCAGTAGGTTTCATATTAATTCCATCACACTTTCTAGTCAACAGCAGCCACAAATAGAATCGATGTTGGCAGCCCGATTGTGCATTCATCATTGCTGCATAAATGTAAACGAGATATGCTACACGAGCGCCGATGGATACCACCATGGATGGGGGTAGCGGAAAAGCGCAAGCTCACATAAGAGAACATTGACCGAGCGTCATTGAAACCGAAATTCATTGTGCAATCAATAGTCAGCATATTTTTCTCCCTTTCGTCGTCGCCATGTCGTTGTTGTTGCTGGCTTGGTACGACGAATTTATTTATGCATACCTATGTACCTATCGCGCTCCCAGCGCGGCCATTTAGCCAAGACCCAGGCCCCGAGATCGAAAAAGCCAGTAATTTTCACAGCTTACCTCGGCTGAAAAGTTGGCAAAGTCACATCGCCGCCAAGAGCCGGTGTGGTATCTCTTGGCAGCTGTCTCACCGAAATCTTGTCGTGGGGTCCCTCTCGCGTTCTCTGCCGCCACGATGACGACGGCGCGGCTTGGGCCAGCACCACCGCTCGGTCGGGTTTGGTTTAATAACAGATCGCGCAAGTTCAGCACACGATTCGTTGCCCGGTTGTAGGTTTTAAAATTGAAGGTTGTTCGGTGATGGGTGATCTACCTATGTGTGAGTCTGTTTGTGGGGGATAAACTGCTCAAAATTAACAGCTTTGCGTGTATTATAAATTGAACCTTTCACATTAAATGAATTCATAGCTCTACGTTAATTTGCTCAAATTTCAATGCTGCAAATCATTTATTAACATTTTCTGAATACTTATCAAAACCCAGATTGATTCAGGCGAAATCGCCAAATGCTGAAAGCCTGTACTACTTGCCTATTGTTGAACACCCATAAAAAACGTACACCGTTCAACAATAGGCGAAGAAATTAGCCGCTCAACATTTGACGAATTACCCTACTTTACTTTTTCGCTAAGACAGTTTTGTCTTTTAGATTTTTTGAAGACCGACCGACGACATGATTGCAGTGCAGTGTAATACAACTCCACCTTGGTGCTACTGAATTTGCCTCCGCTTTGGCCTTATCATCGGATGTGGTTATTCTGCTTGGAGACTTCAATCAACCAGGACTTGTCTTGTCTCTCTCCCACCACAGATATTTGTTTCCTGATTAGCTTTTGTCTGCAACTACACCTGCCAACCGCCAACTAGTCGATGGGATTGCTTTTCTTGGACTCAGCCAAATCAATCAGATTTCGAACTTTCATTCAAACATGCTCGACTTGGTGTTTATCAATGATTCTTCCCTGCATGAATGCACTGTCGTTGAGGCTCCGGACGCCGTTGTGCCGCTTGACAACTATCATCCTGCGTTGGATATATCAATTGACAACGGATTTAATCAATGTTTCGATGAACCTATGAGTGACGATCGGCTCAATTTTCGCAAAACCGATTTTCAACAGCTCCGACCATGCTTGTCCCGTATTGACTGGAATGTTTTAGATCGCCTGGACATCGAATCAGCTGTAGACCGCTTCAACTGTCTACTACGTGATTGTGTTTCAGTCGTTGTACCGAAGCGAAAGCCTCCGAGGAAACCACCGTGGACTAATGCTCTTTTACGGAACCTGAAAAGAGTGCGCGCTAGAGCTCTTCGCGCTTATACCTTTCGACGGTGTGCCTTCACTAAACGGAACTTCAACATCGCCAGCAATGATTATCTGTGCTATAATAAACTCCGTTACAAACACTATATTCATCTCATGCAACAAAATCTCGGACGACACCCCAAGAAGTTTTGGTCTTTCGTGAATTCTAAAAGAAAGGAATCTGGACTGCCATCAAGGGTTTTTCTCAATAACGACATTGCGCTGAATACTGAGGATAAATGCAGCCTTTTCGCTAAACACTTCTCAAGTGTATTCTCGGGCATTTCGCCTTCTCAGGTTGACATTGATAGAGCTATAAGTGGAGTACCTAGCAATGTAGTGGATGTGGATGTCTTTCAAGTAGACGTTCAAATGGTACTGTCAGCGATATATCAGACCAAAACATCATTTTCTCCTGGACCTAGCGTTCTTCCATCGGCCGTGCTTAAAAAATGCTCCTATATTTTAGCTGCGCCACTTTGTCTTCTATTCAACCTATCACTCCAGCAGAGGAGATTTCCAGTGCAGTGGAAATGCTCTACTATGTTCCCAGTTTTCAAGAAAGGCGACAAACGAGATGTGAGAAACTACCGTGGCATTAAGTGAGAGTGGAGTCGAAAGTGTTCGAGTCGCTGATGAACGATAGAATGTTCGCTTCCTGCAGAAATTACATCAGCCCGTATCAGCATGGTTTCTTTCCCGGTCGCTCTGTGGAAACGAGTCTTGTCAGTTTTACTTCGTTTTGCATAGAGAACATGAGTAAAAAATTCCAAATAGATGCCGTTTACACCGATCTCAAATCTGCTTTTGACAAAGGTAACCATGAGCTGCTGCTTGCAAAACTAGAAAAAATGGCCTGCTCTTTTGCTTTATGCACCTGACTCCGATCTTATCTGGTTGGACGCCAAATGTCGGTCAATATTGGAAACAATTCATCCGACTATTTCTCGAACCTTTCTGGAGTTCCACAAGGTAGCACCCTTGGACCATTGCTATTCTCGCTTTTCATGAACGACGTAACTCTTATTTTGCGACGTGGGGGGGGTATGCTGCTGTTGTTTGCCGATGACCTTAAAATGTATGTAGTTCTTCGCGAGCTCACTGACTGCTATGAACTACAGAACCTTCTTGAAATCTTCAATGGCTGGTGTACTCGGAACATGATGGTTCTAAGCATTCCTAAGTGCTGTGTCATAAGTTTCCGACGAACAACTAATTTCGTCCAGTTTGACTACAGTATTGCTGGTTATCCACTTCAACGGGTTGATCATGTAAACGACCTAGGAGTTATTTTGGATGAAAAGCTTAACTACACCCGCCACTTCTCAAATACCATCGATAGAGCCAATCGCCTCCTTGGGCCAAATAGAGCCAATCACCTGCGGTTTGGAATCCCTACCAGGCTGTATGGAGTGAGCGGTTCAAATCTGTCCAAAGAAGATTCGTCAGATATGCTTTGCGCAGCCTTCCATGGAATGACCCGTTGAATTTGCCTGCCTATGCTGATCGCTGTCGTCTACTCGGGTTGGATACTATAGCCAAGCGGAGGAATGTTGCTCAGTGTGTTTTTATTGCCAAGATTTTAACATCCGAATTAGATGCTCCTGAGTTGCTATCGAGAATTAGTTTATACGCACCTGTCCAAACGCTTCGAGCGCGAGCGCTGCTACACGAGGAGCCACAAGCAACTAAGGGTCTGTCTCATTTGGAGAATTAAATTGAAATTAAACTTAAACGTGACACTTCAATAATTATCGAATAACCCTGCTGGCAGAACACGATTACTTTTGACAGATATACAATCATTTTGCATCGATATCTTATTGGAATTCCTGGGTAGCACCCAGCCATTCTTATGACCGGGGTTTTTGCTAATTTTTGAACTGTCACTTTTAAGTTTAATTCTCCAAATGAGACAGACCCTAACTATGCTGCTAACAGTTTCATTGTTGCCATGATTCATCGATTCAACGAAGTGTCTGATGAATTTGATTTCCAGATTTCAACATCCAAATTTCGCTGTCCTTTGCTGAGCCGTATGTAATGTTTTTAATGTTTGACCACAACTAGATTTAAGAATTTTATGTAGACAGCACAGTCCGATGAATAAATTACAAATACAAAGTTCCCTATAATCTGTTTCGATCAATAGTTTCAAATGGTCAGGCCACAAACTCGTTTGAATCACAATGCTTTGCAGGGTTGTAAATATTCGGCAGCACTGGATGAAGGTGATGTTTTTTTATTTCATTTTTTTATTTTCTTCCTGCTTTGAAATCAGCCTCACATTCCCGGAGAGGCAGAAAAGTAAACAAAAGAACTCACATCACCCACTGCGCCGCGAAGATGAAATTTACCACAGCAAAATGTACACATTCACCCACCAAATTGAAAAAAATCACCACGCGTTTAAATGGGCCACTCACAGTCATACGGTAAGGCGCGAACTGAGCAGCATGTCAGAGCGACTTGTGAGTGGCTGAATGCGAAATTGAATGGTCGGTGTTAGAAATGATTTTTCGGCTGCACCCAGTCGCACTCACCACGGCGGCGATGAAGGCGACTGCAGATTATACTGAGGTCCATGTTTTTCACTGCATTGACTGTGAAATATTTCTACCCTGATGCTTCGACCGCTCATTCACTATGAAGGTTTCTAATGTGTCAAGAATACAAAACCAATGGAAATGACTGTAGAGAACTGATTCTCTTCGTCTACTCGTTTTGACGCTCTTGACTCGGACAGAAAAAGGTTGTCACTGTACACTAATTACGTAAGAGCTCATGGGGAAATAGGGATTCGTCGACATTTCTGTTGTTTTTTCTTACCTCACGTTTCTTCTTGCTTGTCAATTTGTCAAGGTTCAATGTCAATGTTGCTTGTCAAGGTTCAATTTCTCGGAAGGTTTCCTATAACAATTAAGTTTGGTCCTTCAAAAAATAAGCTAATCATAATCCGAATGAACACACATATTTAACACTTAGTTTTTTGTTTTTCCTGCTTCCTGCTTTTGTTTTTTCTGCTTGAATCCGAACTTCAGCCAAAAAATGTGCTGGTTGTCAGCAAAATATTTACCGAACCTCAGCAACAGAAACGTCGCTTTTACTGAAATTTCGGCAAAAATCATGTTTGCTTTATACTCGGCGGTGCCTACCTCGGGAAAATATAAGGTCTGTAGGAAGATCCATTAATTACGTAACGCAAAAAACGATCATTTTCAAACCCCCTCCCCCCTTCAAACCCCCCTCTCAAATGTTATGTATGGATCGTCACATTTCACTGAAGAACCCCCCCCCCCCCCCGTCTAGGCGTTGCGTAAATAATACTGGCAACACTTGACCATTTTGCTAGCTGGATGAAAAAAGTAAACAACTCGAGTTGAAACCACTTTTGGAGGTTCGATTATAACAAAATGGCATCTTCACCGATCTCTTATTCTAGCATTTCTAGTCGAAACTAAGATAAATTATTCTACTTAGTCAGCTTACAAATCTTCGACAACTGTTTCATGAAAAACTGATAGAACCGTGTCGATTTCTAAGAAAAATCGATTTCGTTTGCATTAGATCTGATCCAACTGAAAGTGAATATCACATTGTGAATAAAATTTGGCCTTAAGGCACCCCTAGACCGAAACGATTTCTTTGCCGCAACGGCGACAATTAGTCGCCACGATTATATCGTTGGCTCGCTGTCGGCAGTGTTCCCTCTAAGCTTTCATACCAACGGCGACAGAATCGCAGTCGCCAAGAGATAGAATCGCATTGCGTGTTTGGGGGAGCCAGTTTAAATGGACCATTTGTGATACAATAATAGTTTTTTAAGGCATAATGAATTTTGCAAATTTTACAAATTAATTACAAAAAATTACGATTATGGGAAGTATAGAACTGACGAATTATTTGAATATAACTAAAAATCAAATAGGCTAAATTGGGAACCTAAAAATTAAATCAGTAGTGATTGAAATTGTTTTGCTGCATTCAATTTGAATATGAATCTGAAACATGCATTCTCCAAGAAGCTGCCCTAAAATTATTTAGGATGAGTTTCGAAAGCTTTAAACTATTATTAAACTATTAAAACCAGGTGATTTAAGAATGTCATGGAGTACAGGTCTTAAGGTCTGCAAGATTATTATTATTATTATTATTTTTAAATGGTTTGATCCTTTTGATCCATAGATCTATATTAGAAACGCATTCATCAATTATTCCATTCCAGGTCATCGAAGAATTCTCTGCAATGTAGTCTCCAATGTCTACACGCATAACCAAAGGGTTGTTATCTTTTTTCAAAAATGGTTCATGCTCTTTTTGATCCATAGAACCTTTGGGAACACACCTTTATTGGGGATATAGTTCCAGGCGAGATTGATTTGATAGGCTATTTAGTTCCTACTCGAGAGCAATTTGGAGAATTGCAAGTAAACTATAAATACTAGGAGAACACTATTGAGGTGATACCGTTGCTAAGGACATCATGCAAATCGTTGTTCATTTGGTAAGGAAACTAAGCACACTTAGTGGACATAATGGCGTTGATATCGTGACTGGGGACATAATGGAAGCCATGGTTGATTCGGTAGACCTTTTGATTCAAACTCCAGGACAATTTAGAGATCTTACAACATCTCATCTGGGTCTCCAGTAGCCTTGCGATCAAAGGCGTAGGATTTCCAATCCGGAGATGACAAGTTTGATTCCCGGTCCGGTCAAGGATGTTTTCGGGTTGGAAACATTCTCGACACCCTGGGCATAGTGTATCCATTGTACTTGCCACAAAAGATACATACTCATGCAATGGCGGGCATAGAAAAGCTTTCAATTAATAACTGAGGAAATGCTAATACTAAGTCGAAAAGCAGGCCAAGTTCCAGTTGGAATGTACAGCCATTGAAGAAGAAGAATGTAACATCTCATATGCCTGTATTAGATGTAAGTGAAAGACTAATACTCCAAAAACAAAATTGGGTTGACACCGCGGCTGGCGACATCGTGAAAGCCTTGGTTGGTTCGGTAGACCATTTGATTCAAACTCCAGGACAGTTTGGACACCTTGAAAAATTTTATATACCTGGACTTGAGACGTAAGTGAAAGACAAATACTCGAAGGGCATGATTTTGATGATACCGCGACTGAGGACACCATGGAAGCCTTGGTTGATTTGCTAGACCATTTGAATCAAACTCCAGAACAATTTGGAGATCTTACAACATCTCATATGCCTGTATTTGAGACGTTAGTGAAAAACTTGATGTGATACTCAGAAGACAAAACTGGGTTGACACCGCGGCTGGTGACATCGTGGAAGCCTTGGTTGATTCGGTAGACCAATTGGTTCAAATTCCAGGACAATTTGGATATCTTATAACATCTCATATTCCTGGTTTTGGAGAGATGTTACAATACCTCATGTAAGATGCAAGTGAATGTATTTAAAGATATTCAACGATCAATAAATTAAGTGAAATGACGGCCTGGTAGTCATATGGCTACTGCTTCCGCCTCATACGCAGGATGTCGTGGGTCCAATCCCAGGTCCGTTCAATTATCCTACTTTGTATCTTTATCTATATTTATCATGTTCTAGCAATCGCTATAACTTCCATACCGTTTCTTTTACTATCGTACTATCCATTACACCTTTAACTTGACTATTCTGGCAGTAGCTGCTAGAATTGGAAATAAACGAACGTTTCCTACATCCAATTAGAAATTCCATCAGTTGCTTTCTCCTATCCTATCACATTGGCAGCTCGTTAACCAAGGCTCTCGAACCTAACCCAAAAATTCCAATAAATTCCGTATGAACTCGTGGCAAGTGCAGAGGTATATTCGGCTTGCAGTGGGCGAGTGATTACATCATCATTTCCTCCCCCTTCCTTACATTGACTTGCATTCTGACGTGGCAGGCGCCAGTATGACCTAACAAATAAGATCACCAGTACTTGTACATTGAAGATGTGTGCTAGTCCCAAGCAAACATCTGTTAGTTCTCTGTGCAAGAACAGCTGATCTGATCATAATGGAGTTGCTACGGGCAGTCAATTAAGCTCAAGCTCAAGCTACAACGATCAATAAATTAAGTGAAATACTAGAAATTTTAGCAAAAATTCTTTTTACGTCACATTCCGTTTACGTCCCCCCAATAAGTGACATAAAAAGAGGGTTGAGTGTACCGCTTTATTCTATTTTGCGCAGATTGGATCACGATATTCAAATGTTTTTTTTTTTATATTTTTGATTTTTTTCAACTACGGATCAACACACTATGCAATTACAGGGCTGGTAGGGAGTCGCTATTTAATGACTTGTTCACTATTTTGAGTCTAGTCACTAAAAAGTCACTATTTGCATCCAAAAAGTCACTAAAGACACTATTTTCGGAGAATGCTCACTAAAGTCACTATTTTCGCACCAACGATTGCAACCAAATTAAAAGTCATTTGTACTCACTATTATTGTCAACCAAATCAAATGTAAATCTGGTAGCAATATATGAAATTTGGGAACATCTTGGCTGTGGTTCGAGGGTTCGAGTCCCTCCAAGACATGTGGATTCTTTTTCGCAAATTTCATATCAATTTGTCCATTTCGAAGAATATATTTATCACAAAATAATTTTCGTACGAGTTTCCGAATAATATGCAATTAATTGTAACCAAAACAGATTTATTGGTAAGTATTAAGCATATGCGGTATTTAAAAAAAATCGTGTCAGGGAGTTCGAAACGAAATTTCGCGGAATTTGAGCATGGCGAAATCCGATTTCTTGATTTCGTTTCGTTTCGTAAAATTACAAAAAATTCGTTAAAAAAAACAAGATTCTAATGAAATTTAACGGAATTCCGCGGAATTTCAAAACAAATTTAAACTTAATAAATCATAAATCTGTTTCCAAATCTTTATGTCATACAATTTTTTTCTGTTAACGCTTACTATATAATGTCGACAAATACGTATTTAAAAACCTAACAGAAAACGAAAAGTATCTTTAACTATCCTATCCTATTTTTTTACAAAAGTGATCCGACTAAATATGTAAATATAGTGTACATGTAATCAGATATGAATCAGATCAGCATAACTTTGTCAAAGCGGCAAAGCTGTGGCGTGGATTCATAGGGCCCTTGAGAAGTCTTTTTTGACGCCTCTTTCTTATTAAAGGCCGATTTCTTCACCTTCGCTTAGGCCTCAAACCAGGGGCCTCATTTCGCATCTCCTTTCGATAGCTCTTTCGTATAACAGTTTTCATGGTATGTTCGTTTCGAATCAAGATGCGCAATACCACCCCAAGTTTAAGCGCATGAGACTGAACCGCTTAAGTGTAGGAAGGCATAAAGGAAAACAAAATGCATTTGGGTCATTTGGCCGAAAGGATCGTTAAGCCGAAAGGGCCATTTGGCCGAAAGGGTCGTTTGGCCGAAAAGGTTATTGAGCCGAAAGGGTCGTTTGGTTGAAAGTTTCATTTGTTCGAAAGGGTCGTTTGGCCGAAAGGGTCATTAGCCCGAAAGTTTTATTAGGCCAAAAGGGTCATTTGGCCGAAAAGGTTGTTTGACCAAAAGGGTCATTTGGCCGAATAAGACATTTGGCCGAATAGGTCATTTGAAAGTGACAAATTAGGAATGAGAAAGGGACGTCTCAATTCTCACTATTCATTTCCCTCTTCTCACTGTAAAAAGTGAGAAGCGCGAAATGAGTAGTGAGACGTCTCACTTCTCACTCCTAATTTCTTACTTCTCGCTGTCAAAAGTGAGAAGCGCGGAGTGAGTAGTGAGACGTCTCACCTCTCACTCCTCATTTTTCTTTTCTCACTGTAAAAAGCGAGAAGTAAGAAACGAGGAGTGAAAAGTGAGAAGTCTCACTACTCACTCCTCATTTCTCACTTCTGACTGTGAAAAGTGAGTAGTGTGCAGTGGGTAGTGAGACGTCGCACTACTCACTTTTTACAGCGAGAAGTGAAAAATGAGGAGTGAGAAGTGAGTCGTCTCTCTTCTCATTCCTAATTTATCTCTTTTCAAATGACCTATTCGGCCATATGACCCTTTTGGCCAAACGACCCTTCCGGCCAAAAGACCCTTTCTGCCTAATGATCCTTTCGGCCAAATGACGCTTTCGGCCACACGATCCTTTCGGCCATACAACCCTTTCGGCCTAATGACCCTTTCGATCAAATGACGTTTTTGGCCAAACAACTTTTTCGACCCAAAGATCCTCTCGGCCAAATGACGGTTTCGGCCAAACGACCCTAATGGCACAAATCTCCCGAACTTAGATGAACGTGTCCCTGGAGCCGGCGTTCTGATCGGTCAAATAATTTTCGGCCAGATGGGTTTCGGCCAAACGACCCTTCCCCGAAATAAAAATACAACCCACGAGATTTGAATTTACATTTTGTGAAATTATTTGACTATTTGCACAACATGAGTGCGAAATCGATCATGTTGCTGCTGGTCACGGGATGGCAGATAGTCCGGGAGAACGCGAACTTCGTTCACAAAAAATATTTATTCGTTTATCAAGGCGGCTTCACATACATTACTTTTTCAACTAACCATCAATTCCTTTCCTGTGGCCCTCACGGAGATGCAGAGCATTCCTGGGTCTCTTATATCAATTGACTGTAAGGACGTGACTGGCATCGTCATTGATCATGAATTGGAAACTGCACAAACTCATATACAAGAACAAACAGACAAAAACTAGTAAGTTTATAAGACTATGGATCTCCGAGCCTCCTATAAAAAGTTTGAATTTAGAAGGAAATGGTACAACTTTTTGTATGAGAAAGGAAACATGATTCCTTCATGCCTGGCAAAGTGCTGCCGTAAAAACTTTGTGATCACATTTGCGAAATACAATCTGAAATACATATCGTTATGCATTTGAGAAAAGTACACAGGATCGTGCACATGAATATATGCTATTATAAATTCTCTATCTGCATATACGCCTGACAGATGTGGATAAATGTTTACTTAGTTAGGGTTAGCTCAATACCATAAAACCACGCTGATGAGAAAATAATTCTTAAGTGAAATAAGGTTTTTAACAGAATTTGAATCCATATACGAAAAATCCCACTATTTCTATATTTTTATATACTTGCTGATATAAAACCAAACTGATATAAAATTGAACATATTCGGGAGCACACACTCCACGATGAATTCGTTTGAAAGCGGCACGAATTCTGGAGAATCGCCTTATCGCAATTAGTTTATAAACGGCAACGCAGCGATTTATCATAGCCTGCTTCTTCTGTTAATATAACCATATTGGTCGCAAGATAGTTATTTGACTTTGAAAAAGTGAAATCAGAATTGCATACGTAATGTAGGTAGTAAAACCAATTCAATAAAAAAAAATTAAATTTCGTTTCGTTTCGTAAAATTTCGAATTGAATGCACCTCGATTTCGTATCGTTTCGAAGTCTCGAAAGTAAAATTATATTTTGTTTCGTTCCGTTTCGAATCAACAAAGACATTTTAAATTTCGTTTCGTTTGGAAAAGGTGTGTCGGGTAGATATTTTTGAGTAGTGTGTTACGAAATATTATTTACCATGGTCATATTGCTAGCTACTGACTGACCTAACAATTACCTTTCCCACTACCCATTTTATGGGTACTTATGAATGTGTCGCTAATTCGGTGATTTCTTGTTAAGTTCCATCCTCTCCCTAGTTACGGTAAGATGGGCATGACCAAGAATAGTAATCTTCATGATTTTGTTACTTTTATCTTTTCTTGATTTATGATAGCATTCTCGGTAAGGATATCGAAAGAAAACATGAGTATCACTAGTTTCCAGTCTACAAACTACGCCGTAACAATGCTAATGCAATTTATAACTCACTACCTCGCTAGAAGCTTCGTACAAAGGCTAGTGGTCTTTGGTCACTTTTTCTGCAACCTGTAAGTCACTATTTGGTCACTTATTTTGTTATTGTTGGTCACTAAAGTCACTATTTTGAACGGCATTCATCGCTATCAGCCCTGCAATGATGCGGTCTAAGCAACAAGTTAATAATTTTATTTATTTGAACAAAATTCAAACATGAATAGAGCACTGCTGGAGACACTAGCAGATTTGTGATATTTTGCTTTAGATTGCAACAAAAATATTGTTCAAAATTTTTAAGAAAAACTCAAAATTTCGATCGAATCTGTCTCATAAAATGGCTTATTGGTTTAGCACCAAGTTTTCGGTAGAGACGCTAAACATACATACCGACAAGTCTGTATCTGGGACGGGGCATTAAAAAAGTTATAACAATGGATAAAAGAAGGAAGAAAGATGGAGGAACAAAAAAGAATATCAATGAAGCAAAAAAGGAAAAAAGCAAGAAGAAATAAGGAAGAAGGATAAAGGAAGGAAAAAAAGAAGTGTAAGGAAGGGGCTAGAAGGAAGGAAAAACAGGCGAAGGAAAAAAGCTAAATGGAAGTTAGAAAATGGACAAGGAAGGAGAAATGCGGTGTAAGAAAAATAGAAGTAAGAAGAAACAAGAAGAAGAAGAAAGAACGAAAAAGTAGCAAAGAAGGAAGAAAAAGAGAGAAAGAAAAGAGGAAAACGAATGAAGAAAAATGAAAAAAAGGAAGAATTAATAAGCAAGATGGACTAAGGAAGAAAGAATAAGGCAGGTTACTCTTCTCGAAGCGAAAATTGAAGAAGGGAGAAGGGAGGAAAACAAAGGAAAAAAGAAAAAGGAAGAATGAAGTACGAAGTTAGAGGAGAAAGAAGAAAGGACAAATAAAAAAGAAAGAAGGAAGAAGACGATAAGCAAAGAGATGTAGGAGAATTGAAGAAGCAAAAGGAAGAGGGAAAAAGGGAAAGAATGAGGATTTGGTTTTTCACTTCTCATTTCTTTTCTTATTTCTCACTTCTTCTCTCAATTATTTTTAATTTTTCATTCCTCACTTCTTATCTCTCACATCTGACTTTCTTTTTCTCATTCCTCACTTCTCATTTTTCGACTCTTATTTTTTGCCTTTCGCGTATACTTACGTGAGGCTATATGATCACTCCAAAACCGAACTTCTGATAGAAGGCTCGGAGACCCATAGTGTTATATACCGTTCGACTCAGCTCGACGAATTGAGGTGATGTCTGTATGTATTTATGTACGTGTGTGTGTACAAAAATATGTGAGAAACACTTTTTTGTACTTAGCCATTTCCGATTTCTTTGCAATAGGTTGCATTCGACGCGGAATCCTTTCTAATTTCTAATTCCTTCCTAAAAAATCGCTATTGAAAATTGGACCAATCGGTCATTGTGTTCCGGAGTTATTAAAAAACATTGTTTATTTTTCCATTTTTCCTAGAAAAAAAATTCAATATCGAAAAAAAATGTTTTCAAAAAGTGCTGCAATGCATTGAAATTAACGTAAATAATGGTGGATTATTCTGGGTTTCGATTCTTACATTTCACTTTTTACGTCATGAATGTTTAACTGTAAATTATTTTAGGAAATTGACGATATTTGTTAATGATGTTATGACTATCAGTGAGCTCAACAAACCATCGGACAAAAAGCGATATTTTCTGTAAGTTTTTGTGCAATTTGTATGTCATCTGCCCTGCCATTAAAAAAAACCTTGAAAAAGATGGAATAAACCATTGAAACGTCGGGCGTAGAAGAAATATGTCGTTTTAATAATCAGTAAAGACTGAAAGCTGAAAATGTATTAGCAAGATTCAAACAGTCGAGAGCCTATAAAGTAATTTTCATTTTTATTTGAATTCTTATTTTTCACTTCTCACTTCTCACCTAACAATCTAAGGGTTTTTTTTTCAACTTTTCGGCCAAACTGCAATCGGCCTGACGATCCGTTCCTTCAAAAGGCATTCGCCCAAATGGCAATGATATGGTATGGCGATGGTATGGTAGCCAACGAATAACTTCTGATAACTCATTTTTGTTTCGGGTTGTTTCAATGATTTTTGGGAGAGGAATAGCAAAAGGGCAAATGTCAGTGGATACTTAGATAACGATTTGTTTGCTCTTATCTTCCTCACCACCATCCTTATCTGGTGTTCCCCAACAAAATGAATCAGCAATATTAGCTTTTCCTGACCAGTAGATGGTTTTGTAATCGTACGATATTGAACGCAATCTCCATCTAACGATTATTGCGTAAGGTTTTACTTTATCCCAGAGTATAGCTAATAATGGCTTTTGACCGGTGATGAGCCAAAAATCCATAGAGCTAGAGATAAAATTTCTCTGGCCCAAATCTAAGAGTCTTTTGGGGGCATAGCTGATCACTTTGAATTGACCATCTATGACGTGGCTGGCGCCATTTATGATCATTTTAGCTTGAGTCACTGAAAATTGTACACTAGATTGTACACTAGAACCCTATAGGGATGCAAGAAAATCGATTAGGTTTACTATTTGAAAAGTTGGCTAATGTTTTTCTTAGTTTTTATGACAAATTTATTCACGAACAGGCAGACATTTGCTCAGTTGGTTGAGCTGTGTCAATGACACTATAGGTCTCCGAGATTTCTATTACAAGTTCGTTTTTGGAGTGAAATTTGAGTCTTCCATTGGATAACTTTGATGTACGAGAAAGGCAAAAAGGTATTTCCGTTGATGGAGAATTTGTTGCCTGGTTATACAAGAAGTTACTATATTTTGCTTGTTATTTTTCTTCAAATACTTGTGATAAAGCATTACCATTATTTCTCGCTATTGCTTCGTAAAATCCACATCACGTTGAGCCTTTGGGGCATTGGATCGTTTTGCTCACATTATACAACCAAGTTCGCCTCTTTCAAAACCACGCAATAAAAAGGTCGCCGGAGCAGCCAAAAATGAAAGTTCGCACCATGCAGTTATCTGACCTTGTATGTTGCCGTCCCCACGAACGCGTACCCATGGCTTGAGATCTATCCACACACCTTTAACCATAACCCTTGCGGCCAACCAGTCAGTGCCAGTGTTTTGAGAGAAGGAGGAGGACCTTTTTTGGCATCGGTTGACGCAAGCGGCCGAAAATTCAACTCAGATCCGACCATCTCATCGCAACGGTTTTGCGTTTGCCCGAACCGGACCAGCATCCCAGCAGTCCACTCCCAGCATGGACCGATGATCGTCGCCGAATCGCCTCGAAAACAACATATTTTCTCTCGTTCGAATCTCAAGTACAGTAAACCAGGGCATTAACCTCGCGAGAGTTGAGGGCCATGCTGCTATTTTTTGCCGCAGCAAACCACGATGACGACGACGACGACGGCGGTTGGTTGTGCAACGGAAAACTACCCGTTTCGACAGTTTGTAGTGACCGAAGTATGTGGCCGCTGCTACGCTTGCCGGATCTCGCCTACCCTTTGGTGTGTGGACGACTGTGGAGCTGGTGGCGACGATATGTTGTGTGGAATCGTGAAACCAAGTTCAGGACTTGATCCGTTCAGTTTTACAGCTGCAGGCTGTCTAGTATCAAAAGCTCGGAACAAACTAATCTGTAAGCTTTTTTTCGAATACATCACGAGTAGAACGACGTATTAACCCTTTACCGACAAAATGGGATTTAAAAAAATATAATTTTAGTTCGTAAAATTTCATACATATTAGATTTAATCAACATTTAATATAATCTATAACAATATAGTTATGGTATAACTCATTACTCAAACAATTCTGTTATCGTCGAAGTAACAGAAACTAGAGGAAGTATTGGAGAATCATCAAACTATTTGCAGTTCCATAAAAAACTTTAATTATTGACTAACTCATAGTTAGCCAAGCGCAATTTAACTTTAAATATTGTTGAGTAACTTTTAGAAAGAGCAATAGTATCAATATTGTAGGTAAAATCACATTACCTTACTAATATTGACAAGAAAAGAAAAAAAAATGAAAGTGAAAGGGTTAATACCGCCGAAACACTTACGGCGACGTCGTCGTCGTCTCCGATCCTTGTCGTCATCGTCAACGACACCGTTATTACCCCAGCCAGCCGGCAGCCAGGTTGTTGGTGGATATTAACGAACGTGTGCGTTGCGTTCTACATAATTATGTGTCTTGAGTGATTGCAGGGTTGCATAACTGCATCGCTCATTCACGTTCGTGGCACCACACACCGGCCAGGCCTATGCTAGTTGTTTGGGTTTTGCGTGTGGATGCAACTGACGGAATGGCGTCGGGCTGACAAACACTGACTGGCTGGCAAATTGCCCACCGAGTGTGATCCGAGATTCGATCGGGTGCGACAGTAGTGGTTGCGTTTTGGATCAGTTGAGGTTGCGATTTTTTCTCCCGGTTCCATTGAGGAGATCTATCGCGTTGCAATTTGTCTCGCTTCTCTGCCGCGATGCGATTCTCATGTTCTGGTGTCTGATCTCATCACTGCCGATTATAAATCGATGTTATCATCTCTTGTGACTTTCATACATCTAACCCCCCTGACAATAATAGAACAAAACCTGCCAAAGCCGTCTTTTCCCCTATATAATTCATTTTCGACATGTTGATGACCACTCAGACGTAAATTTAAACGATATTTTTGCTTGAATGTATACAACTTCTATTGCATTATATCACTTTTGATATGATTTATCCTATAGAAATTGACATAGTGCTATAGAAATTGCATACAGTTAGGACGACGCAAGATTAGTGTATTTTTTCCACGTTTTTATTTTACGCGCTTATTAGCAATTGCCGAAACGTCGGACAGTAGTAAAACCCTGTTTTGACTCTGGAATTAAAAATGCATGTCAAGAAAAACTCCCAAAATATCGAAATTACAGTCAATCCATCATCATACAATTTTTTCTGAGTACGCAAGACTGAAAACTTAAACAGTTTCGGCCATGTTTTAATGTTTTCATAATTTACTTGATAGTTTTGATCTAAATGCGAATCAATCAAAAGCAGATGACTATCTAAAAAGCTTTTCTAAATAAAAGATAATTCAATACTATGAAAAATATTGATGATTTTATCCACTTAAAAAAACAAATAGCCAATATCCATGCTTAAGGTCACTCCTCACGGAATCCAAGTTTCAAAGTGCTCGCGTTTTCGGGGGCATACCACTCGATACGGAAGCAACGCACAACTGTCATTTTTATTATTTCACGCACGCATATATTCACGACGCAGCAAAGCTAAATCAACAAAAATGACAGTTGTGCGCCACCTCTGTATCGAGTGGTGTGCCCCCGAAAACGCGAGCACTTTGAAACTTGGATTCCGTGAGGAGTGGCCTTAAGGTGGAAAAAAAAAAGATTCGACATTTAATCCAGCTTATAATATTGTCTTAATTTCTGGGAATGGAATTCAGTAATAAACAGGGTTTGCACAAATCGCTCTCTATAGACAACAATCAACGGTAATATGTGATACAAATTTATCGCACTTGTATACAATTGCATGCTTAGAACATGGAAGTGCAAGTCGCTAGGTTTCGCAGGTTGCGAAAAGATAAACTACGATGAGTTACATCCAGGGGACTGAAGAGAAGGCTAATACGCCTACCCACCATTCATTCAATATGGCGTACAATGTTTTTGTTTTAATTTCGTTTGTTTCATGATAACAAAACTTCGGAAGTTTCGATGAGCTATTTTTCGACATAAAGAAGCCATACAAACACAAAAGGATCGATGTACTTCAACCAATTGCAAGTTTTTGCCAGCAGAAGTAGAGTTTCCATTTCCCGGACATTTTCGTTATCCCGGGATTCGGGATGAACTTGTTCATATATCCCGGGAAATCCCGGGATCCCGGGATTTTTCTATGTTTCCTTAGAAAACTTAATTTTTGAATTAAAAACGATTTTATTCAATGTTCAGGGGTAAATTTCATATTTTAGAAAGGCCAGATAATACAGATCTCAAGTTGGAGCTCAATTCAATTCTAATTTGAATCGATTCTTTCGAAAACAAATGACTTCAAGAATCAAATAATATTCACGTTTTTCTCGGAAGGTAGAGTACCCATTTGGAATATATGATCGCCGAGTCCGAGAAGAAGGGTTCGCTGGCGGTTGAAGTCGGCTTGACGGTTTGCATTGTTTGGAATATGCATTGGGTTTAGATAGTTGCTGAGATTGCATTTAGTACCCCAGTGACGAAAGATGGAAGATGCGCAGTAGAATCGTACGGGGCCCATAATATTATATATTATCATATTGGATATATAGGAACCCCCTCACAAAGAAAACATAATACTAGAGCAGCGGTTCTCAACCTTTTTCATGAGAGGTACCCCTTCGAGCTTTTCCATTATTTGAGGTACCCCCTTTGTTTATTGCTGTAAATGCAAATAAGCTTAACTTATAAGATATATGAAAAATGGACGTTTTCTCTCCAAAAAATTTTTCTAAATTTTCATTTTCCATGAAACTTCCCAATTCAAATTACGTTCATACAGCTTCCTACAGCTTCCTACAGAACTTTTTTTGACTATTGAAGACTTCCGGGCCTCTTGAAAGTAGCTATTCTACGCTTCTTAAAAAAAACGTAGCTTCTTAAAAAAAAGAAGCGTAGCTCTTAAAAAAGGCGGTTTCGAGTAAGGAGGCTTCCGAGCCTCTTGAAAGGAGGCTTCCGGGCCTCTTGAAAGGAGGCTTCCGGGCCTCTTGAAAGGAGGCTTCCGGGCCTCTTGAAAGGAGGCTTCCGGGCCTCTTGAAAGGAGGCTTCCGGGCCTCTTGAAAGGAGGCTTCCGGGCCTCTTGAAAGGAAGCTTTTGGGCCTCTTGAAAGGAGGCTTCCGGGCCTCTTGAAAGGAGACTTCCGGGCCTCTTGAAAGGAGGCTTCCGGGCCTCTTGAAAGGAGGCTTCCGGGCCTCTTGAAAGGAGGCTTCCGAGCCTCTTAAAAGGAGGCTTCCGGGCCCCTTGAAAGGAGGCTTCCGGGCCTCTTGAAAGAAGGCTTCCGGCCCTCTTGTAAGGAGGCTTCCAGGCCTCTTGAAAGGAGGCTTCCGAGCCTCTTGAAAGGAGGCTTCCGAGCCTCTTGAAAGGAGGCTTTCGAGCCTCTTGAAAGGAGGCTTCCGGGCCTCTTGAAAGAAGGATTTCGGGCCTCTTGAAAGAAGGCTTTCGGGCCTCTTGAAAGGAGGCTTCCGGGCCTCTTGAAAGGAGGCTTCCGGGCCTCTTGAAAGGAGGCTTCCGGGCCTCTTGAAAGGAGGCTTCCGGGCCTCTTGAAAGGAGGCTTCCGGGCCTCTTGAAAGGAGGGTTCCGGGCCTCTTGAACGAAGGATTCCGGGCCTCTTGAAAGGAGGCTTCCAGGCCTCTTGAAAGGTAAAAATAATACAAACCTTTCCGATTTCAATACAACAATTGTATTGAACCCTTCCGGAGTTGTATATTGTGTCGCCAGCACTAAATTGTATTCCGACTTCCGACGTTTTACTTCCGAACTTACTTCCGACATCATGAACGTCAGAACAAAATTTGAATTTGCTACCAACATATTGTCGGAAGAGCGTTTTACTTCCGAACTTACTTCCGACATCATGAACGTCAGAACAAAATTTGAATTTGCTACCAACATATTGTCGGAAGAGCGGTGTGAAAATCGACTTCCGAACTTCAATTTGGTACCAGCGACGTTGTCAGCGACAAAACAAGCTCGATTTTGTGACAGATAACACCGTGCAGTGCTAGCACTAACTGCGTACCAACCAATCACCCAAAATGAGCGTTGAATTCGGGTATACTATCCAGAAACTGAGTACTAAAAACGATGTTGGGTAGAGTGCCATTGTACCGCGAATGACAGGCGTTTTACCCTCCTGGTTACATCGTCGCATCTTCGACGTCGTAGCGCTGCGCTGCAGGAAAAAAATGCAGGACAGAAAGTGTGGAAAAGCAGGAATCGAGCAGCCTCTCCTGGCCTGAGAAGGACTAAATGTTCAGTTTCAGCTTCGCTTCAAACCAACGAGAACCTCACAAAACGTTCTGAACTCTGCACACTGTTCAAGAGCATTAACCTAACTTAGCAACTTGTATCCTAGGAAAACAAATTCAAGCGACGGCATGCTACACATGTTTTCGGCTAGTAATGGAACACGCGGGCATCTAACGGATAGAAATCAAGCATGTTCGTATGTTTTTGCCTAGTTTCAAATCTAAGGAATCTAGACTACCATGATCGTTTTGCTTGCGTACCAATCCAGTGCACACTGAACAGGGCACTGCACGGAAACATCTCTTTCTCTTTCGTTCCTCATAAATTTTGACGTTTACTGGCCTTGTTGTTTTCTAATTTCTTTGCAGCGAGAAAGGGACAAAGCAGTGCGTGCAGTGCCCTATTGTGTTCAGAGTTCAAAACTAAGAACACCAAGGCACGCTCTTGGCTCATGTTCTGTTCAAGATGCATCTCTGAAATATTTAGTTTCGGCTTCACTTCGAACCGACAGGGGACTGATCTGGACAGAGAAGTACCAAATGTTAAGATTCGACTTTGCTTCGAACCGACAGGGGGCTCACATGAACAGGGAAGGATCAAATGTTCAGTTTTTGCTTCGCTTCGAACCGACAAGGACCTCACTTGGCTGGAGAACCGATTTCGTCTTTTTCTTGCTAGTTCGTTCTTCAGCTTGAAGCTTTCCTACTTTGGAAGGTTCTTAAAATTCTTTTTGAATCTCCGCTGTGTGGAGAGAGAAACTCGGCTTTAAATATAATTAGAAACAATTATTGTTTTATTAAAGTCCTTACCAAGTGTGGTTGTGATAATGACTTTGTTTTTTCTTCTTCGGTTCCAAGGCTTAGACTTTTCCTACACCGCCTTAGGCAAACGAGGTACGATGCAAACGGATGCGGAAAAGTGCTAATACCAAACGAAAGGTCTATGAGAAGTTGAATCGTCACGTAAGGGCTACGTGCCACAGTCTGACATGTGGAAGATCATGAACAATAACCTTGTTAGGGACGATCGTGAGGTGATCCAGCGATGGCGACAGCATGACGAAGAGTATAGCTATGATAGTAAATAGCTATATGACATACAACGATGGCAGTATATTGACGAAGTTGTTGAGAGAATGGAGGAAGCCTACATCAGACTGAAGAAGGAAGCTAAGCGGTTCGGACGAAGACGAAGTACATGATAGGAAAAGGCTCAAGAGAAGACATCGTGAGCCACCAACCACGAGTTTGTATCGGTGGCGATGAAATCAAGTTGAGCATGAGCATGAGCATTATGACCGCACAATTCGTAGTTGCTACTCCGTGATTGACTGAACTTGCGAAATTGTACAGATAACACAATGAATGGGGCTTGGGGTTAGCTACCCATTCTCAATGTACACGTTTCGGGAGCTCAAATATTTAAAGTCAATAACGGCGCCGGCCACGTCCTTACGGTCATATAGGAATGGAAGGATTGTTAGTCCGACTCTCGTTGCTACTAGAGACCGAGTATACCTCTGCATCTCCACGATTGTCTTGGGATAGGATTTCGTTTTAGTTACAAAGGATAATTTATCTGGATTCACTTTGGTAAGTGATGCGATCTATGGGATGGGAAATAACACTAATATTTTGGCCGACCGCGCGATCGTTCAGCTGTCCGAAACAAGAGAGATCACGCACTGAACTGTTTAATTTTCATTACCGGCTGCGCAATGCAGAACACAATACTTCAGCCGACCGCGCGATCGTTCTACTGTCCGAAACAAGAGAAATCACGCACTGAACTGATTAATTTTCATTACCTGCCGCGCAATGCAGAACACAATACTTCGGCCCACCGCGCGATCGTTCTGCTGTCCGAAACAAGAGAAATCACGCACTGAACTCAAGTTTGTATTGGTGGCGATGAAATCAAGTTGGTTGAAAAATTCGTCTACTTGGTCTCACTGCTGACTGCCGAAAACGATACCAGCAGAAAAATTAAGAGATCTCACATCATGCATCATGGTTGGAAATCGTATATACTTTGGACTTAACAAGACGTACCGAGCAAATATAATTCACCGCCATACCAAACTGACTACAGTTAACTCTATCTAACTCGATGTTCTGTATTTCGATAATTTCCCTCCCTCGATAAAATTCGAAGTACTTTAATCTACGCATACTTGCATACTACGTTCTCTCCGTAAGTCGATACCTCCTTTACTCGATATTCTCTTGGACGAAGTAATTTTCCAATGCATTTTCACCTAGCTAAGTTGCTGTTATCAGAAACAGTTCACATGCACGATATCCAGCTTCCACGCACGGTAATAACGGCTTATCGGTGTGTAAAAATCCATCGGTCACTATACTTTCTGACATTAGCTGGTGGAAAAAAAGTTGTCAAAGGGGCCCTCCTTAGCCTAGCGGTGAGATGTGCGGCTATAACGCAGGACCATGCCGAGGGTGGCTGAGTTCTATTCCCGGTGCAGGTCTAAACAATTTTCGGTTTGGAACTTGTTTCGACTTCCCTGGGCTTAACAGTATCATTGTGTTAGCCTCATGATATACGAATGCAAAAATGGAAGCTTGGCTTAGAAACCTCGCGGTTTATAACTGTGGAAGTGCAAGGCGGCAATGTCCCAGTGGAGGATGTGCCAATAAGAAGAAGAAAGAGTTGTCAAAAAGAACTGGATACACAGTGTCGGGCTATTTGGCCGAATAGTTTAAGTAATACTTAGATTGCTAGTAGGGCAAAGTGAGTAATGAGAAATGATTAGTGAGAATTACATGAAGTGACATTTCTTACATCTCATAAGAAAAAATAGGTAAATTGGGATATGAGAAATAGAAAGTCCTGTAGATGCATTAAACTTCGATACTTGATACCGTTGTGGAATAATTGAATGTCCAAAGTGAGCCGTGGATTTTTTTAAAAATTGAGATTTTGAGGATTTTGTTGTTCTGAGGGATGCAAAACTCCCTTTATAGGGATACAACAAATTTCGAAGTACAACATTTTTAAAAGTAAAAGATTCTGAGTGAGAAGGGAGAAGTGAAAATTCTTTATTTCTTCATTATTTCGACTTTTTTTGCAATCTTCTTTATTATTCCTTTTTCTTTATTTCTTCATTTGAATCCTTCCTTTTCTGTCTTATATCTCACCACTCACTTCTCAACATCTCACTTTCCAATCTTCATATCGCTGACATTTTTCAACGCATGTCGACGCTGATCGAAGATTTGGCGGTGTGCTATACGCCGGTTGGCTCCACGCCACTGAGTTTCGTTTTCACGGTGATAAATTGACCTACATAATATTTTTTGGTTTGCAGTACGTTTGAATCTACCGAGCCAAAGCAAGCTATCTGCCAATAATTAACTACAATACCTTTAGCAAATTACAGTGAACTCTTTCTAACTCGATGTTCTGTAACTCGATATTTTTTCTTACTCGATGAAATTGAATGTCCTTTGAATTTTCCATACTGCGTTGCCTCCGTAAGTCGATATCTCCCTTACTCGATATTCTTTAAGCCGAAGTAATTTCCCAAAGCATTTTCACCTCGCTAACTCGATGTTGTCAGAATCAGTTCACAATGCACAATATATACTATGTCGGGCCGTTTAGCCGAATGCCATTTGTCCGAAAAGTTAAAAAACTTATATTGTGAGTTATGAGTAGTTGGAATTACATGAAGTGTGCAACGAGAAGTGAGGAATGAGACATTCCGCATATCTCATAATTGGAAATAGGAATTGAAAAGTGAGAAGTGAGAAGTAAGAAATGATAAGTGAAAAGTGAGAAGTAAGAAGGTATAAGTGAGAAATTAGAAGTGAGAACTGTGAAGCGAGAATTAAAAGTGAAAAAAAGAGAAAAAAGAGATTGTGAAAAAAGAGAGTGTTAGAAGTGAGAAGTAAGAGGTGAGAAGCGAAAAGTAAGAAGTGAGCAGTGTGAAATAAAAAGTGAGAAGTAAGAAATGAAAAATGAGAAAAAAAGTGAAAAGTGAGAAGTAAAAAGTATGAAGTAAGAATTGAGAAGTGAGAAGTGAAAAGTGAGAAGTTAGAAGTAAGAAATTTTAGAAGTGAGAACTGTTGAGTGAGAAGTGAAAAGTGGGAAGTGAAAGTGAAAAATGAGAAGGAAAAAGTAAAAAGTCAGAAGTGAGAAACAAGAAGTGAAAAGTAAGAAGTGAGAAGTAAAATGTGGGAAATAAAAAGTGAGAAAAGCAAAATTTAAAGGTTGATTGTGAAAATTGAGAAAGAAGAATTGAGAAGTGAAAAGTGGGAAGTGAAAGGTAAAAATGAGGACAGAAAAGTGAAGAGTGAGAAATTCGAAGTGAGAAGTGAAAAGTGAGAAGGGAGAAGTGAGGAGTGAGAAGTGCAAAGTCAATGGTGAGAAGTAAGGAGTGAGAAGTGACTAGTGAAAAGTGAGAAATAAGAAGAGTGATGTGAGAACTGAGAAGTAGAAGGACCAAGTAGTGAGAAGTGAAAAGTGAGGTGAAAATTGCCATTTTTTATCTTAATCTTTATTCTTTCTCATAATTCCTTCTCCTTGCTTCCTGCTTACCTTGAGAAGTTCTTCTTCTTCTTATTGGCATTACATCCCTACACTGGGACATTGCCGCCTCGCAGCTTAGTGTTCATTAAGCACTTCCACAGTTATTAACTGCGAGGTTTCTAAGCCAAGTTACCATTTTTGCATTCGTATATCATGAGGCTAACACGATGATACTTTTATGCCCAGGGAAGTCGAGGCAATTTCCAATCCGAAAATTGTCTAGACCGGCACCGGGAATCGAACCCAGCCACCCTCAGCATGGTCTTGCTTTGTAGCCGCGCGTCTTACCGCACGGCTAAGGAGGGCCCCACCTTGAGAAGTTATAACGGAAATATGTTGGAAGCAAGAACTGCGAGGTGAGAATTGAAAAGTGAGAAGTAAAGCTTAGCTTAGCTTAGCTTTGACAGTGAGAAGTAAAAGGTAAAAAGTGAGAAGAGAGGAGTGCTGACTTCAAACATTTCATTTCTCACTGCTAAATTCACACTTTGCATTATTTATTTCGAGCATCTCACTTCTCACTTTACTTAATAAGGAAATCAATTTTAACCATTCCGACAAAAGGTATTTGGCCAAATTGCTTTCTGTCAAATGACCCTGAACCATATTTCTACATGTTATTAAAAATGTTTGATATTTTGGAAGAAAAACATAAATGTGTTCTCTAACTCTATACCTCCCTAACTCTATTGTCCCTTCAATATCGAGTAAGGGAGAGTTCACTGTAGTTTGCTTCTTCTGCAATGGTTTTAAATTCCTGGAAATGGAACTAAAAACCAGATCATTTAGAAATGGGGCACTCAGCGCCGTAGCGTGCGGATGGCCAGGTTGGCCCCCGCCAAGGGCGCCAGCCTTCAGGGGGCGCCAAAATCATTTATTTATTTATTTATTTATTCAGACTAAGGCCGAAGTGGCCTGTGCGGTATATAAGAGTCTTCTCCATTCGGCTCGGTCCATGGCTACACGTCGCCAACCACGCAATCTACGGAGGGTCCGCAAGTCATCTTCCACCTGATCGATCCACCTTGCCCGCTGCGTGCCTCGCCTTCTTGTGCCCGTCGGATCGTTGTCGAGAACCATTTTCACCGGGTTACTGTCCGACATTCTGGCTACGTGCCCGGCCCATCGCAGTCGTCCGATTTTCGCGGTGTGAACGATGGATGGTTCTCCCAACAGCTGATGCAATTCGTGGTTCATTCGCCTCCTCCACGTACCGTCCGCCATCTGCACCCCACCATAGATGGTACGCAGCACTTTCCTTTCGAAAACTCCAAGTGCGCGTTGGTCCTGCACGAGCATCGTCCAGGTCTCGTGTCCGTAGAGGACTACCGGTCTAATTAGCGTTTTGTAGATTGTCAGTTTGGTACGGCGGCGAACTCTATTCGATCGGAGCGTCTTGCGGAGTCCAAAGTACGTACGATTTCCAGCCACTATGCGTCTCCGAATTTCTCTGCTGGTGTCATTTTCAGCAGTCACCAGTGAGCCCAAGTACACAAATTCTTCTACCACCTCGATTTCGTCACCACCGATGCAAACTCGCGGTGGGTGGCTCACATTGTCTTCTCTTGAACCTCTGCCTATCATGTACTTCGTCTTCGACGTGTTGATGACTAGTCCGATCCGCTTAGCTTCCCTCTTCAGTCTGATGTAGGCTTCCTCCATCTTCTCAAAGTTACGTGCCATAATATCTATGTCGTCGGCGAAACCAAATAGCTGGACGGACTTATTGAAAATCGTACCACTCGTGTTAATCCCTGCTCTTCGTATTACCCCTTCCAAAGCGATGTTGAATAGCAAACACGAAAGACCATCACCTTGCCGTAACCCTCTGCGGGTTTCGAAGGGACTCGACAATGCCCCTGAAACTCGAACTACGCACATCACCCGATCCATCGTCGCTTTGATCAATCGTGTCAGTTTATCCGGAAAACCGTGTTCGTGCATTAGCTGCCATAGCTGGTCCCGATCGATTGTATCATATGCGGCTTTGAAGTCGATGAATAGATGATGTGTGGGCACGTTGTACTTGGCGAATGGCGAACACCTGGTCCGTGGTGGAGCGTTCGCCCATAAAACCCGCCTGGTACTGCCCCACGAACTCCCTTGCAGTTGGTGCTAGTCGACGGCATAAAATTTGGGAGAGTACCTTGTAGGCGGCGTTCAGCAATGTGATTGCGCGGTAGTTGCTACAATCCAGCTTATCGCCCTTTTTGTAGATGGGACACACGACACCTTCCATCCACTCCTGCGGCAAAACTTCCTCCTCCCAAATCTTGGTAATGACCCAGTGCAGCGCTCTAGCCAGTGCCTCACCACCGTGTTTAAATAGCTCTCCTGGTAGTTGGTCAACCCCAGGGGCTTTGTTGTTCTTCAGCCGGCCAATCTCCTCCTGAATTTCCTGGAGATCCGGAGCCGGTAGAATTATGTCCTGCGCGCGTTCTCCCAGGTCCATCACCATACCGCCATCTTCGTCTGCCACATCGCCATTCAGGTGCTCTTCGTAGTGCTGCCGCCACCTTTGGATCACCTCACGCTCGTTCGTAAGAAGGTTCCCGTTTATGTCCTTACACATATCAGGCTGTGGCACGTGGCCCTTACGTGAACGGTTTAACTTCTCATAGAACTTTCGTGTGTTATTAGCGCGGTACAGTTGCTCCGTTTCTTCACGGTCTCGATCTTCCTGCTGGCGCTTTTTCTTCCGGAAAATCGAGTTTTGTCTGTTCCGCGCCTGTTTATATCGTGCCTCGTTCGCCCTCGTGCGGTGTTGCAGCAATCTCGCCCATGCTGCATTCTTCTCTTCCACTAACTGCTCACATTCGCCGTCATACCAGTCGTTTCTCTGATCCGGAGGCACCGTGCCTAGTGCAGCGGTTGCGGTGCTACCAATGGCGGATCGAATATCTCTCCAGCCATCTTCAAGAGACGCTGCGCCTAGCTGCTCTTCCGTTGGAAGGGCCACTTCCAGCTGCTGCGCGTATTCTTGGGCTAGTCTACCGTCTTGTAGCCGCCCAATGTTAAGCCGCGGCGTCCGACTTCGACGCGTGTTGTACACCGTCGAGAGTTTTGAGCGCAGGCATACTGCAACGAGGTAGTGGTCGGATTCAATATTCGCACTGCGGTAAGTGCGGACATTCGTGATGTCGGAGAAGAATTTACCGTCGATTAGAACGTGATCGATTTGGTTTTCCGTTTCTTGGTTAGGTGATCTCCATGTGGCCTTGTGGATATTTTTGCGGGGAAAAAAGGGGCTTCGGACTACCATTCCGCGGGAGGCTGCGAAGTTTATGCATCGTTGGCCGTTGTCATTCGATACGGTGTGCAGACTATCCGGTCCGATGACCGGTCTATACATTTCCTCCCTTCCTACCTGTGCGTTTATGTCACCGATGACGATTTTAACGTCCCGCAGTGGGCATCCATCGTATGTCTGCTCCAGCTGTGCGTAGAACGCTTCTTTCTCGTCGTCGGGTCTCCCTTCGTGTGGGCAGTGCACGTTGATGATGCTATAGTTGAAGAAACGGCCTTTAATCCTCAGCTTGCACATCCTTGCGTTGATTGGCTGCCACCCAATCACGCGTTGGCGCATCTTACCCAGCACTATGAAGCCGGTTCCCAGCTCGTTGGTGGTGCCACAGCTTTGGTAGAAGGTAGCCGCTCGATGCCCGCTTTTCCACACTTTCTGTCCTGTCCAGCAAATCTCCTGCAGTGCCACGACGTCGAAGTTGCGGGGATGTAATTCATCGTAGATCATCCTGTCGCAACCTGCGAAACCTAGCGACTTGCAATTCCATGTTCCAAGCTTCCAATCGTGATCCTGTATAGGTCTTTGCCGATTATATCGAGTCGCATTATCTCTTATATTGTTCGTAATGATTGGTTTTCTAGGCGGCTTATTGGGCCTGCGCAAACCTCCTGTCTCGTCGGAGGGCCGTCGTGTCAGGGCTGTTTAGCGTCCCACCTAACACCAGGACTTGGGCTTGTGCGCTTTGAGCGGCACACGGTCGCTTTGGTGGAGCCTACTTGCGGATACATGCAGCTTTTTATAGAGGTTTAACAGGGCCCACTGTCAAACCCCACCACATCCTAGGCAAGCCCCACAACTCGCAGATGGCCTGGGGAGGGATCGTCAAGCCCTTGGATATACTCCCTGCTGCCCGGAATCAATGTTTACTATATAATAGGTAAAACAGTTTCATTATTTAGAGGTCATGTATTTATAAAACCGAGTATGGGTTGATCCATGGGTATGTGGCAGAGATGTGTAATCTATTTTTTTGTTCTTTATTAAAGAGGCTTTCAGCTCTTGGCTGGTTCACCTCTGGTGAGCGTAATCTAGTATTTAATCTATAGAGCAAACAAAGAATATTTTTCCATTATCTTACATCCATGTTATATGTGTTGGTTTTAGTTTTGACTACTATTCAGGATTCTCAGGGACCTCTGGGACCGGGTTGAAAAAGGCAATTGAATAAAAGGAAATCTGATAGTAGCTTATAAAGTTATTTGAAATCATGATGTTTGATACCCGCATTGCAATTGGTAAAGTTTTTGGGCACTATTGCGGCCACCGAGAGTCCTCCGGAACCGTAATGTTTCAGCAGTGAGGAATGAATAGTGAAGAAATGATTCAGTTTTTCCATGTGGGTTCCTTCAAAGAAATACATCCGTAACCAAGCGATTAACCAAATTCCGAAGGGTCCTTTTGCTCCTATGATTGGTTTGTAGTGGTAGTGATTTGGTTTTGCGATTTGATATCGATTTGCTTGTTTCATTTAGAAAAACTCTATGTAGTCTGAATAACGTTGAGTTATATCGGCGGCTGCATCGAGGAATATCGATAACTCCTAAATATTTGCTTTGTTAGAATTGTTGGGTAAGGACAATTTTTTGGCGTTTTCGGCCCTCAACTAAATCGTTTCAGAGTTGGATTCTATTGGCCAAACTACATATGTGTATAAAAGCCTCGAGACCACCAATAGCCCCAATCCAGAATAGGATTTTCCTTTATCTGAATAGATCCGATGTTGATTTCATCCATCAACCAACCCGACGAGGTCTAATAGTGATTCCAACCAACTCCGAACACCTACCTCATTTCATTGACCCAACTAGGTCCAGTGGCATCTCCAAATCATCCAAGGGCTTACTCTAGATGGCGATTCCGGCCTTCAACCAATCGACTTTAGTGTAATTTTTTTTTCATGATTCGACTAGGTCCGATAGCGATTCTGCCAATCTCACGAGGTCACTTCACCCTAGAAGGGATTTTTTTTAATCCAACCAGTAACCACATATGTCCAGTAGTAGTTCCAAACTATGGTCAGGCCCGCTTCAGAGTTAGATTTTCCTTGATAAGAATAGGAGCGATTGTGTTTTTGAGCGTCGACCGACTCCATTTAAAGTTGAATTTTATTGACCCAACAAAATCTAGCAGTGCGTGGATTTTGAAAATAAAAAAAATCTGGATTTGCGTAAGTTTTTTTCGTATAATTTTTAAAATTTTTTTAGCAAGACAAGTAATCTTTACTGCTTTAACCATTTCCGAACATAGACTACAAATGCTTGCAAAAACCATAAATGGAAGTATTCATTTAGTGCAGCACGCAAAAATGATTGATTTTGAACTTCCTCCCCTCGACTCCTTCGTCACGATATCTGTTTAAATATCTAAATGTTTATTTTTTTTAATGGGATGCTGTTGTGCTCAATTTTGTATATTTTCAGTCTTATAAAACCGCTGAATCGTTGTGGCGTCTATTTTCCGATGTTTCGGTGTATATTTCATCATCTTCTTCAGGGATTTAAGGCTACACAACAAAACGTAGCCTTATTATTAGCTTCTAACCCGGCTATATAAGTTTCCTTACATTATTTCAAAAGTCAAAAAGTATCACAAAATTTCAAATAATTTTAAAGGTATTCTATTCCATCCTTCTTTGTGAATTTCAGGTATCAACTTCCAATCCAATACATTCCTGAATATTGAATGCTATATGAAGTATGTTTAAATCATTAAACATTTTTTAGGTATGAGATTGTTCTACAACTGTAAAA
This sequence comes from Armigeres subalbatus, assembly GCF_024139115.2. Taxonomy (NCBI): domain Eukaryota; kingdom Metazoa; phylum Arthropoda; class Insecta; order Diptera; family Culicidae; genus Armigeres; species Armigeres subalbatus. The sequence goes on along the minus strand of NC_085141.1, from coordinate 220,282,855 downwards.
TTCATGTATTTGATTTCTCTTAGTAGAAGAGGGGCGCTCAATAAACGACTCGCCAAGGGCGCTGGGAGTCCACGCTACGGCTCTGGGGGGACTTTAAACTGCGTGTATTTTTTTAACTTTCAGTTTGATCGAAAAACTTTCTAAGAATGAAACAAAAGTTATATTAATTTATTTCATATGAATGACTGGAACGAATCATGCACCGTTGCTTCGAAGAAATTCTCGCAGTTTCCTGTCGATGCCGCTTGTCAGTCGGCGCACACCTTCTCCAGTCATGATTTTGGCTAGCTAATTCCACCAATTGTTCATACGAACAATGTCAGTGGTTACTACTCCCTTTATCTTCAGTGTCTGGTTAATAATCACCCAAAATTATTCTGTTGTATGGAATTGAGGACAATTTTATGGATTCAGATTTCTGGGATGACCTGAACTCCACTATTGTAGTACCATTGTAGCACTTCCATGCTACAATGACAGCTGGCTAAATCTAGCCAAAACGTAAATGGGCCATCATTGGACTGAATGAGGGGTAAAATCTGGTTTTTGACGAAGATGGATTTTGCAGGACTGTGCAAACTCGGAAAGTTTCTTTGCGATGTCTGGCATACCGCAGGGTAGTCATCTGGGACCGTTGATATTCCTTCTCTACTTCAACGACGTGCATCTAGTTCTAAAAGGACCACGATTATCATTTGCAGATGATCTTAAAATGTTTTTGCGCATATGCTCAATAGCCGATTGTCACTTACTACAAGACCAGATCGATGCTTTCGCTCATTGGTGCGATCTAAATCGACTTGTAGTTAACCCGAAAAAGTGCTCGATCATAACTTTTTCTCAGAAGAAACAACCGATTACCTTCAACTACTGCCTGTTCGGAACGACTATTGAAAGAGTGCACTGTGTGAAAGATCTCGGTGTTCTATTGGACTCCAAACTGACATACTCGGATCACATTTCATATGTTGTTGATAGAGCATCCAGGTCTCTTGGATTTGTGATCAAAGTGACACAGACTTTCACAGACATCTACTGTTTGAAAACACTGTATTGCTCTCTTGTGCGATCTACGTTAGAATACTGCTCTGCGGTCTGGAGTCCAAACTATAATAATGATGTCGAACGCATCGAATCCGTTCAACGTCGATTTATACGGTACGCACTCCGCAACCTTCCCTGGAGAGATCCGCTACGACTTCCTCGCTACGAGAGCCGTTGTCAGCTGATCAGCTTAGAACCTCTGTGTATCCGAAGGGATGTATGCAGAGCATTATCCGTCGCCGATATTTTGCAAGGAAGAATAGATTGTGACACTCTTCTGCGGCAAATAAACATCAACGCACAACCCCGACAACTGCGGAGTAACCTAATGCTAAGACTTCCTTTTCGTCGCACAAACTATGGGCTGCGTAGTGCTCTCCAGGGTTTGCAGCGTGTCTTCAATAGAGTGGCGTCGGTGTTTGATTTCCACTTGACACGAGATGTCCTCCGCCGGTTCTTCACATCATTTTTTACCGACCAGAACAATTGACGCACATAGACTATAGTTAATGTATTTGTGATTGTATTGTATTTTAATCCTTGACAATGTTTTTAATGTAATGATGTGATATTGTATTTATATATATTTTTTTTTAACCATCATTGGGGCTGTATCAAGTCTGTTGATGTAATAATAAATAAATAAATTATTTATCGTTTCTCTTACATGGTGAATATTTTGAAACCACGTTAGTTTCAAACTTTGAAAAAAAAGACCCAAAAGAATGGTTTACTAATTATGAAACGCTGTGAAAAACTTGCATATCCGACCACTAGGAACGCCACTATCTCTAAAATAAAGTGCCCTATTTCTAAATGATCTAGGTTTTAGGCCTGATTTTCAACTTAGTACTCTATTAGCATTTCTACAGCTACTAAAGCCTGTCCATGTTAAATTTCGGACAGTTCATTCATTTCATTTATTTAGTCTACATCTAAACAGATAACAATGAAACAACAATTGGACGCCACAATACACGGTTCGAGGCCGCATCTCTCCATCCTCGAATACGCCCCACGCTCGCCAAGTCGTTTTGCACCTGGTCTGCCTATCTCACTCGCTGCGCTCCACGCCGTCTCGTACCTGCCGGATCGGAAGCGAACACCATCTTTGCAGGGTTGCTGTCCGGCATTCTTGCAACATGTCCTGCCCATCGTACCCTTCCGGCTTTTGCTACCTTCTGGATACTGGGTTCGCCGTAGAGTTGGGCGAGCTCGTGGTTCATTCTTCGCCGCCACACACCGTCTTCTTGCACACCGCCAAAGATGGTCCTAAGCGCCCGTCTCTCGAATACTCCGAGTGCTTGCAAGTCCTCCTCGAGCATTGTCCATGTTTCATGTCCGTAGAGGGCAACCGGTCTTATTAGCGTCTTGCGGTGGCGAATCTTTTTTGACCGCAGTTTCTTCTGGAGCCCGTAGTAGACCCGACTTCCACAGATGATGCGCCTTCGTATTTCACGACTAACATTGTTATCAGCCGTTAGCAAGGATCGGAGGTAGACGAATTCCTCGACCACCTCGAAGGAATCCCCGTCTATCGTAACACTGCTTCCCAGGCGATAGATTAGATGCTCCCAATAGATCGTCTCAGTGGTTGGTAAAAATGTTTAAAAATCACTTTGGAAGATGGGTGTCCGAAATTTAACGTGGGCAGGCTTTATTTGCTGTGGGTATTCATGAACGTGTTTTGTTAAAGAATTCGACAGTGCATGCAATCTTGAGTGTAGAGACGCTTGATTTCCTTTTTATGATTTTTATCAAATAAATATATTTTCGAAGCAACACAAAAAAGTCACACAAAAAATTGAAAACCGGAGTTTTTTTTTTAATTCGTTGGCCAATTTGATCATTTCTCAGGAGCATCTATACTAAAAATATAATGGATTAAAAGTAACAAGGTTTCGGTCAAACAGGGGGGATCAAGTCTCCCAAGGGATCAAATGTCCTCATTTTTCCCTACTGTTTCTTCTCGCAAAGACAGGTTCCGGCAATCGAAGTGGAACATACAAATAAATTGATCAAAACAAAAACATTTTTTTTCTAATTATTTCAGTTTCACTTGGAAATAAATCACTTTTCAAAATTCACATGCCAAGTTCAACTGCCAACGCCCTTCAGTTTGACCACTCGCCGCAGACTATCGACAAACGCATCGTACGAGGCCCGTAGGTGCTCTTGTGATATTTTATCCCACGCTGCCGTAAGATGTCGCTTTAGAGCTTGCACACTTTCATGTTTTTTAGAGCAGACTTCGGCTTCCAACATACTCCAAACACAGTGGCGTAGCCAGAAAATTGGTCTGGGGGGGTCTTCTGAACATTTTTTTTCATACAAAAAAAAATTTTCTTCTAGAAATTTCGTCTCTGGGGGGGGGGGGGGGTTATGTCCAACCCCCCTCCCCCCTCGTGGCTACGCCACTGTCCAGACAGCAAAGTCCATAGGGTTTAAATCCGGCGAAATTTTAAATTCTCTCTCCAAATATCTTTTGACTGTACGGTATACAAAACTTCTGCTCACACGTAAATTGGACAGTTGACGAACTATGTCCTTCTGCAGTTTTCCAGCTTGTAACAAGGCAACCACAGGCAAACTATTTAGGGACAGTCGATCCACGTGCAGAAACTTGCTTTGATAAAAGTAGAAAGGTGCTCTTAAACTTTTTAAATGTTTTTCCTCCAAAATACGCAGAATCTCCGACTAGTTGTTGACTTTTCATGCACCACAAGTCATTCAGGTTTATGGTAATACGGTGGTTGGTCTACCTTTATTTTCAAAATTTGCATGATCCATTCTATTAACATCACACTTGATTTTGTACGCAGCTACAAGGCAATACGATGATGATGGTGACTTGGCTCGATTCCCAGCCCGGCAAAAAAAATTGACCTCTCCTGGTCTTCTCTTTAACATGATGTCTTTCTAAACAAAATGGCATTTATTATATCATCGATTGAAATAAAGTTAAACACATCATAGATCATTAATTAACGGCTACGCAGTCTCATATGATTAAAACGAGTTTTTATTCGTCCGACGTTTCGACACGGGATCCCGTGTCGAAACGTCGGACGAATAAAAACTCGTTTTATTCATATGAGACTGCGTAGCCGTTAATTAATGATCTATGATTAAACCCCACAGTCGTTACCCAAAACATTGGTTAAACACATCTTAAGTCATCCAACTCGTGTAGTATCATTTATTTCTACAGATTTATCCAAGAATGTTATCAACTGACATAAAACGAAAAAACAGCATTTGGAGGCCAAGGTAGTACCTTCTTCTTCTTCTTCTTATTGGCATTACATCCCCACACTGGGACAGAGCCGCCTCGTAGCTTAGTGTTCATTAAGCACTTCCACAGTTATTAACTGCGAGGTTTCTAAGCCAAGTTACCATTTTTGCATTCGTATATCATGAGGCTAATACGATGATACTTATATGCCCAGGGAAGTCGAGACAATTTCCAACCCGAAAATTGCCTAAACCGGCACCGGGAATCGAACCCAGCCACCCTCAGCATGGTCTTGCTTTGTAGCCGCGCGTCTTACCACACGGCTAAGGAGGCCCCCAAAGGTAGTATATATGTGACAGAATATATTCAGGATTTGATTGCTTCCTGCTTCACTAAAACCAAAACCTTGCCGCCTTTCCGACCTCCAAGATTGCAACATCCTCATAGATGTTAAATTCGCTTTTTTAACTGCAGCGCTTACATATTTAATAAAACTATCTTGCTGCGTTAAAATTCTCCAAGAAAGATTATATTCGAAATGTTCGCGCCATATGCAGTAGACACCATTTTTTTTTTCTTTATTAGAGAGGCTTTCAGCTCTTGGCTGGTTCACCTCTAGTGGACACTAATTATTTATATTTGCATGAGCTATTTTACCCGCACTTGTGGCGAAGCCGTCTTCTTTTCATTTAGTTATTAAGTCGGATTGACTCTGGTTGAGATAAGGCAATCAGAGTCAATCAGACTGTTCTTTTTTGGCACGTTTTAGCTTTCTTCATTTTTACTTTATCCCTTTCTGGATACATTTGCTCACATGTTTCCATTGCTCAAAACGTACATTCAGCTCTTTCACAATTAGTTTTAGCTAGTGAAACATTTCACAGATTTTTCCTATTAAATCAAGGTTATACTGCAGATAATCTTATATATAATCATAATTGTTTAATCTTTTAATGTTCGTGTTTTAAATTTAATGAGCTTTGAATACTTGTTGTTTCGTTGTAGTATTTTTCAAGATACAACAAATACTTTCTCAGTGTTTATAAAAAGGTTAAAACAATTGTATATTGTCGTAATCTGAAAAAAGAAAACCTCACTCACAGAAAAATGAAAATTGTTATTTGTAATTATAATTTGACAAATACAGCGCTTTTTCAAATTACGGCAGCATAGGCATAGATAAATTCGCCTCGACCACACATTGCGTCATTCTCTAGTTTTTAATTTCACCAAAAAGTTGTACTTTTTAGCGTAGGGATTTTTTTTTCAGCTCGAAATTCTTCACGCCAATTCACGCTGCCGCCGCCGAATATTGCTTACGGCGTGACACCGCCAACGCCACCGGTCTGAAAATGGCCTTTCGACGCCGTCGATAACTAATACTTCGGCGCACAGGTCTACTCACTACTCAGTTCCTACTTCTCACTTCGCAACTATCACATTTCACTTTTCACCACTCATCACTCACTTCTCATTTCTCATTTTCTACATTTGTTGCTGCACACATCTTAGGCTCTGTCTCATTTGGAGAATTAAACTAAAATTAAACTTAAAAGTGACATTTCAATAATTATCAAATAATCCTGCTCGCAGAGCAAGATTACTTTTGACAGCTATCGAATCATTTTGCATCGATGTCTTATTGGAATTGCCGGGCAGCACCAGCCATTCTTATTACCGACTTTTAAGTTTAATTCTCCAAATGAGACAGACCCTTAATGCCTAGAACTCACTTTCATTTCTCAGTAGTTACTTCTTACTACTCATGGAATAATAACCTGGAGAGGTGTGACCAGAGATTCAGTCAAAGGCTCATCAAACATTTTTCCACGGAATTACATTTTCCCTCAAGTACATTTTAAGCCATTCTTTCTTATCTCTACCAATTCATCTTTCCAACTCTATCTGTTTCTTGTAAAGAGCAGAACCAACCCCGTCTTTGAGTACAAAAATATTATGATTTATCACACGTTTGACGATTAACCCCTGCTAGTGAAAGTCCTATAAAGAGGACAGGTCTGCGTTTGACAGGTCTCGTGAAAATGTTAGCAAATCAACGCAACTCCCAATGTCATATTCGGACCAACCATGCGACCAATTCGATTTTGTTAATCAATTTGCCTAACTTAGTAATTTTGACGCCATTTGACCCATTTTTTACAATCGACTGTCCACATCTCGATATTGAAGGAAGAAAGACTTATTCTAATCGATTGTAAGCAAGTATTCGAGCAGTAAAATTGCTCAACCGAGTCAACTTTTAAAACAGCTGGAAGCAAATACACAGCATGCAAGACGCTCACACACTTGTAGTTACAGCCGTCGCTGGTAACTTTTTAGTCAAACGACTAGAAGGTTGCAAGGGCATGCCGACAGTTCTTGAATCCGTTCGGAAAGGGTACTGACTGTGTTGCGAATTCCAATCACCAGTGCCAGTGCCAATTACTCGACTTGAGATGGCGACGATAGTGAAGGCAACCTTATACGTGGAGGTGCCTACATTAGATCTTAGAACCCATTCACGCTGGTCGGCGGCGCAGCCTCGCAAAAGATGCAGACAGCCAGATTGGTGATCACTTTTCTGCAGCTGCTGCTGCTGCGGCAACATGTCGTGAAGTTTGTGCATCGGATATAATATATGATGGTGAAGTTACGAAACCACTTTTTTTTTTCAGCAAATGCCATTAAACTTGGGGGACCTTTGCATCGGAAAACGAAACTGGAAACGGTAAGGCGTGATGATAGCCTAGGTTGACAGTTGCGGCAACTGCACCAACCAGCGCAGCGTTCTGATCGTGTGTAGGCCTTTAAGAATTTTCAAGGCAAATCGGTCGCTTGCACACGATCAGATGGTGGTCGGTTAGTTGCTTGATAGGAGGGTTTGGTAGGCAATGGCCTCCCTCCAACACGACACTGACTGCCAGATGATGGCTTAGCTTAGAACAAAAGTTGAATGCCTTCCCCGGGTCGCTGATTGGCTCGGCGACTGCATTTGGGCAGAACTTTAAGAGTTAGTGCACACGATTTGCCGCTGCGTTCTGACGGTCACCGATGATTAGCAGTTTGGCGCGCAAGCTGCAAGGCCGAAGGTAATGAATAATCTCGAAACTATGTGCCTTCTTTGGTATAGAGGCGCGCTGGCATTCAAACAGTTGCTGGCCGGTCTGTCACGGGTTATGCTTTGATAATGAAGTTGTTTTTCCAAGGAAAATGAAGTGTCAAGGCTAATAAGCTTTATCAGCATACATAGACATATTATATTGATTATGTGGTCTTATGTGGTAATGATTCAGTAATTAACCTTTGAAAACGTGTAAGCTTTTGGATCCTGCTTTATAAAATTTTCACACTGTAATAAAAACCGCTTGATTTTCTTTCATTGTGACAAATCTAAAAATTATTACGAAGCATTGATTTATTTTATATACCTACTTCACTTATTATTGTTTCCATATATAACTAAACCTCAGTCCAAATCCAACTGCGTACCTAATCGCCTCTCAATGCTCATTTGAAGTGACAGTGTGCCAAAACATATCATTCATCTTGCTTTTTCGTTATGTAGCAAGATGAAAACCGCTACGTCAATGATTTATCGGCCCACTGAAATGAAAATTCACCCACCATAAGAGCAATTAATTATGATGCCACCGGATAGATCCCCCTTCGAATGTCCCGAATGGCTCAGCACATCTCCCGGTCAATGGAACGCTGACTGGGTGCCAGAGCGACTATCATAATCAATATAAGTTCGCCCGTGTAGTTTGCCGGGTGCGTGGGTGGTCACAATTAATTACGGTGACGTTTCGGTGTTCCATCTGTGGTCTGTGGCCCACCTCTTGAGTTAGCATTTGGTTGCTACTCCAGTGGAAGGGAATAGTATGCTCCCAGCTTCCATTTGAAATAAACTTGCATTTCAAAAGAAACACGCCATTTGTTCTTTTGGTACATGTTCTTTTTTGTGCACTTCTGTGGCTGCACCAAAATTACAAAAATGGTATTAATGGTGGCTGCAAAATTAACTCTCAATAAATAATAATCAAATCGAAAATTTACAATAAAACAATATAATATGTAATCGCATTGATTTGATATACGATTTCCATAAAAAAATAAACATTATGGTTATTGTTATAGTCATGGTCATCAGAATGTAAATTCAAAAGATAAAATAAAAATTGTAAATTTAATAACAAAATTAAATTAGATTTCTAGAAAATTTTAAAAACAAAACATAAGAAAATAAAAAAAATAAATAAATAGATTAAATGGAAAAATTAAATAGTGGATAAATGAAAAAAAATCAAATTTAAATAACAAACTAGAAAAATTAAATAATACAATTTTAAGAATTAGACAAATTGAAAAAAATATAAATAGAAAAAAAAAATTATTAAGAAGAAACTTAAAAATTAAAAGTTCTAGAATATGAAAATTTAAAAATTATTAGAGATTTAAAATTTAAAAATTTTACCATTGAAAAATTTGAAAATTCAAAGTTTTAAGGCATAACAAAATCATTTTTTTAAATTTTATAATCTTTAGTATTTCAAGATTTAAAATGTTAAGAATCAAAAACTTCAAAAGGTAAAAAAAATATTACAAATAAAAAAATTAAAATGAACAAATTCAAAAGTTTTTAAAAGTAAAAAGTTGAATAATTTAAAATTTAAAAACATAAACCGCTTGCGGTTAATTATGAATCATTTTTGAACACCTGTCAAGGATTTTGAAGGCCTTTTCAATAAGCAATAATTTTGCCTTTCCAAGACCAGAACTTATTCATAAAAGTTAAATAAATTTAAAAAATAGAAAATAAAAAAATGGTTCTTGTCACATACCTTATTTTATCACCCTAAAATTCACCAGGGGAATAAAATCGGGATATCGGGATAATCGGGATAAGGAGTAAAAAACGAAGAAATTAAAAATAAAATAGATGGAATAGGAAATTGAAAAATTGCTATTGTATTGCTCTACAAATGGCAAAATTGATAAATGGAGAATTGAAATAAATAATAAATTAATTGATTAATTGAGAAATTAAAATATAAAAAAATTGAAAAATTGAAAATGAAAAAAAAATATATAAAATAAATAAAAAATTAAAATCCAAAAAATAAATTAGGAATTGAATATCGAACAATTCATAATTTCCATATAAATAAAAATTTCAAACATAAGAAAATTAAAAAAAAAAACAGTTAAGTTAAACAATTGAAAAATAGAAAAAATTGAAAAATTAGAAATAAAAAAATAAAAAAATGGAAAATTAAAAATTAAAAAATTGAGAAAATGAAAAATTTAAAAATTTAAAAATTTGAGAAATGAAAAATTGATGTATTGAAAAATTGAATGATTGAATTAAAAAATTGAAAAATTGAAAAATTTCAGAATTAAAAAATTAAAAAATTGAAAAACTGAAAAGTTAAAAAATTATAAAATTGAAGAACTGAAAAGATAAAAAATTAAAAAATTGAAAAATAAAACAACGAGAAAATTAAAAAATATAAAAATTTAAAAATCGAAGAAATTTAAACACTGAAAAATTGGAAAATTGAAGAATCAAAAAATAAAAAAAATAACAAATAAAAATAAAGAAAAAATTGAAAAAATTGAAAAATTGAAAAAATTAAAAAATTGAAAAATTGAAAGATTGAAAAATAAAAATTTGAAAAATTGAAAAATTGAAAAATTGAAAAATTAAAAAATTGAAAAGTTGAAATATTGAAAAATTTAAAAAATGAAAAACTGAGAAATTAAAAAAATCAGAAATTGAAAAATTGAGAAATTGAAAAATGAGATAATTGAAAATTAGAACAGAAAAATTGGAGAATTAGAAAATTGGAAAATTGGTAAATTGAAAAAAATTAAAAAATTGAAAAATTAAAAAAAATAAAAACTAAAAAATTGGAAAATTGAAAAATTAAAAAATTGAAAACTTGAAAATTGGAAAAAAAAATCAAAAATTCAAAAATTTAGAAAAAAATTAAAAAATTGAAAAATTAAAAAATTGAAAAATTGAAATATTGAAAAACTTAAAAATTGAAAAATTAGAAAAATAAAAAATTGAGAAATTAAAAAAATCAAAAATTGAAAAATTGAGAAATTTAAAAATTGAAAAATGAGATAATTGGAAATTAGAGCATACAAAAATTGATAAATTGAAAAATTGAGAGATTGAAAAATTTAAAAATTGAAAGATTGAAGAATGAAAAATTTAAAAATTGAAAAATTAAAAATTGGAGAAATTGAAAAATTGCAAAATTTAAAAATTGAAAAACTAAAAAATTTGAGAAATGAAAAATTTATGTGTTGAAAAATTAAATGATTGAATTAAAAAATTGAAAAATTAAAAAATTTCAAAATTAAAAAATTAAAAAATTGAAAAACTGAAAAGATAAAAAATTAGAAAATTGAAAAATTTTAAATTTAAGAATTAAAGAATTGAAAAATAAAAAGTAAAATATTGAAAAATAAAAAAACGAGAAAATTAAAAAATATAAAAATTTAAAAATCGAAGAAATTTAAACACTGAAAAATTGAAGAATCAACAAATAAAAAAAATAACGAATAAAAATATAGAAAAAATTGAAAAAAATGAAAAAATGAAAAAATTAAAAAATTGAAAAATTGAAAGATTGAAAAATAAAAATTTGAAAAATTGAAAAATTGAAAAATTAAAAAATTGAAAAGTTGAAATATTGAAAAATTTAAAAATTTAAAAAATGAAAAACTGAGAAATTAAAAAAATCAGAAATTGAAAAATTGAGAAATTGAAAAATGAGATAATTGAAAATTAGAACAGAAAAATTTGAGAATTAGAAAATTGGAAAATTGGTGATTTGAAACAAATTTAAAAAAATGAAAACTAAAAAATTGGAAATTTGAAAAATTAAAAAATTGAAAACTTGAAAATTGGAAAAAAAATCAAAAATTCAAAAATTTAAAAAAAATTTAAAAAATTGAAAAATTGAAAAAACTGAAATATTGAAAAATTGAAATATTGAAAAATTTAAAAATTTAAAAATTGAAAAATTAAAAAAATTAAAAATTGAGAAATTAAAAAAATCAAAAATTGAAAAATTGAGAAATTGAAAAATTGAAAAATGAGATAATTGGAAATTAGAGCATACAAAAATTGATAAATTGAAAAATTGAGAGATTGAAAAATTTAAAAATTGAAAGATTGAAGAATGAAAAATTTAAAAATTGAAAAATTAAAAATTGGAGAAATTGAAAAATTGCAAAATTCAAAAATTGAAAAACTAAAAAATTGAAAAATTGAGAAATTAAAAAATTAAAAATTAAAAAATTAAAAACTTAAAAATTTAAAAATTTGAAAATTTGAAAATTTAAAAATTTAAAAATTTAAAAATTTAAAAATTTAAAAATTTAAAAATTTAAAAATTTAAAAATTTAAAAATTTAAAAATTTCAAAATTTAAAAATTTCAAAATTAAAAATTTCAAAATTTCAAAATCTAAAAATCTAAAAATTTTAAAATTTTTAAATTTTTAAATTTTTTAATTTTTAAATTTTTAAATTTTAAAATTTTAAAATTGGAAAAATGAAAATTGAAAATTGAAAATTGAAAAATTGAAAAATTGAAAGATTGAAAAATTTGAAAATTGAAAAATTTAAAAATTTAAAAATTTAAAAATTGAAATATTTAAAAATTTAAAAATTTAAAATTTCGAAAATTTTAAGATTTAAAAATGAAAAATTTAAAAATTGAAAAATTTAATGAAAATTTAAAAATTGAAAAATTTAAAAATTTATAAATTTTATAATTAAAAAATTAAAAATTTAAAAATTTTAAAATTTAGAAATTTAAAAATTTAAAAATTTAAAAATTTAAAATTTTAAAGATTTAAAAATTTAAAAATTTAAAAATTTAAAAATTTAAAAACTTAAAAATTTTAAAAATTTAAAAATTGAAATATTGAAATATTGATAAATTGATAAATTGAAAAATTGAAAGATTGAAAAATCTAAAAATTGAAAAATGAAAATTGAAAATTGAAAAATTGAAAAATTGAAAAATTGAAAGATTGAAAAATTTGAAAATTGAAAAATTTTAAAATTTAAAAATTTAAAAATATAAAAATTGAAATATTTAAAAATTTAAAAATTTAAAATTTCGAAAATTTTAAAATTTAAAAATGAAAAATTTAAAAATTGAAAAATTTAATGAAAATTTAAAAATTGAAAAATTTAAAAATTTTATAATTGAAAAATTTAAAAATTTAAAACTTTTAAAATTTAGAAATTTTAAAATTTAGAAATTTAAAAATTTAAAAATTTAAAAATTTAAAAATTTAAAAATTTAAAAATTTAAAAATTTAAAAATTAAAAATTTAAAAATTTAAAAATTTAAAAATTTAAAAATTTAAAAATTTAAAGATATTAAAATTTAAAAATTTAAAAATTTCAAAATTTAAGGAATTAAAAATTTTAAAATTTTAAAATTTTAAAATTTAAAAATTTAAAAATTTAAAAATTTAAAAATTTAAAAATTTAAAAATTTAAAAATTTAAAAATTTAAAGATTTAAAAATTTAAAAATTTAAAAATTTAAAAATTTTAAAATTAAAAAAATTAGAAATTAAAAAAATTAGAAATTTAAAAATTTAAAAATTTAAAAATTATAAAATGAAAAATTTAAATATTGAAAAAATTAAATATTAAATGTGGTTTTCGAATAAAATCATTCTAAAACGAAAAATTCCGAAATTGCATAAAATATAAAAATTAAAAAATTGAAAAATTAAGCAAAAAAATTAAATATTTAAAAATTGAAAAAATTAAAGATGGGCAATTAAATAATTAAGAAATGAAAAACGGGAAGCACATGCACATTTGCAGAATTCAATAAAATAATTAAAAATTTAAGAACAAGAATTTTATAGATTGACAATTTTAAAATTGATAAAACTTGAGAGAAAAAAATAAAAAAATAAGAATTAAAAATCCAGCCTTAGGCTGAAAGTCTCTTTAATAAAGATATACAAACAATCTGGGAAAAAATATAAAAATTTAAAAATTTGAGACTGCATTTTTTGTTTGGAATTTTCGTTCGAAATTGGTAACAAAAATGTTCTGAACATGTTATCAAAATCGAATGGGGTCTGTAATTTGAAAAAATAAAAATCTGGGAACAGCAAAAAAGAAAACTTAATCACATAGGTTTAAAAATACAAAAATTGAAAATAACTATAAATATGAAAAATTATAGAATTGAAAATGAAAAAGTTCAAGAAAAAAAAGCATGTTGAATAAAAATATATATTGAAAATTTGGTACTGCAATGAAATGTTTAAATTAAGGAGAATCTACGCTACTCAAAATTGTCACAAATTTGTCACCAATCAGGATGGAACTTGTAGATTCGCTCCACTCCATCGTCTTTTAAAATGGTAAACCTGTCGAATTTTAATTGGTTGTTCCCAACGCGTTCCCAATACGTTGAAAAAATCCGCCATCCTCTATTTTATTTAGTTGCAAATAATAACGCTGATTAATTGGAAAATGTGCTAAGTTTGGTTCTAGAATCGACTGTTGAGTTTTTTTTTAAATATATCTTTATTAGCGAAACTTTCAGCCCAAGGCTGGCTCGTCTCTAACTGTTGAGTTGAGCCAATCATAAAACAAACTGGCAACAATGGTTCAAGGTCGTTGGAGTCGTCGCAAAAAAAGCGTAATGGGTTTATTGATATTCGGCCGCCTCCCGTAGTAATTCTTTGGAATGGATTACTTGGTGGTGAAGTGCCACTGGATTTCATTTGTAGCACATTCCTTCCATTGTCGAAGTATATGTCCGTAACTTCGAACAGAAATTCTATAAAAATATCTGAAAGAGCTAGTGAAATTTCTGAGTGACCTTATGGAGGATGATTGGCGAATCACACAATCGAAGAAGCTTGTCAGCTTGGTAACATATGATATACTTACCTTATTTTTTTTACTGTTCGGATATTTTGCGAACATGCTGTAGAATCATATGTATGCTTCTTTAGAGACAAGAGAATAATTCAACGGTTTCACTTATGATGGCCCGTTTTTAGAGTCGTTCGCACAATCTAAAGAAATTTAACCAACCCTTATACTCACCAAGATTAGTTATAAAAAGGTTTTACAAATTTGGACATTTTTTGGACAACTTTTACCAAGACTGCCCACTAGACTGGCCCAGATTAGTATGGGGAGAAAAAAATGTTGTCGAATTCCACGGGGCACCCCCCAGAATTGTGTCTTTGGGTGAGAAAATCAATCCCTGAAAATTTCAGCTCAATCGCTTGATGCATAAGCTGGCGCATTTGATTTGAAGTTTGTATGGGGATTTCAGCCAAAATGTATAGAAAATACACCTCCGTCACTTATTGGATCTGGAAATTGGTTCTGATTGCTCGATTGACCTCAGAATTGCAAAAACGGCAGTTGGTATGCTACAGAACAATTTCACAGAACATTGCATGATGATTAAATGAACTTTTATATAGTTTTCGGCTGATTTATTAGAGGCTGATTTGTGTATTTTTGGATTTTTTGATCGAATCGCATCGGCCGAAACCTATTTAAAAGTTCATTTAATCATCATACAATGTTCTGTGAAATTGTTCTGTAGCATACCAACTGCCGTTTTTGCAATTCTGAGGTCAATCGAGCAATCAGAACCAATTTCCAGATCGAATGAGTGACGGAGGTGTATTTTCCTATACATTTTGGCTGAAATCCCCATACAAACTTCAAATCAAATGCGCCAGCTTATGCAACAAGCGATTGAGCTGAAATTTTCAGAGATTGATTTTCTCACCCAAAGACACAATCCTGGGGGGTGCCCCATGAAATTAGGCAACTTTTTGTTTCCTGGGCCAGTCTACTGCTCACTTGTTATTTCTAGACCAACATTTGAAAAGGGCGTAACAGCCAAAATTTATTCCTTCTGATTCCTAATCTACATATATAGCTTTATATGTAGACAAATAATCAGAAGGAATAAATTTTGGCTGTTACGCCCTTTTCAAATGTTGGTCTTGATTTATTTCTTTCAAGGGTGTAGAACAACACTACCAAAGATCAGCCAAATAAATATTACAAAACTCAATCCGTTGTCCAGATCCTGTTCGTTGCTATGAGCCGTGATTATTATGCCGTAGTTAAGACCAGGCAGATGGCTTGAAAAACAATGAACGACTTTCCATAAACAGTCATTGGTTACGAAAATTTGGCAACAGTCGTCCATTTCGCTCTAAAGTAATACAAAAAGTGATGATGTATATGATGTAGTTATTGAATCATTGGCTAAGAACGAGAAAATGAACATCACGGTTAGTTTATATGTAGTACCTAGATTAGTTTCATTCATCTGTATATAAAACTCTTTTGAATGATAAGTATAATGATAAGATACTGATGGATATGTGATTAGAAAACCATTTCTCGAAGAACAACTATTCATTCACACTAATCCAAAAATTCCTTCAAATCTACCATCAAGTCCGAAATGCGGAAAGAATTATCATTGTGCGAGTAACAAACCGTGAAGGGGGAGGCGATCTCCCCGCGCCAGCAGAAATAGGTCGAACTCCCAGCTAAAAAGTTTACGAAAGCAGAGGCAAACCATTAATGAGCGAAGCAAAAACAAGAACGTTGCAGCTGTGTTGGTGGGCGACCAAACGGCAGCGCAGCCATTCAGCACCGCCAGCCAGCGAGCGCCTGCATAATATAAATAAACCAACCGAAACCCACAAACGAAAACGATGACGACGACGACGACGGTGGGTTCAATGGCTGACCCATTTTCCGCAATGCTCGCTGCGCGTAATCAACTCTGACTGTTGCCGTTCTCGTCGTGAGTCGTTTCGTCGATGTGTAGAGGACAGAACGACGACGACGGTCGGAAAACGTGAGCGCAGAGAAGCGAACGGGACTCGTAGTAAAATAATGCTGATGATGGGTTGGACTTGGAGTCATTGGCGGGTTGGTTGGGGAACGAAGCAAGCTTTGCTCGCGATTTGGAGTGCTTCGATGTATTCAGTTTTGGGTCTTTGGGTTGGTTCCTGTTCTTTGGATCATTCTTTTGTATTTGTTCCCTCATAAGGGGAGTTTTCAATGCATTTAACGCGTCTAGTTCTGCAATCTCATGATCATGACTTTCGATTTTTATTCTCCTTCGGTGTGTTTTTCTGCTTTTTCTCAGACCAGGTCTAGTTGGTTTAATAATACATTCTATAACATTTTTTACATTTAATTTATATCAAATTCATTTCTACAATAAAACAAAATAATTCAATTGTAAAAATTGCGCTAAACGACTTATCCAAAGGGAGATGGTGGCCCGGTCTAGGATGTTCTTGGGTGGGAAGCATTCTCGACTCCTTGGGCATATTGTATTCATTGCGCTATGCAATGGCAGGCATAGAAAAGCTTTCATCTAATAACTGTGGAAATGCTAATAGAATAGGTGCTAAGTTTAAAAGCATGCCAAGCTCCATCCAGTTTGGCTATAGAGCCATTGAAAATGTAAAAAATACTATTTGGATATTTTATTCAAAAAAGTGCAAAATAGATCAAAAATTACAATTAATGTACTCCTGTTGAAAGTGTAGAGCCATTAAGGTTCCTTTAAGATTTGTCGCGGAAATCGCGGATTTAAAGTTAACCTCTCACGAAATCGCATTAAATAAAATTTGCGCAGGATTCATTTTTTTTTCTTTATTTTGTGTGAATCTCGATATTTGGATCAGTTCTTCACTTATCGTAAGTACCAAGACCATGGGCACTTGGAAGGGGGAAGGGGCCTAAAACGGCTACCCTCAGGTCTAACCTTGGGACCTTCCATAGGCAAAGTTTAATTCAAGAATGAACATTAAGTCTAACATTGATAAAACTAAGAACTAATAATCAATATTTAAGTTAAATTAGGCTTGAAGTTAAAACTGATCGACGAAGGTAACATGGACGAAATATAGGTGAACAGTTTTAGTGTAAGTTATCCAACTGTTATCTAGACTGAACAGAACGTCTGGTAACAGACGAAAACAATATAAAATCAGAACGCTTCATTGAAGTTTTCGATGGCAGCATTTTCAAACTTGCGGTGCTGCAAGAATCGACCGGGGATAGATGGAGCGGATTAGATGACATTGTTGGAATGGGGGAGGTGTGATGCCCTCCCAGCTGACTGCCTTCAGAGAATCCAAGGAACGCCCGAGCGTCTCGAGTTAGGGATCTTATACCGAGCTTATCCTCGGGATGCCCGTGACTCCGTTTGGATTAGACATTCCTATATAAGCCCCCATCTTTAAGGAAACAGACGAGAGCAGTGATGCTGGTTGTATCATTTGAAAATCTGTGTTCGTAATTATTCAATTATCTGGTTATTAGCTCGGCCAACGACCTTCTGAATGCCAAGTAGTTGTCAGTTGTCACCCCATTGGAAATTGTGTGCTATAGAGCTTTTAATGTTGGCGTTTGAAAAGTGCCAGCTCCTCGCTCCATGGACTCGCGCCACTGGGGAGACCGACACCGGCCATCGCGTGCAGTATCTGGTCTCCTCTGATAAGGATAGGGATTCCGTATTATCCGGAAGCTACGGCGGTGGAAGAGGCGACTTTGCGGGAGATGGCCGCTCGCACACGATGGCTGAATATCAAGATGCCTGCCTCGGCACAGGCACACTCAGTTGGTGTAGAACGTACCAACCCGGAAGTGGCTCAAACGTATGAGTTGAAGGTCGGAGACAGAGTTTCAATAAGGCTACGATGGGCGATACAGGTAAGTTCCAAGTCGTAGAGTAAGAGGCTATCTATGACAGCTTGCCCGATCCTTAACCGGAGCATCCTGTTGTTGATTCGGTGCGGTTTGGATAGCATCCGAACCAGATTAACTCTTTTCTTACAATTACCTTTGACTTCGCGGAAGTGCGGTATGAATGAGAGGCTCCGGTCTATGGACACTTCAAGAATTATTACAATTTTCTTGTTGGGGATGGGAGGCTCACCAAACTTGACGCTTGACCTCGACGACTTTGGACACACAAGAGGTCAGTTAGATCGGCCGGTACTTCGTGATATCCCGGGAGGAGATGTTGTTCTTAGGAATGGGGATGACCAAACTTTTTCGCCACTCTTCCGGGAAGGTTTGGTCAGCCCACATTTGGTTGACCAACTCTAGGAACCGGATCTTGGCGAAAGGCGGTAGCTTTTTGAGCATGGGGTACCCAATCTCGTCGGGACTGGAAGACATCCCATTACTGTTGAAATGGGCGAAAGACAGCTTGGTAGCAGAAACGGTAGATTGAAGCCAGAATTTTGTGCATCTGGGGGAACCTGAAAGGTTGTTGGGGGCGAAATGCTACCAGTGATTGTCCGCTGAAACTCGGTGGAGTAACCGTTCACCGATGCTAGCCCGGCAAAGTACTCCCCAAGTGTGTTGGCTACCTCAGTGGAATCGGTAATCGTACTACTACCAGGTGTATCAAGGTGGATATGGGAAGATCTTTGCTTGCCACTAAGCGCGTTGACTTTCCCCCAGAGTTCAGCAGCGGATTGAGCCGGATTGACCGAATCGAGGAAATCCTTCCACTGTTTCCTCTTGGCTTCAAATATTACTGACCTGCATTCATAGTGCTTCTCTTTGTAGACCTGAAGGGCATTTACTTTATCAGGATGACCAGCGGGAAGTCTCCGTAGCGCTCGGAGGGCCTTTCTTTTCGCTTTAACCACCCGACGCGTTTCATCCGACCACCAGCGTAGTGCCTTTCGCCCTGGCCGGGTGCTGGTTTGGCAACGGCGGCATCCAGGACGGTTTGGGTGAAGCTGGAAAGGGTTGTGGGCGTGTCTCGTTCAAATGTGCGTCGGAGGTGGAGGCCATATGCCTCCCAGTCAGCGGCATCGTAATGCCATCTTGGCCTCCGAGTGATGCCCGGGAACGAGGCGTAGGCGGTGACAGAAATCAGAAAGTGGTTGCTGCCGAATGAGTCTGTAGACACTTCCCAATTGAAAGCGGAAAGAATAGACCGACTGGCAGCAGTCACGTCGATGGCAGTGGCTGAGTGGCCATTAAAGAAGGTGGGCGAACCGTTGTTGAGTGGTACAAGGTCCGCAATTTCGAATAATTCAAGTAGGGCGGCACCTCTGGGATCAGTCCTAGAATCACCCCATGCCGGGTGATGCGCGTTCATGTCCCCCAAGAGGAGGACAGGGGACGGAGAATCGTCGATTATTTTGCTTACCTTTCTTTTGATGCCCGGTAGATTGGCACAGGGTAAGTAAACGTTTGCCACGCACTGGAAAATAACCTCGGAGAAGGACTCCGACAACTGGGCGGTCTTCGTTAAACTAGAGTACGTCGAATGAATCATTCCGAAGAACCCCTATCGCTACGGAATGCCGGATATGAGAACCTACCTTAATAGTCCACTTGTACTTTCCCGCGAGGGAGCGATCCATGGAATCGATTACGACACGATTGACCTCCTGTAGGCCGATTATGGCGGGCTACCGTGCGTTAAAAGTTTCAGATTGAGAAGGTCATTCCAGAAGCCGTCGATGTTCCACTGGAGACAGAATTTTACCTCTGGCGGAAGTGTAGGGGTTAGGAAAGGAACAAACTGGCTACCTTGATCCGATCCAGTGCAGTGGAAGGTAGGGGCAATGTGCTCAACGTACTAGTCGAGTTGTGCTGGTCAGGAAGAAAGGAACCAGGTTGTTTGTTAAAATGGTGTCCCCGGATGTATCCGGAGGGGTGCTGTGATCGATGGGAGTTTTGTGATCTCAAATGTGGGTGTTCCCTGGATCCGAAGAATAAGCTGAATGAAGATGCTGAAAGATGTAGGACTTACAAACTAGGTTGGAGTGCCTGGGAGGCCTAGGATGACCAGAAAGCGGCCTGAAGGGGTGGGACTTACCTCCCGGAAGGAAGTTTTCGGGGTGCCCAGGAAGGCTAGCAGTACTTACAGCGTCGGACGTTGACACGTTGCTCCTCGAAGACTTGACTCCCACGTTGTTCGTCGGGGGAAATCTACGCGTCCGTAGTACGCCTAACGGGAAACGCTTGACTCACTCGGAGTGGGGAGGGGGGTGGTTCCGGCTACCGAAGGATCTGCACAGGCTCTTCTGGTTTGGTGTTTCTTTGTACACTGAGTGCCGGGGTCGACCCGGTCGTTCCGGTGTGATTCTTCCTTCTGATCTTACTTTCAGCACTGCGGAGATTTATTTCTCCTGGGGATTGGCATCATGCGACCAGGATCCGAACGGAGGATTAGCGTTGCCCATGCGATCTGTCGGTCCGACATTCTTGACGTCGGGAACCACTGGGAGGGATTCGGGAGCAGCAGCAGTTCGATGGTTCAATACGTTGTTGGCGTCGAAATGGCCGCCCGCTTATCGTTCTCGTCAACGGTCGAACAGAACACGTTTTTCGGCAGCGGAGGCTTGACTATCGGAACCGCTCTTCACACTAGGTTCGGCAAAACCCCGACGCTTTACAACGGTAATGCGAATACGTCTCACTTCACTACGCTGATGACCGTGTTTTCCCTGGCTCGATTTTTACCGGAATCCAATGCCTAGACTGTATCAGCTAATCACACTCAGCAGAGAACAATGGACGCCAGACTGGCTGCACGGGGGTACTGGTATTGTCCCTGGTTAAAGAAAAAACGGACGAGGTGAAAAAACGCGCACAAAAACGACTATCTTCTTTGGTGGTTCACCTGGTAGAGAGCGATCTCGGCGATCGCCAGTCGTTTTTCATGCCTCATCTGTCGATGTGTTGGTTTGCGATTCGAGGAGGTGGCGATGCGCTGTCGCTTTGACAGTCGATGTCAACGGTGCGTTACGGGTGTGATTCGGGATGGGTTTAGGGATGTGCAAGATAATTTCTGTATTTCAATATTCGATACTTTGTGTTCAGTTTTATTTTAATTCAATTCCGTTACTTTTAAGTTCTTTTTAGTTTTAATATTTTAGAGCAATAGTAGGTAATAGTTTATGTAAATAGTAAGTAGAATTTTATGAATAATTAATTATGTATACAGTCCCTTCCCGATTTTGGCAACACGACCGGATTTTAATGTTGCCAAAATGGGGATGTTGCCAAAAACGGGAAAAAAATTTCATACAAAATTTCAATTTTTTTTTTGTTTTCATGATTGAAGCTAAATACTTAGAATATGTACTACAAAGTATGTGGAGTGTGTTTAAGTGATGCACGTGCATCATAATCGTCATTTTTGCGATATTCATAACTCGAAGATTGTAGCTCAAACAAAATTGAAACAAACTCAAGAATGGTAATCAAACGATAATGTAACTAATTAGCCAATTTCATAATACAAATTTAATAATAAATAATATTTGAAATTAACAATAGCGTCGGCCATGTCCTTACAAAAAATTGTAGTGATAAAAAAACGTTTATATAGTAGTCCATTGAAGTGCTGACTTCAATCTGACATCTCAAATGAATTATTTCTTCTTGTTGGCATTACATCCCCACACTGGGACAGAGCCGCCTCGCAGCTTAGTGTTCATTAAGCAATTCCACAGTTATTAACTGCGGGGTTTCTAAGCCAAGTTAACATTTCTGCATTCGTATATCATGAGGCTAACACGATGATACTTTTATGCCCAGGGAAGTCGAGACAATTTCCAATCCGAAAATTGCCTAGACCGGCACCGGGAATCGAACCCAGCCACCCTCAGCATGGTCTTGCTTTGTAGCCGCGCGTCTTACCGCACGGCTAAGGAGGGCCGTGAATTATAGTATACCGAAAATGCTTGTTTTTATCATAATTAACTATATAAATCAAATAGCCATCCAACAAATACAAGATGACTAAATGTGCTACAAATTTCGGATTCTTATATAATGGATAAACTTTCTTGTGGTCGGTATGATTGAGAGTAAAGTTCTGTGCACTATTTTGCTTACATTATGGAAAAAAAAGAACGCAAGGCATAAGACGTTCCATTGTTTTAGTAAATGGTAAAAGAAATCTGCATTCTGCACATTGGTCAAGCGTAGTGCGAGTACAATGAGCTAGACTTTACTAAGGTGGCGCAGATCAGCGTTCCGTGCCACTGATATCCACTTTCTCTTACGTGCAGAATGCAGACCTCCGATAACGATATCAGCAGACAAATTCGGAGACGCAGCGTGGCAGGAAAGCGTAAGTACGAGATCTGTACTATGCTTGTGGAGGATAAACGCGCACTTGGTTCTCTACAACGATCCGACAGGCACAAGACGGCGAGGTGTGCAGCGATCAAGGTGGATCGATCAAGTGGAAGACGATTTACAAACCCTCCGTAGACTGCGTGACTGGTACAGCAGTGGACGGAGACGACTGTTATGTACCGTAGAGGCCACTCCGGCCTTAGGCTGAATAAATAATAATAAAACCACATGGGACGTATCACTCGCCTATCGAAGCAGCTAGACTTACACCAGCGATCTCATGGGAACTTCCCGAGCAGCGTAAGTCAGACAAAAATGGTTGCGAAACTTCATTGTGACTAAATCTGGTCATATTTGAGTTGCGGTAACCTGAGTGGAGCATGTGTGCTGCTAGGGTTCTCAGGAGCCACTTCTGATACTTCGCCATCACAAACAGAACACTCGAGAGCAGAAATTGGAAGTGTGAGTGAGTCTTGTGAGCATTGATCTATTGCAATCTATGCTACATCCATAGCCAATGAGTGAACTGCCTCACTCAGATGTATGCCAAACAACGAGTAGGAGCGATCGTTGCTGTGATAAACAATGAGCAACACCGTCTAACAAGCCAAGCCGTGGTGAGGTATCCATGTAAGCAACGATAAGATAGTCGAGAGAAAGTATCAACGCCTCCCATTCAGTGTACTAGAGTTCCAGACTCATAGAGGTCTTCATTTTTAGAATGCTTGAATGGCTTCTGCTATCAGCGCACCGGAACGACGCTCATTGTTGTGTTACCAAGTGATTCGCTTCACTCAATAGGCTTCCATTGGTGAGTGTTAAAGACCATTAAACGGTAAATCATCTAACTCCAATTTCAAAGATCTTAGGAAGCTCATAACTTGCCCCGCGGAAGAGCATCAAGTTGGCTTAGATTAACCCGATTTTTTCTCATGATCTGATTTTTTTCAATGCCTGCTTGAGAGCCTTACGATTTCATGTTACCAAACTCTTACCATTACTGTTGAACTGTTGGCAAGCATGCTGGAATCAAAAGGCTCGTTATGCAATTGACACATCAGGAAACAGGAAACACATCAGGGCCAACAGTATTCTAATGTTGATCGCTAGATAAATTTGTGTAAATTTTAAACAATAAGATTCTTTGAAATAAAATTGTTGATAATTTTCTATATGGAAATTCAGCAGAAAGACGGATAAAATGATAAAATGACATTTTCTCGGCGCGTAATGAGCAAAACGACTTAATGACTAAACAGCGCATCTATAAAATCGAATGTGCCAATCATTAGCAATTAAACCTACTGGGATTGCTTGTTCCTGGATCACTCAAGCAGTATCGGTTGCATTGTGATGTAAACAGCGGGCTTCGCTTAATAGATGTTGTACTATGTACAACGGTGTGAGTCAGCTTATCGACGACAAAATCAGTGAGATGCCAAAAAATACGACATTCTACGGTGGGCTGGTTAGATTAGGGTAGTGTGAATAGGGACATGGAAAACGTGAATA
The DNA here is from genome assembly GCF_024139115.2 of Armigeres subalbatus. Taxonomy (NCBI): domain Eukaryota; kingdom Metazoa; phylum Arthropoda; class Insecta; order Diptera; family Culicidae; genus Armigeres; species Armigeres subalbatus. The sequence continues at coordinate 220,258,880 of NC_085141.1, read as the reverse complement.
AAAAGAGCAGAAAAGTTTCAATAGACATTGTTTGCAATGAGCGGTAATACGAGTGGTGGTTCATTAATTCAGTGGAAGTGCCCACTATTCGTACAGAGCCCATAATACGCATATAAACCCTAATGACATTTACTTTCGGTTTTGATTATCCTATTAGATATTAATAAAAAGGTTTTAGCTCTAAAAAGTAACAAGAAAAAAAAATTCTAGGTTGTTGCCAAAATCGGGAAGAAAATGTTGCCAAAAACGGGTGTTGCCAAAATCGGGGGTAGACAAAAACGGGTGTTGCCAAAATCGGGATGGGACTGTAGTAAATTTAGGTAAATTTCTAATGTAAGCAATTTGGCAGGTTATATTTTAGCCGTAGTTACTAGGTAATTGTTCAAAGATTTCGGTTGTGGTGAATAAAATACGTCCTGAGTTGTGGAGATTTTGGACGTATTAGCGTTGTCGTTTTGCAAAGTCTGGGGAGCGGGGAGGATGGTAGCAGAACTGCTGTAGAAAGCCGCATCAGATGAAAGAAAGTTGATTGATTGCTTAGACGTTTGAATGGGAATAGGTATCGAAGCAGTCTGGAGGGCAGCTTCTGTGTATGACCCTTGGTTCCTCTCCTGCAACCGTAGTCGACTTTGATCCTCTGGCCCTCTTGATCCGGTCTTGAGGTCCCACAGATGATAAAGACGAGAAGGGAGGTTTTCATTTTTTTGTCGCGGACCTTTTTAGTCATACGATATATTTCGTCCACTTCTTGGTCTTCCAACTCCACGCGCAACGTGATTGATGACGTCCCTGCAATAGACGATGCATTTAATTTGGTTATGGGGATGGGGATTCGGATGGGGGATGACTTCGACTGCCGTCCCGTCCTCCAGCTTCTCCATTTTGGTCAGCTTATCAAAGTGGCTTTGATTTCTGACTTTGAGCGCGTATGTCCTACCTCCACTTTCCGGAAAGGCCGAGTCGAAGCCGCCAAGAAATCGGTGAACGGACTTTTTAATCAGGAAGGGGGGCAAGAGGGGTTTCCCGTCGACTCCTTGAAGACATAGCACCATCAGGTCGCCGTGCGCATCCCTAGGGTACATAAATACTAGGAGGATACGATCAGTATGACTTCCATCGATTTTTCTAGGAGGATAACGGTTTCGAGTAGAGGGACCTTCCCAGAGGGCCCCCAGACTTCGCAGACATCCCAGACCCCCAAAAAATACCTCAACAGCTGAATGAAGTAACCTCTTACCTTGGTTTTCGTGGATGCATCGAAGGAATCACTCGTATCGGACCGGAATCGGCGAAATCCGGAAAAAATCCTAACTTCAAAGTGTCGACAAGTGTAGCTACGACCTTTGAACTTTGACTAAGGGGGAGGCCTTCTTTAAGAGTTCCGATTCTACGGGGAGAGTAAGGGGTTTTGTAATGACCTGCTGGGAGGGGATTCATTCAAAATGTTTTGTTATTCTTTTGTATAAGTAGGGGGAAAGACGGCTTTGGCAGGTTTTGTTCTATTATTGGCAGGGGGGTTTTTGTCGACCAAATTTTATGAAATCTGGCCACAATATTCTTTGATATGCAACGAATGTTTAGGCCAAATTTGAGCCTAGTCAGTCATAAAAAACCCCCCTGCCAATAATAGAACAAAATCTGCCAAAGCCGTCATTCCTCCTATATGAAGAATAACCAATGCGTTGGGGCTCTATCACGTGTATATCGTAATAAACATTCAATTATCATAGTGATGTTGCTTGCTATCTACACGATATTTTGTCAACTGTAGACAGTCTATTGAACTATCAGCTTGATCACATTGGATTTCTGGATTTCAGGAACGTCGGATTTTGTTACAAACTTAGTCTTTGTTTTCGACATTTTCCCCTTCGTTATCTATTTAGCAAATATCGCGGAATTATCAGTACGACACATTATCTATCCTGCTCTGAAAAAAGTCGACGGTAAAGTCGGATTAAGCACATTGAAATACGCACCTGCGCACCTGTATTGTCAGTTATTTCCATTATTACTTGATTATGAATTCCTCACCCAACGGGAAAACTTTCCACCGGATTTTGGTCCTCATCCTGTATTGTAAATGGGGTCGGATTTTCGATTTCCGCGTCGAGATCCCGTCAATCCCGCTTATTTGTAAATCCGCGAACAAGATTCGCAAGATATGAGACAACCTTTAGCTAGTCTCTTCAGTTCCAAAGGTTTCCGTTCCATTAGGCACTTCAAAACTCCACATTTCTTATTTTGCTCTCGTCCTACACAGTTAGAGGGAAACGTAAAATTTGTAGGTTTTTGTGACTTTTTAAAGCATTTAAAATTTGGTATACTTGTAATGAGAAATGGAAGCAAACGCATGGTCGTTTGTAAAACTTATTAGATTGAACAAAAATCTTACGGGAGAGTAGAAAAAATCACACATTGATGATTTTTGGTGAAATCCGAAAAAAATCTCAAACTTTGCGCTACATCTCAATAATGAATAGGGGAACGGTTCGACACTTCATCTCATAGCTCCTATTTCCATCCCATCAAAAACAAAGCAATGAAAAGGAATTTTGTTTGTTTCTTTTTTTCACCAGTGGGTACGCGTGTTAGCAAAAAGAAGCGACGATATTGGCGCTGTATTTCGTTGTTTTGCGATCAGATGAATATATGTTCAGTGAGAACAGTTCCCCTATATAATATATAATATTTAATAATAATCTAGCTCAGAGATGTACTTTAAACGGTTATGTGGTGGGCCATTTTGGGGAATCACGGATGATGCCACAGCCGATAACGCATTGCTCGCGATAGATGGTCATTAAATGATGCAACCCTTAGTGATGGCGCGTCATGCATTAGTGACAGAATATTACAAATCCTGGAAACTCAGCTCCTCTTCGGTGTGGACTCCTGTGCAATGATAATGAAATCATTCTTCACATCGAGGATGGACTCCATATTGTCCAATTAGTTCTGCAATCCGCAAGCCTTGCAGTCCTTTTTGTCCGTCTGTTGCATTATTTTGTTAAATATTGTATCAAGCAGACATTTTTATCCTTTGTAGACCAGTTTTATTTCAAGAACGAATCTTAGTTTAGAAATAGCTCAAAAAATCAATATGTCTAGCCTTCCATTCCTGGATTGATTGAAGCAGACAATACGATGACCGATTGATTCATAGCCGATGACCGATTGGGCTACCAATTTGTGCAAGCTCTTGTAAAACATTGGTAGATTAGTTGGCTGATTTACGTCTGGTTCAACACCATCTGCATAACCTATATAGAATGAATCGCGTTGCCAGTGTCACCAACAGTGCTTGTCATATTAAATGCAAATTCCAATTAAATTATTGGTTATGTCCTTGGTCCATGTCGTAAAATGTCATTTGACTGATTTGTCTAGATCTTTATCCAGAAGCCAAACTTCATTTCATGATTTGTTGTTGGCGCTAGAATGTGTCTCCAAAATTTGACGTGGTGCAAGGGACATATTAATTCGTAGATTTAGGGCAATGCTCTATTAGAGAACATTCGAGTTCGGGTCACTGAACTCACGGCAGTGTGATTGCGTCGCGCTCTGGAAAATTAGTTATTTTCGGTATTTATTACGGTAGGACCAACAATCAAAGCTATTGGATGCGTAGTGTCTAATGTGAATTAGTGGAATGGAATTAAATCACTAAAAATCCGATCAAGTTAGGTGGATAACGAGTGTGAAGTGTGTCTCGCAGCCACGCTGTTGTTCTCTGCTTGCGAGCCTCCATTCAAACATTCGCTTAGTGCAGTGGTAAGAAGTGCTTTGTAAGGAGCAAGCCATCTTTCTCGGGTTTTGGTGAAAAGTTATCCACGTAGTGAAAAGTGTTTCTGTTAGGTTCAAATGTTGCACACGCAACCTTGAAGGAGCGTAAGGTAGGAAATCATTTCTTTTGCTACATTCTAACGTTCTGGGGTAAACAACGAAGGACCATTGTTCTTCTCGGTTTCCAATGTCTACCGTGTATATAAGCAAGAAAGTGGTAGTATAGGGTATGGTGATTATAACGACCCGGATTAGGCTACTCAACTACTGAATTTGGAAGCTTAACATATTTTCTATTGATGCCAAAACGTGAAAACAATCTGCCACTGGGATCATCAATGTTGGAATGCCGGTAGAAAGAGCTTCAGGAGGACCAATTGTAGGAGAATTGATGGAAGCAAGGGGAAATAGATACACACTCAAAGTTAGGAACCTGGTGCAGGTCATAAAGCTACTAAAGTTGTTCATTCTTATCGTTGGGACAAAAGTCATCGTTCAGAGTCACCTGACACTCAGCATAAGCCGCTGCGTAATTTCCTGCTATGAGATGATCTGCATGGAAGAAGATAAAATCAAATAAAACTTTACTAGCCAAGGGGTCATACGAGTGCGACAAATTACTCGAAAAACACGATTTGTCAGTCAACATGTCAACATGATCCTTACGTTAAACAGATGTAATTACCCACAGCATGTTAAGGTTGGTCTCCTTCACGTAACAACTCGTCCATATTACCCCTAATCCTCTCATGTGCTACGGTTGCGTTTCCTCGTTATCCTCGTGCCCGTTCGCCTGGTCCGAAACGTTGCTTACCCGAATAAATCTGGATTTTTCTACACCTCATTAAAATATAATCTTTGGTTCTACCAGTTCTAAAAGTAATACAAATCATTAAGGGTATGCGATAACACACTTTTTCCTAACGAAACGAAACGAAACGAAATTTAAAATGTCTATGTTGATTCGGATCGAAACGAAACGAAATAAAGATTTCTTTCGAAACGATACGAAATCAAGGTTCATTTAATTCGAAATTTTTCGAAACGAAACGAAATTTAAATTTTTTTCCGCAGAATTTTTATTAAATTGTTTTTACATTATGTACGCAATTCTGATTTCACTTTACCGAAGTCGAATAACTGTTTTGCGACCAAAAGAGTAACATTAACAGAAAAGGAAATCTGTGATAAATCGCCACATTCCCGCCGCATATACCATTGGCGATAAGACAATACCCCAGCATTTGTGCCGCTTTCAAAGAAATTCATCGTGGAGCGTGTGTTCCCGAATCTGATCAATTTTATACCAGTTTTATATCAGTAAGTATATAAAAATAAAGAAATTATGGGATTTTTCATATACGGATTCAAATTTCGTTTAAAACCTTAGTTCACTTAAGAATTATGTAATTATGCTAAAGCATACTTCATATTGTCTTGTCAGCGTGGACTAAGTACCGACTTAGTTAAAATTAGAGCATGAATGCTTAGATTTGTTTTTTTATTTAGTGGGATACTCAATTATGTATGTACATCTGGCAGGCGTATACGCAGATAGAGAATTGATAATACTAGACCAACATCTGAAAGAGCGTATCAGCCAAAATGTATTCCTTTTTATTCTTTCCGATTGAAGTTCACAGACCTATAGTCTTATATACAATCAGCTCGACAAACTGAGCTATTGTCTGTGTATTCTTGACATATGAGAACAGCTGTTATGGTCAGTATAAGCTGAAAGCAATCTTAAGTAATTTCAATGATCTTTCAACCCGTTCTGAATTTATTTTTTGCAAATTCCATGCGAATATCTAGAAATGCCCACAAATCTGCAATGTTCCTCACATACAGCGCCGTAGCGTGCGGTTGGCCAGGTTGGCCTCCGCCAAGGACGCCAGTCTTTAGGGGGCGCCGAAATCAAGGATTACGCTATAAGCAAAAGACGAATTTATTTAGTTTAGGGTTGGTACAATGTTAGAGATATGTCTTATGACAAGTAAGAGATATGTTGAATAAACTAGAGCAAGCCAAAAATATTGCCTTTTTTCCACATCAACATGTTATATGGATTTGTTTTAGTTTTGACTGCTAATCCGATTTCTCAAGGACATCTGAAACCGGTTACAAGAGGTCAGTAGAAAAAAGAGAAAAAAAAAATAATATTTAACAAGTTATTTGACAATCATGGATTTTGATTATCAACATTGTGTGAATCGGATTATTTGAAATTTTATCTATTACATATTAGGGCCACCGAGGAATTTCCGGAGCCATAATGTTTGATAGCAGTGACTATTCGCGAAATGTAGAACTTATTGAAGTAGTGCAGTATACATTTAAGCTTTTTTGTATAGAAAATTCTATTACCCTTATGAACCATATCAGAAAAGAATAAGTCGCATGCAGATCACATCATTTACTCGGCGCGTCATTGATGTGTCTACGCTTCATCGACTTGTACATGGATCTATTCACTGCAGCATTACTAGTGACCTCCAGGTTTGGTTTCCCACGCATGGTCTACGTCAGTTAAATCTATTCTACATTCCTAGATCAAGGACAAATCTGGGAAAAGCTACACCTCTTTCTCGTTTATGCCAGACTTACAACGAGGGCTACAACGAAGTGGACATTTTTATGGAGCTTTCGCAATTCAAAAGGATTATCCGAAACTAGCATAGCCCATAGCCCACATTCCGATCAATATCAAATTTAGTTTTCGATTTGCTCTCATCGATAGCAGGAATAGTTTTCGATTTGATGTCACAGTAAGATTTTTCTACTATACATTTTGTTGTTTTAACCGTTAAAACGACCAAAATGATATCAAATTAAGTAATCATATTCGGCGATTTCACAACATCAAAACGAGTTATCGTTTTGCTCTCAAGCTTTGCTCGGGCTATTAGCTTGATTAACTGTACACATCGTAGTTGCTAATCATGATTAAACGAGAAACAGCAAATATGCATAGCTCACCAATTAAATAATATTCTTGGGATACAAAAAAGTTATTCTAATTGTATACTTGCTTCGGTGTTTCCAATTCATGGCCAATAATGATGCTGGTCACGTGCTTATCGTCAATTTAGGATTAGGAGAGGAAACTTAGTTTAACACTCATTGTTATAAGAGACCAAGGAATGCTCTGCATCTCCGTGAGCGCTACGGGAAAGGAATCGTTGGTTAATTGAGAAGGTAATTCTTGTGAAACTCCTTGGTGAGCGACAAAATATGTATTACGAAGTTATTTTGAAAACAATAAGACGAAAACTGTGTTTCAAATCAATCCAACGCAAGATCAATGTGTTTCGTTTAATAACCTTCTACAACAGTGGTCCCCAGCATGCTGACTATCAAGGGCCGCACAGCAATTTTCATTCCATATTTAATTTTCTCTTCTCATTCTTGGCATTACATCCCCCACTTGGACAATGCCGCCTTGCAGATTGTGTTCTCTTAGAACTTCCACAGTTAATAACTACAAGGCTTCTAAGCCAAGGTACCATTTTTGCATTTGTATATCATAACGCTAAGAAGATGATGCTTTTACGCCCAGGGAAGTCGAGAAAATTTTCAACCCTAAAAATTTCCTAGACCGGACCGGGAATTGAATCCAGTCACCTTCAGCATGGTCTTGCTTCATAGCCACGCAACTATCCGCACGGCTCAGGAAGTCCCCTTTATTGAATTTTGGGTTTTCATCAAGGTTTTCAAGTTTGTTTTACATTTGACCAAAAATCTTTTATTTTTGTCAATCTTTTATACTTGAAAAGACATTTTATTCTACAAATTTCATCGCGTAGCTGACTTTTAGTTGTTTTGTGGTAGCAGGCTTAAGAAAAGAAAATTCTTTTCGCAGCTACAGAAACATTAGATCAGTGCTTGTCTTGGTATGATAGTCCCCACGCTGTCAGCCGAGCCGTTCCTGAGTGGACGTTAAGCAAAATAACAGCGACTTCAATTTCAATATTGTTCACTGATGGTCCTTGCACACTTTAACCTTCTATAAAGAAAATTTTTTTATACTTGTCGCTCGCTTGCGATATCTTTCATTTCTGTTCTTCAATGCTTTCGATTGCTCCCTTCTACTTTGAGCTTAGTGCGTATGTACTCATCGAAAAAAGCCAACAAAAAATTCAAATTAGATCAGTAGGTACAAATTATTCTAAACTACTGTTCCATAAGATATCTTGACCGATTTTAAGATTATGACTTTATAACTTTACGCACAAGGATTGTTGTTCACTATAACTTGTTGTGGCAAAAAAAAACGACTACATGTTTCATACGTGTTTCTAAAACTAGTTGAACCTGCCATCAATGTTAAATAGAAATTGTGTAAATCTGCTCTCCGAACTATTTACCGTTGTTTTTTTTGTGTTGATCATTCAGCAATTCATCAGTTGAATGCTTTCCCAATCCCAACCTATATCGAAGATTAAAAGCATTCCTGGTACGGAGAAGCAAATGATAACATTATTTTTACATGAAACTCCCCTGTAATCTGGCTTAGATTTCAGAAAAATTACATATATGCTATTATCATAACCCGGAGCAATAAACTTGTAGTGTGTTTGCTGTTGACCTACACAACATTTAAGAAGTGATGAATTTCATTAATAATTTCAACATCAATAATGATGTGAACTTGACAGGTTCCCAGAGTACAACGAACAAATGATTACGATGGAAAGATTTTTCTATTATGTATGGCTCAATGGGCCACATGTAGTATATTTTCTGAAGTCCTCCGCGGGCCGCAGGAAAAGGCCTGGAGGGCCGCATGCGGCCCGCGGCCGCACTTTGGGGATCACTGTTCTACAACACGATCGATCCTGCACTAAATAATTTTGTGCTCTTCGATGCAGACATTAGTTTTATCACTTTACCTTCTCCCACACTAGTTGGCGTGATCAGCATCAACACAATCGATTGCACACTGGTTAATCAAATTTCTGCTACGCAAGGTAGATTTTTTTCACTTCGCGTTCTCCCGGACTAGCTGCCGTCCCATGACCAGCATCCACATGATCGTTTCCGCATTCATATAGAAGAAAACTACATACACGGTAAAAAATATGCACGTCCATGAGAATTGTTTTGCACTACTTTAGAATCCAATCAATATTAATAGCTGACCTTTTCAAATTCAAAGACCATCACTTCCATTTGACGTGCACAATATTTTGATTGCAAAACTAATAAAATAAACAAAAAATCTCCGCAGCCCAGATTAGAATAACGTGCCATCGCTTGGAAGTCCTGCATCTTACCATGACTCCATCTCACACTTCGAAACTCCTTGTGCAGAAAGCAGAACAGTTGATACAAACTGTCTTCTATTTTTAGAACTATTAATATTGATCATCTTTCAAATCAATAACCTTTTATCTCTGAATTCAACAACGTATCACTTCCAAATTCAGTGAAGACATTATTGGTGCTGATCAAAGTGCCAACCATTTCAACTCGAAAGAGAGGCACTTTTATCAATAGTGTTGATGTTTTGGAATTGTCTTTATTTAAGGCACTTTCGAAATGTGTGACATTACTCCAAAATCAAAGGAATATCACGTGTACGAATTTGTCGACTAAGAATGAGGTATTGTAGTAAGTGTTAATTGGAATATTGTATAACCTAAAGTTTTGAAAACAACTTTACGATTATGTTCAGCGGCGCAGCCAAAAATTTTGATAATATAAAGTATGGTTTCGATTTAAATTTGTTTCGAAATTCCGCGGAATTCCGTTAAATTTCGTTAGAAGCTAGTTTTTTCTAGCGAAATTTTTGTAATTTAACGAAACGAAACGAAATCAAGAAATCAGATTTCGCCATGCTGAAATTCCGCGAAATTCCGCGGAATTTCGTTTCGAACCACCTGAAACGAAATTTTTCGAAATACCGCATATGCTTACAAATCATAAAAAAGTAGATGTAAGTGGGACAATTTTTTTTACATGCTCTAGATCTTCCAAACCATTCTTAAATTTTAATCTTGATGTTCTGCATGACAAACTCATCGTTTCGTAGGGTCTTGGTGGTAATTTCAAGTTGGAAAAACTCCTTGGAACAAAATAACATGATTATATTCAAATTTCAGTATTCTCAGGAAATAAACATCCGATCAATACTCTTCTTACTATTACTAATATTCTTGAATGCTGGTCGTTGTCGTCTATATGATCAATAAAGCGGTATACACAGTCTTGGTTATATTTTCTAGTTAGAATAGCTCCATGGGACATCACTTTCTTATTACGAATATATCACAGTATTTCCAGGACATCTACGCTGCCGTAATCTGAAAAAGTGACGTATACGCTATTTTCCAAAAATGGTGTAAACAAGTACTACTTATCAAGCTCTTTAGCAGAAAAATGGAAAACATGCATGTTGTAAAATGGCTGTTACGTCACTTTTCCAGATTACGGCAGTACGGTACTCTAAACTATTCCTGAGTTCAGATCTTCAAGTTTTGTATGAAATTTCGAGTTAAAATAGCTCCACAAAACACCGTTTCGCTATTCTGAACATGTCACAGATTTCCCAAACATCAAGGGTACTTCAAATCTTTCAAAGTGTGTATACCTTCACAAAGCTGATAGCCTTCACATTTAGGCTTGCTCAACTATCTCAATCGTGAAAGTCTATATGGTCAACAAAACGATCTACGAAGTATCGGCCTTACTTTTGAGCTGGATAGCTCCATGGGACATTTTTCCGTTGTTATAAATGTTCCACGTTATTCCCAGAACGTCTATCGCATTGCAAACCATTCTTGAGCTCTAATACTGAAGATATGTAGGGTCAACAATGCTTTCTATGGGGTATTGAGTATACTTTTGAACTTGAATAGCTCAATGGGATATCATTTCTCTATTTTAAACATATCACAGCATTCTCAAAACACCAGCGGTACACCTAACTATAATTGAGTTCATATCTCAAAGATCTGCATTATTGAGAAAACATTCCACAAAACATTCCAAACTTTCGAGTTGGAGAAATCGACTGGACGTCATATATGCATCATAAACAGGTCACAATTTTCCCAGAATCACACTTCAGTTAATTTTAAAATGATGCAATGATGTCTTCGAGAGCTAATCCAGCCCATAACAATAATGGTGGAGAAAACGCATATCTTCATGTTGATTATTTTGAATATCAGGACCTAGACTTGAAGACACTTTCGATTGTCGTAGATATTCTGTAATGCTGTAAAGTGTGCACAATGGTATTATGATGTCTTAAAGCACTAGTCTAGCGTACTGAGGGTCGTGGGTTCCAGTCCCATCGAAGGAAAATGTTTAACTCTGTGGAGTTTGTTCCGTTAATATACAAGCGGGAGTCTTTAGGAAAACCTTTTACCTTCGATGGTGCAGCACATGTGACTGACATCCATGTGCAACGACTGCTTCGATTGTTGTTTATTCGATTATTGGTCTCAGGCCTACTTCGATGGTTTCAAAGCCATTAAATATTTACAGTGTTGACCCGATTTTGTCACTCCCCGATTTTGTCTACCCCCGATTGTATCACGTTTTTGACCCGATTTTATCACGTCCCGATTTTGTCACGTTTTCGACCCGATTTTGTCACCCCAAAAAATGTCATTCTTTTTATTTTCGTAAATAATACCACAAGCAACATTGATTTTCATTAAATAACTTTCACCGCCTGTAGTTTATTACGTACGACTTCTGAGTACCTGGGAAATATTCTGTAAGCAATTTCGACAGGAAATAACGGGTACCGTTCACTCACTTGGCCTTTCCAAGGCATAAAATGGTTCATATTTGTGGAATGAACTAAAAAATTGGAAATTTTTTTTTTCCTTGTCACATACCCTGTTTTATCACCCCAAAATTCACCAGGGGGGTGATAAAATCGGGATATTACTGTACTTATATAGTAAACGGCAAGTGCTATTTCACTGCCACACATTCCCCCCCTTCTCAGGACTTTTCAATTTTTTTTATCACATTTACCAAATATTAAAGAAATTGGATTTATTCAAAGATTAATTTTCTTATCAGTTGCTTCCCAATAAACATTGGAAGCTGATAGGGCGCTTACTCAACAAAAAATTGTCTTCTTCTGCTTAAAACTAGCTTTTTTTAGCTTAAGTCGTTTGTTGGGTTGCTGAATTTGACTATTATGAGATCAATCATTTTTATTATTAACTAGCAGACCCGACGAACTTCGTTTCGCCTAAAATTCATTTATTCTCTGCTTAGTTCTCGTTCGTTTTTTTTGTATCTTTATTCTCAGCTCTACCTATTTATTACAATTTCCTCCAAGACTGTTCTCCACCTAAAGTTTGGAAGGGAATATTGGTTACTTACGATTTCGAGTGCTAGATATCACATTAGTACGCAAAATCATTTTAATTTTGACGCTTTGCTACACTCCATGTCGTTTTATATTGTAAATATTGCAATTATATTATCAGATAGATCAGTGCTTTTCACATGTTTTCCACTGAGTAGTTTTTTCTGCGAGCACCACTCGCGCTCATTACAAAAATAGCAACACTGAGTTGCACTGAGCACTTTATGTGAGCACCACTCGCGCTCATTACAAAAATAACAACACTGAGTTGCACTGAGCACTTATGCTAGCACCACTCGCGCTCATTTGAAAAATAGCAACACTGAGCACTTCATGCGAGCACCACTCGCGCTCATTTCAAAAATAGCAACACTGAGCACCTCATGCGAGCACCACTCGCGCTCATTTAAAAAATAACAACACTGAGCACTTTATGCGAGCACCACTCGCGCTCATTTAAAAAATTAGCAACACTTAGTTGCACTGAGAACCACTCGCGCTCATTTAAAAAATAGCAACACTGAGCTCTTTATGCGAGCATCACTCGCGCTTATTTAAAATTTAGCAACACTTATTTGCACTGAGCACTTTATGCGAGCACCACTCGCGCTCATTTCAAAAATAGCAACACTGAGCACTTTATACGAGCACCACTCGTGCTCATTTAAAAAATAGCAACACTTAGTTGCACTGAGCACTTTATGCGAGCACCACTCGCGCTCATTTGAAAAATAGCAACACTGAGCACTTTATGCGAGCACCACTCGCGCTCATTTAAAAATTAGCAACACTGAGTTGCACTGAGCACTTTATGCGAACACCACCTAAAATTAACAATAATAAGTTGAATAATGTATTCCACCAATGAAAATAGAGTGCGAGACACTGAAGACGGCCTTATAACAGTATACTGTTGAGGTCGAAATACGTATCTGTCAAAGATACAATAAAGTAGTGCAATTAAATGGAATAGTACAAACTCGTCTTATGACAAGAAAATATACATTATCTATTTTCATTGGTATTCCACCGATATTTTGGTTTTGGAAAAGTTTTGATTCAGCGGTCGTGATGTCGAACCGAAATATAAGTCTGAAAATATCACTAAGTGAATAAGGGTCTGTTCACAAATTAATCAAACCAAAAAGCAAAGCATGGCAGGCGTATAAACATTGCAGGCGCCCTCCGCACGTCAATGCAAGCAGAGAACACAATTGCTGAACTGAAGGGCAATTGTAAAGCTCTCACGTATATATTTTCACAAATATGTACTCACCATTTATGTATTCTTACCTATTTCTTCATAACGGGAATTTTCAAAAGATACCTTCCGTCTCCCCGATAATGATAGTTTTTTTTTGGAGCACTTTACTTCACTTTTTTATCACCCGCGTAGTACAAAACGAAGAATGCTACACGCTACACGATACAATTTGACCTTGGGCACTCCCGCTTGCTCAAGACCAGATTCTAAATAAATGCTTTATTAATGACTTTAATCTGGCAGGATCGCCAAACGTGGAGTTTGTTCCGTTAATATACAAGCGGGAGTCCCCAGGAAAACTTGACTGACATCCATGTGCAACGACTGCTTCGATTGTTGTTTATTCGATTATTGGTCTCTGGCCTACTTCGATGGTTTCAAAGCCATTGAATATTTACTTATATAGTAAACGGCAAGTGCTATTTCACTGCCACACAAACTCCAATACATTTTTTAAACCAAATTCTTTCACATAATGTACAATGTACAGTGGGGGACAAGCTCGACACCCTCGACTTTGGATGCTTATAACTTGGCCAATTTCAAAGGGATTTACATCCGGTCTTCACCAGTCGCTTCCTTATATAAACAAGGTTCTACATTTTGTCCACAACAGGAATCCATCGACTACAGCGCCACCTAGAAGCAAAAAACTGAAATGGTTGCGTTTCCCCATACATTTGGATCACTTTTCCCATACAAACTTTGAGCCATTTGCGCACGCCAACCACTGGACCGAATGAGCTGAAATTTTCAGGGGAGCTTCTGGGACCCCCAAACTGTCATTTAAGGGTGCAAGGTTTGAAATTCAGGATTTCATGCATTTTGGGCCAGTCTAATGTACATATTCACATCGGAGTTTTTCAGAACGGTTAGTTACAAAGGACTTGTCTTGATTCATTACGGTAATCGATGTGATCTATGGAATGGAATATAATTATTGATTCTACAACACTACCCATAATGCCATTAGCCCGAAGGCCTTTGTCCCGAATGAGTCCCTACCCCGAATGGGACACTACCCCGAATTAGTCGATTTCAAGTTTATATTAAAATTCAATTAAAAAAAATAGAAGGTTGTATTAAAAACACGACCGTATATTGAATGTAGAATAACTTATAATGCGATATTGGATCAACATTTTTTGCATATTCATGCCGTATGGGTAATAGCCGAAATGTAGGCATTTTACAGAAAAAGTGAAATTCCAACACTTTGACGAAATTGATTTTTTTTCAATGCATTTAATCAATTGTTTAAATTAGTTGTATGAAATCTTAGAGAGTTTACTGATCGGTTCATACTAAAATCTCCAGAATCCGTTGAAGAACGGCTGAGTTATTGGCTTTTACTTCCTGACCACTTTTCGTGACGGTCCCAAATTTGAAACTTCGGAATGTCCCCTTATCATACCGAATGACGTAATGCTACGTCAAAAATCAATAGAAATGTATTTAAAGCTAGACTATCCTGCCCGATCTTGCTCAGGTTGTTTTTTCTTCGTTCTAAATGTCAATCATTTAGTCGTCGCCCTCTAGATCAATTTCAATCCGAGCTAGATGGTTTTCTTCAGAACACATGAAAACGTAGTATTTTCACATTTGTTTAACTTTCCCAGCGAAATGTTTTTATTATCCATACATATAATCCCAAGACAAATCGATTTAGTGAGGAAAGCTTGCAAATCGATTCATCCGTTCGTGAGTTATATTGCCTTGAAGGAAATGTAGGTTTTTGGAGCGATCATATAGCCTTTACCGTATAGAAAACCCCAAACAAGTGACGCGCTCGCGAGTGATTGTGGTATTTATTTATTTATTCATTGATCTATTTATTAATTGATTTATTTATTTATTTTATTTTATTTGTCCGGTGACGTGTATTATTGAAATTGAAGTGAATCATTGAAATTTGAGTGAAACGTTTGATGGAATGGAGAAAAGAGAAGAGTCATGTTCTTTGTGAAATGCAACATATTTATACAACGCAAAAGGAAGTACTATTTCTATTACTATGTGTGATATGTGTTTAGGTAGATCAGCGCGTGATGTATATTTTCTGGTGGTGGTGCATTTAGGCTGTTTACGTCACAGAGCTATTGAATTTTATATCAGAAATCGTGAAAATACTTGAAATAAAACTTTGTAAAATGTTTAGTATAATTATCTTTAAAAGGCATGGTTTAATTTTTGTATTCGTTGAACCTAGAAGAATCGTTTTGCTCACTGAGCAGAAAGTACAAATTTGGTAAATTTAGATTTGTTCAACGGATAGTTGTTGATAGATTGAGGTTAAGAAATCGTCTGTAAATTATTTAAAAAATAAACTGTAAATAAAATCGATATTAGCATACTCTTTCGACAGCCGGCTGGCAAGAGTTTAAATAAAAACAGGTAAACAACATAGTCTGTGGGTCGAATTGCCAGCTTGAGGCAAACCTCCATGACCTACCTTACCCTACCAAACCACCAACTCCGTAGAACTTATGAGGGCGTCGCCAAGTCGGGGGCCTCTCGTTAAGTAAGTTCTACATCAACATTTCCTTTCCTATCCCTAGTTACGGTAAAGATGGGCGTGGCCGGGAGTAGTAATCCTCATGCTTATGCCATTTTTATCTTAGATTGGAATCAAGGGTAACTCCCCACCTCGATTTCCGATAGCAATCTGGATAAGGATTCCATAAGAAACATGAGTATCACTAGTGTCCAATCTACGAAGTATATCGTAACAACGCTAACGCTAACGCTATATTGCCTTGAAGGAAATGTAAACTCATTTTTATATATATAGATATAGATGCTTGAGATTGAAAAATAAATTATGCAATCCAAATGTCTTATTGCAGCAACAAACGCACATAAGTAGATAAATTGACAAAAAGTAAATCGATACATAGATGCAACTCGGTGTGTACACTGTGATCTGTTTTTCACTAGGGTTTCTTTACTGGTTAGTCTTTGTATCCTTGGTGTTTGGCATTTGGCATTTTGGCCTTTTATCTTCCTCTTTTCTCCTTCTTTTTTGCTTTTTTCTTCTGTATTTCTTATTTTCCTACTTATTTTTCTATCTTCCTTCCCCTTTTTCCTTTTTTTATCCTCCTTCTTTCGTCTCCCTTGTTCTCATTTATTCCTTCTCCCTTTCCTTACTCTATTTTCTTTTCCTCTTTTCATCTTTTTTCTGCCTTCAGCCTTTTTTAAGTCCTTTGAATTACTGTGTACGTACACTCAAAAACTACTACTCGTTTCCTGAAAAACATTTCTTCCCTTTAAACCAATAACACTTCTACTCCATATAAACGTCTACTTAAAAAAGAGAACATGTATGTGTCTCAAATCTGGTTGATATTAGTTGAGAGTATCCAAATTCAAGAGATCCCCATCACATCTGCTTTTTTTTCTCCCTTGATCGTCTACTCAGGAGTGAGAATATGTGTACTGAATTTGGTTTAAATCGGTCCAGCGGTTCAAAAGCTATACTCGATTGTTCGTTTTTTAAACATTACCCTTACGCCCCTACTCAAAAAATACTTAAAATCCACGGAAGATTCACGAGCAATTCTCCGGAATTTCCGCAACAAATTGTTCAAAATTTGGATTTAAATTTTGAAAAATATTTGAATATCAACGGATTTTTATTTGTTTTAATTTTATGGAAAAATCTCCGGAATTTTCACTAAAATTCTTAATAATTTCCATGTGAAGTTTTTTTAATTTTCACGGAAAACTGTTTGGCATTCCAAAGTAAATTTATTCAGAATTTCAAAGAATTTATTTGGATTTCTACGGGTTTTTTTTTTGTACTGCCCATAATTTTTGACGTAAACTACGTCTAAGGGGAAGATTCGGATACAGGGTGTAAAATGAAAATTTCTAAATTGGGGACCGTCACGAAATCATGTAAGATTTGTAACATTAATAGGTCCTTTATCTTTCGATGGATTTCAAAGATTTATATATCAATCGATTCGCAAACTCTCCACCAATTTGCCAGTAGTATTGAAACTATTGATTATCAACGCTAAACTATTGAAAATTTTAGTTCTTTCATGCATCATGCAACCCCTATACAGCGCGTTCCAATCCTTGGTAATTGCCTACTTTTAGGGTATTATCTATTATTGAACTGGGTTGTATGAATGGGGTGGCCCAGCCGCTAGACAGTGTAGACAGTGGAGTCCCTACTCCCTCATAGAGTCCAGGTGAAGCTGGGTAGTAGTGTTGTGGGATGGTTTCTTCTCTTCTATATAGAGCGGAATAATTGGTTCAATGTATTATATTTGGTTTTACGTAGTTTACGTCGAGCGGTCGTATCTTGTATACAACCCCAACATTTTTTTTCGGAAGTTCTATGGGAAATTATTATGAAAGAGAAGGATCGTTTGGCCGCAAATTATTCGACGGAAAACCATTTGTCCGAATAATACGTTAAGCCGAAAGTCATCTACCCGTATTGCATTTGGCTGAAATTAACGTTTGGGCGAAATAGTTATTCATTGAAAACGGTTTGGCCGCGAATTTCATGTGGCCAAAGCAACATATGGCCGAACTGATAATTTGGCCGGAAAGCCGTTTGCTCTAACAGCTCGTTTGGCCGAATCATCAGGACGGATATGCCGTTTGGCCGAAATGATCGTTTGAAAGAAAATGCCATTTGGCAGAAAATGATGATTATTAGGCCGAAAAAGGTTTTGCCGAATATGACACTTGGCCGAAAGCGACAAACAACCAGGGATATTCGGGCGAATTGGTGATTTGACCGAAAAAATATTTTGCTTTAACAGGTCATTTGGCTGGAAATGCCATTTGGTCCAAGACTGTATTGACAATCATTTTGGCTGCCAAATGACCTATTCGGCCAAACGATTTTTTGCAGGATAATCAATTCAGTCAAACGAAACTTTCGGCCAAATGGCCCTTTCTACTAATCAATGGGAATTTTCGGCCGATTGAGCTATTAAGCCAACCATTTTTTCAGCCAAAGGAACTGTTCGACCAAATGACATTTTCGGCCAAATACCTTCAGGCTAGATGGGCAGAAACTCAAATTTAACTAAATTCGGTTGTATAGGGGCTACAGTAACTATTGCGCAAC
The DNA here is from genome assembly GCF_024139115.2 of Armigeres subalbatus. Lineage (NCBI taxonomy): Eukaryota > Metazoa > Arthropoda > Insecta > Diptera > Culicidae > Armigeres > Armigeres subalbatus. The sequence goes on along the minus strand of NC_085141.1, from coordinate 220,240,400 downwards.
ATGTATGCTGCTTAAGTCATAACCAACCAATCCCATTCATGCATTCCCAACACGGACATCAGAATGATGTAAGCTGCGGGCCTTGTGACCCACCGTCTCATTTTATGTGGGTATAAAAAGACTCATGTTTCGTGCTCGAGCGTCTATTCTGTTCGAGGATCCACAGCGAGTGGTCACGGAGAGCAGGCATGGAAAGCAATGGAAGATCATCCCATAACCATTTTCGTTTTGTTTCCGATTTGAGCAGACATGATTTTCCAATTAAAAAAATAACCACTCTTACCAATTTCTAAGAATTCTATCACACTGTCTGCCTGGGTGATAGATTTAAAAGATTTAAATATTGTTTGTTGATTTCATCCTAATGTAATACCTACTCCCAAATACATTTATCAGATTTTTGGGCAAATCTGATTTTAACTAAGGATTGCATTTAGTAACAATCAGTTTTTATTCCATTGTCAATGTATAATTAATTCAAAATTCGTTTTTCTCTCTTACAGGTAAATCTCATAGAAACCAAGACTCAATAGTAAGTATTTCACAAAACTATAAATATAGACTTGTAATACAATAGAATTCCGAAAAAATATTTTAAGCTCTTTTTAGCGGAATGTATTCAACCGTCTAAGACGAGTTAAGTAACACAGTTGTGGTCGAAATACGTATCTGCAAAGATATCAAAATAATTGGTGGAATTAAATGGAGGTTACTTAACTAGTCTTAGACAGTTGACAATAGAATTATCAATAAGAAAATTATTTTGAGCTTTTTAGTGGAATGTTTTCACCTGTCATAAGACGAGTTTAAACAATCCCATTGAATTCCACCACTTAATTGTGTCTTGACAGATACGTATTTCGACCTCAACAGTAAGGCCGTCAAGACACTGAAGACGGCCTTACTGTTGAGATCGAAATACGTATCTGTCAAGATACAATTAAGTGGTGGAATTCAATGGGATTGTATAAACTCGTCTTATGACAGGAGAATTATCAATCATGAAATGATTCACCTAAAGCGCAGGGGGTCATTGTAGATGAGTGATGTCTACCATCCGCAACCACCAGTCGACTAAGACGTTTAGCGTCAGTGAAACAACCAGCAACCCCACAAAAAAATCGAAGAAAATTCAAGTGGTATTTAAAAAAGCTATGAAAGATCAGTTTAACCTAGAAGTAAATAAATTCCAACTGTCAATCATAGATGAAAACAAGACGTTCCTTACAGCAACACGTTTGAATAAACGTTGAGGAAAAAAAATAAGCACTTGCTTTTCGACACTCACTGTTTACAAAAACAGTGCGGGTTCACTTCCAATTTTGAAAGATTTGTAGAAATCTCTCAAAAGTGCTTTGGCAAATTATTAATTGCTGGCGTTTCAATAGAAAATATTTGTGTTCTTCTGCTTCAACATAAAGAATTTATTATTTTGAACGTATTATGGACTTTGTAGAAACTTTCTCAAATAATTTCAACAAAGGTTTCAGAGCAAGCATTGTTCCGTACAGAATGCCTATTGTCGATAAGAAAAATAAGAAAAGTGCCTGGCAAGGAAAGACCACAAATTTATGGCTCCCCACAACTTTCGATGCAAGCCGGTGCATATGTCAAGTACCTCACAAATTCACAAGAAATCCTTGAAATAAACATCGCCTCACACTTCGTTCGTCCTCCCATTCATGACTGTGTAGCTTTTGGTTGGTTCGCATGGCCATCTTTCACCGTGTAGGTACCGGTTTTGAATAATTTCCATCCGACCGCGCGGTGTAGGCCGGGCACAACGACGTTCGCAACGGTGGTGCTGTGGCCCTCCATAGTCTATAGGCATAGTAATGGTAGCGAGAAGCAATATTGCATCCAATCCAAACGCAACACAACAAAGAACTCCAGCCGAAAACGCCTCCCAGGCACGCAAAAGTTTAGCCATGGTGAAAAAGTGGAACAATGAACTTCCATAACCCTGTGTAAAAGCGGCTAGTTGTAGCTGGGCAGCAGGTTGGTACCTAGAGGATCGTAATGTGTAAGTCCGCCGATTGTGCCCAACTCTCTGTTCAGTTTCGGTAGTCGACTGGAGGTAGTTGCTCTTTACTGGGTAGTGGATTTAAACAAGCCGCTCCACACTGCTGATTACGATGCGAAGGTTTGGATTTTTGTGAAATTTACTTTTATTATCTCTTGCTTCCGTGAAAGTAACATCCGAAGTAAGGGTACGCGATGTGGGAAACTAAACACGGAAAATTGTGTTACGTTTATTATGTATGTCACACATTCAATATCAGTCCCACAATTTAAAGTTTCTTATTTATTGTAGGTATATTTTTTAATTAAAGGTGAATGCCGAACCTCTTGGAAAAAGGCTTCCGATCCTCTTGAAAAAAGGCTTCCGAACCTCTTGAAAGGAGGCTTCCGAGCATCTTGAAAGAAGGCTTCCGAGCCTCTTCCGAGCATCTTGAAAGGAGGCTTCCGACCCTCTTGAAAGAAGGCTTCCGAGCCTCTTGAAAGAAGACTTCCGAGCCTCTTGAAAGGAGGCTTCCGATCCTCTTGAAAGGAGGCTTCCGATCATCTTGAAAAAAGGCTTCCGAACCTCTTGAAAGGAGGCTTCCGAGCATCTTGAAAGGAGGCTTCCGAGCCTCTTGAAAGAAGACTTCCAAGCCTCTTGAAAGAAGACTTCCAAGCCTCTTGAAAGGAGGCTTCCGGGCCTCTTGAAAGGAGGCCTCCGAGCCTCTTGAAAGGAGGCCTCCAAGCCTCTTGAAAGGAGGCCTCCGATCCTATTGGAAGGAGGCTTCCGAGCCTCTTGAAAGGAGGTTTCCGAGCCTCTTGAAAGGAGGCCTCCGAGTCTCTTGAAAGGAGGCTTCCGAGCCCCTTGAAAAGAGGCTTCCGAGCCCCTTGAAAAGAGGTTTCCGAGCCTCTTTAAAGGAGGTTTCCGAGCCTCTTAAAAAGAGGCCACCAAGCCTCTTGAAAGGAGGCCTTCGAGCCTCTTGAAAGGAGGCTTCCGAGCCTCTTGAAAGGAGGCTTCCGAGCCTCTTGAAAGGAGGCTTCCGAGCCTCTTGAAATGAGGCTTCCGAGCCTCTTGAAAGGAGGCTTCCGAGCCTCTTGAAAGGAGGCTCTGAGGCCTCTTGAAAGGAGGCTTCCAGGCCTCTTGAAAGGAGGCTTCTGAGCCTCTTGAAGGAGGCTTGAGGCCTCTTGAAAGGAGGCTTCCAGGCCTCTTGAAAGGAGGCTCTGAGCCTCTTGAAAGGAGGCTTCTGAGCCTCTTGAAAGGAGGCTTCTGAGCCTCTTGAAAGGAGGCTTCTGAGCCTCTTGAAAGGAGGCCTGAGCCTCTTGAAGGAGGCCTGAGCCTCTTGAAAGGAGGCTTCCAGGCCTCTTGAAAGGAGGCTTCCAGGCCTCTTGAAGGAGGCTTCCAGGCCTCTTGAAAGGAGCCTTCCAGGCCTCTTGAAAGGAGGCTCTGAGCCTCTTGAAAGGAGGCTGAGCCTCTTGAAAGGAGGCTTCTGAGCCTCTTGAAAGGAGGCTTCCAGGCCTCTTGAAAGGAGGCTTCCAGGCCTCTTGAAGGAGGCCTGAGCCTCTTGAAAGGAGGCTTCTGAGGCCTCTTGAAAGGAGGCTTCCGGGCCTCTTGAAAGGAGGCTCTGAGCCTCTTGAAAGGAGGCTTCCTGAGCCTCTTGAAAGGAGGCTCTGAGCCTCTTGAAAGGAGGCTTCCGGGCCTCTTGAAAGGAGGCTTGAGCCTCTTGAAAGGAGGCTTCCAGGCCTCTTGAAGGAGGCCTGAGCCTCTTGAAAGGAGGCTTCTGAGCCTCTTGAAGGAGGCTTCCGAGCCTCTTGAAAGGAGGCTTCCGAGCCTCTTGAAGGAGGCTCTGAGGCCTCTTGAAAGGAGGCTTCCTGAGCCTCTTGAAAGGAGGCTGAGCCTCTTGAAAGGAGGCTTCCGAGCCTCTTGAAAGGAGACTTCCAGGCCTCTTGAAAGGAGGCTCGAGCCTCTTTAAAGGAGGCTTCTGAGCCTCTTGAAAGGAGGCTCTGAGCCTCTTGAAAGGAGGCTTCCAGACCTCTTGAAAGGAGGCTTCTGAGCCTTTTGAAAGGAGGCTCTGAGGCCTCTTGAAAGGAGGCTTCCAGGCCTTTGAAATGGGGCTTCCAGGCCTCTTGAAAGGAGGCTTCCAGGCCTCTTGAAAGGAGGCTTGAGGCCTCTTGAAAGGAGGCTTGAGGCCTCTTGAAAGGAGGCTTGAGGCCTCTTGAAGGAGGCCTGAGCCTCTTGAAAGGAGGCTTCCAGGCCTCTTGAAAGGAGGCTCGAGCCTCTTGAAGGAGGCTTCCGAGCCTCTTGAAAGGAGGCTTCCGAGCCTCTTGAAAGGAGGCTTCAGAGCCTCTTGAAAGGAGGCTTCCGAGCCTCTTGAAAGGAGGCTTCCGAACCTCTTGAAAGAAGACCTCTGAGACACTTAGAAGGAGACTTCTGAAACAGCAGGAGGCTTCCGAGCCTCTGGAAAGGAGGCTTCCGAGCCTCTTGAAAGGAGCCTTCCGAGCCTCTTGAAAGGAGGCTTCCGAGCCTCTTGAAAGGAGGCTTCCGAGCCTCTGGAAAGGAGGCTTCCGAGCCTCTTGAAAGGAGCCTTCCGAGCCTCTTGAAAGGAGGCTTCCGAGCCTCTCGAAAGGAGACCTCTGAGACACTTAGGAGGAGGCTTCCGAGCCTCTTGAAAGGAAGCTTTCGAGACACAAAAGAAGGCTTCCGAGCCTCTTGAAGGAGGCTTCCGAGATTCTTTAAAGGTGGTTTCCGAGCCTCTGTAAAGGAGGCTTCTGAGACATTTAGAAGAAGGCTTCTGAGTCTCTTGAAACAAGACTTCTGAGACACTTAGAAGGAGACATCAGAGCCTCTTGCAACGAAACCACTGAGCTTTTCGAAAATAGTCACGTCTCTAAAATGGAGGCTGTCGAACCTTCAGTTTCTAGATTTCAGTTCGGAGAGCTCTTCGATTAGGCTCCTTTAACGTCCATGTCTCATGGCCGTATAAAGCCACCGGAAGAATCAGAGTAGTATACAGCGCGAGTTTTGTTTTCGTTTGCAGACTACGGGACATATTATTCAATATTTTGTCTCAATCTGTTGGATTGCATTGGAGATTATATTCGACGTTTTTTTTTTTGTTCCACAGCCTATCATACTTGGGGTAGGCATGATTCAAAAATCTTTAATTTATTGATCGCCATGCATATTATGTACAATGTACATACACAGTTTTAGAATTAAAAATCGAAGTACGAGGTAATAAAAGTATAATAGAGTAGTGGAATTATCCCTCGAAAGTGGTACAAAACTTGGGACCGAAACGTCGGGCTATGCCAAACCAGCCGTCCCAATTAATTCAGACTTAGAAAGCCAACGTTGAAACATTTTTAGAAACTTATTTATGTAAGACTATTACATCCCTTCAGATGCTCGATGGTTACTTGAAAGATAGTTGTATGTTATTACCTTCAATTTGTAAAAGAAGGCTTAATCCTTTCGTGACCTTAGACATAATCCTCCCTCTATTACCAGTTAGCTAATCTTTCGCATTACCGTAACCTAACACGTTTGCCCTTTTCAGAGCTCCATTGGCTGTTTATGCTGTTTCTCAAATAATCTCTTTTGCTCGGTCTGCTCTGTCCGATTACCTGGGTATGATTAAATGCCAACGACCCCTGTGACCACAGATAGTTATAATATTGCCATTCAACCAGCGGCTGGCTGACGCAGCAACTTCACGTGGATAACTTGCTGAAACGCGGCAAACAATAAACCTAAAGATCGCGTGCTTTTCTATGAGCTGGCAAACCTTTACGAAGTTCAGAGCTTTCCGTGCTGCAATTCCGCCCGCAACACCCACATGCGCACATGAAACCATCGTTCCAAGATCTCCGCCAGTCAATCTCCGTTTTGCATAAGCTCTGCAGCACCACCGCCACCGCCCGCCGCCAGAAAAGGGAGACTGCTTTTAACGATCTACCGACGACGGCGACGGTCACGATCCAATCGAAAGCGAAATGTTGAAAACGAGTTTTGCACCTCTCTGGCTCTGCTCTACTACAGAAACCGTTGCTCGATCGCGGCGGACGCGATGCATGCCCCTGCTCCCAAATACACAGTGACCACAAACACATAAACCCGGAAAATGAAAACCCCGTCGTCCGAGTTCGCCTCGAACCGGATAGCGGTACAGAGACCCAGCGAAGAGAACTACCGCGAGAGGCACGATCGCATCGCTCCATGATGGCGATGGCGATGCGAAATAGCCGTAAACTTGCAGAGCTTTAGCACACCCGACTCGAGTCGAAGCTTGGAAGCGAACGATAGTAAAAGTGGTTTAACTGGTTTGCGCTTAAGAGGCTCCGTCGTCGGTGCGATGGCGTCTGTCTGCGTTGAGTATGAGCTGAGTCGCGCGCGAGAAGGAAGGTGCGGGCGCGCGAGTGGAATTCATGATGGCTTTGCGGTTAGCTCATACCATGCCAACCTACCTACCTTGAAGATGGGTTGAGGATGCGGCGGGCTGATCGCTCGCCACGATCGCTTTGGAACCATCATCGCGAGCAGCGAGAAAGTGAAATGAATAATTGCTACAAGGAAATGCCGCGCTAATAAATGAGGATAGTTGAAAATAATTAAAAAAAGGGGTGCATTATAGCAATTATTATATTTGTTAACCGCTGATTGGTCTGTTTATGAATACATGATGCTTCGTTTTCGGGTTATTGTAAGCTAATTGTGGCAATTATTCTCTTGTTATAGTTGTGGATAATTTAGTAAATATGTAAATGTGTTTTACTGATGAATTCAGCATTAAAGAGTTTCTATAGCGATTTTGAAGAAATTGTTTGCGCTTCATTTTCCATATGGGTTTGAGGATATCGGATTGAAGAATTTTTATTATAAGTAGATTGTCATTAATTAAATACCGTTTTTCTTTTAATTATCTCCAGACAATTTTCATGTGTATCTATTCCATTTAAGCTGAGGAAGCAAAAAAAAACATAAACTTTCAAAAGATTGGCCAATTCAACAAAAAATCGAAGATGAGGCAATATAAATCACGAACGAGTCGACCGATTTGCTCGGTTTTATCACCAATCGATTAGTCTTGTGATTCTTAGTCTTTATGAAAAGCTGAAAAACGTCTATGAACTCAAGTATTGACAGCTAGAATGCAGAATAAGACAAACTCGAGCAAGATCGGGTACGTTGAACTAGTAAAAACAAATCTTTATAATTTCTTAAAAACTTAATGGCCAAAGCATCGATCTAAACAAAAAATATTAAACGGTATCCATATATTCTCTGATGAGCAAAATAGAATCTCTACAATCTGGATTTTGTAGATATAACTTTTGAAGCAGTCAATGGAAAAGTAATGTCAGATGACTGATATACCATTTTAGGCAGTTTCTTAATTTGCCCTTCTTCGTAAGTTTCAATGCGTGCGCTAAATAATCCAATAAACATAGATCATCAGATGAGAGAAACAAGGTCCAAAGCTATAATAATCCACGCTCTATACCTACTTATTAAGTAGAATTAACCGGGATATCGGGACCGATTCATGTACTAAAGTTACTGAATTCATCGATGAAAGTCGTTTAGATGTGTTGATCAAATCGAAACCAAATAAACCGATACAATGCAATGAACTGACAAATGTAACATATTATCTTTGTTTTTTTATTTTCATGTAAATTTTATGCAAAACCTTGATACCTCAAAATTTTGTTTTAGTGCAGACACATAATCTGAAACGAAATACATCATGGCAAATAATGCTACATATGGTTTTCCGGCAAAACTTTAATCAGATCTGATGCTTTGTAATAGTGTTTTTTTGCCGGAAAAATGGGAGGGATTTCTTCGAGAAATTCTTTCAAATTCCTCCAGGAAAATCTACCCAAATTTCCACAGAATGTTTTATCGAAATTTTCTGGGGAAAATTTTCTGGGGGAGTTTCCTCACGAAAATCTTTGTGAAAGTCTACGGATTCTTGGAATTTCTTCTGATTTTCGTATTTTCCTCTGGAAGTTCTCTAGAGTTCGATCGGAATATTATTTAAAGATTTCTTAGAAAAATCAACGTAATTTTCTCGGAAAGTTCTCCGGTGTTTCATCTGCAAATTCTTCTGAATTTTCTCATGATTTTTTTTGAAAATTCCTCGAAAAATTTTATGAAGTTTCTTTGAGAAATTCTTTGTAATATTCTCAAATACTATTCTGTTTGGGAATCCCTCCGGAAATTCATTGGATATTCCTTGAAATGTTTTTCGGTTTTGTTTAGGGAAATGCTTCGGATTTTTTTCAAGAAAATCTTAGAAATCTATTGGCAAAAACTTCGGAATTTCTTCGGGGAATTCTTCAGATTTTCCACGGTTTTTTTATTTCCTCTGGAAATTTATTGGATTTTCTCTACAAAGATTCCTCAGTAAATTCTTAGAAGTTTTCTTGGTTTTTTTTTGTTGAATATCCTGGAGAAATTCTTTGGATACGAACAAGTCGTGAAAATGTTCCGTTGTCAAAGAAAAAAATAAGAAAATATAGAAAAGGAAAGCGTATTTTAAACGAAGAAATTTGATTGTGAGACGCAAACTATGGCGGAACACAGTGCTAACGCTGAACGGGACGAGAAATGTGGAGCGCATCAACGACTGGCGGCTGATCTACAAGTGGAACTAAGCTGTGAGTTGACTTCGCATCGGACAACCGGAGGAGAAGAACTCGATGTTTGTACCAACTTATGTACGGAACATTTACTAGAAGGACATGAATTTGAAGTTGATTCGACAGTTATCTCCGGTGAGCCGTTTCCAATTATATTCTTATTCACAACATTGTACAATCCATCATCTACAATCTCAAACAAAATTCGTAATTGTTTTATTACAATCGTACTTTTTCTACGGGATACACTAGATCTCTGAAACACTTATAAAATGTGGGTAAGGTAATTCAACAATTATTTTATACAACAATGATAAAACAAGAAGATTCGGAGTGAATCTTTGGTTTCGGTTTATTTTAAAACATGTTTTTAGTAACGCTCATTTGGTTTCTTGCCCCAATGCAACGATTTATGGAAGCTAGTGAGATACAGTTGATCTCCAGGATAACTACAATCTAGGGCGAGCTGTCGTTGGTCAGTTCCAAGTTGGGCAAATTATTCCAATAATCCAGATGGTTTGTTCCGTAGGTTCAAACGTATCATAGACCTTGCTGTCGTTTAATCATCTTTCTTTTCCAAACGCATAGTAAGGATAGGATTTGTTTGCATTGTTTTTTGATAAATATAAATATTATGATTTCTGTTTGAGGTGAAAAACATCTTTGACTAACTCCTCTTTTCTTTAGAATGAACCTGGGAGAACGGAACCTAGAATGAACGAAAATCGGCTTTCTTGAAGATATTTTTTTCGTTTCTTAATTTTTATTCCTCACTCTTTTTTCGCGAAAATTTGTGGTAAGCAATTTCAATAAATTGTGTTTCGACGGGAGTAGTTGAAAAAAATGATTCCAAGGACGGAAAATATGGAGTGTAAGTAAAAATATGGTATAATTTTATCGTCAATGAGTTTTCGCTTGATTTTCATCGCTTTTGTTTCTTTTTCTCGTTCCAGAGAGCGAGTAATGGCGCTTAAGCCTAGGCCTATATGTACACTGATGTACATAAGTATTCGTCATGTTTTCATAGTAATCTATCTTAATCTATGCGAATACTTTTGCCCATCAATGTATAAGCCAGGGCACTAGACTAAAAACTGTGTCCCATCCCAAGACGTCGAGGACCCATGGAGTGTACATTAATCTTCTTAGCAAAGTCACTCCCAACGATTTCGCCAATCATATTTTCCCCTGAATGTGAAACGGTTGGTACGGCTGTCCCCGTTTCTTCCTTTCGTAGATTCAAAACTCTTCGTTGATCATGTTATTTATTTCTAAATAATCTGATTACCGGGGAGTTATGGATTGTCTCCCAAATTCAAGCCTGCACGGTGGGCCTGGCCGTTTTAATACTTGTGTCATATTTATGATATGCTGCAAATATTAATGCAGACAAGAAAATGCTCGGGAACACAACCGACATTTCCAGGATGCTTTTCAATACTGGCTGTGCATGTGCTAAGACAAGACAAGACAAGATATCCTGGAGAAATTCTTTGGGTTTCTAGGGAAATTTTTTCTGATTTTCCTCGCGAAGTTCTTCTTTTTAAAATAGGGAAATTCCTCAAAATTTCCTAAGGAAAATCTTCGGAAATTTCTCGGGAAGCTCTTCGGAATTCCTTCGGAAATTTTTTAGTCATTTTTCTAATAAAATGTTCGAAGTTTTCTCGGAATTTCTCTGTTAAACATTTTTGTTCCATGAGTACTTCGAATTATCTATGATACTTTTTCTGCGGAAATGTCTTTGTTTTCTTCGGTAAACTTTTTAAACATTCTTCAGAAAATTCTTTGGAGATTCCTCTGACAATTTTTTGGAATTTTCCTGGTAAGTTCCTCGATGTTTCATTCATATTTAGGATTTCTTAGGATCTATTTTCGGATAATTCTTCAAAATTTACTCGGGAGAATCCTTGGAGATTTCTCCAAAAATTTCTTCCGAATTCATGCGCGAAAAAATGGAGCTCCTTGGAGAATTTCTTAGGAATTTCTTCGGAAAAATAATAGGATTTTTCTCGGAAAATTCCTCGGTTTTTATCTCGAAAATATTTACGCAATTATCTCGGAAAAATCTTTACAGTTCCCACAAGATTTTTTAAGGTTTTCTCGTGAAATTCTTTGGATTATTCCCGGTGAAATCTCCGGAATAATCTGGGAAGAATCTTTGAAATTTCCTCAGGAAATTCTCTGGAATTTTCTCAAAAAAATCCTTAGAGTTTTTTTTGGAAAAATTCAAGGAGTTTTCTGGGAAAATTCTACAAAATTTTCCCGATCAGATCTTTACGGTGTCATCGCAGGCCTGGTAGCGGGTCACTTTTTAGTGACTTGGTCACTTTTTTCGGGCTAGTCACTAAAAAGTCTCTTTTTTCGACCTCAAGTCACTAAAGTCACTTTTTCTCGCAAAAAGTCACTATTTTCAACTATTTTGAAACTATTGACTAAGATTTTTTTATAAAGCTTTATCCATCGGAAGCTGTTTTGTTTATGGCGGAAATGAAATTACGGATCTTGGAAAAATGATCACTCTGCAACATCGCCAGCCATTTAACTCGTTGCTCCTATTGACATTTCACCAGTAGCTAATTGAAGGTGTTTTACGTCACAGTTTATAAATTGGTATACCGTCATGCAAGCAGGAGACCTGTCGATTTAGTTTTTTAACTCAAACTTTATGCAGTAGGGGCAGGTGAGAAGACTTGATTCTCCCCTGTTTTACCAAGAACTAAACTGCCCATGATCGGATATTTGTAACACTCCACAACAGTAAAACAGGTTTTACTATCTTGCTTATCTGTGGTAAGCTGGAAATGATTGAGTTTGTGGGGAGGATTAACCAACGATTTACAAAATCAACCAAATTGTATATGTTACAAATGCTATCATTTTTTCACAGCACAAATCCATAAATATGCTAAATGGTCTTCACTGATAAAAATGCCATCATTCCACCACAACTTCAGGATATTTGAATTTTGAGTTTTTGCCTCAATTTGAGGAGACTTTATCTCTCATTAGGCATCCATATAAGCATTTGTCTAAAAAATTCAAGAAAATATAATTTGTTCTCAAGCGGCTTTTTTACAGATGTAATGAAGGGTTTGCTCTAAACAAATATTTATTGAGTAGATATCACAGAAAGGCGATCAAGTCCCCAATTTTGAAGATTGCATGCGCTGTCGAATTCCATAGCAAAAATCGTTCATGAATACGCACCTCAAGTTGGAAAATCTGCGTATTTTGGAGTAAAAATATTTAAAAATTCAGAGAGCATGGCAATTCATTACAAGCAGGAGGTCGAACGTTCAATCCCAAGCTCGTTGTACATGAATCTTCATAATTTTTGTATCGTTTTCTACCAAAGCGATCCTACTGTTGTTTCTGTCGCACTAAAAATTCCAAAAACATCCGTGACACCTATGACAAATCGTTAGAGTTCTCTGCATCTTTCTTAAGTAGGCAGCTAATCCAATGATCATAATTTTCACTTATTCTCACGAGAAGAGAATGCTCATTCACGCAGATATTCGCCGAGAAATAATTTTCAGGTAAGAAAAACAGGTGTTAAGAGTGATAACTATATTTCGATCACTTCCAGTGGCGTAAAAATTTGATTTGCTTGCAGACTACTCATAGTTTTAGGTTGTCCTGCTTTTTACTGATATTGAGTAAAATTTCCGTGGGGTTAAAAGAGAGAGCAATAATTTTACTTAGCCACTGAGTAGATAAAAGTTACCGAGTACGATTTTCATTTTTCTTCTGAGCTCGTTCTAAGAGAAAAGAGTGGCGAGTGAAAGATGTTTTCCGCCACAAATTACAAAAAAATATTCTCCTTTGACCCAAAAAATGTTTGATTTTGTCTCATCGAACTTGCAATTGAAATTGGAAGTCACTATTTGGTCACTTTTTCTGCAACTGAAAGTCACTATTTGGTCCCTTTTTTCGTCAGCTTTGGTCACTAAAGTCACTATTTTGAATGGCTTCGGTCGCTACCAGCCCTGTCATCGGTAAATTCTTAGGATTTTTTGGGAAAATCATTAGAATTTCCTCTGATTTCTTTCCTTGGAAATTTCCGGAAGTTTCTCGAAAAGTTCTTTGGTGTTCTTGAAAATTTCTTCGGATTTTCCTCGGGATTTTTTTCGGAATTTCCTCAGGAAAATCTTTTTTTTTTCCAAGGGAGATACATTTAAGTTACCTCGGAAAAATCTTCTCAGTAAATTTTTCAATGTTTCACCTGCAAACTATTTAAAATTTTCTCAAAAAAATTGTGGAATTTCCAAGGAACATTCTCCGGAGTATCCTTGGGAAATTCTTTGGAATATGTTTAAGAAATTCTATGGAGTTTCCTTGGGAAAGTCTTAAGAATTATCTTGAGAAAATCTTTCTCGGGAAAATATTCGAAAATATTCTATGGAAAGTTCTTTGGAATTTTCGCCTGATTTTTTTTTAATTTTCTCTGGACATTTCTTGGACTTTTTCTTTGGATCTTCCTGAGGAAAATAACGGGAAATTCGTCGGTACTTCTTGAGGAAAAAACTTTGGAATTTCCTCTGAAAATTCTTCCCAATTTCTTCGAGAAAACCTTCAGAATCTCTCCAGGAAAATTTTCAAATTTCGTAAAATTTTACGGAATATCCTCAGGAAAATCCTCGGATTATCCTCGAAAAAATCTTCTCGGTATAATCTTCGATGTTCCATCTGCAAATTATTAAAATTTTCCCATTAAAATCTTCGGAATATTCTAAGTTTTCGCCCTTCTCGTACAACAAAATTTCACTCCAAGGACGAACTTCTTATAGAAGGCCCGTAGATCCATAGTGTCATATACCAATTAAATCAGCTCGACGAGCCGAGCAAATGTCTTTGGGTTTTTTTTTGGAGACTCCACGGAAAAATCTTCGAAATTTTCTCATGATTTTTTTTTAATTTCTTCGGAAAATTCTTCGGAGTTTCCTTTGGAGTTCCTCGAGAAATTGTTAGGAATTTCCCCAGGAAAATCTTCAAAGCTCGGGAAAGTCGTAGGATTCTTCTCGGGAAATTTTTCGGAATTTCTCAAATTTCTCAAAAAAGTGAGGGGTTTCCCCGCAAACGGAAATTCTTCAATTTTTCTTAGGGTCTTTAGAGTTTCCATGAGCATGAGCATGAGCATGATTGACCGCCCACGGTTGCTACTCCGTTATTGCCAGGTCAGCTGTAATTACACAGAGAACCAACAGATGATGTTTGGGACTAACATCATCTTCAATGTGTAAAAACTGGTGACCTTAAAATAAGCAATACCAGCGCCGGCCGTGTCCGAATGCAGGTCAATTAAGGAATGGGTAGGAAAATGTTGACATGATTCTCGCTTTGATAGAAGCCGACGAGTCATCTGCACTTCCACGAGAAATCATTGGGATGTTGGATATATGGGGTAGGGACTGTGGCAGGGTTCGTTTTGGTAAACGGTATGCCGTGTATAACGTGTAGTTTGGTCGATGGAAATAAAACTCATCATTTTATTTAAAGGGAGCACAAAGCAGAACAAAATTCCGGTGACCGGCCGATCGTTCTGCTTACCGAAGAAAACATGTCTGAGCGCGATCTAAAATTTTATTTTCTAATTTATTTATTCACCCGCACAAAACAAAACTAAATTTTGATGACCTGAAGAAAATTGATCTTCTCAATCGGTGACCAATGAATAACAAACTCGCAAGGCGGGATTTTCTATGTAAATTGAAATTCATTAATTTTCTTTTCCATATGTTAATTTTCCTTATCTAATCTCGCTGTGGTTATTTAAGGAACTGCAGATTGAAAAAAATGAGTAGCTTACTTCTATGCTGGCCCATCGAAAAGTCCTTCGCTTTTCTATGATTGTGGAACAAATCCGAGTAAATACTGTTTCTAATGCCTGAGTATATGCAAATCTACCACAAATCATTTCAAAATAGAGCCCTCTTAATTTTAAAATCTATCTCTAGTCTTTTTGACGTTGCGAAATGTGTTCAAAATAACGCTAAATGTTTCAAATTCTCATGCGAATGAAAACTACCGAGTTTTTACCAGCTAATAATTTAAGTTGAGATTTGCATGATTTTTAATACTGTACAATTTAACTCTTGGATTGTAGCAATTGAGAAGACATATCATAAATAAACATATTTTGACTAAGCGATTTCTTGAAACTAATGTTTTAATTAGAAGTTATAAAAAATATTATTTATTAATTATTTTTCCATTCGTAATGCTCCTTTCAATGGAATATCGAATACTGGGATTATCAGGTCGTACCTTCATAATTAAAGTAATAAAGTAAGATTAATGAATACATGAAATACAATATACTATGTAATGTGTTTATAGTAGCTTTGGTGTTAGTATATCAAGCTAATTATAACAAAAAAAACAATAATAAAGATCAAATAAAACCTGGAATGAAGTCATATACATTGTCATTAGAATGTCCCAATTGAAATGCCATTTTATATAATCTTTGTGCCTGCTGCTCCAACTATTGATTTACTGTTAGTAGTCTTTTAAACAATTTTTTGTAGACAATCTAATGAAATGTCTTGGTACCCTATATAATATAACTGGAACACCAAAAACATTGTGTTTGGAGTCGATAGACGACCGACAATCAAACCGAGTGATAACTCGCGTATGAATTATAAAGAAACGGACTTACCGATGTATCAATACCGTATCAAACCTTCGTTCCTTTTGTGGCCATCGGTATACGTTCCAACTCCAAGTTTGAATCGACTATCACGCTCATCTTAAGCTGCTACTAACGACTTGTAAAACTGGCAGGAACCACTCAGCAATTTCAGTTGATGGAAAAACTTCGCAATCCGAGTAAAGAGATTCTTCCGACACTGTATCATTTCTTGAAGAAGTGTGAAACGATTTTTTTTAACTTTTCTTCATGATTCAATTTTTCAGAACACTTCAATTTAAGATGACGGGGAGTACAAAAACATATTTCTAGACCAACATTTGAAAAGGGCGTAACAGCCAAAATGTATCCTTTCTGATTCTTTGTCGATGTACATAGTTATGTATGTAGACGAGGAACAAGAAACAATAAATTTTGGCTGTTTCGCCCTTTTCATATGTTGGTCTAGATTTTTTCCTTAGGATAAATTTTTGACGTGCGAAAATTGATTCCATCCGTTTTTGAGCACGGCTTACTCAGATCTCCATAGGGTCTTAGAGTTTCCATGAGAGAAATTTTTGAATTTTCTAGGGTAGTTCTTCGGAATTTCTTTCTAAAAATTGTTTCGCAGGAAACTCGGGAATTTTCTCTGAAAGTTGGAAAATTGTTTGAAATATGCTTAATCTATTTTTTTGGAAATTCCTCGGTAAATTCATCGAATTTTTCTCGAAAAGTTCTTAAAATTTACTTAGGGTAATTCTTCAGAATTTCCACGGGAAAGTCATCGGAATTGTTTAGGTAAAATTTTCGAAATTTTCTCAAAAAAATCTCCAGAATTTCTTCAGGTTTTCCTTTGATTTTTTCTTCTAAAATTTCCTCAGGAAAATCTGTGGATTCCTTAAAAAAAAAATTACTGGGAAAATTCTTTAGGGTTTCGTCGGGAAATTCTGCGGATTTTCCTAGGGAGGTTCTTTATTTTTCCTCGGGAAATTATTCAGAATTTCTTAGGAAAAATCTTCGGATTTTTTTCGTAAAGCTCTTCTGAACTCTTTCGCAAAATTTTTCTGCATTTTTCTGGGAAAATGTTCTGAGTTTCCTTCGCATCCTTTTTCAATTTCCTCAGGAATACTTTTGGTTTTCATGGAAGAGCTTCCTCCGAAAATTCTTCGGATTTTTATCGTTGAGTTCTTTAGTGTTTCATTTGTGAAAACTTGGGAATTTTCTCATGAAAATCTCTGGTATTTCCCTAGGAAATATTTCTAAAAAATCTACGGAATTTTCTCGGATATTTCTTCGGGAGAATCTTTGGAATTCCCTCAGGAAATTCTTTGGACTTCGGAAATTCTACGAAATTTTCTTGAAAAAATAGGGAATTTTTTTCTTAGAGGAATTCTTCGGTAAAATCTTTAGAAATTCATCGAAATTTATCGGTGGGAATCATCGGGTTAAGGGAAATGCTTCGATTTTTTTTTTGGAATTACCTCAGGAAAATCTTTGAATTTCCTAGAAAAATTCTTCTGAGTTTCCTTGCAAAATTCTTGGAATTTCCTTGGAAAAATAGGATTTTTTTGGAAAATTATTTGGAATTTTTTTGGAAAAGGTTCCTCGGAAAGTTTTTTTTATTGGCATTACATCCCCACCATCCCCACACTGGGACAGAGCCGCCTCGCAGCTTAGTGTTCATTAAGCACTTCCACAGTTATTAACCGCGAGGTTTCTAAGCCAGGTTACCATTTTTGCAGTTGTATATCATGAGGCTAGCACGATTATACTTTTATGCCCAGGAAAGTCGAGACAATTTGCAATCCGAAAATTGCCTAGACCGGCACCGGGAATCGAACCCAGCCACCCTCAGCATGGTCTTGCTTTGTAGCCGCGCGTCTTACCGCACGGCTAAGGAGGGCCCTTGGAAAGTTATTTGGTGTTTTATTGTGAAATTCTTAGGAATCATCTCCAGAATTTCTTCGGAGTTTCCTAAAAAAATATTTCGTATTTTCGTCGGAAAAATCTTCGGAATTTGGTTGGAATATCCTCAAGGAATTTTACTGAGTTTCGTTGGAAAATTCTTCAGAAATTTCTTGGAAAATTTTTTGAGTTTTTTCGCAGAAAATTGTTTGGAATTTTCCTTGGAAAATTTTTGATTTTCCTCGGGAAATTCTTTGGAGTTTCCTCTGAAAAGTCTCCAGAGTTTCCCGAAAAATTCGCTCGTAAAATTCTTCGGATTTTTCCTTGATTTTTTTTTTCTAAATTTCCTCGGGAAAGCATTCTGAATTTTCTCTGGAAAATCTTCGCCATTTCCTTGGAAAATTCTTGGGGTTTATCTCGGAAAATCTTTGGAATTGCCATTGGAAATTGTTCAAAGTTTTTCAGGAAAACCTTCGAATTTTTCTCAGTTTTTTTTTCTAAATTACTCTTGAAATTTCTCAGAACTTTCTCGAGGCAAATGCGTCGTAATTACCTCGGAAATTGTTTTAATTTTCCTTGGGAAATTCTTAGAATTTCCCTTGGAAACTCTTCGGAATTTCTCTTGTGAAAACTCTTGTGAAGTTCTGCGTATTTGTTCTTCATTTTTTTCTGAAGCCTTTCCGGGATCCTCGAATTTTGGGAAATTATTTTAAAAAAATCTAATATAATCTTTATAATCTTAATAATCTTTAAAATCTTCTCGTAAAGTGCTTCGGAGTTTTCTTTGAAAAAATCTTCAGAATTTTTCGTGACATCCAGATCCACGAAAAATTATCTCGGCATAACTTTTGGAATTTATTTAATAATTTTCTCTGAAAATATCTTCGGACTTTGCTCGAAAAAATCTTTGGAACTTCCTTGTAACATTCTTTGGGATTTCTTTAAAATTCCCTCGGTAAAATATTTGTAATTTCCTCTGGCAAGTTTTCGGAGTTTCCACAGAAAAAATCGTCCGAGTTTTCTTTGGGGATTTCTTCAGAATTTCCTGGAAAACTCTTCGGTGTTATCCTAGGAAAGGAGTGTTCTCGTGATTTGTTTAAGTTACCTAGAGAAATTCTTTTGAATTTCCTCCGGAATTTCTTCAATATTTCCCAGGTATTTTCTTTATTTCCATGTTTTTCTTAGCATTGCTTATGAAAAAACAATGAAATTTTAAATAATTTTGCTAGAGTATACATAACTCTAGCAAAATTATTTGGAATTTCATTGTTTTTGTTTCGGAAACCAACCGTCCTACTGTAAAGTAAATGCCTGATGAGGCAGCATCTGGATGTACGGATCACCCTTCGAGAATTTTCTGTGACACTGTCTAATCTGCCAAGGGTGTCTCGGTTGGTTTAGTTGAGAACCTGGATGATAATGTCTGGTTCTATTTGACAAAAATACCTCCCGAACTTTTAGAAACCGTCGTTCAAAATCTCGCTAAGGAGTACCTGCAGACGTATGTCATCGTGACCAAATCTCTAGTCCCGAGAGCCTTTGACGATGTCGTCCATATCGTTCAAAGTTGGAGTTCACAATGATCTCAAATCGAAGGCGATGCAACCGAGCACCAGCAATACAATTCCGGGAGATCATAGACCATGACGCCATTTTCTTACATTATGACGCCATTTTCTTACATTATAAACCAACGCCGCTTTTCGATGCGGGAACGACCTCATTATCTCTTTTCCATCATCCACCTAGCCAATAAATGTCGACTCGAACGTTGCCTATGATCCAATAGAATCTGCGAACACCTCTTCGCACTATCTTACTATTAGAATATTCGCGGTATTCACACTAAAATGCATGAGCTGTTTTTGTAGTTATGACATCGTGGAACTTATGGAAAAAATCCGTATTCGCTCCCCTTCATTCTATATTCCGATTCGACAGAAGCTCAGCAACAAGTGAACTTGAAAACTGTGACCTAGAGTAAGCTGCATTCCGAGTAAAATGGCAAAAGTTGTCAATCTACAACTGAAATTATTTTCTATGACTTAATTTGCTGTCTGCATTATGTTCATCACACCCTTCTGCAATTCAGCAGTTGCATATGTCTGTTTCGGATTCCGACTGAATCGTCATTGTAAGGGAGATCCTCAGCTCATCGGAGAGATCGACAAAGATTTAAAAAATTCAGCTACCGTGTAGCTGGTGACAATAACCTGCTCTATGATATCTCACGACGGCTGAGTGCAGCAAGGATGAATCCTAGCATGTCAGTGAAAGTCGCAACAGGTTAGTTATCAGCTGAAACGTTGCTTTGAGCTCCTTAAGCAACTTCTTCAAGTTTCGTCGGCAAGTGTGCAACGTATTACCCGCGTCAACTGCGAGCCCATCACTGTAGGAGATTGAAACAGCCATTCGATGAAATCCTAAAAGCCTCCCGGTGACATGCAGACATACATGCAGAGTCTTGTGTTCTATCTCCGCTACTGTTCGTCATCGTAATCGATGAGACTTTGGTAAATGCGATTGATCGTGTACCAAGCCGTGGACTGCTCTTGCAACCTAGTTCTATGGAACATCTAAACGACTTCGATTTGGCTGATAATATTGCTCTACTAGTGCAACGGCGCCTCTGACATTCAAAGTAAGCTGAAATATCTGACCGAACGCTCCTCTATGGCGAGTCTGACCATTAACGGCATCAAGAAAAACCCCTCCAACTTTACGGTAGCTGAGCAAGCAGTGCGTGGAGAACGTCGTGCTGCTCACATTGAAGTAGGGGAAAAGACGGCTTTGGCAGGTTTTGTTCTATTATTGCCAGGGGTGTTTTTATGACTGATTATTTGACTCAAATTTGGCCTAGACATTCTTTGCATATCAAAGAGTATTGTGGCCAAGTTTCATAAAATTTGGTCGACAAAAACCCCCCTGACAATAATAAAATAAAACCTGCCAAAGCCGTCTTTTCCCCTATGTCATGAAAATCGAAATTTACTATATTTTGACAAAAAAACATCCTTACTCACGCCTCTCAAGGAAAAAAAAATTAGCATCCCAAAAAAATAACTCAAAAATACGGTGCAACTAAATGAGATAGGTTTAAAAAAATCCGTTAGAGATTTGTGGAAATTGGTCAAAAGACACCTGAGAATCAGCTGTTTGAAAATTTAGTTCCCATGAATTTCGGATCATGGTCTCCATTAGCCAAAAATGAAGGAGCTATCAGTTTATGAAAATGTCGCTGTACACAAGACGAATGTTTTGTTTGTGGCAAGATTCGTCTTCTTGATTTATATTCACTTTCGAAACATAGATTAATGGAGAGTGCACACTGCACAGCAATGAATGTGATTAGATTTTTTTTTTAAATTTTTCGTTTATTTGATAAGCTCATTTGCCATTGGGCGTTACGCAGCCTAAACTTTTAATATTTTTTAACAATGGTAATAAAGTGAACTCTCTCTAACTCGATGTTCTGTAACTCGATATATTTTCTTACTCGAAGAAATTCAAAGTCCCTTGAATTTCGCATACTGCGTTACCTCCGTAAGTCGATACCTCCTTTACTCGATATTCTCTTCGTCGAAGTAATTTCCCAAAGCATTTTCACCTCGCTAACTCGATGTTGTCAGAATCAGATCACATGCACAATATATACGATGTCGGGCCATTTGGCCGAATGTCGTTTGTTCGAAAGCCGTTTGGTCGAAATGTTGAAAAACTTATATTGTGAGTAATGAGTAGTAGGAATTGCATGAAGTGCGCAGCGAGTAGTGAGAAATTTCGACATTTCGTACATCTCATCATAGCAAATAGGAAGTGAATAAAAAGTGATAATTGAAACGTGAGAAGTGAAAAGTAGAAATCAAAAAGTGAAAACGTAAAAGTGAGAAATTTGAGAAGTGAGAATTGTGTAGTGAGAAGTGGTAAAAAATGAGACATGAAAAGTAAGAAGTGAGAAGCGAAAAGTTAAAAGTGAGAAGAGACAAATTCGATGTAAGAATTGATAAATTCGAAGTGAGGAACAAAAGTAAAACGGGAAAAGTAAATTGTGAAAAGTGAAAAATAAGAAGTAAGAATTATGAAGTAAGATTTGAGACATGAGTAGTTAGAAATGAGAAATTTGAGAAGTGCGAACTGTGGAGTGAGGAGTGAGATGTGAGAAGTGAAAGTAAAAAATGAGAAGTGAAAAGTAAGACATCAGAAGTGAGCAGTAAAAGGTTCAATATTAGAGGTGAGAAGTGACAAATTCGAAGCGAGAATTGTGAAGTGAGATGTAAGAAATGAAAAGTGAGAAAAGAAAAGCATAAAGCTAAAAGATTATTGTGAAAAGTGACAAATGAGAAGGAAGAAGCGTGAAGTAAAAAGTTAGAATTGAGAAGTGGAAAGTGAGAGATCAGACGTAAGAAGTGAAAAATTTGAGAAGTGAGAGGTAAAAGTGAGAAGTGAAGGTAAAAAATAAGAATAGAAAAGTAAAAAGTAAGAATCGAGAAGTAAAAAGTGAGGAATTCGAAGTGAGAATTGCGAAATGAGAAGTGAAAAGTGAGAAGGGAGAAGTGAGGAGCAAAAAGTGCGAAGTGAATGGTGAGAAATGGGAAGTTCAAAGTGAGTAGTGAGAAGGTAAAAGTGAAAACAGTGAAGTAAGAGGACCAGGCAGTGAAAAGTGAAAAGTGAGGTGAAAATTTGAATTTTCCTTCTCCTGTCTTCCTGCTTTCCTTGAGAAAATTCGTAAAGTAAGAGCTGCGAAGTGAGAAGGGAAAAGTGAGAACTGGAAGGTAAGAAGTTGAAAGTGAGAAGTGCTGATTCCGAACATTTCATTTTTCACTTCTCAATTTTCACTATTTATTTTGAACATCTCACTCCTCACTTAATAAGAAAATCAGTTTTAACTATTCGGTCAAACGACATTCGGCCAAATATGAATGTGTTCTCTATCTCGAAACCTCCCTAACTCGATGGTCCCTTCAATATCGAGTAAGGGAGAGTTCACTGTATTACAGTTATCAAGACTTATATTAGAGTTAGTTAGGGTAACCGACGTACTCGCGGCTGACTCGAGATTAAGGATTACAAATATAGGGAAAGGAAGGGTTTTTGGGAATCTTAATATATTAAATTATTGTTGACGATGTTGACTTGTTTTGCTGTTCAAGATTGACGTCGATCTGCAAAGAAAGACAAACAAACAAAAACTACGGGACAACGAAAAGAAGGAGCTTTAGTCAACTCAGGAATCTATGACAAAAGGGCGAAAGACAAAAGGTCGAAAAGACAAAAGGTCGAAAAGACAAAAGGTCGAAAGGACAAAAGGTCGAAAAGACAAAACGTCGAAAGGGACAGAAGGTCGAAAGGCGCAGAAGGCTGAAATGAAGAATAGATCGAAAACGACGAAAGGTCGATAAAGAACAAGTTGATAACAAGTTGGGTGTATTTCAAAGGAATTAATTAAATGCATTTAATTAATTCCTTTGCAATCAAAGTTGAAGAATGAGTAATTTTCAAAGAAGGAGTAATTTCTTTTAAATAAACTTTTATTGCGCGAAACAGAGTTGTCCTATACAGTTGGCGAAAACAATGCTCTTTTATTTTTTCACTATTTTGAACAATTAGAAACAATCATTCGATGAGTGCAAATAATAGATGGATATCTAAGTTCTAAATGTCACTTTAATCTGTCAGCACGCGACGAAAATACACCGGTTTGTAATACACGCCGGTGTATTTGATGTGCGGCGTGCGCCATTTTGAGAGAACGAAGTTACATTTAGAAAACTCAAACATCCATCTATTAGTTGTACTCACTGAATGCATTTCATTTAATTGTTAAAAATTGTGAAAAAAGAGCAGAGTTTTTGCCAATTGTGTAGAGCAACTCTGGTACGAGATTGATTCTCTCCGTTTAAGTTTCTTGTTTTTTCGACCTTTTGTTACCTTTTGACTTTTTGGTCTTATTGATTTTCTGTTTCTTTCGACCTTTTGTCCCGTTCGACGTTTTGTCCTTTCGACCTTTTGTCCATTTCGACCTTTTGTCCATTTCGACCTTTTGTCCTTTTCGACCATTTGTCCCTTCGAGCTATTGTCCCTTCGACCTTTTGTCCTTTCGACCTTTTGTCCCCAACCCAGTACAGAGATTGTTTTCCGAAAGCCCAATCCGGAATGTATACCCATTTAGCGAGTAATTATTGGACATCAGTCGACATATGGTTCGAACAAAATCACGTCCCTTATTCAAACCTTTGAACCATGGTCTCTTCGATACCTGCGGGTCAATGTCTACATAGAAGTTAGAAAAAAGGACCACATGAGGCCTGGTTGAGACTCAGAAAAATTCATACGCTTCTCTGACAACAAATTGTACAAATAGTTGCTCAAAATTGGCGACAATCCACGCGCGTGGAGTTTGTCGGGCAAGATATCGACACGAACTGAATCAAAAGCCCCCTTAATGTCTAAAAATACAGAGCCCATTAGGTTTTTATAAGAGAAGGTGAGTTGAATTTCCGAAGTAAGCAACGCAAGACAGTCATTCGTTCCTTTGCCTCTCCGGAAACCAAATTGTGTATCTGACAACAAACCATTAGACTCAACCCATTCGTCGAGCCGACGGAGAAGCATCTTCTCTAACAGCTTCCGAAGACACGATAGCATCGCGATAGGACGATACGAATTACAATCGGACGCGGGTTTTTCAGGCTTTTGAATGGCTTTGACTCGCACCTTCCTCCAATCATCCGGAACAATATTTATTTCCAAGAATTGGTTGAATAGGTTCAATAAGCGCCTCTTCGCAACGTCGGGGAGGTTTTTGAGCAAATTAAATCTGATTCTATCTATCCCTGGAGCAAAATTGTTACATGAAAGAAGAGCGTGTGAGAATTCAACCATCGAAAAGGGCCGATCCATGTCACCATCACGCTGTCAGCTGAAGTGACCCGAAGCTTTCGCTCCACTGGAACGGAATCTGGATAGACTTTCTTAGCGAAATCGAATATCCACTGTGTTAAACTTTCACGATCCTCCTTAACCGACGACGCGTTAAGCATTATTCTCC
Source organism: Armigeres subalbatus (assembly GCF_024139115.2). NCBI lineage: Eukaryota > Metazoa > Arthropoda > Insecta > Diptera > Culicidae > Armigeres > Armigeres subalbatus. Next base: position 220,216,167 of record NC_085141.1, on the reverse strand, counting down.
CGACAGACCAAAGTGGCTTTATTGAGGTCTCACGCGAGAGACCCTGGACGAAGAGCCTCCAGTAACCGCTTTTCTTCGCCTCAACTAGCAACTTGAACTGCTCCTGAAGCGAAGTACGCTTATGAAGAGATATATAATGTCTCCAAATGATTGTTATATTTAGTATCGCCAATCCGAAGGTGCTGGGTTGATTCTTTTCCCGGTCCAGGATGTCTAGTTGTATGGGGAGGTTATCGAGTTATGGAGATGACATATTAATATTTGGGAAACATGGAACATATCATGAAACTGATTTGGTTACAGAATCTCAAATAAGACTGAATTTGGTTGTACATAAATCACAGAAATTCATCTCTGACAAATGTATTACTCAGGTGTGAACTCTTTTCAGATGAGTCGCATCGTTTCCCTCTTTTCCCAAAAAACATTCCAAAAAAGCGGTAAACACACAATGATTGAAATGAATGAATCGTTTCATGAACGATTTTTTGTTGGATCTTCCAAAGATAGGTTATTCCTGAAGAAGGTCTTAAATACGAACCGAAACGTCGGAATAAGAACATTATAGTTCGTTTGATACAATAATAAGACTGCTAAGCCAAGAAAACATTACGTATTGGTAAGTTTCAACTTGCGCTTGATTTGAATCCTTGAGATTAATTATTGCACGTATTTTCTTAATACCGTTCTGAAGGAAGCAGAGGAAGAATCTTTCAAAAGCATATCTAATGGGACCGACGAAAAAATGTCTTTATCACCCCCTGTCTTGGACAAAGAAATGTATTTTTCAAGTATGCTTTAAATAATAATTTAATTATTAATATAATATCCTTCAGCTGATATGTGTTTCGTAGTGCACGTACGACATTAATACCATTAAATAAAATGGGTGACGATCTGATGGATTATTCATATGTTGTTAAAAATTTGGGTGTTATGGTAGATTAAAACCTGAACAGTTATGCTCAAGTGAACGCATAACAAACGTCTGTGGTGAAGTTTGTAATGCTTTGCACTCCCTAGTTTTGCTGAGACATTGCACTGGTTTGGTTCCTTCATTTAGTTACGGCGATACAATTTTTGGTTAAGTTTTTCAGAAAAAATAAAAATTTAACTTAGTTTTTAATGTTTTTAATAATATGCCTTGAAACAAAAGCTTTCAATTAATAACTGAGGAAATGCTAATAGAATACTAAGTTGGAAAGCAGGCCAGGTTCCAGTTGGAATGTAGAGTCATTGAAGAAGAAGAAGATAATATGCCTTCAATCTTAAAAAATACGACCCTACATAATACTTACGGAATCTAATAGGCTAGATGTACCAGTTGGTATAGGCTATACCACCAGTTGTCGCACTAGTGCTTTATATGCGAAATAGCCAATCAAATCATCACAAAACAAGTTCAGATCGATAATGCATATTCATATGATACGATAACACCTTTGATCTCCCTCAAAACAAGCAAAGCATAATTGTAAAAATTGATTTTGCTTAATTTTTGACGTCCTTTGCACCAGTTGTCGCACTAGTGGTTCCAATTTGGCCAATCCCATAAGAAAATAATAGGATTTGCAAAATAAGGAACCAAAATTAAGAATAGTGCCACAACTGGTGCATGCGTTCCTATTATGGATAAATCAAGTTTGAGGATTATAACAAATTTTATTGTGGTCTTCACAGCTGTTCTAAGGAGCAGGAAGTAAAACCTTTCGCTTGATATATAAAGTTGAGCCGCACGCCTTTTACTTATTTTTTTTAAATAGTTGTTCTTATGCATGGCGACAATTGGTACACCCACCCTACTTGGATGCAATTTTACAAATCACCTCAAGCTCAGAATATGTATTCAAGATCAAAAAAATATATATAACTGTCCTTTAAACTTTATTTTTTATCGTCTCACGAGGGTATTAAACTTTTGTACGACAAGATGTCGCTCCTTTTAAGAGAAATTTTATGCGTTTTAAATCAGTAATTAGAAAGTTGTACATAAAAGCATATGTTCTGCATCATGTGATTATGAAGCGTTAAAGAAAAAAAAAGAAAAAACGGAGTCATGAGTTGATTGAAATAAAATGTTAGTTGAACTGCATAGTCGTTGATGTTACATTCAATTATCAAGGGGGTGAATAACCTTATTTCATGATATTTTAAAAATGGGTCCACAAAACATCCATAGCCGGTTCTCTGACCTACGATCCCCCTACAGTGAGGAAGTTGTCCATGAATCACATCGATCACCTTTTAAGGCATGGCTCAGAGAAAGTTAAACCAACAGAGCGATGTCAAAAAGGTGTTTCGGCAAGATTTATGAGACACATGAAACTTTCATCGTCATCGACACCCACACCAGAAATCTTCCACTCGACTCTTACACGTCTTCAAATGGTGCGATGTCGTCGATTTCCATAAAGAGACTGCCCCCCAATCAGGTAAAATAAAAATTTACAATCCCCCCGCTCCGAATGGAATCACTCATTCAACGATCCGCAACAACCCCTACATTTCTTTGTTTGGGCGATAACCAAGAGGAAAAGTGAAGACATCTTTCCATCCGAAAATCGCCGGTTTGAACTTGGCCACCGGAGCGGAACAAACAATCGCACAGCGATGACGACGACCAAAGGGGGGCATTTTCTCGCATTTTCGCAACAAAGAAATTGATCGTCGGTGGGAATGTCGGAAGCGAGATAATGGCAACAGACTGGAAAAAAGGAGTAATGGGGAGATTGGTATAAATATTAGGAGTGTCTGAACTTTGCGGAAATTTTCAAAGCATCTCAAGCTGTGGATTTAGTACAAATGGCGCATATTTAGTTGATCTTCAAATTTCAATATTTTATACAATAGCGCAACATATGAATATCTCAAAATAATTAAAGTGAGAACAGAAGTGTATAATGAGAAGAGAGATCAAAAACCCATGTAAATGTAATAAATGAAGTTCCTTCTATTGGGTGGAATGCTTAAGGGTCCCTTTTTTACCTAATCAAGAAATAAATGTCTCTTAAAGCCGACCCAAGATCGGATCTACAACTAAACTACGAGACATTTTTTCCTCGGGCGCGTTCGAACCACCTCCCCCCGCCGGCAATATATGCGAGCACCGAAAATAAAGGTTCGCAAAAGTCATCACCATGACAAAGCCTAGGTACGTCGTCGTTGTGGTCGCTCCGTCAGGATCACGGCCAAAGTCAAGCAACTTTCTCTTTTTCGGACCATATTTTCAAGAGAGAAAGAGCTTCTTGCTGGTAAGGCATCGCTGTCTTTCGTTATTTTGACGGGTCGGCGAGCACACTTGCTGCTGCTGCTGCTATTACCCTCCCTTACCTTGGTTGCGGGGTTTATTTGGCATTATATTTTGCGGGTTCCGGAGCGTGCGTTTTGGAAAAAAAGAGAAAATCGCCAACTATAGTGTGTTTGTTGTTATTTTGGGGTAGGCAGACAAATACCCTACACTTGAACTTTTACGGCTTTTTGGCGATGAACGCTCCACCGCCTCACCGCAACCTCCTTACTGTGCGTATTTCATGATGGTATGATCCGAAGAAGTCGATTGTACTCATTGTCCCGGTGTGTGGGAATGGAGAGAATATTTTCTTAAATAGTCTTCTTCTCATCGTTGGAGTAAATTTGTCTTCTTCTGTCTGGATGCTACTCCTTTCTCTTTGGATTTTTAATATCACGTTACACTGTCTGGTTTAGCATTTTCTTTTTCATACGCATTCAGATCCGGGTTGGTAATGAAGGTGAAATTATTTTTTTCATTTTTTTTTTAACTTTATCGTTCTAGTGGACTTCCAACCAACAGTGGACCCTTCAGCCATTTTTGCATTATTACAGCATGATACACACATTTTTATATGAAATACATTTTAATGATTTGATCACATGCATTGGTAATGCATAGAAAGTAAAAATAGATGATTTTTTACAATTTTATAAAAAAAACACAAGACTGACTATAGGAATAATTTGGGGGTCCATAATAGGGAAGCAATTAGCTATTGTGGATCCTCATGGGATCCATTACAGGACCAATACAATTAGACTTTGAAATGTTAATTTCAACAAATAACGTCGTGTATTTGAGTGGTTTATGAAGGGGAGATGCAGAACTTGATATTAGATATCACGTGAATTTAATATGTTGAAAATTTCCACTTCTTATGGCAGGATGAGCAAAATTTCGCTACTAGGGGATCCACTATTGAGCATTTTAGGGAAGATCCATAATGCTGTCAGAATTCAATGATTTTTCTCACATGTTTCTTCATCTGTGACTGTGTATTCGAATAAAAATCAAATTACAAATAACCAAGGAACTTATATACATAAGCTCCCACAGTTTGGGGTGTATAGATCACTTAAACGTTAAGCATATTTTTCACGTCTCAAAAACCAATGCAGTCGATTTTCCACATTTTGATATTGACGGAACCATAGACAGAAAAATAGGGTTTTACTGATCCGAATAATCATCGCCAAAATAAGATAATCGTGCAAAATTACTCTGTGCATTAAAGATTTCGAATTCATTTTACGAATCCTAACACGGTGGCTAAAATTCCCCGGAATGCCAATATCAATCATAACATCAGAAAGAGAGTCCGCATATAAAAAAGATTTCGATTCGTAGAAGATTATTTTAAGCATTTGAAACTCCTGAATTAGCTTGAGCAATTGCTAAATCATACTGAGATCATGACTGCTGGAGATTTTTGAAGCGCATGAACACGACACGATGAAATTAGTAGGCGATGAAATTGTTGGAAGTACAGAACTAATGGAGGAAATAACTGTTAGGGTCCAATTTTCAAAAATGTTAGCATAGAAACAATGTAGTTGCACTCCAGTCATTGGTGGTTTTTCACACAGTTTATTATTTCGTGTACTAATAATATTTTTATGTTCCTATTTTTTATGGTTCAGATAAACAAAAAGAAAGATTTGTTTTATTTTTCCTTACCAGTTCTAAAATTTGTCATGAAAAAGGTAAAGTGTAGGCTACTTGGGGGCCGTACACTAATTACGTAAGCATTTTTTCAGGGTTTTTAACCCTACCTCCCCCCAAGTAAGATTTTTCCCATACAAATTATTTTTTATTCATATGAATCGTAAGAAAATGGCAGACCCCCCTCCCCCCATAAGTGCTTACGTAATTAGTGTACGATCCCTTGTGATAATATTTCTGCTTATATTTCTAGACCAACATTTGAAAAGGGCGTAACAGCCAAAATTTATTCCTTCTGATTCTTCGTCTACATATATAGCTATATATGTGGAAGAAGAATCAGAAGGAATAAATTTTGGCTGTTACGCCCTTTTCAAATGTTGGTCAAGATTTATTGTTATCATGGATGGTTTCAATGATAAAAGAAATTGAACATGTCTGGATCAAAGCATGTTTATTATTATTTATTCAGCCTAAGGCCGATGTGGCCTCTGCAATAACAGTCGTGTCTATTATTCAGTACGGTCCATGGCTGTACGTCGCCAGCCAAGCAGTCTACGGAGGCTGCGTAAATCGACCTCCATCTGATCGATCCACCTTGCTCGCTGCGCAATTCGTCTTTTTGTGTCCGTCGGTTCGTTGTCGAGAATCATTTTCACCGGATTACTGTCCAACATACTGGTTACATGTCCGGTCCACCGCAGTCTTGCGATCTTCGCGATGTGAACGATGGCTGCTTCTCTCAACAGCTGATGCAACTCGTGGTTTATTCGCTTTACCGATGTACCGTCTGCCATATGCATTTCACCATTGATGGTACGCAGCACTTTCCATTCCAAGATTCCAAGTGCGCGTTGGTTCTCCACGAGCATCGTCCAGCTCTTGTATCCGCAGAGGACTCCCGGTGTAATGAGCGTTTTGCAGCTAGTCAGTTTGGTGCGGTTGCGAACTCTATTCGAACGGAGTTCCGAAGTCTTGCGGAGTTCAAAGTACGTTCGATTTACTGCCATGATGCGTCCCCGAATCTCTCTGCTGCTATCGTTATCGGAGCTCACCAGCGAGCCCAAGTACACGACGTCTTCAACCACCTCGATTTCGTCACCATTGATGAAAACTCGTGGTAGCTTTCAATGTTCTCTGTTGAGCCTTTTCCTTTTCCATTCCTTTTCAACGTCTTAGTCTTGACTAGTCCAATCTGCTTAGCTTCCCTTTTCAGTCTGATGTAGGCTTCCTCCATCTTCTGAAAGTTACATCTCCCTTTTTAAAGATGGGTAGCAGAATAAAATTTGCATGAAGAATTAGAAAATTTCCATAAAAAAATAGAAAATTGTCAATAAGGAAATCAGGGTTTGAGTAATAAATAAATATAAAATTTCCACGAGTAATGCAAAATTTCCATAAACAATTGAGAATTTTACACAAAACAAAAATTATTATTAACTTTTAAAAGCAAAAATTGTTATTATAAAAGAGAATTTTCCATAAATAAATGAAAATATTCCACTGAACAAAAAAAATCCAACCTTAAATCAATAAAAAGCGATAAAATAAAAAAATATTTTTTTTTTTATTGATTTTTTTGTGGATAGTTTTTGATAGTTTATTGTGTCAAAAAATATTTACTTTGTGAAAAATTTTGTAATTGTTTATTGATAATATGCAGTTATTTTTGGAAATTTTGTATTTTGTTCTGTGGAATATTTTGATTTCTTTATGGAAAATTATATAATTTTATAATTACAATTTTTGCTTTTAAAAGTGCTTATTTATTTGGGTTTTGTGGAAAATTCTCAATTGTTTGTGGAAATTTTGCATTTCTTGTGGATCATTCATGTTTACTAATTCCTATTTCTTTATGATTTTTTTATATTTTTGCCTTTCTCGTATACTAAGTATACGGTAAAGGCTATATGATCGCTCCAAAAACAAACTTTTTATAGAAGGCCCGGAGACCCATAGTGTTATATACCAATCGACTCAGTTCGACGAATTGAGGTGATGTCTGTGTGTGTGTGTATGTGTGTGTGTGTATGTGTGTGTGTATGTGTGTGTGTGTGTGCGCAAAACTACTCAACAAAATGTCACTCATTTTTCGGGCACTTATCCTCAACCGATTTGCTCGCAACAAGTTGCATTGGACGCAGAATCCTGTCCCATTGTTTCCTATTTGAAATTGGCCAGATCGGACTATGGGATCGAGAGTTATGGCCAAAATACAAAATCATACAAAAAAATCGCGTAAAAAATGTCACTCATTTTTAGGGCACTTATCCTCAACCGATTTGCTCGCAACAAGTTGCATTCAACGCAGAATCCTATCCCATTGTTTCCTATTTGAAATTGGCCAGATCGAACTATGGGATCGAAAGTTATGGCCAAAATACAAAATCCTACGAAAAAATCGCGTATAAAATGTCACTCATTTTTCGGGCACTTATCCTCAACCGATTTGCTCGCAACAAGTTGCATTCGACGCAGAATCCTGTCCCATTGTTTCCTATTTGAAATTGGCCAGATCGGACTATGGGATCGAGAGTTATGGCCAAAATACAAAATCATACAAAAAAATCGCGTAAAAAATGTCACTCATTTTTCGGACACTTATCCTCAACCGATTTGCTCGCAACAAGTTGCATTCGACGCAGAATCCTGTCCCATTGTTTCCTATTTGAAATTGGCCAGATCGGATTATGGGATCGAGAGTTATGGCCAAAATACAAATTCATACGAAAAAATCGCGTAAAAAATGTCACTCATTTTTCGGACACTTATCCTCAACCGATTTGCTCGCAACAAGTTGCATTCGACGCAGAATCCTGTCCCATTGTTTCCTATTTGAAATTGGCCAGATCGGACTATGGGACCAAAGTTATGGCCAAAATACAAATTCATACAAAAAAATCGCGTAAAAAATGTCACTCGTTTTTCGGGCACTTATCCTCAACCGATTTGCTCGCAACAAGTTGCATTCGACGCAGAATCCTGTCCCATTGTTTCCTATTTGAAATTGGCCAGATCGAACTATGGGATCGAGAGTTATGGCCAAAATACAAAATCATACAAAAAAATCGCGTAAAAAATGTCACTCATTTTTCGGGCACTTATCCTCAACCGATTTGCTCGCAACAAGTTGCATTCGACGCAGAATCCTGTCCCATTGTTTCCTATTTGAAATTGGCCAGATCGGACTATGGGACCAAAGTTATGGCCAAAATACAAATTCATACAAAAAAATCGCGTAAAAAATGTCACTCATTTTTCGGACACTTATCCTCAACCGATTTGCTTGCAACAAGTCGCATTCGACGCAGAATCCTGTCCCATTGTTTTCTATTTGAAATTGGCCAGATCGGACTATGGGACCAAAGTTATGGCCAAAATACAAATTCATACAAAAAAATCGCGTAAAAAATGTCACTCATTTTTCGGACACTTATCCTCAACCGATTTGCTCGCAACAAGTTGCATTCGACGCAGAATCCTGTCCCATTGTTTCCTATTTGAAATTGGCCAGATCGGACTATGGGATCGAGAGTTATGGCCAAAATACAAATTCATACGAAAATATTGCGTAAGAAATGTCACTCATTTTTCAGGCACTTATTCTCAACCGATTTGCTCGCAACAAATTGCATTCGACGCAGAATCCTTTCCCATTGTTTCCTATTGAAAATTGGACAGGTCGGACTATGGGATCGGAAGTTATGACCAAAATACCTTTTTTCATAAAATCACAAAAATGTCACCTATTTTTCGGACACCTAACCTTAATCGATTCACACGCAACAAGTTGCATTCGACGCAGAATCCTGTCCCATTGTTTCCTATTGTAAATTGGCTAGATCGGACTATAGGATCGGAAGTTATGGCCGAAACACCATTTTAGCCTTTTTATACGAAAAGGCTGTATGTTCGCTCCAAAAACCAAACTTGTACAGAAGGCTTGGAGAGTTATATACCAATCGATTCAGCTCGACGAACTGAGATGATGTCTCTGTCTCTCCCACTTCATACGGGAGTTTGGCAGAAAGACGGTCATGAGATTTATATCATAACAAATATTGCCCTCCGCTCGCGTGATGGGAATGACATTTTCGTTTTCTTTTGTGTAGTCGGAGCTTCAGTTCAACTAACATCCAAAAGTGATATCCTTAAAATATATGACTGGGTGAAATAAAACAGGGTTATGTACGTCAAAAGATTGGAAAAGGAAACAAAAATGTCGAAATTCTTATTAGCATATTGTAGATCAAGCTGAAAACCGACCCGAGGTCCCGCGAAATCGCATTTACTCGCATTTCCGGATGTTGCAACTGCATCGCGAGTAGTGCGCAACTGTGCCATAGTCGGGCGCCACTCGCGATGCAGTTGCGACATCCGGAAATGGGACAATATATGATTTTCGGTTTTCAACTGGATCTACAATATCTTTGCCATAAATAATCTGATTTTCATAGAAGGACAAAGAAATTTGACTTTTTTACTCCTAGCCACTAGCTCATCTTTTTTCAAGCACACACATTTTACGAAGGTCGAGAAAGGCACCATCACCGCTAGGTGGATTAATCTGGGTTTTTAAGGGGAGTTATCGCGAGCATATTGCAAAAATATGGTGGATTAGAAAATAGTTGGGTGAATTTGTTCTGACCCTAATAGCACACATGTTTCACATACCTTGTGCTGCTCGAGAATGGTAAACCAGCAATGCTTGGGATATAATCATGACTTCAGAGACAAATAAAATAATCGAACTTTATTGATTATGAATTGACTGTACGTGAGTATCGTGAGCTTCAAGATTCGTGTACTTTTCTGATTAAGGATCGAATATACGTTTTAATTATTTCTGTGTCCTATTACTGGGTCTTTTTCAAAATTTTCCCTTTGTAAAACTTGTGGGAAAACCGTCTTGGTGGTCATATGGCTACCGCTTCTGCCTCATACGCAGGAGGTCGTGGGTTCAATCCCATGCCCGTTCCATTCCTCCTACTTTGTATCTTTTCATATATTCCTCATGTTCTAGCAATCACTAGAACTGGAAATGGGCTTTCAGACCATTTCCAGTTCTAGTGATTGCTGTGGCCTGCGCCGTTATCGACCATCCAAAATACTAGAGCTCTCGGACTGTGGAGGTTGGAGAGCAAATCCCATGCTTCCAGCCATTGGTTCCCTGTGCAATCGCGATTGTTCTGGTCGATCACGGACTAGCAACTACGAAATGCACGGTCATCATGCTCATGCTCATTTTCCCTTTGAAAAACTTGTAAAAATTAAGGACTGCTTAGTCGTTTAACCTTGTGTCTGTGCTCTGGGGTCAATATGACCCCAGGCCATTTTGAGTGGCTGCCATTTTTTTAGTTTTCAACCGATTCTCCTAATTTTTGGTAGTTTGGTAAAACTCGCCGAGATCTGTCTCCTAGGTGCAAATTTGCTTGAAAAATCTTGAAAATATGCGCTACAGTGTAGTTTTTTCAAAAAACTTACGTTGTCTGTGCTCTGGGGTCAAATTGACCCCAAATTGAAATTGTTATAACTTTTTTAATGTTTGGCTAATTTTGGCTTAGTAGTCTAAAATAATGAATTCAAATATACCACCACCTGGCGGCCGAGTTCTAAACTTATCAACGCCTCATGCCAAAGCACATGCCTTCCTGCATAACCTTTTTAAAAAAGGTGCAGTTCAAAATGGGTAGGATTTTCGGATATAAGTAAAATAATCATGAAAAATTACTGTTTTTGTACCCTTGTTCACTAAAACCCCTCCCCGCGATGTACCCGCCCACCAATAGTCAATCTTTGGTAACGACCTGAAAGATGATTAAATTATCTTTCGAAACAGCCCCAAAAATCCAAAATTGGCCAAACATTTAAAAAGTTATAGCAACTTCAATTTGGGGTCAATTTGACCCCAGAGCACAGACAAGGTAAGTTTTTTGGAGCACAGACAGAAGGTTAATAAATTTGAGAATCATGAAATGCCGTTTTCGCTCAAATCCTGAACATGACTCATATTACGCACACTGGCGTTTTAGAACCCTGAGATAAAAACTTTCACCAGTTTTTCACACTGAGGATCAAGAACACAAAGGAGTTCAAGATCATATGGAGAAAATAACACGAATAAAGCCATTTAAACGCGAGTGTTTGGAATATGAGTCATGTCAAAACGATAAATCAAATCTGGAACACTCAACACAAGACAAATTCTGGGGGCATGGGCCACTTGGCTAATCGTAAAAGGAATCGCGCACCCGAAAAGGTTGGGAACCACTTGGTGAAAGTATTGACCATTTCTTGAGTTCTATTGCGTAACTTTTCCATTCTTTTACATCATCTGAAAATAAACAGTGCATCCAGATATTAAGTGACCAGTAGATAGTAGGAGATTTATATATATTTTTTTTTTGGTTTTTCGGTGCCTTGGCTGCCAGATGCCACTGGATGGGGCTGCCATCTTAGGAAAAGCAGCGTGGTATTTCTTATTCAGTAATCCGCTACGGGTCCGACACTGTTTTTGGACCGCTCCCACCATGGGGAGCAGATGCTCATGCAGGTTTGTGTACTTTAAGGTAGCATATACGACCCAGTGGAACAGAACGAACTGTGGCATATAATGCTAGAACATGGTTTTCCGACAAACCTTATTAGGCTGATTCTTGTTATGCTGGATGGATTAAAATCGAGCGTCAGAGAAGCTAGTGAAGGTTGTAGAACAAAAGGTTGAAGGTCAAATGGTCGAAAAGACAAGGTGGAAGGGTCGAAAGGTCGAAACAAAAAAATCTGAGTCAAAAGGTCACAGGACAAAAAATCGAAAGAACAAAAGATAGGACTAACGGTTGTAGGACAAAAGGTCGAAGGTCAAAAAGTCGAAGAGTTGAAAGGTGAGATGGGATAAGAGGTCGGAATCATTAAAAAAATGAGAAAACGTCGAGTATTAATCAACCATTATTTTGCACATTTATGTTTATTTGTGTTTCACCTGTTAAGGCAGACGAGCTCGGTGGTCTAGTGACTACCGCTTCTGCCTTGTAAGCAGGAGGTCATGGGTCAATTCCAGGCTCGTCCCTTTCCTACTTTGTATTTCTATCTTAGTTCTTTCGGTGTTTCACGTTATACCAAAACGATTCCTACTGTTATAACCTTCCACGCAATCCCAAAACCTCCCGTGGCACCTATGAGAGGTCGTAGAGTTCTCTGCATTTTTCTTAAGTAGGTGTCCAACAAACCATCCTTTCCCTTCCTCAGCATTCGCAAGGACGTGGCCAGGACAGATCTCGACTATTGGAGAGTGCATTGCTTCCATCTAAGAGTTAGTGATTAGTCCCAAATCAATATCTGTGGTAACGGATGAAAGTGATGCTACTCTCATACAATAGTCTTGGCTTGTACCACCTACGAATTTGTGCGAACTGCTAAATACTAATACTAATACTAATTTGTGTTTCACCTGTTAAGGCCGTTACAAATATTTAATTAACATTTTGTCTTACTTACTGGTCTCCGAAAGGTCAAGGGGGGGATAATAAAAATGAATATTATAATGAAAAAAAAAAATTAAAAAAAAAACTCCTCGGATTTGTCAATGAATGTTTTGAATATCCTCAAAATTATTCGAATTTTATTTTGTTGCCCCCTAAAAATATTATTTTTTAGCAAAAAATCCGAGGGGGAGACAAAATAATTCTTAAATATTTGTATCGGCCTAATATTTAATTGTAGAATTTTTCCTTAGTTTAATCATATGGCTTTCTTTCATGTTTCGCATATTTATATTAATTTGAGTTTGACCTGATGATATTTCATTCTAGAATTCTAACTTTTTTCTAGCATATGGTATTCTTCAAAAATCTAATCAACATGTTCATAAAAAGTGTTGCTAGGCTTTATATACCTCAATTTTACTTCCTGAAACTAGTTTACTCATTTTTACTAAAATGATCATTTGAAATATACAATTTTTAGCTTAACATACCATCTTGTGATGATAATTATTTTTGTTTTTTGTATTCAAAAGACCATAAATTAAAAAATTAAAATAAATTAAAATTTGTTTTGAAATAATTATGAACGAAGATAATAAATTTATTTTTATTATTAGAAACCGCGTTACGCTGTGGAATTGCCCAAATTTGCGTTACGTAATTTGTGAACAGACCCTTATTGTTTCATTCAATGAAAGCCCAAGAAGAATTTTAAAAAAAGGTCCAAATGACAAAATGTCGGAAGAACAAAAGGTTGAAACGATAAAGTTTTATCGTTTCGACCTTTTGTTCTTCCGAACCTTTGTCATTTTGACCTTTTTTATTATTAGATTCATCTTGGGCGTTAGAAGGTTGCTCGCTGACTTCATTAAATGAAACAATAATAAGGTGTGCCCCGCCGCCGTTTAAAATTTGTCACGCTCCCGCTTATGTATGATTTTCACGCCGATTTAAATTTGAAGAAGAACACAGAATTTCCCAAAATATAGCCCCAACTAATGACGCTGAAACTGAATTTTTCATGAAAATATCAATGATTTTCTTGAAAAAACTAAGAAGAACTTCGAGTGCAAATTCTGAAGGATTACCCGCTTTTTATAACTTTATTACCGTGTTTTAGGATTTCCGTTGAAATCCAAAGAATTTCTCGTTGAAATAGAATTTTTGAACGAAGAAGGGCCGTTTGACAGAAAGCCATTTGGCCGAAAGCCAAATGTTGTTTGGCCAAATATGGCATTTGACCGATCAAACGATTTAGCCGAAGCCCATCTAGCCTAAAGTTATTTTGGCGAAAATGTCATTTGATCGTACGAACGAACTATCGAAAAAGTCGATCGGCCGAACAGTTCCTCTGATCGCAATTGTCGTTTGACAGAAAGGGTCATTAGGACGAAATGGACATCTGGACTAAAGTGTCGGAGTGTTTTGCAGAAAGGTTATTTTTCGGGCAAATGACTCTTTCTGCAAAACGGTCAAACAGCATTTTCGGCCTAACGGCAGTTTAAGCCTAAAGGGTTGCTGGGGCAAATTTTTTTTTTAAATTAATTTATTTATTTGTTTATTACGTCTTCGACTTGAGTCGTACAGACTACTATTAGGGAATCAATATTCGAGCAACGCCTGAACTAAATTCAATATTTTGGGGCTATTTGCCGACTTACCTCCATCATTCCATATTCATTACATTTTCATATTAATTTTTCACTTATCTAAATTAACAATTACTGAGGAATTGCTGGAAAAACTCTGAAAACTGCCTTTTTTCCTGAGCCGGAATTCGTATTTTTATCGAACGCATACTAACTCCGAACGTTCGGAGCAAACACATACACACGCACTTGATCTTTTCCCACTGTTTCCTTGATTTAATCACTCCTTTAACATTTTCACTAACTGAGTTTCATTTTTTTCTTCAATATTGACTACCAACTAATTCATTTCGCGTCCAAAAACTGTCGAAAACTGCTTCCCAAAAATCGAAGTGAGAGACAAATTTGACGACCGTATTGTGAATGTAATAAAATGCGGAAGACTCAAATTCACTAGCGCAATAAGTGAAATGGTGAGTTCAAAATCTACGCGATGCAACGCGATGTGTATAAAAAAGAAAATAATCATCTCTTCTCCGTTGCTAGATTTGTTTATTGGAAAAAATCATTGCTGTTTGTCGGATTGAACAAATATACCAGAGATAAATATTTAAACATGTTTTGTAAGCTTCTGTTAAATTCCAATTAGTGAATTAAACAATTTAAACCGATAAATACCCATATATTTGATACACCGTGAACATGTGTTATGATATAGAATAAACATTTCGTCAAGTCTGGCAACATTATGCATCAGCTGGCATATTTTTAACACCCCATTTCCACCCACCCCAGTTGTAAACAAAATTTATCTGCATTTTTCCGTACCAATTGCCTCACTATTACAAACAAGCGATACAGTCATTATTTTCAAAACATTGTGATGGAGTCTTGAGCCTTAACAGAGTTTGTTACTGACAAACGCACCTAGCGACAAACCTTTATCAGAACCCGAACACAATATGACAAGAACCATTTGCCTTGCATGCTCTGATATTTCCTAAAATACGATGCTAATTTTGTAATCATTGTTCGATTCTCGAATATTTCCATAAAAGCAGAAACTATGATAGGAAAAAACCGAAATTTGCTTTAGGAATAATGCAAAATAACGGGAGAAAAAGTTGACAACAAGATTTTTTTCTTTTTTGTTACTGACAAAATTTTTCGAATCTTTGTCATTATTATCTCCGACAAAAACAAAGCTTTGTCGTTGGTTCTCTTTTGTCGCTTGTTTCGCATGCTCATTCCAAAAAAATGATTCCCTGATCATGACAAAACAATTCATGAATAAAGTATAATTGAACTGATCAAAATATAAATAAACTTGAGAATCAACTAGACGGTACAGCAAATGTAGATAGCGACGAGAGATGTGTTGTCCGATTCGTTGGTCGCCAAACTTGATTTTTGTAGTTTTTGAACTCGCTGCATCTAACTCCTCTTGGCCAATTCGCATAGATAAGGAAGATAAGGGAGAACTACATTCCTGATCAATAGTTGAATGATTATCGTAACTTGATGATGTTGTTTGATTCGGTGCTTCAAAGGATACCATGCAAGATACTAGTTCATCATTGTTTGCCGAAAGTCCCTTTCGGTTGTGTGTCGCTTTCGGTCAAATTATATTTTCGGTCAAACCGTTTTGAACCCAACAACCGTTTCAGACAAACGTTTAATTCTGTCAAATTCGTCTTACCGTGTTATTCAGCCAAGCGGTATTCGAACAAATGACTTTCAATAGAAATGGCTTTCAATAGAAATCAATAGACCCATCTGACCGAAAATATCAATAAGCCGTAATAGATATAAGACCGAAAATATCGTTTGGTGATTGGCGAAAAAGGCGTTTGTCCAAATAGTACATTTGACGGAAAATACCGTTTGCCGAAAAGGGAATTTAGTCGTATGACCTATTCGGTCAAATGGCCTTTTCTGTCAAACGACCATTTTGACCAAACGTCATTTTCAACCTGTTGACTCAATACGACCATTTCTGCCAAACAACTTTTTAAAACAACTATTTTTCCAGCCGATTTTCGCATTTTGGCCAAATTAAATTTTTGGTCAAACCGTTCTTCATTTATAACCGTTTCACACGAAATGTCTTTCCGTCAAATAATTTGAGGCCAAACGACTCTTTCCTAGTTTATTTTCTGAAGAATTTTCGAAGGATTTTCTATGATCTGAACAAAGAATGTCCCGTAGATATTCAAAGAAATTCTTTCAAAATTCCGAAAAACAAAACAGTTTTTCGTAAGTGTTGAAAACAGGACAAGGGCACCGCTCTTTTAGCAGGGCAAATTGAAATAAAACATTTGATGTTTTGCTTACCGCATGCTACAAAGCTAAATAAACTTTATTAAACTAAATACAGTCGATACAATTAACATAAATAACTTACAACTACGGTGTTTTCCACTTCAGAATTAAAACTAACGCGCCCGTTCTTTCTCATATTTTCACTTACTCTGTTATGTGAGATAAACGACAAAACGAAACTTATGAAAACCCGAAGTCTGCAGCACAGATATAAAACAGGGGTTCTGCATTCTGCATTCTCACGCAACAGTAAGAATTAAAAAACATGAATTTCTCGAAAAAAAAACATGAATGTTTAAATTCTGAAAAAGTTCAGTGGAAAATCCGGAAAATTCCTCGTGGACATTTTGAAGAGTTTTTTTTATATACGCAGAAGAATCTTGTACGATTGAAACAACTGTTTCGTTTGTTGCATCAAACAACGAGGACATTGTTGTTTCAATCTTCAAATTTGTTGTTTCAACACTGATTCACTGCTTTATTCAAACGAACTTCATTGTTTTATAATCCTGCATCGTATGACTGAAACAATAATAAAATCGTTCTTATGACATCCACTCTTAAATACGGAAAAATTGTATAAACTGGTGAGTTTCCATGTAGCCAATTCGATGCTGTTGTGGTCACTTTTTCCTTTTTTTTTGTTGGTGTCGATAAAGTAATTTCACAGTAATTTCGTAAGTAAAAACAAAAATGAATAATGTTATTCTGATGTATTATTTGCAGGGTTCGTACTTTTCGTTTCGGTTAGACGAAAACTAGCGGTTTTCAGGCCGAAGGAGATTTTTTAGCAGTCTGTGGTGATAAACATCTTTCTCTCGCTCCTTTTTTCTCTAGAGCAGGCCTAAAAAAACGATTGAGATTTTTGCGTTTCTTCATTCTTACGCCTCACTCGTTTTTCGCGTTTTTTGTTTAGTTTGCGATTATAAAAAAGACCGTAACGGGATTCGAACCCAGAACACAAACAAAAATGACACTGGGCTGCGCTCACTCTAGCCGTACCGCCAAGTGATTGCTTGTTGGGACAGGTTATTTGTCCCATAAAGGCTACTCTTGTTGTTTGCATTGGTGAAGGCACGAAAAAGATAAAAGAAGTGAGAAACCAAGCAAATCAACTCAGTTCAATCAAAGTTAATTGTCTATTTCCGGGGATTAAACCACCCGACTTGGACATATCGTATATGTATACAGAGATGATAAGTGAGAGACTTGTTCATTCCCTTTAGAATTCAATCCCTGGTTTTTCGACGTGTACAAAAATGCAGACATCGCATCGGTAGGCTAAAATAAATACGGCAAATTACAGCCCAGTAAACCACATATCGTATAACAAACAGCAAATAAAGTCGCATTTGCGTCCATCAAAAATCTGAATCGCATTATATATCAAACATTGTCAGATTATTGTCAAAGAATGTTGTATTGAATGCATCGTATACGATAATTTTTACCGTAGTGAAAATCAATCGTAATTGTGTGAATAAAAACTCGTAATGACTTATACTCCTTGCAATATCCTATATGAGTGCGAATGAATGCCTATGTGAATCGTAATACAATCGAAACCACTTCAGTCCAAACGGCTTGTTGAAGTTTCAAGCAGTTGTAAAGATATAAATTGTGTAGTTTATGTTGGACAAAAATCCGAATCAGTTCAAGATGTGCAGTATGGTGCAGTGGTAGAGTATCCGCCTGCAAATCCAAAGATCGCATGTTCGAGACTTGGTGCTGGTAAGATTTTTTTAATTTTTCATATTTTAATGTAAAATCGTAATACTGTTCTCAAGATGTCGAAAAAAATCGTATAATAAAACTCGTATGTACCTATATCGCCTCCACTTTGGTACGTATATAGCCAATCTGTGCATTATATACGATTAAGTTGGTTCTTATATAGTAACCTATATCAAGAGATATAGGTACCAAAATGTTGACTGGGAGTGGACTGGACATAAAGTACTTATGCATGAATGAAGACCAGCAAAAGTGATGTTTAGCAGAGAACCCGAAAGAGCACATCGGATTTTGGGTAAGCCCTTCACTCCCTAGCTGTGGGCAATCGAGGAAGTTGCGTCTGCAGCGATTGGCGGCCCATTGGCAACAACTTGGAATATGACGTTGTACAGACGGATACCATTAGTACATACTCCATTCGATTTTGCCAACAAAACTATTCGATTTAAACAACACATATTTTTTTAATTGCTTCTGAACCACGTAAATCTCATAATCTCACAGTGATGATTGACTTATACATTACAGCCAGCCAATGTGTATTTTTTCTTGGTTGAATGTTTCATAAGAATCATACATAAAAAATCCAAAAGCCAAAAATCTGATCCATATCGTGCGTCCCATGCCCTCTTATCATGTACACCGCCACTCGGGTTGTCGTTTTTATCACGACAAAAATGCATCGTAACTCTTTTCCTGCTTCCGAGCCGGTCCCATATATCGAATCGCATCGTTTTCCGTATCACCTCGAGCTACATATTTCCCATCAGTTCAAGCGATAGCATTGCTCTTCTACTCATGCCGCCTCTCGACACCGACACGTGACACTGCTGAACAAATCTCCGATAGCCCCCCCGTCCGAACGAATGCACGTTTCACTCGACTTGGCCCGAGTTGGAATCAGCTTCGACTTGGACGCATGTAGGTAGGTATGTGATGTAATCAACGTCGTCAACTAGAGAGAGAAAGAGCGAGAGTTTCATTTCATTAAGGTGTTATTGAACCGACCCCATTTCGACGTTTCTCTCCACCCAAAACACGCAACGGCGACTCACGGCGAAGACGACAACAACGCCGGTGACTGATGGACGACTGTTCTCCTCAATTGACGAGGCGGCGGCGTTCAGGCAAAAAGTGCTCTCTTTCATCCTTATTTCAGCAGCATAGGACAAGCACGCGATTTTGACACATGAAATATGCACGAACCAGTCTCACGATTTGCATTTCTGGTGGGTATCGGCAGGCGGTAAAACATTAATTGAAAATTTTTCCCGTAGTCACGAAGAACGAAAAGTGAAGAACTGAAGATCCTTTCGAAATTCACACAATTAATAAAAATTTAAAAAAAGCCGATATTTTTCCATTTGATTATTTCAATACATTTGAGTACAATGTTATTTCGATTCAATTATGACATATGAGCAACATATTTGTTTCCGGTACATTTGCAGTGCTTTCCACTCGAAAACATCCTAGACCGGACTGAGAATCGAACTCGTTTTCTCCGGATTGGCAATCCTACGCCTCTGCTCGCAAGGAAAGTTGGAGTTTGATACAATACTATTAAGGTTATGCAAAAAACAACCGCTTTTAATAATTACAGCAAACTGCAAGTGACATACATTCGAATACTGTACTGTAGCAAAGCAATTGAATCGGAAATCATAAATTGCAACCTCCAACGTCTTCCTGAGAAGTTCATCGTCCCGGTGGGAACTGAACTGTCGTTTTTCTTCCAGCTTAGCGCTTCGTTCCGAACTGAAAACGATCCAATTGTTTTCGAGTTCAAAAAGTCGATGCACCCGCCGAAGGACACGGAAAGTGGGTAAAAACTCAAATGCACTGCTCGCGGGATATACCGCCACGAAATGAGGCGACGATGTTCTGTCCATCCGTTCGTCCTTTTAGTGTTTTTTTTTTCTACTGTTTGTAAACTCACCAAGGTGGTTTGGCTCGTTTCGTGACAGCCGGGGCGAGAACGTAGTGCTGTTTTCCGGGAGCTCCAACCAACAGTAGGAAGCACCCGTTGTTCCGATGGAATGGAAAATTAATGTTTGTTCGGAAAGGAAAACTAGAACTGTAACATTGTTGACAAAGAATGGCCGTTAAATGAGGTTTTGCATGGCTTTCGCTTGTTGATTTGCACTTCAACGCCATGAAAGCATGGATCATGACACGACGAATAGGGTGCTCAAATCACGATAGTTATAATTATATCTTTATTTACGAAACTTTCAGCCCTAGGCTGGCCCGTCTCTCTAACGTTTTTTTTTTAACTGATCAGAAACAGTATTTAATTATGTCCGTTAACTTAAAACCTTTTTTTCTTGGCTAAGATCAGATCTTATTACAAAAATAGGTAATAATAATGAGATCTAATAAGATTTCAACAAGAATTTTGACAACATTGTCTGGTGACCCTAATTAGCATCTGCACACATTCATAGATACAGTGGTTTCCTTAACCCCGTAACAGAAAGTGGCGGCCCCTGGGAAGCGCGCGAATGGCATTAACTTATATTTAGTTCATGGAAAATTGGGTCAGTCCGTTCTGTGCAATTTCCATACCGGGCATCCGGCACAATGACGAGTCTGTTGCACTCTACATTGCATTTCGGTTTCAGGACACTAGTTATAAATAATAATAAAGATATTATTTCATACTTCTGCACAACGAAACTAGTGTCTCTTTAAAAACTTCTAACTCACTTTCTTGCTGATAGTTACTTCTCTACTGCCTTACTTACATATTTACTAACTTGCGTACGTACTTACTTATTTACTTAACTCATTACTCCAAAAATTAAGTTCAAATCGTTTCGACAGGTCAAGAATATCACTGTGACAATGACGGGTTGTACAAATGACCGATATCATTGTTTTTTGGGATTTCAGTGACAATCTCTTCTGAATTTTTTGGTGAAACTCATCGGAATTTTCAATGGAAATCCTTTGGATTTTCTACGTGAAAATTTTTGGAATTTCCGACGGAAGGGAAATTCGGAACATCCGTAAAACATTCTCCGGAATTCCCACTAGAAACTCTTTCGAAATTCCTCGGAAATCCTTCGGATTTTTCACGAAAAACTTTTACAAAAAAGTATTAGCGGATTTTTTTTAAATTCCACTGTGAATTCATTATTTTTTCACGGTAAATTCTTTCAAGATTTCAGAATTTCCATGGAAAGTTCTAAAAAAATTAAACGGAATTTTTTTTAATTTCCATTGAGAGTTCTCCGAAATTTCCATGGGAAATTCCACAAAATGTTTGTAAATTTCACCAATTTTTTTTTCGTTATTTATTCTGGAAATTCGTCGGACTTCTTTCGAGAAATTCTTCGGAATTTCCCTGGGAAACTCTTAGTAATTTGTTCACAATTTACATGGGAAATCCCTTTTAATATCCATTGAAAATTCTACGAAATTTCTGCCGGAAGTGTTTTGAATCTTCTACTGGAAATTCATTGGAATATCCACCAAAAGTTCTTCAAAGGTTTCATTGTAAATTTTTCAGAATTTTTTTATCGAGTTGTGTCGAAATTTCTGTTTCATTTGTATAGGAGTCCCCCTTTCCAGAAAGGGGAAGGATTTCGAACCATCACAGAAACAAATTTTCACGCCAATCGGTTCAGTAGTTTCCGAGTGTATAAGGATCAGACAGACAGAAATTTATTTTTATGTATATAGATTTGCTTCTCATTACTTTACTTTTCACTGTGCAAAATAAGAAGTGAGAAATTAGAAACGAGAAATGACCAGTGCGGAAGGAGATGTCTCAAGTTTCACATTTCACCAACATTTCAAAGTATATAATACTTTGCGAAACTAAAAGGCACTTCGTACTTTGTCCCAGTGATAAGTGAGAATTACGGATTGAGAAGTGTAAAATAATTAAGGCCGTTACAAATATTTAATAACCTTTTTGTCCTACTGAACTCCAAAAGGTCAAGGGGGGATAAGAAATAAATATTAAAATGAAAAAAAATCAAAAAACTCCTCGGATTTGTTAAAGAATGTTTTGGAAATCCTCAAAACAGATGATATTTGGCTACTGTGTTATTCTGCCAAGTGATGTTTGACCAAAGGGCTTTCGGCCGAATGTCTTTCCACCAAACAACGAAACGTTATTTTTAAATTTTCACGTTTTTTTTTATTTTAACATTTTAATCTTTATATATTTTAATTTTTGATCCCTGAGTTTTTAAATTTTTTTTTTATAATTTTTAAATTTTTAATCTCCTAATTTAATATTGTATTTCTTTTAGTTATTTTTAAGCATCTGAGGTTAAGGTTTTCAATTTTTTATTTTTTCAATGGTAAAATCCGTAAAATTTCAAATTTTTAAATATTCAATGCAAGATCGATTGTTATTTTTATATTTAACTTTACGGCTACGCAGTCTTTATTAGTAGAAACAGGTTTATTCGTTGCCCAATCGATCGACACGGGAATTGTATTTTCCTCAGTCGGTAATTATTTATATTGTTTTACGTCTATCGTTTCGTCTAACTATAATGCGGTACCAACACCGACAAACCGATGGGCCTGTCTATTTCCAAAATCGGCAACAGGTTTGAACTAGAAATACTAGAATAAGAGATCGGCGAAGACGCCATCTTGTTTCCAATCGAACCGTCGAAAGCGGTTCCATTTCGACTTTCGACGTTTACTTTTTGCATCCATAAGAAGCAAGCAAAAAGTTCAAGTGCTGCCAGTATTATTTTCACGATTTCATGCATTTTCATACGTTGCCATTTCGACAGTTTTTCACTCCGCCGGTCTCTGGTTATAGGGTTGCTAGTTTGAACGCTGTTTTACTCGGAGTGTAGTAATTCGTTCTGTCATTTCTGACATAAGTGAAGTGAAAGTAAGGAAGTCAAGACAAAGAAAGGAAAAAATGCGAGAATATGTATGTGCCATCTGTTCGGTGTAAGCCATCCTAGCATACAAAAATTAATTTTATGATAAACATTCCCAGATGGAATGTAAATCCGATCCGAATAAAAAGTACATGCTCGAGTTTGCCCGCACACATCTAGGAGCTGTTATGTAAATCATCGCACAGATAGAACTAAGTAGTGTATGAGAAGGCACGTCTGTTCTTCGGTGGTACCAACATGAAACAATTCGGAAAGCTATCAGACGAAACAATAGACAAGAAATTATACAAATAGTTACCCTCAGAGAAAGACACAATCCCCGTGTCGAAACGTTGAGCCGTTTCTACTAATTAAGACTGCTAAGCCTTTTAATTAAAATCAAATCTTGAAATTATTAAATTTATAATATCTTAGGATTTTTTTCAGACCCTTCAAATCTTAAATATTTGAATTTTTAAAATTTTACGTTAAATTTTAATTTTCATATTTTAACTTATTAATTTTTGAATCTTAATTGCTTCAATTTTAAAACTAAAGCTTTTTTTATTTTTTTGAGGTTTTTTTCCTAATTTTTTAATTGTTTGCTCTTATAATTTAAGTTACATTTTTTGAATTGTTAAACTTTTTAATTTCCAAAGTCAATTTTTTTCAAAGACTTTTTGGTTTCGTAGTTTTCAAAACTTTTGTATTATAAAATTTGTATTTCTCAATTTCTATTTTTAAATTTTTAAATTTTTAAGTTTTTAAATTTTTAAATTTTTAAGTTCAAAACAAATTTCTAAATTTTTTAATTTTTATATTTTTTGATTTTTAATCTTGGGTTGGTTGATGTTATTTTCAATTTAAGCAAGATGGGTTTTCACCATGTCGAACGATTATAATGAGCGGTTACAAAATCTGTCTAGACCAATTAGTTCAAAATGAAAACCCTTTTATACATTAAAATTGAAAAAATCTAAAAAAATTGATGTAAAAACGAGATTTAAAAATTTTAATTTTAATTTTTTTATTTGAAAGTTTTTTGGAAAAAAATATCAAACAAATTAAAATTGCAAAGATTTTTTTAATTTTAATTAAGTCGAGTCAAGTACAAGAAACTGAAGACGACCTCACAGTTGAGGTTGAAATACGTATCTGCAAAGATAACAAAACGCAGTGGAATTAAATGGAGAGTACTGAACTTGTCTTAGACGGTTGAATACATTCCAATTAAAAGAGCTTAAATTTTTTTTTCTCAAAATTTCAAAAAGTAATTGAAAATTGAAAAAAAATTAAAATTTTGAAATTCAAGAATCGAAATTTTCTAATATTAATAGATTGAAAATTTATAAAAAGGAAAAAAGGAAATAGTAATAAACTTTAAAAATTTAAAAATTTAAAATTTAAAAATTTAAAAATTAAAAAAATTGAAAATTTTAAAATTTTAAAATTTAAAAATGTAAAAATTTGAAAATTTTCAAGATTTTAAAATTAAAAATTGGAAAAATTTAAAAATTTAAAAATTTTAAAATTCTAAGATTTAAAATTTTAAAAACTTAAAAATTCAAAAATTTATTTTTAGCATTAAGACATTTGAAAAATTAAAATTAAAAAATTTAAAATTTAAACATTTAGAAATTTAGGAAAAATTTAAAAATTTAGAAATTTAAAAATGTAAAGATTCAAAAATTTTAAATTTTAAATATTTAAATTCTTAAATTTTTCAATTTTTAAATTTTTAAATTTTTAAATTTTTAAATTTTTAAATTTTTAAATTTTTAAATTTTTAAATTTTTAAGTTTAAATTTTTTTAAATTTTTTTATTTTGAAATTTAAATTTTTATGCTTTGAAATTTATAAATTTTTAAATTTTCAAATTTTTAAATCTTTAAATTTTTAAATTTTTGAATTTTTTAATTTCTAAATTTTAAAATATTTTAATTTTCAAATTTTTTAATTTTTTTATTTTTAAACTTTTAAATTCTTAAATTTTTAAAATTTTAATTTTTTTCAATTTTAATATATTTAAATTTGAAATTTTTTAAATTTTTAAATTTTTGAGTTTTTAAATTTTGAAATTTTTAAGTTTTTAAATCTTTAAATTTTTAAATTCTTAGATTTTGAAATTTTGAAATTTTTAAATATTTAAGTTTTAAAATTTTTGAATTTTTTAATTTTAACTTTTTTATTTTTTTTTTTTGGTTTTCAAATTTTTAAATTTTTAAATTTTTAAATTTTTAAATTTTTAAATTTTTAAATTTTTAAATTTTTAAATTTTTAAATTTTTAAATTTTTAAATTTTTAAATTTTTAAATTTTTAAATTTTTGAATTTTTAAATTTTTAGATTTTAAAATTTTTAAATTTTTAGATTTTAAAATTTTTAAATTTTTAAATTAATTTTTTTTTCTAAATTTCTAGTTTTTTTAATTTCAATTTTAGTTTTTAAATTTTTGAATCCTTAAATTTTTAATTTTTTCAATTTTTCAATTTCTCAATTTTTCAATTTTTTAATTCTTTAATTCTTCAATTTTCCATTTTTTAAATTTTTAGATTTTTAAATTTTTAAATTTTCAAATTTTTAAATCTTTAAATCTTTCAATTTTTAAATTTTTAAATATTTAAATTTTTAATTTTCTTAATTTTTAAATTTTTAAATTTTTAAATTTTTAGATTTTTAAATTTTTAAATTTTCAAATTTTTAAATCTTTAAATTTTTAAATTTTTAAGTTTTCAAATTTTAAAATCTTTAAATTTTCAAATTTTTAAATTTTTTAATTTTTAAATTTTAAAATTTTTAAATTTTTAAATTTTCAAATTTTCAAATTTTTATTTTTTTAAATTTTAAATTTTTATTTTAATTAAATTTTTAAATTCTTTAATTTTAAATATTGAAATTTTAAATTTTAAATTTTTTTAATTTTTAAATTTGAAATTTTTTAAAAATTTTAAACCTTAAATTTTTTTATTTTTTTGATTTTTAAAGTTTAAAATTTTTAAATTTTTAAAGTTTTAAAATTTTGAAATTTTAAATTTTCAAGTTTTAGAATCTTTAAATTTTTAAATTTTTAAATTTTTAAATTTTTAAATTTTTAAATTTTTAAATTTTTAAATTTTTAAATTTTTAAATTTTTAAATTTTTAAATTTTTAAATTTTTAGATTTTTAAATTTTTATATTTTTTAATTTTTCAATTTCTAAATTTCTAAATTTTTAAATTTTTAAATTTTTAAATTTTTATATTTTTGAATTTTTAAATTTTTAAATTTTTAAATTTTTAAATTTTTAAATCTCTAAATAAATTATAAATTTTCAATCTATTAATATTAGAAAATTTCGATTCTTGAATTTCAATTTATTGGTAAATTTATTCATAAATTTATTATTTTATTTTGTTATCTAAACACTTCTTTTAAAGGGATAACAAGAATGCTCTATGCATGGAATAGTCCAAATAATTGAGAAAACCTTAAAAAAAAGTAGTAGGGTAAAATGTCCCATCTTTTTGTTATGTCCTAATGTTGCGGTAGTCGTTAAATAGTTCATCCTGGATATAATAGCATCAAAAACAATTGTGGATCCGCTAAAACTCTTCGAATCAACCACTAGAACACCTTTTGATTGACGAAATTCCCTTCAAAATAATGGAAAATCAACATTTTTCATTAATAAATTGCGTATTTTGAGCCTATTAATGCGGTACTAAGGTCCTATTGTTGTGGTATCGCTCGCCATGAATACAGGCAATACCGCAACAATAGGACTCATTTTCAAAAAATACCACAACTATACTACCGTGAATCGCATATCTGTCCCATCTTTGCTGGGTTTCCATTCATATGGGACAAATATGCGATTCACGGCAGTATAGGCAACTGCATCTTATTATTGTGGTAGTTTATTTTTATTGAGCATGAGCATGAGCATGAGCATGAGATGACCGTACAATTCGTAGTTGCTACTCCGTGATTGACCTGAACTAGCGGAATTGCACAGGGAACCAACAGATGGGACTTGGGATTAGAACTCCATCCTCAATGTGCACGTTCCGAAAGCTCAACTTTTAATGGGTCAATAACGGCGCCGGCCACGTCCTTACGATCATCTAGAGAAGGGAAGGAATGTTAGTGTAACAACCGTTGTTTTAGAGACCGACGAATCGTCTGCATCTCTACGGTTGTTACGGGAAGGAGTATTGTAAGTAGGGAAAGGAAGTGTCACTACTTAGATCAGGATTCACCTTGGTAAGTGATGTAATCCAAGTAACTAGCATGTTAATGTTGACGCGAGAACAAAGTATAGATCGGTTACAACGTATTTTGTTGGTTCTTGTTCACCCAACGTAAGGGCAGACAATCAATCGCTCCGGTAGCGCTATTGCTAATTAATCTTAAGTGTCCGCGATAATCAGTTATCGTGATTGTTTTAAAACAAATAAATATAATTATATTCATCTAACGCGAGGAAAAAATATCAATATCTTAGCGATAATTAAATCTATACTAGAACAATTCTCGCTTAACCCCTCAAAAGGACCCAAGCAACATTCCCCTCATGAATCAGTTTGAATAGCGCAATCAACAGAACAACATGAAAGCTATTGATTGCAGTACTCAAACCAATTCATGAAAAAAATGTCATCTAGGCCCCCCTGAAAAGTTAAGCGAGAATTATTTCACGATGCTCGAAAAAAAAATTTGTTTCGAACGTCAAAGAATTTGCCTTTCAGACCTCGGACGGTTTTTGCATATTAACACGAACCATTTGCATTTCAGTACCGTCATATGGGGGGAAGATGATCATTGGGGCGAAGATGATCATTTGATGTGTCAGTCAAAAGTGGCTAATTTTTTCATGAAATGGTGGTCTAGTAGATCAAAAATTATAATCTGTTTAAATAATGTTAGAGCTAGGTAGAAAATCCGAGTTTTTCGATTATAATCATGAAAGTGTAGTTCGTGAAAGAAAGACAGAGATAGTCATAAATGACGCTATTTTCGTTTCAAATATTGACTTCGTAGACTTCTTTACGTGGAAAATTCTACATTTATTCAAATAATCTAGTGTATCTTGACGGCTAGGTCATAATGATTTTAGTAGAGTTGTCTTGATCAACTTCACTCCAAACCAGATAACTCAAAAAATTTGTGATAATTTAATTTATTAAAATTAAAATTTAAACACACATTGTTATTGCATGTTTCGTCTTAAAAGTGATCATTTTCCCCCCAGATGACGGTACTTGAATATTTTGATCTCGGAGTACGAACGAAACGCGGAGAACACTTATAGGAACAGATAATTTGTACAAACCTACAAAAAAAAAAAAATTACACGTTTCCAATATACAAGATCATCTCGAAGAATGAAAGGCAAATGTGGCTATCATCCATTTATTGACTTACACTGAGAATTCTGGTAAGATATTAAATGTATAATACCAAACAAAGAAAAAAACGTGTAATCATGGATTATGACTCTGCAGAAGAAAAAAAAAACAGAATCGGCAGTCATATAAATATCAAAGTCATCAAAAAATATATGTATGAATTATATAGACCTCAACATTTTCGTGTTCGTTCCTCGTTAGACAATCGGAAACAGTTGCAACACCGTACAATATTAGGGATGCCAGGTGATATTTTCGAATGTCTTCACAGTCGAGTAAAAATGTTTTTAAATATCTTCAACATTAAAATTCATCAGCGAAAAATAGAACGAATTTTTTTTTGAGCCAAAATCTTTCTAAAATTCCTATATAGCCATAATCGTTACACATAGATAAGTAGGGTGATTCATTCCGATGCCCTACACTGCAATAAAAAGGTTTCACACAGAAGACACTAAAGTATTCTCTTTTGACTATAAACTACTCAATTATTACTCCAAAATCCGGCCTTTTGTGGGATAACGGTTTCACGCACAAAGAGGTACAAATATTATGTGAAACTATGTTCCTCAAATGATTAATTTATATGAATAGCAATGAGAAAAATGTGTAAACATTTTGCTTTTATATGTCCCCGAAAGAGCACACTTTCAGTCTTCCGTCCATAATAATTGTGTTGAAATGAGGAAATGGAGAGGGTTTAAAAATGGCCCATTTCCAGTATTCTATAAGAAAATCAACTAAAAAACAAATCAAATAAAAGAAATCACTTAGCTGGTAAATGCTAGTTCTCGGAGAGCAGTGGGTAGAACTTGTGGATCCGTTGTTGACTACATATAATAGAAATCCACCGTCGTACTCTGTCTTGCCCCATCCTTTCCTTCATGATATTTTTCGATTTTGTAGGTTTTCGTTATCTAGGATGTAGCATGAATCTCCCATTCTTGATCCATATCGTCGTCGGGTCTCTTGATAAACGTCACACCAATCCATTGCTTCATTGCATTTCACCTGAAATCTACGATACTTGACATCGGATATCACAACTTTTGTTCTTTTAAAATTTAATGAAAAAAACGACAGCACAGCAAAAAAACACATCCAATGCCTCCGACTACTATGTTCAAACTCCTATTGTGGTAGTTTATTTTTATTGTGATAAAAACAAAGCAACATAGGTTAGCACAATTGGCGTAATATTTACGGAACTAGAGTTAACGAGCATTCTATTCGACTACTGCAATGTGAAAAACAGCTATTTTATATTTAGGGTAAATGATATATTTTGGACATGTACATATTTTGGACAAGCCTGAGCTTCTTCGACCAATTGTAGATAATGTGTAGGAAAATTTTTATCGAAAGTATGATCATTGCATACTTTTACCTCAACTCTAGCGGCTCCTGATGAGAATTCACAAATCAACTATTATTTATCTTTAAAATTATCTAAAATGTAAAGCTTTCTACCAAAGTGCCTGCTGGACGCCAGTATGCAGGAGAACATGCATTATAGGACTCTTCGTAACATGCACCTGAAACACGTTTAAATTGGTTTAAACGGCAATCTTGAGGTCCTGCGGCCAAAGTTTGATTGTAATTGAGATACTAACATATTCCAATTGCTTAACATGAACTTGAGACGGATGAAAAAGGAGTGACCAAAATGAAGTTATGTTTTTATGCATCAGACATTTATTGGTCACCCCATGTACAGTACATGGATGAACCATTAATTGCCAACTTTCAGGCTGTTTTCAATGATATCGATAAGATTGCGAAACAATGTTAATTTCTGGTTTAATCTATGTCAGTTAAGCAAATAAATGCATTTAAATGAATGTGGATACGTGTAGGTAAGTCATACCATTGAGATCATCTGTAGGTGGCCATTTTTAAATAAGGAGAAAATGACTCTGTCCAAAATATATGCATTTTCCATGTCGAAATTATATATTTGATGTCCAAAAAGAAAATATTTCAGTTCGCAGTATATCACAGTTTACACCTAGTAAACGTAATTTACTCAAAAATTGGGCAATGGAGACACAAGACTAATCATAGGTTATGTATTTGGATGAACCTAGTGGTTTTCAATTGTTTTATACTATTCAATCTCGATATATTTTCTAATGAATGTCCTGCGCTTGTCCAAGATACATCATTTACCCTATTACTAGCAGATCCGACGAACTTCGTTTCGCCTGAAATTGATTTATTCTCTGATTAGTTCTCGAGTTATGCAGAAATTTCTGTTTCTTTTGTATGGGAGCCCCTTTTTCCAAAAGAGGGAGGGGTCTCTAGCCATCTTAAGAACCTTCCCGGCCCCAAAAACCTCTGCATACAAATTTTCACACCGATCGGTTCAGTAGTTTCGGAGTCTATAAGGTTCAGACAGACAGAAATTCATTTTTATGTATAAAGTTAAAACAGCTCATTTTATAGACTTTTTGTAATTCATTTTTTTTTTTCACAGGGCGCTTGACCCCTCCATAATAGGTCGCTTTATCCTTACTTTACTTTTACTGTGCAGATGTTATTTGGTGGAGCACAAAGTCTAACGTAAAATTTGTGTGTACATTTAAATTCAACTTTCTGTCTAAGTGTGATCTCAAAATATACTTTTAACGATTTGCTTTTAGATAAAAAGTGATATTGGATTAGTTTAATCAAAGGTTATACTTAACTTTAACCCAAAGATTCTATGAAGTTACTTTTCGATTGACTTCTTGAAATATAATATTAGCTGCCACATAGGATCGGTGCCAACATTTTTTGTTTTACAGCGTTCTAATAATTAAAATTTTTAATTTAATTTAGTCATAACATTGCATCGTGGATCGCGCTGTCGTCTTCGTTTAACACAGTATGTTCTTCCTATACGCGGTTGATATACACCTCCGTTTTACAGTAAGTCACTTCCTTTTTCCTGGAGCCAATTTTCCAGCATGTTGATTGAGTGAGTGAGCTTTAAATCAAATCGGGAATGTAAAATTGAATAGGCACTTAAGATGGATCTGACAATGCACAAAGGTGACCTTTAATACGTGATCAATCTAGGACGACAGGGTTCTAATCGAAGTGTACACTACGATAAGGTTCAATTATTTTGTATGACAAAGACGGGAAAGGGACCCATGAACAACAGATTCCACCATACCCTTTTGCTGGTTCAGCGAATTACGTCATCTGAATGAAAAATTGGCATAGTTGAAAACTGTACCTTCAGATTGAATAACAGCGCAATTCCCTTATAAACGAATGTTCTTCGCTAAACATATCAATGATACATTTTTTTGTTGTTTTCATTGTCTTTCCAGGTGAGTGAAAATTGCATCGTCCGGTCATTGCCCGTGAATCGTGACGCATCTACCAATCTAGCCATTACCAAATCAATCTTCCGTATATTCAGCAACGCAACTGCGACTCGTCTGTACGGCAGATACCATGTCAACCAACGAGTCACGAGAAGCACGAAGGTGAGAGCAAATTAGTGTTAGCGCCGGATCAGTTCCAATCCAACCAACATACTTCCTGATTTGCCCGTTTCGAGTGGAGCACGCCGAGGCAACTTTTTTTTTTGCGCTATCATTATTCAACTGCGACAGCTGCTGGAGGATGGCGATTCCCCTGCCCGGTCTGGTTACATAAAAGTCCGATTATGCCTCCATCGAATCGCGCGCGGTCGTCGCCATTGAACCATTAACTATCGAAAGCCCCTCAACGCTTGTTTTTTTGTGACACTCCTAAGTGCAACAACTTAAGTCTATGTTAGGAAAAAGCACATCGAAACAAAAAGACGAAAGCTTCCCCTGATCTCTGAGGGGCAGATCTTATTCACCTCCCTCACGTCCCACCTGATGCCGGCTCGGTTGTATGCGCTCTCAGCTCAGTTATCGATTCGGCACCGTCCGTACCGAGGAGCAACAGCAGCTCAGCGAGGCGACCAGCAGAGGCGCGCAAAAAAAAGCGAAAACCTCGGAACGGGAAGAGAAAGTTGATGATGTTTATCTCGCACGAACGTCAAGCTCAAACACTTCCTCTTTCGTTTGTTTTTTCCTGCACGCTTGGTTGACTCGACTGTGCGGGCCCGCATTGCACAGTGTTTTCTGAGATTGTCACAGGTATCTATCTCTCCGGAAGCAGATGGACCAGTACAATGAGGGTATATTTTTGGGAGGCTTGCAATAATTAGAGATAAAAGACCGCCAAAACCTTATTATTTTCCTCCGAGATTTGCACTGCCGAGATTCAGCGAACGTATTTATTGCCGAGGTCTCAGTGAAAGTGACATTCCTTTATCGTAGACACAGCATTTTATTGAGAACAGATGTAAAACGCATTTGTTGTCGAAGTTTAGATTTGAAATTTTCATACTGTGCCAAAAATACACATTTATTTTAAATAATCGATCAGTTTCCAATTAGGATGCATATATGCTATATATAGCTTACCACACCGGAGATCCACGGGGAATAATAATGAAGAAGAAGCAGTCGCCTTACTCGTGCATTATAAAAATGTATTTTGGTCAATTTTTTTAAACCCATAGTCCGAAACGGTCAATTTTCAATAGGCAACAATGAGACAGAATTCACGGTCGAATGCAACTTGTTGCGAAAAAACGCTTGAGGTGATTATACAATTGATCCCGTGGTGAGTTTTAAATTCACCACATGCTTTTCAACTCCCATTTTCAAAAACCCAAGTCTGACCCAAGTTTTCGTACTGCGCTGAGATTAAAGTCGTTCGGTCAACATAAGGAAGTAGATGATTTACCATTGTTTCATCCCATGTGCGCGTTATGGTTCTCTCAATTCGTGCTCTTGAAGAATTGCAAGAAAAAGCACGTGGTTTCCAAGATGACCGATTTGTGGACGGATCTTTTCAATATTCCAAGCTATGAGAGCCGTTGTCTATGATACATTTGGATAGCCTTGGATATATCTTTTATGCATTTATCTTTAAGGTGAGTATACAACAAAATCACCTTAAAGATAAATGCATAAAAGATATGTCCAAGGCTATCCAAATGTATCATTAGACAACGGCTCTCATAGCTTGGAATATTGAAAAGATCCGTCCATGGCAGCTTACGTAGTGAGTATCGCCGGTGCCGTTGTACTGACTAAATACGTTCAACGCCATTCTAGAAATGTGGGTTCCAGATCGGCGAAGCTTATTCCAAGGTGGTTCTCACTAGCAAATAATACAGTTATTTCAGATAGTAAACATCAAACTCTTTTGCAACACACAAAATAAAGCCAAGACTTCGTGATGCTTTCGTTATGATGTAGGACATGTGAGCTTTGTACGTTAGTTCATCGTCCAGTAGCACACCAGGATCTTTTACTTTGTTATCTCTCTGCCCCCAAGTGTACCAGCCAAGGAATAATAGAAGAAAATTGGAGACTTCTTGGTAAAGGTGATTGTAGCAAATATTCTAGGCGTTTGCAACAAATCTTTCTTGCCGTCCGGCAAACAGGTGAGAACGATGGTACCTATCGACATACCGAGAATTGCCAGTATCTGGCGGTCATGAACAAATAGCTTGGCGGCGAGGATTCGGCTTGATCGAGCAGACGTACTTTGGCCAAACAGCTTGCGAGAATAGCCCGAGACGGAAGAAATGCAGCCCACCGACGACCACACGAGAGCGTCGTGGTGCCGTATAAAGCAAGACGACGATCAAACTACGCACTTTCGGTATTCCTGCTTTAATGTGTATTGACAGTTCCTGCGATGTTATAAACACAATGAACCACAGACCGCAAATTTTGCTTTCCACTTTCGCAAGCAAATTCACGTCCTAAACTAGTGAATTTTACTTCCCCGCGATCCACAGTATCCTCCAATCCTACCATAAACAAACACAATAAACAAACATGTTTTAAACCACCGAAAAAACAGAACGTACACACGGTCAAGTAGGTACACGGTACTATATATGAATCACTATGGATCAAAAATTCAAGTTCGTGTTTGCTATACTACTCCCGAATAACTATTCTCTATCAATTCCTTCAGCGAGCTTCTTCAAATTTATGTAATGCAATCGTCAGCCTTCTGGCAATATTACGAATCGCCAACCGAGAAACTTGAACCAATTTTTCACGAGAACCTTGTGCAATTTTCTTCTACTCGTCGTTTCTTGACCCTGATTGTACTAATGTATGGATCTATAACATTCATAGCCCGATAGAAAACGTCACGTTAGTTGTCTAATCTGTATCGTTTATTTGCATGACAGGGTCCGACTGCTTATGTTGACTTTCTGCAACTTCTTTTGTCAATATGTCGAAGGTACTGAAAACTAGGTTACTATTTAGCCGCCTTGAGCCAGATCTTTATGTACGGTTTCTGAATTATTAAACAACCTTGTATGTTTCCTTGCAAATGGCATCATTTTTCCAGGGTTAAATTCTTTCTGGGTATTGATCACAATTAGAATTTCCTACAAGATTTTAAATATTATGTTTTTTTTTAATAAATTGCATATTCACCCGTATTCTTGTTTAACGACGACCGATACTTACAAACAGTGAGTCGGTCGTGTTAAATATCTTTGCTGCGCATATCCACAGTAGAGGGTTTTGTTTCCCGGACTATAAAAAATCCCGGGATCCGGGATTAAATTTTTCGTTATCTCGGGATATCCCGGGATCCCGGGATAAAAATAAAAATACTTGCAAATTTCAATTTCATATATTTATTATATTTTTAAGAATGGTAAAATATGTATCAGGTCAATTTACTAACGACTCGCCCCTTGTCTACTCGCTTGCAATCTGGTGGGTGGCACGACGCCATGTTTTTGCAGCCATATTTTTTTTTTTTTTTGCATATTTGCAACATCTCAGTGTAAAATTCATGATAGTATGTGTTTTGTTTACTAACATCACATATGATTCTCTTTAGGATACAAAACTGTCGGTGGAATACGGTCGCGCAATGTTGGCTGTAAAACAAACCTACTGTGTGAGATCGGGATGCCACCGGGCTGCTTGTAATACGGTTTAATAAATGTTAAGGTGTTGATGCTTGAATCCGACAATAAATAATTCTTATTAGTTATTTCAGAATTTAAATCAGAGAACACCCGCTCGCTCAACCAGTGATTGGTAGATTTTCAAACAATTCTGTATAAGATCCTACCAAAACCTGTTTAAGAACTGGGCATATGCGAAAACGCTAGATTATTTTATAAATATTATATGAACCTTACAATTTCGCAAGCTTTTCTAACAATTTTTGTTTGTAATCTTATATTGTATAAGAATCTAACAATGTTGCATATGCCCAGTTCTTATACAGGTTTTGGTAAGTTCTATACAGAAGTGTATGAAAATCTAACAGTAGTTGGTTGGGTATATCAATCGAAGTGGTTTTAATGGACTTCAATGCCATGAAAACCTTCTCCAGACTCGATACTAGTTCATCAGTTACTTCAAACAGAGCATGCTCCTTATTGATGAAATTATTCAAGCTACGACACATTTCTATGTTTTTGGTCCATAGCTTACAACTCTTCTATGGAGATGAAGCCTTGTTCCCGTCAGATTCAGAAAATGATGTGTGAATCGGAACTTAAACAAACTTAATCAGCTGGTGACGGGAAGCGATCGAAAGCCCAGCAGAATTCGAAAATTACCTTTCTTTACTTTGAAGCCATCTCATCTTTTGATGTCTCGACGCTCATCTACTTGTTTTAGAATTGAATCGTGAAAATTCGAAGTGAAAGGGTTTTGCTGTCTATTCAGTTCAGATAGCAAAAGTCTAGTCAACAACATTACGTCACGACCCTTCAGCGCCTCCGATATCACCCCAACAGGCTGGGGAGCGTCGAATATCGATTGAACCAGATCCAGATAATTTTGAATTATGTACGTACTTTTATTCTTATGGAGCGATTTCACAGTTCACTAGTTTTCAGAACATCCTGAACGAGTTGAAGTTGTTCCCTAAACCGGTTTTCATCCTTCCTCTGGAATTCGAACAATGTTTCGGATTCGTTTGAAAGTTTCTCCAAAATCGGTTTTATATAATCTGAATTAAATTCAACAATTGGTTAAGAAAATCAATATAATATAAGTTCAGATATTACCAAATGAGAAGGAATTGAGTTCGTCATCTGATTTTTCACTACCATTGATGTCGTTGAAACAATCGTCGTCATCATTATCTGAACATTTTTATTCCGACATAATCGTCTTGGACTTGGGGGACTTCGATGAAGAACGTCATTAATAGCGAGGTGCGACAACTTGGGACAACTTCGGCTTTACGGATCGTTTCCGGCGGAGAAGATAAAGCAATCCGTGGAACAGCTGTTAACGAGTTGTGACATTGAACACAATTTCGTAGCCGCAGTTGATCGCACATGGCGCTTCGATTATTGTGAAATCTGGAAAACTGATTCCTTATTTTCATCAGCTGTATGTTCGCTCCAAAAACAAAATAGTCAGAAGGCTAGGAGACCTATATTGTTACTCATCACTCTCTCGACGAATTGAGAAGATATCTGTGATTGCTTGTTTGTGTATGTTTGTATGTATGGGTGTGCATAAGACATGCGGGAAAATAAAAGCCGATGGGCTAACAAACTAGAATCGGTGCAATTATGCAGAACATACATTCATTAATTTATCTTAAATATTTTTGTTATCATGTATTTTTTATTTTCGGGAAATCCCGGGATTTGCATGAAAAATACCGGGATCCGGGATGCATTACATCCCGGGATATCCCGGGATTTTTGTACCGGGATTTCCCGAACAAGACCCTCTAATCCACAGCATATCAGCATATGTTTCAGAAATGGGCTAAATGATACTAAAGTTGCGAAAAAGAATCCACGAGACTTGGTGGGAAATATACACAGAGAACAGACATGGACGCTCGAACAAAATTGAGCACTAGCGCTAAAAAGTAAAACGCGGCAAATTTTCATCCTTGTATTGTTATGTTAGTATTGTTACGTTTCTATCAAAATTGTTTTGAACTCAAGATTGTAGCAATCAGCCTTACATACCTCTGCATACTTCACACGGCATTATATTCTTTATTACGCCAGCAAATTTGGAAATATGTTATTTTTGTGGAAAGTTGTTATTTTTATGTGGAAAAAAACAATTATTTTGTGGAAAATTTTGCAAATGTTTATTGCTAATAGGGTAAGACGGTTTAATGCGCCCCACCTGGCCAATACGCCCCTTTGATTTCTAGAAAATTATAACTAACTAAGGATCAGAATCAGTTGGTACCTGTAAAGATTTATAAAACCATCATACTATGTGAATTTGGAAGTATTTTTGTATTAGATAATGAAAATAATAGCAAAATACAAAAAGTTACAGTTTTGATGTAACTTTCAATGTTTGTTTGCTCAACATTCTGGAGCGACGCTAGCATACTGTCCACAAAACTTGCACTGAAACACTCAGTTGGGCAACAAAATAACTTTTCCCAGTGTAGGTAGGACGATATGCCCTTATCAACTGGACACAAGCGCGGCGAGCTTGCAGCAGTTGCTTCCAAATTATATGGAAACTATTTAAATGTAATTCAAACCTGCTTAAATAAAGCTTTATTACGTGTTATCTGTAATATTTTTTATATGGCTACTCACGGGCAATGCATTTGCGTCTTCTTGAACTACCAAATAACATAAGGTTTGCATCAATTGTGTTGAAAAGTAAAAAGTTATCAAAGAGTTGCCTTAGGCGGGGGCATATTATACCGTCTTACCCTATTGACTTATTAATGGATATTTATTATTCTTTTCAATGAAACATTTTGATTTCTTCATGAAAAATTCTTCTATTATAATTGCAATTTTTGCTTTTGCTTTCTGGAAAATTCTTAATTGTTTATGGAAATTTTGAATTATTTAGATAAATGTTATGTCTATTTATTGCTCATACTGTTTGTTGTTGGCCATAAAAATGTGAAATTTTCTTTTACTTTGCGGAATATTGACATAAAATGTTCTACAAAATTGTAGCGCAGCTTTTTCCAATCAACTTTGGCTTAGCTTAGCTTAGACTGACTGTACATATCAATGGTTGCTACTCCATGATTGATCAGAGCTGGTGTAAATTGCACTTCGATCCAAGTGAATAGTGGTTGGGGTTTACCATCTATTCTCGAAGTGCACGTTTCAGCAGCTCGCAAATGTTATAACGGCGCCGGTCAAGTCCTTGCAGTCAGTTGGGAAAGGAAGGGAAAGTAGTGTGTGATAATTGTTGCTACTAGAGACCGAGAATACCTCTGCATCTCCACAATTACCACGAGAAGCAAGAGGTAGGGTAATCAGAAACATCCTACATCCAACAGGACTGTAATATTTTTTGGTATGTCTTGAAACCGGAATACAGTCGATAACACGAGGAACATGATAAGTATAAAATTGTAATACATACATGAATATATTATATTATTATTTGATATTTGATGGGCTACAGCTCTTCGATGAACCTACGCCGAATGAAGCATCCTTCTCCACTGGACTCGATCCTGGGCCAATCGCATCCAGTCGCCCTGAACATTGAGCGCCCTCAGGTCCTCTTCAACTGCAAAAAGTCATCGTGTACGCGGCCTTCCACGAAGCCTGCGGCCTCTTCCGGGTTCTCTACTAAATATTATCTTCGCTTGACGTTCTTCCGGCATACGAACAACATGACCAGCCCACCGTAGTCTGCCGTGCTGTATAAGTTTAATAATATCCAGCCCTTTATACACCTGGTACAATTCGTGATTCATGCGACGCCGCCAGATACCGTTCTCCTGTTTACCGCCGAGTATTGTCCGCAGCACCTAACGCTCAAATGCTCCGAGAGCTCTCCGATCAGCCTCTTTTAGCATTCATGTTTCATGGCCGTATAAAGCCACCGGAAGAATCAGAGTAGTATACAGCGCGAGTTTTGTTTTCGTTTGCAGACTACGGGACTTAAGCTTGTTACGAAGTCCGTAATAAGCCCTATTTGCAGCTGCAATACGCCTTTTCACCTCGCGGGTAACATCATTATCGCACGTCACTAATGTTCCAAGATACACAAATTCTTCTACCACTTCAAATTTTTCACCATCCAGCACCATTTCGCTACCACCACCACTAATGAACCCACGTTGATTGCCAGCGACCATGTACTTCGTTTTGCTGGTATTGATCGTGAGTCCAATCCTCACTGTCTCCCTCTTAAAAGGCACAAAAGCCTCTTCCACGGCACGGTGATCAATTCCGATAATATCGATATCGTCC
Source organism: Armigeres subalbatus (assembly GCF_024139115.2). Taxonomy (NCBI): domain Eukaryota; kingdom Metazoa; phylum Arthropoda; class Insecta; order Diptera; family Culicidae; genus Armigeres; species Armigeres subalbatus. The sequence goes on along the minus strand of NC_085141.1, from coordinate 220,176,582 downwards.
GCAAACCCCAAGTGCATATGCGATCTTGTGATAATGGTTACGCTTCTTTGCAAACCAGCTCTCCTAATCGCTCCCTCGAGCGCAATATTGAACAGTAGGTTCGAGAGTGCATCACCCTGCTTTAATCCATCTAAGGTAACAAATGACGTCGATATTTCATCCGCAACCCTTACACTTGATTTCGATCCGTCCAACGTTATACGAATCAGCCGTATCAGTTTCGCCGGAAAACCATGTTCAAGCATAATTTGTCATAATTCATTTCGTTTTACTGAATCGTACGCTGCCTCGAAATCAGTAAATAGACGATGTGCCTGTAAGTTGTTGTTAAATAATCGTTGATCGGCTCTAACGAAAATCTGCCTGCTACTCGCCGACGAAGGACTCTTCAAGCGGTCTAAATTTGTTGAATACGGGACATAATTTTGTACGCCGAATTAAGGAGGATTGTTTCTTGATAATTGGCGCACTCCAGTCTGTGCCCTTTCTTAAATAGAGGGCAAATGAGGCCGTCCAACCAGCTAGCAGGCATTTCCTCGTCTTCCCATATTTTCGACAAAATATGGTGCAGAACTTCATAAAGCTGCTCACTGCCATGTTTGAGAAGTTCAGCCGGGAGCCTGAATGGAGAATACTTTTATGTGCAGCACAGGCCACTCCGGCCTTAGTCTGATAATAAATAAATAAAAGCAATACCATATCTTCAATATATAGGAGAGTTTAAGCAAAATGAGACACTTTATACTGTTCAAATGAAAATGAGAAGCTACCATACACTATTAAGTTCATTTCGATAGTAAACCTTGTGACCTTACGAGTTGGAAGATACTCTATTTATAGGGAAAAATGGCCAAAAAGGAACACTTCCCACACATTTTCATCAAAGGGGTCACCACTGTCAGATTTTACGTATTTTTGTGATTTTTTTATGGGTATAACCCTCGATGTACAGGCCTTGGTTGAATTGCGTCCGTTTTTTATCTGCTTTTTCACCGCCGCTGTGATAGATGTTATACTTGAATGCAGTGTTGGTCGTGGGGTCCACGACTCGGAACTCACGATCTCCGGATCTGGGCCATCGCACTTCTTGAATAGCGGCCACGTTCACTCCAACCTTCTGCAGTTCGCGAGCCAGAAGGCTCACTCGTCCAGGTTCATTTAGGGTCCTGACATTCCAGGTAGGTACCGAGTTTCTAATCATAGTCCTTATTTCGTTTCCGGGTCGGTTGCCAAAAATAACGTTCTCTTTTTCTTCTATCTCCATTTTTCGTGGTATTTGAGAGGCTTCAGTAAGCTACCTTACCGGCGTCGCGTTACCTACACCTTAGGTATAGCTGACGCGATACAGCATTCCGTTAATCAGCTGCTGGGTACCAGGCAGACGCTGCTTGAGCCGCACCTCCTGGTGAACAGACGCTCGAGGCTTACCTTCTCACTCTAGCTGATGTCAGAAGGACAACAGTGCCCAGGTTGCACTACCAGCTAAGTACACAACCCTTAGCTGGCGGTCTTTTGTCATCGGACGACCCGTGGAAGCGTGATATAGGGACTTGTGGGGATCAGAGCTCTGTTGGACGCTCCTTCCTTGATGTCAACTCACCATTTTAAAGCCCATGAATATTGAATATATTATATATAATATTCAAAATAGCTGTGCCATCTGCCTAACATTGTCAATTCAGAGATTTAGTTTGTAGTTTTGGCCAGGTTAAGGATGTTCAGTGTTTTGTATAGATAGAACAGGATTGTGTTTTTATTTTTGTCTTTTTTTTTTCGATCCTATTTTTGGCCGTGTGATCAATAAACTTCAACAATTTAAAGAAAAATCAAGCTGCCCAATAAAACGTGTTAAAACAGAATTTTGTTCAATAAGTTTGTTGGGATTCAAAAGGCTTTTTCATCTCGTGGAATCATTCGCATCGAATAATGGAAATATAATGTGTATTTTTAAATAATTTTTCTGAACAATACAAAACCAGCTTGATTTCACACCATCATAAATACCACTTATATGAAAGAAAAATACTCCCTTGCGTGATGAAAACTCCGATGATCCTCTTCTGTTCTTGAATAAACTTGTCACTCACTTTAGCACTCAAAACCACACGTTTCTAATTCAAATTAAGTAGCATTGACTTAAAAAACTTAAAATGCGAGAATATTGAACAGAGAAAAAACGTGCTGAAGAACTTGACAGTCAACCGTCCGCGACAAAGGTTGCTACGCTTCCGCAGCTTTTTCCAATCAACTTTGCTCAAAAAACAATATTTATAATCTGCTAATTTCATTTTTAATTTTTCACGAATGTCACCTTCTGAAGCCTCTTGGGGCTTTTAGTCACTCAGTGAAATTCAAATGTAACAATTTAGAACGTTACGGGGGCTTTTCAAAACGCGTGTTTTGCTATAATAATATCGTTTGTATCTTCTTCCATTGTCGAGTTATATCAATTTACTATAAAAAACATGACTTCAGTAAAATTGGTAAAACTTGAGATAAAAAAATAACATATCTCCAATTTTTTGACATAATAAAGAATATGAATTGCTCTTTAAAATGCCGTGTAAACATATTTTTTTAATCAGACCTAACCGGAGGTATCAACTTTTGAAAAAAATGTAATTTTGACAGAAAAACGATTATAACTTTTGATCGAAAAAAGATATTGAGCATATTTACTCATCAAAGGTGCATTTTTTGAGCTCTAAAAGTCACCCGAAGACGACTTTTTCGAGAAATCTAAAACAAAAAAAAGTAGATCAAAAATACTGTTTTTTTAGGTACACCCTAATCCAATAAGGTAAAACTGCTCTAAATCGGCCAACTTAAGAGCTACAGAAAAAGCTTTTTTAGTAAAATTTATTGGAATAAGCTACGCTACAACTATGTAGATCATAACATGTCAGTATTCAGAGAAACAAAAAAATGGGCCACCCTATTATTTTATAGCACTATAATGATGGCCTTACTATTTCGAACAATTTTGTAAAAAAAAAGTGTGTAGGAGCCGGACAATACTAAATACTCATCCTACTTGGTTGACATGTGTACAAAAATACATTTGAGAGAGTTAGTTCTGAAAATGTATTGCGAGAGATCGGCTGGTACCTGATGCTGGGAATTTGGTTTCATCAGTACCCGCTAAGCTGCGGTGGACGACGGAGGTCCTTCGTAGCTTAGTAGGGAAAGCACCTGTCATGCGAACTGGGGTCGTGGGATCAAACCCCACCGAAGGGGCGGTTACCCTCCAATACCTTTTCCGAACTAAATCTATCACATGTTGTGCATATGCATAATCAAGTTTCAGACATAGTAAAAAAAAGGTTTTTTTTTCTAAAAAATACAGTTTTGGCATAAAATGCATATTTCCGCGTAAATCTTTATCCTGGACCGTAGTGCAATGTGTTAAAAAAAAACCCAGATTAATCCACCTAGCGGTGATGGCGCCTTTCTCGCGTAAAAAGGTAATAAATGTAGCCTTTACGCTTACACCTCACTATAGGATTTCGGGCGGTCATTAATCGAAAATGTCATGTCTTCCGAATTATTTTAAAATATTTTCTCTCCATTGTCAATACTCTAATTAAGAGAAATTCTGAATTTGAAGTCTCTAGGTGCACTAGTTCCAAAGATATAAGGTGGCAAAGTCAGAAATGGGTAAAAAAGTTAGCAAATTTTCTGAAAAAATATTTTATTTTCAACTATTTATTGAAATATTTTTTAAATGTTTTTCTTCAATGTTAATACATCATTACAAAGGTTATTGTATAAGCTTTTAAATGGTGTGCAAAAACTAATGGTTACACTGTGAAAAAAATTGAAAAAAATGCGGAAGCAATATTTTTTCCAAAACGACGCTATTTTCAACTTTGATAGTGAAGAACTTTTTTTCCTCAGGAATCCCCAGGTTCTTTTATGATACACATCAAGGACAAAGCTTCGACTAAAATGTCCCGAAAGAATTTCTTGCCAGTATTTGCAATTAACAGAGTTAAGGCACTCCGATTTTTTTTTCATTTGTTTTTTCGTCGTGTTTTGCCTCTCTCGTACTCCAAGGTTAATGCTCATTCCAAAAACGAATGTTTGATAGAAGGCCCGGAGACCCCTAGTGGTATATATCAACTAACTCAGCGCGAAGAATTGAGGTGATGTCTGTATGTGTGTGCATGCGCGTCTGTATGTATGTGCGCAAAAGAACGCAATCGCCATTTAGACACTTATTTGTGTCCGATTTTCTCGCAACAAGTTTCATTCGACGGGAAATCTAGTCCCATCGTTTCCTATTGAAAATGGGTCAGACTGAACTATGCGCTCAAAGGGTATGGTCAAAATACATTTATTGGTAATAACTTCGACTTTATTTATAACCATTTGAGCTCATTTAATTAACTTTTCAAAGGAGTAAATGAATAAAACCCCCAATGCAATGCAGCACAACGGTAACGGAAGGATTTAACAGTTCGCTCATATATTTCCTGTCAAATTTTACCGTTTCCGTCGCCATTCCGCTGAAATGCGTTTGGGGCTTGAGTGGTTTGAGTCATTCTCTAAACCTAATTTTCTGAGCTATTCATTAGCTACTGATGGAGAACTAAATATGAGATTTCATAATATGTAAATATTTATAAATCTCCTGGAATCAATAATTCCCGACATGTTTATTGCAAAAGTAAAGACGAACAATATCTTAGTTAGAACGGAGCGTATGAAATTCCTGCTAGTGTTCATGAATGTCTGGCTAATGGTAGGGAAATATTTATTCACTCATCTACACTTTGAGGTTCACTGGCTGAACAACCAGCGGAAAGTCAATATAAACAGTTGAAGAAATTTAGAACTCATAATGCAAGAAAATGATCAAGAGAGGCAAATGTTGACATTTTCCTTCGTGCCTTACATGAATCAGATCCATTTTAAGCTCGATTTGGATAACGAGGAGACGTTGGAAAAAATTTTTCACTTAGTTATTCTTATGCCATGCGTAATTTTGTAATATTTGAAGATTTTCAAAAGTTCTTTATCTTCTAATACTTTAGATGAATTTATCTCATCTTCCATCGTTGATGGAATTGAAGAAAATATCATTGAAGACTTAAACCTTGACACAGAAAAAGAATGATGCTGTATATAACTTGTAGAAATCATGAAAACAAATCAAAAGTAATTCAAATAGTGTTGTTATTTAAATTAAAAGAATTTTGCTTTTCGGAAGAATGGAGCATTCTTACATTCCACAATGAATGTCCACATTTTTTGAGAATATATTAATCTCATTTTTGAATAACTTGTACACGTAAAAATGTCATGGGATTGCGATTTCTAATTTGCTAATACCCTTTTTCAAAAGTTATTTTCAATTCTGATTATTTGATTAACATTTAATGCTTTATGATCCTTCAGATCCTAGTACTTTGTCAAACAAATTGTTCTAAATACAAATTGTGAGGCATGAGAGTGAGAACAAAAAATATCACGGAATGTCATGAAATTAATGTCATTTAACATGATCGCCGCCATAATGTCCATAAATTGCTGAACTTAGTTTTGTACAGCCCCTTCCTTCTCCTTAAGAAAACGCACGAAATTTCAACTTCCCAAATAGGTTTGCTTTGTCACGTTAATCGAACCTATGAAAAAAATAATTACGTAATTCATAGACGATCCCCAAAGGGGGGGGGGGTTGGAAATTGTATATTCATGCTATTTCGACCATACACAGCTAAAACTAAGTGGAAAATCACTTTAAAAGTCCAATTTTATTTTTGACCGCTCGCTTGTATGGGGATCCCCCATAGTGCACCTCGATGATGTACAAGAAAGGCAAAACAGTTACACCGTCTAATGTTATGATAGAAAATTTACACTAGTAGACGACAGATGGCGCTGCCAAAAGCTTCTCGAATTTCCTATGTTCGAATTTTGACTTTCGAACAATTTCATAGTACTATGAAACTGAACGAAGAGCATACTTACGCCTAAATGCGTGCAACACGAGCATCTTTATAGTATGATGAAACTCTTAATGGGAGCAAGCCGCGGATAAACTTTAAAAATATTCATAGATGCAAGGCATTTTTCATAACACATTATTGTTCTATGTCACTATATCCCATCACTATTTTAATATTATCTATTTTTTGCAATTTGCAATTATTATGAAATTCAATAGTGATCAACAGCGTTTTAGTCTCTGTCGGGTGCAACTTGTTGCAAGAAAATCGGTTAAGAGTTTCTATGTGAAAATTTGGTCACACACACACACATACACACACACGCACACACATACACACACACACGCACACACGGACAGACAGACATTTGTTCAGCTCTTCGAGCTGAGTCGAATGGTATATAACACTATGGGTCTCCGGGACTTCTATCTAAAGTTCGAATTTGGAGTGAAATTATAGCCTTTCGGTACAACTTAGTTGTACGAGAAAGGCAAAAAGAATGGATGCATAATTGACCTTTGATTCATTTCTAACAGTGACTCCTAGAATGGACAAGATACCTTTTATCTATAGGATAGAGATGGAAACAATTTGGAATTGAACCCAAGACCTCCTTCGTACAAAGCAGGGATTGAACTTATCATTTGATTATCATATTCAGCCAATAACTCATTCCAGAGGTGGAATTTCAAAAAGTGTTGTATGGCGGACTTCTTGCGCTATTTGCCCTCTACAATTTCGTCATGTCTTATATTTACAGTGTGTAACGCTAGTACCACTTAATATACTAAATGATAATAAGTGATATTATCATTTAGTATATTAAATGATACTAGCGTTTCACGCTGTAGATACTAGACATAGAGCAGTGTACCCTTAGGCAAAATTGTAGAGGGGAAATACCGCTAGAAGTCCGTCATACAACACTTTTCGGAATTCCGCCTCTGGAATGAGTTATTGGCTGAATACTAAATGATAATGACATGATTAGTTTAATCCCTGGTACAGAGTAGGAATGACCGGTGACCTGAATAAACATATCTTTTATTTCGAGACAAAATTTTGGAATATCGAACACAAACTTTACTTAGCGATCAATCACCCTCCTTTGCTTCTTAATGTTTTGTAGAGAATATAGTTGCCTACCACACGGGTTAAAATCCGTTGCCAAAACCATGACTAAAAAGTCATGATTTCATAAGACTTGTTACTTCTTGATATCATGACTACAATTCATGATATCATGACCTAAACTACGAAAAACATAAATAATAATAGCATTTTTGTCTTTAACTAAGGTAGTAACCACCAGAGGCGTTATCAAAATGCTATTCCCATTTTCATAAATAAAATATCATGACTCGGAGTCACGTTTTCATGACTTTGAGTCATGAAATCATGACACTGAGTCATGAAAAACGACGCTGAGTCTTAAAAACATGACTCAGAGTCATGAAAACATGACTCAGAATCATAAAAATATGTCAAAATATGTCTGAAATCAGCGTAACGCAATCTTGTCAGTTGGGTGTCCGCGAAGCAGCTAAGAAAAAAAGTTTCTTTCGAAAAGTGTAAAATTTGTGAACTGGCAATCCGTCGTCTCCAGGCATCCAAATTCGCAAAACAAATTCTCTCCGTAGCAGTCGAATCCGAATCGTTTTCATTTCTCGTTTGTATAACCAAATTGTGTTCTTGTACGTGAATAGAAAGTGTGATTATTTTGTCTTCGCTCTGAAATCTAATCGCGGAAGTCTCTGGTCCAGAGCCATCATTTTGTGTTAGTGAAAAGGGAGTAACATAACAGGAAACGGCGGTAAATATGGTTAGGGAACCTCCTTCACTGTACAGTTCCTGCCTGCTGGCCTATGTGCGGAACCTGGATTTCAAGATTTCCAAAAGGCTGAACACCATAGTCAATTTACGGATGCTTCCGACAGCAGTACTGGCAAGCGTCTTGGAACAGAAGTGCAACCACGATTCACTCAAACATACTCCCGAAATCAACACCTTCCAAATAGTGAGCCGACATGCCCCCCTCAAGCAGATCATGTTCAAGTGCGTTCAAACATTAATGACGGCCCGGGAGCCCGTCTTCTCAGAGCTGCGTATCAAATTCTGTCGAACGTGTACTATCAGAAGAACGAGCACGTTCCGGCACTGAAGGAGGCACGCCTGCAGGACTTTCTCGGTTCTCACGGTGAGGTGTCACACGTTGAACGGATGGCGTTTATCTGCATGGACAATGACCTCCAGTTGGGGTCGTTCCTGTGCGAGTTCGGTTGGCTGAAGGACGCACTGTAGAACCACACTAACTATGATCCAGCTGTTGAGGGCGAGCTATTTGCGATCATTGCCAAGTAAGCTAACAAATGGATAATTGTAAGTATAGAAAATATTAAACAAGGAAAAAATCACGAACTCCCCTGCTTCCCCTTAGCTGCTGACAGATTTTTTAGTCAGTTATACATGATTTTAACTGAGGTTGCCACAAAAAATATTCTAATAAATAGGTATGTCTTAGGCATCTTTGAGTGGAAAAAATGGACTGGAGAGTTAGGGATTTTTATTTTGAGATTTAAAGATTTGAATTAAACCCAAGGAATCATAAATGACAGATATCAAATTCATGAATTATTTGCCTACTTTCATGACTTTAGTTCATGGTTCCATTGTGCATGCGTCATGATATCATGACTTAAATGGCAACTTTTCGCCAAATAAATGGGAATCATAAACGACATGATATCATGACTCAGTTTGTCACTTTTCGTCATCAAATATCGTAAACGTAACGGCAGAATTGCGTTACAGCAAAAGGAGTCATCATTTCATGGTGTATTTTCATAACATAAAAACACACATTTTTCTCGAAATCATGACTCATTTTGCCACTTTTTGGTTCCGGATTTTTTTCCCGGAAATGCTTTGCAGCCAAGTTTCTACAAAGAAAATCCCTACCATTAGTTGGAAAAATCCTGTCAGCGCCAGCAGTCGTCTTCTTGAACATGCAAATTTTGATATTAAAACACTATTATAATAGTTTAATTTAATGAGGTACTACCACTCCTCCATTATTCACATAATGCATGTTATCCCCGGTTTTTGCCTTCCTTTTCAACTTTCACCGGTCGCGACTTCGTTGCCGTTGAAATCTTTTGCTTTTTACTTGCTTCCTTTTTCCTGTGTCTCATTTACGACACCAACATCCTACATTATATGCATATATGTAAATTTCGATGAGCGCAATGAAACCATAAAAATACTCCAGCATTAAATCATTCCGCAAGTTCACACCGCGACCCCGCCCGCTGGCTCCATAATGTGATGCTGCACGGTTAATTGGTCGGAGGTAAGAGCAATTTCGGCGGTTATGCTTTCGAGTGGTGATTCGTAACATGCTCCTTCGTAGTAGGGTATTGCATATACCGTCCAACATGTGCTGCTATGAGGAATAACCGTTGTTCAGAGTCGTTTTGGGCTTCGCAGATGGTGGGAGAAGGGCAATCGAAAGCTTTAGCTGTTTTGGGGTAGCGTTCGCTGGTGTTGAGACCATTGAACGCCAGACACTTTGGCCGTGGCCCATGGCCTTTAAAATTTCTCCTGAAGCTCTCCGCTTGGTGGCAGTTTCGAACACTTACATCATATACTAAATGGTTAACGCCGTGAGTTGGGTGTTGTCGAGGAATGAGCGAACCGGGCGGTCGTAACTTTCTAAATTGTTACATTTGAACTTCACTGAGCGACTATTTTTTGGAGTGTAAGTGAATTCGGTATGAATGTTGAGACAGGATTTTTGTGTCGGAATACATTCGAGTATGAGAGTAACAAATCACTAATCATCATCACATTTTTATGACAAACATATAAATTATATCGATTTTCTGATAAACATATAAATTATATATTATATCAATATTATCCTCTACGAACATAACATTAGGACCATTTTCGAGAAGAACTCGTAAGCACTCGGGCTATTTCAATGACGCGTGTTTAGGACCATCTTTGGCGCCGCGCAACATAACGTTGTGAACTTTTCTACGGTGGAGCCAGTTTTCAGAACATGGTAAAAGCTGGAAGGATGTGATGGGCAGGGCATGCTTCAAAAAGGCAGGACAGCAACCCATATCAAATATGTATTGGATATGGATGGGACGTAAATTGGTTGAGTTTTGGATATTCAATCAATCTAAGAAGAAAACAAATTTTAATTCAAAATACACATAAAAATGGATTATTGTTAAACAAGAAAGGGTATGTGAAACATTTCTTTATTTGGGATTAATTTAAAATGATCTGAAATGAATTTAATCCCTGCATTGCATTTGCCATTTCCAGGTGCTTGGTCACTTTAACCCCATGATTTCTGTCATCCGTGAAGCGTAACCCGATGCAAGTCATTCTCCGAATATCTCCAATCATTATAATGCATCATCAATCGCCGCTTGGGAAATAACAAAAATCAAAATTTCAATAAGCGCAACGAAAGTTCATCGAACTGTTTCCCAACATGATTCGTTATGTTTTCGCTTTTATCGAATTCGATCGGAGGAAACCCGTTTCACCGCCAGCCATAAATCTACGCGCTGCCGTGTTCGTGATCGTCATGTCAAATCGCAGACAACCCTCGCCGTAAGACACTAAAGGCGATCAAAATAGACAGCGGCGACGACGTCGAGTCAATTACCATATCCTACACCCCTTTTATTCAAATTGGTGCGGGGTGCTGCCAATCATAAAATTGCATAAACTCTCGATCCAACATCCAGCATGATTCATGCAAAGCATCTAACATCATCGCCTCCTTCTTTCCCCTTTCATGGGACGCTATTACCGAAAGGATCACATCATAGCGCGCGCTCTCTCTCGCCATTATGGGTCCACCTTTCCTTTTCGTTGACCCCCAATGCCCTGCCCCCGAAACGGGGCCCACCATCCCAGCATGGGACTTCCTTCATTTCTCTTCGTAGACTACGCTCGGCCGCGATGCTCATTAGCGTGAGGATCACGTACCAGCGGGCGCGCAAAAAGACCAACAGTTATTCACGTCCAAACAATCACAACCCCCAGCTGCCTCCGCCGCCATCCGCCGAAGAAAGGGTGCCCGGTGCTGCGGTAGGGGAGCTTTTCATCCATTGTGTGTTGCCCCCGCGGATGCACGTCACCGAAAGTGCCCCGGCATCAGACAGCTTTGGCATTGTTGTTTGTTACAAAGGTCCAACCGAGACTGAGAGCCCCACTGACTGGGTGGGATGGGGGTATTGTTCGCTTTTGGACTGTGAATGTTAAATTTTTCAACTTTCACTTTATAAACGCGCGAATGATGATGATCATGACGACAGTGTGATGACGATCGGGGCCCCTCAAATAACCGGAGCTTTATATAACGAATCTCGTTTCGGTGGCTCAACAAGCACGTTGCATGGGTTTGCGGTCGTTGTACCCTGGCGGTGTTGACTGCGATTGGTGAGTGTCGATCATTTTCGCCGGTGGGTCGCATATTAAATAAATTGTTGTTTTCATGTTTGACTTTTTTTACATTTTTTTTACAAAATGATAATGGCCGTTATGAATAAACACATACCTAAACGTGTATCGCAATGGAACTTTATTGACGATGGAATCATTGGGAACGAAAAATGTCAAAACTATATCCCAGTCAAAGCCCGAGATGGTTTACACACAAAGCTCTTGCAATCGTGTAAGCCATCTACGATAGTTATGACCCGGCGAAGATCTTGTGGAAGCAATGAGCCAACCAACTACGGGTTTAGATCGCCATCTATATTAGTTTCCTGGGGCGGTCGAAACGAATTATGTTTTCCTGACGACAGGCTGGCAATTCTTCTTCTTAAATGGCATCGAGTCCCACAATAGATTTTTGCATATTTACAGCGGCTCAACAGGAGTAAACTATTTTGAATGATCATAGACAACAAAAGTGGAATTTCACAAAATAAAACTACGAAAAAATATGTAATAGGCTGAGTGGCAATCGGCTTTATGCTTAAGTGGTACCAAATACTTTCGAAAGGGTTTTTGTACTTTAAATGTTATTCGACCTCCAAAATTTCTTTTTTTTTTTTTTTGATGGAAGATAGAAGAAAACCACTGATGGAATTTCTAATTGGATGTAGGAAACGAGCTTTTTTAGTTCATTTCCAATTCTAGCAGCTACTGGTAGAATAGTCAAGTCGAAGGTATAGGATAGAAATGGAAACGGTATGGAAGTCCATTTCCAGTTCTAGCGATTGCTAGAACATGAGAAATGAGAAATTCTCGCTGAGACCGGCCCACTATTTGCACGAGGCAAAATTACCTAAATTTATATTCATTCGAAAGATTTCGGTGAGTATATTAAGTATCCGAGTTAAATTTTTCAAAAAGATGAACGCCTCGTTAGTTATACAAGAAATAATTTTAATGGACCCCTCGATTTTTGTCAATTGTTGACACACCAAAACTCCAACATTTCTCAACCGATCATAGAGATTAGTATATCGTTGGAAAAAAGAAGAGTGTATCCTCAATTTTCAATATTAAAAATAGTGCCAGCCATATTGAATTTGTCCGCCATCTTGAATTTCTTTTTGAAAACTATTTTTTCGCCTGGTTGGCAACCACCGATTTTGAATATTAATACATCGATGGAAAGCTTAGCTTATATTGTGCATTGTGTCCAAAAATCTCAGGTGTTTTTTCTATCAAAAGTTATGTACGATTTACCAAGTTATTTTTTGAAGGCCCATCTGACCAACAAACATTATTTTTATGGTTAATATGATACTACGACGTCAGTTCCTTGATTTCAACACTATTCTATGCCAAATATGTTTTAAAAATGAAAAGCATATCTACAACAGTATTTTATTTGCAGGGCTCAAAAGTTTCGAGCATAACGGAGTATTGAACTTGTCATAAGACGAGTTTATACAATCCCATTGAATTCCACCACTTAATTGTATCTTGACAGATACGTATTTCGACCTCAAAAGTAAGGCCGTCTTCAGTGTCTTGTACTTGACTCGACTATTGAAGTTATTGTCTAGTCTAGTCTAGTCTACACATCAGGTATTAGGTATCAGAACGTCGGCTCCAGGGGCACGTTCACCTCAATTCGGGAGATTTCTGCCATCGCCTTCACAGCCTTTCTCATCACGCACTCGACGGAAAAGGAAGTAAACAAAAAGGAAAGGAATATGGATGGGAGAAAAATGGGAAGTTTGGGAAAGGTACCCTTGAAGAGGGCATACAACGTATACAACACGTACAAAAGCTCATAGCTCCTTACCACAACGGGTTATGAACAACAGAATACTTCAGGTTTCTGTAGTCAATTTCACTTAGTAAGTGTTTACCAAATATTTGTAAACGCAGTTGCGCATAAACTGGGCAGTTACATATCAGATGATAAGAAGTTCCATAATCGGATTCACAACCATCACAGACAAAGGATTCAACACGTTGAATATTTGTCATGTGATAGTTGAGTCGGCAGTGACCTGCCAAGGCCTTGACTAAGACACTGCAATTCTGTTTAGACAGATTAGTCAAATAGTTAGCTACTACCGGAGATGGCTCTCGGATATACAATTTTGTTTGTCGACATGGATCCAAACTACTCCAATACTGTTTGTGCTGAGTGGAAGCCCAAGAGCTAATCAAACGCTTCACCCAACACTTAGATATTGGGGGCAGCAGGGACTTTGTCCAAGGGCTTGACGACCCCTCCCCATGGCCACTGCGAGTTAGACCGGGACCATCGTCCCTAATCCCTAATCCCAAGGCGTCAAGCGACCCGTGCCGAGGGGATGCATGGCCAGGGGGGTGAAATAATAAGCTAGGCCTTTAACGGAGCCTGTGGGGTACCTGGGCACCCTCCACAGTAATTGTCCCTTACCACGTTATGCTGGGCTCTGGCGTGGTGGACCTCTTTTCCCGAGCAACTCGTGGGACCAAAATGGAAAACCAAGTCAATTCTTCAATTAGTGGTAGTAGTGTAGGCGACAACCCCTTCGCAAGAGGTGGGTTGTTCAGGTCTCCGCCTAGGAGGCCAGAGGCAATAGTCGGCAGCTCAGTCCGCAGCGCCAGCGTGGGTCACTCAACCTTCCTCTCGGCTATAAAAACGCCGGTAGGGGTTATTGACGGCCCATGGCTTGTGGAGGCGATGAACCGCAAACGCGATGGGCTTTCGGCCTTCGAGGTGGGGACGGAACAGCTGGACGCCATCATCGACTTTGCGTCATCGAAGCATAATATCAGCAAGGACCTCAAGAGGAGCTTGCAGAAACTTCGAAAGTCGATGCTGGACGCCAAGCTGGAGAGGGCGGTCGGGACGGCCAAGTGTAAACCCGTGAAATCGGTGGAGTCGAGGTCTACCCAGACTGAGGCCCAAGGATTCGCGGACTCGGGCAAGGTCGAATCGACCGAAGGCGTGCAGCGAAGACGGTGGTGCCAAAGTCTATCCAGACTGAGGCTCAAGTATTTGCGGGTACGTCGGGGGTGACTTCTCCAACGGAGCAGACACAAAAACGGGGGAGACAGTCTCCAGGGGATGAGCTCCCTGGGGGCCGCTCCAAAACGCGGAGGGTTACTACCCCGAACAAGGGTAGTGGGGCTGGGAAGCTGAACCCCGGTCAGGTACCTCCAAAACCGGGGGAGGAAGGACCTGGAAAGGTCCGTCCACTCAGGAAAGACGGTGATAAGGGGTTACGGCAGGCTGAAAGTTCTCAGCCGCACCAGACCAGGGAAATAGAGGGGGTGCGCCTCCTGGACCCTGGTCAAGAACAAGAGGAAACCGAAGACGTCAAGGACCGAAAAGAAGGCCCAGGCGAATGAGGGTAGCAAGAAGTCTAGGGTAGGCGCCAATCGCTCCAGGGGCGATGCCCTAGTCATCACGGCGGACGAGGCTAAGTACTCGGATGTTTTGAAGGCGATGAGGAGTGACGTCAAGCTCGGTGAACTCGGCGCCGACGTACGTCGAATAAGACGTACCCGGATGGGCGAGATGATCCTCGAACTGAAGCGGGGCGTCTCGCAAAAGGGCGCCGCCTACAAGAAGTTGGCGGAGGAGGTTCTAGGCGAGACGGTCAAGGTGAGGGCACTCACGACGGAGGTGAATTTAAGGGTTAAAGACCTGGACGAGATCACTGAAGTCGAAGAGCTCGTCACTGCACGGCGGCGACAGTGTGAAGTGGAGACGACCACCGCAGCCGTTCGGCTACGGAAAGGTCCGGCAGGGACGCAGGTAGCATTGGTTCGGCTATCTGCAGCGGACGCCTCCAAGGTAGTCAAGTTAGGGAGCGTCAAGGTGGGATGGTCGGTATGCCCTGTGCGCATATACGAGCAACCCGAAGTTTGCTTCAAGTGCCTGGAGCAATGGGACTGCAAAGGCCCTGACAGAAGCAATCTCTGCCGACGCTGCGGATTGGAGGGACATAAGGCACAATGCTGCACGAACACTCCCAATTGTTTGATTTGTTCCAGCAAAGCTGTGAACAGCAAGCACCCCATGGGGGGTTCGATGTGCCCGGCGTTTAAGCGTGCTGCAAAATCAAAGTGCAAGTAACACAGCTGGCTTGCTCGGCCTCGCCCGAGTGTTTGGTGTGCGCAGGTTTAGAGGAAACGGCGGAACACGTGTTGTTCGTGTGTTCACGTTTTCGCGCAATGCGTGACCACATGCTTGCCACATGTGGTCTGGACACTACCCCGGACAACCTAGTTCGGAGGATGTGTAAAGATGAAGTTGGCTGGAACGCCGTTTTATCGGCTATCGCTCAAATCGTCTCGGAGCTACACAGAAGGTGGCGCGTGGACTCAAGGATGGCTAGTTCAGGCGCAAATAAGAGGTGGTCCAAGGGATCGGAGTCGGCTTCATGGGTCATACCGGTAGTCATGCTCTGTGGTCGAACTCGATCCTTTTATCGAACAAGTGGCCGCGCGAAGAACAACATGGTATCGTCGCTTTCGTGGCGTCCGTCCGAGGACGGAAAGGGGTCCTCGTCAAGGCTGGGGCAGGCGTAGGCCTCGCGTTGGCAAGTCCCTCTGTGTGCTGGCGAATAGGCCCTATTGCAGAAAGGTCAATTTGGGGTGCACGCGGCATCATCACTCTTGATACCAGTCGTGCAGAGGGAAGCAGGCGCGAAGTCGACCCTTCCCACCTTCCGAGGACATAGGGCGTGGTAAGGCCACCTGGAAAGCCGGCAACGCGCTGGCACGATACCATGGTGTTCTTCTAGAAAAGCGAGTTACGATGTTCGGTGCTGCAAGGACACGCAGCTAACCTCGAGGGTGCGTTGTGCACTGGCCCCCCTTTGAAGCATTACTTTCTGGTTGTACCGAAGGGACTATAAGCTTGGCGGCAATGGAAACGGTTTAGCGGTCGGGAATGTAGTCCTGCCTCCCTCGGTGATCCCTAACCCCGCACTTCCTGGTCAACCCAGGATGTCTGTTGAGCAGATTCCCCCTCCATTGTTTAGGAAGAAAAAAAAAAACACTTAGATATTGGAATAGCTGGCACAGGACCAAAAAAGTCTTGTGATGCTCCAGTGCGAGCTAACTCATCAGCCAATTCGTTTCCAGCTATGGAAGAATGACCAGGTACCCATATAAGGTGCAATGTATTAACTGAATTCAGTTCCTCTATTTGAGTTCGACATGCGATTACTAACTTCGATCTTGAGTTGGCCGAAGCGAGGGCTTTGATAGCTGCTTGACTATCTGAACAGAAGTATATTACTTTTCCCATTATGTGTTTCTGCAGTGCGGATTGCACTTCACACATAATGGCAAATATTTCTGCTTGAAAGACAGTGCAGTGTCTACCCAGTGAGTGGGACTGTTCCAATCTTAGCTCACGCGAGTAGACACCTGCACCCGCTCTACCTTCGAAGAGGGAGCCGTCAGTATAACAAACAATGCTGTCCGACATACTTCTCTCCAAACAGCAAGATGTCCACTCATCCCGCGAGGGGAATTGTGTTGAAAATTTCCTATAAGGAAAACTACTAGCGAGTGTGAGATCACTTGGAGCAAGGACTGTTCTGTCCCAATCAACCATGAGTTGTAACAACGAATTGTGTGTAGAACTGCGGTTTACAGGATTCTCTTCCATGAAACCAAGAATCCATAATCGGTAAGTACAAGAAAGTGCTTCTTGTTTGAGATGTATGTGTAGTGGGACAACGTCGAGAAGAACCTCGAGAGCGGCCGTGGGAGTCGAAGAGAACGCACCAGTCATTGCCATTAGGCACATCCTTTGAAGATGGCCTAATTTAGACTGAATTGTCCTCACTTCACCCTTTTGCCACCACACAAGACATCCATAAGCCAAAATTGGTCGTACAGCTGTTATGTAAATCCATTTGATATATTTAGGTTTAAGACCCCAAGTTTTACCAAAAGTTCGTCGGCATTGGCCGAAAGCCATACACGCCTTTTTGACTCTGAACTCAATGTTAGGAGTCCAGGAGAGCTTGGAATCAAGTATTAGTCCCACATACTTTACCTGATCCGTTACATTGATTTCAGAGTCAAAAAGGTGTAATGGGCGAATACCATTACAGTTACGTTTTCCGTGAAAAGTACAATAGATGTTTTATTCGGATTAACCGGATTAGCCATATTGGCGACACCAACTTTCGACTGCCTGAAGAGCGTTTTGCATCAGGTCGAATAAAGTAGTAATACACAAACCGACTATCAATATTAGATAGTCGTCGGCAAATCCATAGGTAGGAAAACCGCCATTATTGAGTAATCTCAATAGCGTATCTGCAACGAGGTTCCACAAAAGTGGAGATAATACTCCTCCTTGGGGGCAGCCACAGACACTTAATTTTCTAATCGCTGCTTAACGTAATGTAGAGTAGAGATGTCGGTTTTTAAGCATCTGGTGAATCCATTTGGTAATAATATTAGGTAGCCAAAGACAACGTGCGGCTTCCAATATTGCATCGAAAGACATGTTGTCGAAAGACACGTTGTCGAAAGCACCTTCAGTATCTAAGAAAGCACCCAAGCACGATTGCTTTTGAGCGAATGCTTTCTCGATGTCGTACCCAACCTTGTGTGAAGAGTCACGGTGGACTTTCCAGATTGGTAAGCATGTTGATTAACATGAAGAGGCATGTTTGCCAAACAGTCATCACGAATGTGATGATCGATAATACGTTCTAAGCATTTCAGAAGAAATGAGGTCAGACTGATGGGTCTAAAACTCTTTGCTTCTTCATACGAAGCACGTCCTCCTTTTGGGATAAACTTTACAGTGGCATCCCGCCAGGATATGGGAATATACCCAGTAGCAAAACTGCATATTAGAATTTTTTTAAAAACATGTTTGATATGCTCAAAACCCTTCTGAAGAAGAACGGGATAAATCCCATCTTCCCCTGGAGATTTGTAAGGAGTAAAACTATTAAGAGCCCATTGAATCGATTCAGTAGTTATGATTCTACGAGCCTGAGCCCAAGACCCATAACTACATAAAAAGACATCAGGGACATCCGAAGATGCTATATGTACACATCCAGAGAAATGTGTATCAAATAAGTGCTCTAACGCTTCTTCGTCGAAGTGTAGTCGCCATTCGGCTTGCGAATTTCGCCAACTTGGAAATCCTTGGATCGCGCAAGAATTTTATTCAATCGAGTGGCTTCACTCAAATTGGAAACATTTGCACAAAGGTTTTTCCAGCCGAATCGTTCAGCAGATCGTTGAGCCTTCTTGTAAGCTTTGCGAGCCAACTTGAAAGAATCCGTCCCTGCTGAATGGCGTCTGTTCCAACTCCTTCTACACTGCTTCCTGAGCTTAGCCAAATCGGAATTCCACCACGGGGTTCCTCTTGAGGTTTTCACAGAACGCAAGGGGCAAGCTTCTTCAAAAGCTTCCACGATATGCAACGTTGTAGTATCAACGGCATCATCCAAGTCGGTAGGAGTTTCAATGGATGGTAGATATCCATGAAATTTTGTCGAGAGCAACTCTGTATAGAGATCCCAGTTGGTTGAACGGGGATTTCTAAAACGCAAGGTCTGCGAAGAAACATTCAACTGATCAAAATAGATGTAGCGATGGTCAGATATGGATTCCTCATCTGACACATGCCAATTCGTCAACTCGTGACTGATTCTATTGGAGCAGAGAGTTATGTCTAATACTTCTGCTCTATTAGATACCATAAAGGTTGGGCGATTGCCTATGTTAAGTAAACCAAGTTCGGTACTACTTAAGTATTCCATCAAGCTGGAGCCTCTCAGACTGATAAGCGAGCTACCCCAGATGATGTGATGAGCATTAGCATCACTACCGACTATTAGCGGAAGGCCTTCCGTGCAATAACTGATCACTTGTTTGAAAGCATCCGTAGGGGATGGTTCATCATGTGGTAAATAAACCGAACAATAGACGTATTTCCTGATGGGGGACCCGCCAGTTGCATCAATTGTGACAGCACATACATCTCTGGTTGTTAGTTCAGAGATAAGTGTAGCAACGATAGCGTTGTTAACAAGTACACATGCACGCGGCATTGATCGAGAGTTTTCCATTTCATTACTGAAAGCAGCAAAAACCGGGTTCACTAGGTTACCTAGGTAAAAGCTACCCTTGCGAAAATAGGGTTCCTGCACCAAAGCCACTTGGGATTTGCCATTTTGCATAAGTCTACAAAGATTAATCGTTGCTGTTCTTTTGTGCTGAAGATTGATTTGAGCTATCCTAAATGTTGCCATTGCGAATTACGATAATACACTCCACAACTTCAACATTTATGTGAACAGCAACGATGAAACGAAGTCGGTATCGTATCAAGAACATCAAAGAGAAAACACAGAGTACACTGTGAAAAACACATAAAGCGAATCCATATAGGTGACAATTAGATGAAAAACTAAATAAAAACATACTCATAATCCCACCCTTATTGAACCTCAAGTTGAGATTGAATAAGAGTAGCCGATTATTCCGGAAAAGCAACTACGCCGTAGCTCCGGTTAGCGCAGTATACTGTGAAGGGTGCCCTGGTGCTCCACAGGCTCCGTTAGCGGTTAGGTTCTTTTTAGACCCCCCTAACCATTCATTCATAGGCACGGAATGCATAAAGCCGCATTACACCAAGAATTAGGGGTCACCTGTAATGTGGACTTTTACCACTGGAACATGCAATCCGTAACGTTATTCTTAGCCAGACAACCGGCTGCCGACACCACACGGCTATCTAGGCTGTTCATGGAGAGAAGTTGATACAGCCATCACGGTGGAAATCGGAGGAATCCTGGAAAGTGATAGATTCGACTACATCTATAACTTTTCTTGTCAATATTTATGATTAAAGCACATTAGAAATGAATTTCAAACAGAAAAGCGGCCAGGCCTACTGCGCAGCGTTGTTAATTTTTAGTGAAAATCAGTACTTAACTCGATTTCCCATTTAAGTCATAGAACGGGGACATCTCGTACCAACCGCTCCGTTTATAGTATTAGGTTATGTTTGACGATTCGTTGGGAGTGACTTAGCTAAGAGGATTAATGTACACTCCATGGGTCCTCAACATCCTGGAATGGGACACAGATTTTAGTCTAGTGCCCTGGCCTATACAGACCTAGGTTTAAGCGCCATTACTCGCTCTCTGGAACGAGAAAAAGAAGCCACCAACAAAGAAGCTACAATAGCCTCTAAAATGAATATTATATTGAATATCATGTCTGCATCATACTAGTCACAGTTGGGAAATAGCGAGTAAGTATATAAATATAAATGTGAAAAGAGCAAAAATGAAATAAATGGAAAGTGCTCACCGAAGTCCTGTTAGATTCTGGGTGGCTAGGTGGCTGGGTGGCCACCAATCAGCTTCGGATGTTTGTTGATCACCGTAGATGTATCGCTTGGTGGTGCTTTAAACGCCATCCTGTTCCTCCCCCTCGTGATCCATTTTCTTCTGGGCAACGTCTTGCCGCCGCACTCCAGCACTCCAGTGGGTAGTCTTTCCATCCGAGGAGAACTTCAGCTACAGCTCCAGCTCTTCATTCATACGATAGCTTTATCATGAATCACATTGTTTCTTCAAATCAAAAATGTGCCAATAGAAATCATAACATATTTGATATAACTTGCGCTCAATTTCGTTCTCTCATTCGCATTCCATCAAGAAAACAGCTGCCATCTTCTTCATGATCCTTCCCGGTGGATAGAAGAGATCTTACCGCCGCCAATAATTTCATCCGTGAAACCAGTGGCGCCGGGAGTGGGTGGGACAAGTAGGACATGTCCTACGCATGAAAATACCTGGGTAGGACAGTCGAAGCATTGTCCTACCCATGATTATGGTAAAAACATACCAATGGATACTTGAAAGATCTAATGCTATCAATACTGTTTCAATTTCTAAATCTAAAAAAAATTATTAAAAAGTTTCAAAGTGAATCAGAGGTTTGAAAGCTTATCAAAAGTTAAACTGACAATCGTAGAAGGTTCCGGGATTGTAAGGAAGAAATTCTTTCCATTCCAAAATGTTCTCAATGATGTATTGAGATTTTTCTAGAAGTCTTGAAATTTCTAATAGTTTCTACTCTTCCATAATTCTTGAAATTTTTCTGGAAGTACGTAATTATTTCCGCTAGTTTAGGGAGTCTTAGAGAATTTCTGAAATTTTATAAGAATTGACAGACTGACAGGTGAATTAATCAAAAGTAATATCTAAACAAGCTTAACTTAGCTAACGGTTGCTGGTCTAAATTGCACTACGATCCAAGTGCATAAAGGTTGGTATTCACTACCTACAGCTCCAGTCAGTTGGGAAAGGAGAGGAATGTTAGTGTGTACTAATTGTTGCTACTAAAAACCAAGAAAACTTCTGCATCCCCATAATACCACGGAAAGGAAATGTTGTTAACTCGGTAAGGTAGAATAGCAGATGATTCACTTAGAAAAGTGATGTAGTCTATGTCACATTATAAGATGTAGTCTTTGCCAGACCTCCTGTTTATAAGGCAGAACTGCCGAGCTCGTATCCAAAAGTTGAAAAAACTAAACAATGATATGAGAGAACAATCGTAGAAATATGAAGCAGTTCATGATGATGGTAGCAGGCCTATGAGGAGAGGAACTCTGAAAGCTTATAAGAGTTTATTGGAATCTGTAGGAATTACAAATATATCAACGTTTGCATGAAATCTTAGAAGTTAGAAGGAAAAAAGTCTGAAATTGGGAGTAACATTATTCTTGAGATTTCTGCAAACCCGTAACCAGTACTAAAGACCCTTAAAAAATCTTGGACGATCATAAGTTTTACTGGTAGATCGTAGCGATGTTTCTGAAGATTTCTAAAGGTTTGAATTTCTAGAAGTTAGTGAAATTGTTTAAAACCATCCAATATTTTATAAACCTGACAGAATCCGCGAGGATCTCCGGAAGGTCGGAGAAATTCCATGAAAGTATTATATAGATTTGAAAATCCAGTTTTTGTCCTACCCACGTCTCGAAACGTGGCCGCGCCTCTGCGTGAAACGAATGTGCTTCAACTTTTTCCGTATTGGTCCTCCTCTCCTCTGCATCCACCGAAGCCGGAGCCGGTGCGTTCCGTAGCCGGCTGCTACACCAGACGAACACACTTCACGACCCGCAATCAAATTGTGGGATGAATTTCGCACTTACTCATAAGATTTTTTTTTGACACGGCACCGGGAATCGAACCCAGTCACCCTCAGCATGGTCTCAGGAGGCCCTCAGGAGGGCCCCTTATTTGTTATCAATCTTCTCTCTCATAAGTCTGCAAAAAAAGCTTCAAACGTCAAATACCTATTGACTTTATGACCGGCTCTGCGGTTGTGATGAAGGGCGTAATAAAATCAAAATTTTGGGTTGTAATTTGACCAAATTAATAACTCCAATAAGAATATTTACATTGCAAAGAGTTTATAATGTTTTTTTTTTGATAAGAACAACTTTTCTTGATCGAAATCAATGATGGCCAAATTGAAAACGGAGAAACACTTTAAAGTCGGAAAAAATATCATTGAAATTCATGTTTCGATGGCATTTTCATCACGAAAAACACTTTTTTGCAATTCCTGATCATAATATCTGGTTTACAGTTCGTCTTGGAGTGATAAAACGGCCTACTTTTCCATACCAACGAAATGGATGCTTTAATGAACATTATGCAACTCAAATGGGTTGCATAATATTAATTATAATACTCATTTGGGTGCTATAATGAAAAACCAGCACCAGAACAGTCGTTATGTGACTACATTTTGCTAAATTAGCTTGGGTAAGTGCTCAAATAGTGTATTCTATGCGCCCCGTAATAAATTAAATTGTTTGGCGGTCATGACATCCAAAATTTCCAAAGGCAAGTACATCTATCGCTTCACGGCTCATTGAACTTTGCAATGTGGCACGGTAACATGGAATCTGATTCTTCTCCGCGGCAACATAATTTATTGGCAAGAATAATCATGTGGAGAAAATTAGGCTACTATTTTGGAACAGATTTATAAAATTAAAGTCTATTTTTCGTCATTGCAAAAAATAGCGTGTGCAACTTGTTGCACAAACTACTATTTCTGGAAATTGATTCGAATAACACACATATTAGAGGAATATCAAATGATTCAGTGAAGATGTACACTATTGTGGTTGAAGCTATTTTCTTATTTATTGCCCAGAATTACATTATTTTGCGTGCGGGTGGGGTTCAATCTTGTTTATTCACTAGGTTTCACCATGAAAATTAACGCGCACCTCATTTCAATGGTAGTATATGGAAAAACAAGCCTGAAAATATATATTTTTCTAGTCAACCTCACAATGATTATCATCAACAATTAATTTTGTTATTATTTTTCTGCAAAGCCTTTTCTTTTTTTTTCAGAGCACATTTTTGACAGCTGCCGCAGTTAAATTATTATTTTTACAAGTGCTTCAAAAAGAGTTTCTAATTACTCTTATAACAGGTTTATAATGGTTAAGGGTCCACTTGGCAATATCTTGCTCTTATAGAAATTTGTCGTGTAATAGTGAGTTTTATTGGTAGTTCTTATAGTTTGATCTTGAAAGCCATTCCTAGAGCGGAATACAACTTGAAATGTTACTTGGGAATGGTTCTGGAAGAATATCGGCGCTATGTGGTGAATTTAACTAAATGATATTTGTTACGAAAGCTCCGAATCTTTCCGGGAACCATCAGCGCCAAAAACAGTTTATCACAACATAAATTCCATATTCAGGGTACGATAAAAAATGGATTCACGGCTTGTCCATTTTTACGAATAGTACTCCAGAGGACCATCCTGGTGGCCACAATGGTCCATGTATGACTCACAACAATTCCACACTCAGGGTTTGAGCAGAAATGGTTCTAAAAAATATCTGCGCTCTACGTTGTAATTTTCGAATTAACCATTTTTGCGGATGTTCCGGATCTTCCATGGGTGGCCTGTTAGTCGTCACAACATCAATGTGGTTTTTTATTCGCGGTTCATTTTATTATGTGGTTCGACAACAATAGGTTTTCAAAAATTCCAGGCACTCTACGAAGAAACTTACCAATTGACCCGGTGCACACAATGCTCACAACAATTCGACATTCAGGGTTCGTCGAGAAATGGTTCTAAATTTTCAAATTGACCATTTTTACGGATGTTCCGGATCTTCCAGGGGACATCCCGGTGGCCACAATAGTCCATGTATGGTCAAAACATCAATTCCATACTCAGGGTTCGACAACAATTGGATTTTTTTTTAAATCCCCACGATCTACGATGAAATTTTCGAATTGAGAATTTTTACAGATGTTCCGAATCTTTCAGGTGGCCACAATGGTCCATCCGTCGATGTCGATGGTCGGTAATTCCGTGGGGGAAGCAACCATCAGCGCAAGCACAATGTTTACGGGTTGGGGACAAAAGGTCGAAAGGACAAATAGTCGAAGGGACAAAAGGTCGGAAGGACAAAAGGTCGAGGGGACAAATGGTCGAAACGATCAGAAGGTCGAAAGGACAAAACGTAGAATGAGACAAAAGGTCGAAAGAAACAAAAGATCAATAAGATCAAAAGGTCGAAAAAGAGAAAAGATTAAAATAAACAAGAACTGAAACAGAACGAACCGATTTCGCACCACAGTTTCCCTACACGATTGTACGACAATTCCCCGAATGCAATTTCCATTTCCCCGAATGAAATTTCCCCGAAAAACAATTCCCCGAATGTAACATTTCCCTGAATGCTACCCTCTTCTTTTTGAGTACTGTACAATGCGATAGGTATCCAATTAGCTATGTGAGCAATGGCGTAGGGTAGCCAATCTGGAGATTGCGAGTTCGATTCTCGTCTTGGCCTAGGACGCTTTCGGGTAGGAATGTTTTTTTTAATCCTTGAGCATAGTGTTTCGTTGTACTCGCCACACAACATACTCATGCAACTATTGGGCATAGGAAGGCTTTATTTTGACAGTTCTAAGTGATACTTAGAAACCTAGATATTCATCTATTATTTAAACTCATTGAATGAATTTTATTTAATTGTTAAAAATAGTGAAAATTAAAGGAGCTTTTTTTTTGCCAACTGTATAGGACAACTTTGCCTCGCTCAATACAAGTTTTATTCATTTCCTAAATCAACAATATTTTCTATCTCTAACAGAACTATCTAGATCAGTGGTTCTCAACCTGGGATACATGTACCCCTAGGGGTACCTTCGCTGACCCTAAGCCTTGAGCAAAAATGTGTAATGGCGGACGAATTATGATTCCAATTGAAACTTATTGATAAAGTTTTGATAATTGTGTATTTTTTATTTCAAATTTTTGTCTTGTACATAATATGCATGGCGGTCAGTCAATCAAAGCCAATTAAATCCTGCCCTACACAACCAGCACAGTGCAATGTATGAAGAGCTGAGAAACAATAAATCAAACGGACAAAACGTCGAATGCTTAAATTTAAAAAATCTTCAATGCAATCTACCTGATCTAGACGAAATGTTTATTCTTTTTTGAGAATGTGCTTTTGAACTAAAATCTAGAATCTAAAGGTTCCAAAGCCTGTGTTTAAGAGGATTTTTTTCAGAAAAGCAAGTTTACTTCATTTACATCTTCTTCTTATTCTTCTTCTTCTTCTTCTTCTATAGCTCTATATTCCAACTGGAACTTGGCCTGCTTTTCAACTTGATATTCTATTAGCATTTCCTCAGTTATTAATTGTATTATATGCCCGCCATTTCATGAGTATGTATCTACATGTATCCGAAAACATCCTAGACTGGACCGAGCATCGAACTTGCTATCTGCGAATTGGCAATCCTACGCCTTTGGGGTCGTACACTTATAACGTAAGCAATTTTTCTGGGTTTTTCGACCTTCCTCCTCCCATGCAAGGATGTTATCGGTCATTTAGTAATTTGCGTTCGATCATTTGGTAGTTTGTCAATTTCTCATTCCAGAAGCTGAATTTTAAAATGTGTTGTATGGTGGACTTCTAGACTAGAAGTTCTAGTGCGAAGGTTTTTCTACAACTCTGCCTAATGGTTCGTTGTTAGAATTCAACTAATAACGGTGTTATAGCGCTAGTTGCAGTAATCTAAACTAAATGATTAGAATTTTGTTATCTTTTAGTCTAAGTTACTGAAACTATAGTTATAACTACGTTACTAGTGGAATTCAAACAACGAACCATAAGGCAGAGTTGTAGAAAAACCTTCGAACTAGAAGTCCACCATACATCACATTTTAAAATTCTGCTTCTGGAATAAGTTATCGACAAACTACTAAATGATCGAACGCGAATTACTAAATGATCGATAACATCCTTGCTCCCATGTAAGATTTTTTTCATACAAATGAATTTTTATTTATATGGAGCGTAAGATATTGACCGACCCCCCTCCCCCATAAGTGCTTACGTAATATGTGTACAGCTCTTTTACACGCATTGGAAAGTCCGGTTGCTTCGTTGCAAAAGGATTAGAAGCATCTTTCTATGCTTCTCGGAAGCCTTCTCCCAAGCAATTCGAAGGCCTCTTTTCAAGATGTTCAAAAACCTTCTTTCAAGAAATTTCAAGATGCTTGGAAACCTCCTCTCAAGGGACCCGGCAGCCTCGCTTTAATCTTTTTAGGAGAGTCGGAAGCCATTTTTCGAAAGGCTCAGAATGCTCCTTTCAAGAGGCTCGAAAGGTTATTTTCAAAAGGCTCGAAAAGCTCCTCCCCAGAAGCTAGGAAGGGGTCAGAAGCCTACTTTCAAAAATCTCGGAAGCCTACTTTCAAGAGTCTCGGAAGCCTACTTTTAAATGGTTCGGAAGCCTCCCTCCAAGAAGCTCGGAATTGCCTCTTTCAAGAGGCTCAGAAGCGTCCTTTCAAGATGCAATGGAAGCCTCCTTTTAAGTGGCTCAAAAGCCGTTATTCGAGAGGCTTGAAAGCCTCTCTACAAGAGGCTCAGAAACCTCGTATCAAGAGGTGCGGAAGCCTACTTTCAAGAGATTCAGAAGCTCGTTTCAAGAGGCTCGGAAACCTCTTTTCAAATGGCTCAGAATTATTCTTTCAAGAGGCTTGGAAGCCTACTTTCAAGAGGGGGTACCTCAATTAATGCAAAAGTTCGAAGGGGTTCGAACCTCTCAAGAAAAAGGTTGAGAACCGTTGAACTAGATATTCATAATATTGTTTCATAGTACAGTATGGCCCATAAAAAAATAAAAAAAATATTGTTTATCTTATGTTTTTGTACATTAAGGGGTTATTTCCACTATTCATATATATGTGTGTTGGCAAACGTATCATGAAAAAAAAAACATTTGTATCTAGTGAATGTATTAATGAAAAAAATGTTACTATGTAACCTAGTCTCTCAACTATGTAAGTACGTAACTATAATTTTGATATTTTCGCATTTTTTTATGGACCATACTGTAATTACTCCTTCTTTGAAAATTGCTCATTCTTAAACTTTGATTGATGAGATGAGTATGTTATTTTTGCTAGAAGTAAAATGCATTTCACAAATTCCTTTGGAATACACCCAACTTGTAATCAACTTGTTCTTGATCGACCTTTTGTCCCTTTCGACTTTTTGTCCCTCCCGACCTTCTTTGCCTTACGACCTTCTGCCGCATATGATACAATCGATCGGGACCAGCTATGGCAGTTAATGCACGAACACGGATTTCCAGATAAACTGACACGGTTGATCAAAGCGACGATGGATCGGGTGATGTGCGTAGTTCGAGTTTCAGGGGCATTCTCGAGTCCCTTCGAAACGCGAAGAGAGCTATTCAACATCGCTTTGGAAGGGGTAATACGAAGAGCAGAGATTAACACGAGTGGTACAATTTTCAATAAGTCCGTCCTGTTATTTGGCTTCGCCGACGACATTGATATTATGGCACGTAACTTTGAGAAGATGGAGGAAGCCTACATCAGTCTGCAGAGGGAAGCTAAGCGGATCGGACTAGTCATCAACACGTCGAAGACAAAGTACATGATAGGTAGAGGTTCAAGAGAAGACAATGTGAGCCACCTACCGCGAGTTTGCATCGGTGGTGACGAAATCGAGGTGGTACAAGAATTTGTGTACTTGGGCGCACTGGTGACTACCGAAAATATACCAGCAGAGAGACGCATAGTGGCTAGAAATCGTTCGTACTTTGGACTCCGCAAGACGCTCCGATCGAATAGAGTTCGCCGCCATACCAAACTTACAATCTACAGAACACTCATTAGACCCGTAGTTCGCTACGGACACGAGCCCTGGACAATGCTCGTGGAGGACCAACGCGCACTGGGAGTTTTCGAAAGGAAAGTGCTGCGTACCATCTATGGTGGGGTGCAGATGGCGGACGGTACGTGGAGGAGGCGAATGAAACACGCGTTGCATCAGCTGTTGGGAGAACCATCCATCGTTCACACCGCGAGAATCTGATGCGATGGACCGGGCACGTAGCCAGAATTCCGGTGAAAATGGTTCTCGATAACGATCCGACGGGTACAAGATGGCGAGGCGCGCAGGCAGCAAGGTTGATCGATCAGGTGGAAGACGATTTGCGGAGAGACTGAATAGTTGGCGACGTGCAGCCATGGACCGAACTGAATGAAGTAGAGTTTTATTTAGTGCACAGGCCACTCAACCTTCCCGTCCCCTATGTAAAGTTTTTTCATACAAAATATTTTTTCATTGATATGGATGGTATGAAAATGACAGATCATCTCCTCCCTCATAAGTGTACACTGCATGAAATAGTATCTGTGGGTTCACGTGTATTCGTTTCTTGATTGTTGGTCCGCTTTCGCTGTTCTTGCAAGTAGCGCACTACTTGCTTTTCCAATTTGTTCTTCGGTTTCAATTCTTGCAGATGTCGAATAAATCTCCCATCGAATCAGAAAAGTATTGCCTCTTCTCAAGTTCAGTCGTCGACATTAGCATCCTATTTTTCTGTAGATCTCTCCAATTTTCACAACACAACATTTTAAATACAATTGCCCTATTACCAATAACATGATTAATTTGTTTTCCTTTCCATACATCTATCAACGCTTTTGTTGTTATTTGCGCACTTTGTTTAGCAGTTTGTTTCTCAGCTAGCAAATGAAACATGAACTTACGAAGAACTTCATCATACGACTGCAAATTTGATAACTTGGGAAACAATGGCAAATATTCTCCAACAAACAGAATATCCTCCATTTTGTGAAAAATAATAATAATAAACAGTGTGACTGCTTTCATTTCTAAAGTTCAAATAAATACTGGTGATGGGAAAACCTAGAATATTTAGAAAAAAAAGTTTTGCCTAAATTTTAGTACCTCTAAAACATGTCCGATTTAGCTCAAATTTAGCATAGGGGGATACTTTTGGCTACGAAAACGTTTGCTACGACGCTACTGGACTGAACGCTACCAGTGTTAAAATTCGATGAAAAAAAATGTATCACCTGAATTTTTTTTCCAAAAATCTTCTAAGAGCAAGATTACCGGTAGTGAATATAAGCCGTTTGGCAACGCAATATCATCACTTGACACTTTACCGGTCGCTACTAAACACGCTGTTCAACCAGTAGCGCAACTGACAGATGACCAAATTTGGTAGCGCGGAAAAGAGTGACTAAACTAAAATAACAGCGCAGTACGTGTGATTAAAATGCTCGCGTCCTAAGAGAAACAATCGATTTTTTTAATTTTTTTTAAATAACTTCAGATCCCGACGCTTCTTGCATTTTTAAGTCATTTGGCACCAATTATGTTTTTTGACTTTTCCTTTGGTCCCCCCTTTGGGAAAATTTTCATGGGTAAAAATTTCAAAACTTTGGCGAATTTTAGTCACCCATAAATCATGTCCAATTGAGATCAAATTTAGCATGGGGTCATAGGTATTTTCGGGTAATGAAACTTGTAAGCAATGTCGTTTTTCGAAATTCGATGACAATTTTTTTCCCATACATTCCATTGGCACCCTAGTACAGTCCCTTATTTCAAACGCTACATTTTCTTCACAGCAGGTAAACGAGAGCTTCAACAGTAGCTTTATCCTTTTTAGAACAAAAGCATAGTTTAGGGACTTTTAGCCAATATAATTTGTGAATAACGATACATGCAGTGAACATGTTCCTCAAAATGGTTTTCTGGACAAAGCACAAATCTTGGGAATATGTATAACGACTCGAACATATAACTATTAGAGAGCGAGTGTAGCCTTTCAGTAGAACTTAATTTCAAAGGAAAAAAACAGTAGTTTCTAGTGCCCCAACATGAGGAAATGCACAAAACATGTGGCAGTAAATGCAATCCCCATACCACCCATGAAAGCGAGTCGGTTTTATGTTTGGTTTACGTCCAGCGGCGTAACTATCTATCTAACGCTAGTCGGCCACCATTGCTAAGTGGCACCAGTAATGGTGTTAGTAGTAGTTCCTAGTAGTAAAATATTTCACACAAAACCCTACAGCCGCGCAAGCCTATCATCATCACCCACCACACTACCCGTTATCGAAGTAGGTACGTACCTAGTCTTGGTGCAACGAACGAACTAGCTAGCGTACTGCAGTGGCGGACGGAATGGCAGCAGCAACTCGTAAAGCTCCAACTAACCTAGTTTTCTGCTGGGTCAAAGACCTAGGGGAGGTCGATTCCGTAGCAACGTGCGTAGTGGGATTCTATAAACAACGTTCCCTGGTACAGTGGGCGGACGCCTGGGAAAAATATCACATGTCATCACTTTTATTTTCAAAATATTTTTTTAGAATA
Organism: Armigeres subalbatus; assembly: GCF_024139115.2. Classification (NCBI taxonomy): domain Eukaryota; kingdom Metazoa; phylum Arthropoda; class Insecta; order Diptera; family Culicidae; genus Armigeres; species Armigeres subalbatus. The sequence continues at coordinate 220,145,400 of NC_085141.1, read as the reverse complement.
TTCCTAAGGCCGTTACAAATATTTAATTGACTTTTTGTCCTACTAGTCTTCGAAAGGTCAAGGGGGGGTATAATAAAAAATAAATATTAAAATGAAAAAAATCAAAAAACTCCTCGGATTTGTTAAAGAATGTTTTGAAAATCCTCAAAATTATCCGAATTTTATTTTGTTTGCCCCCTCAAAATATCATTTTTTGGCAAAAAAATCCGAGGGGGGGGAGACAAAATGGATTTTAAATATTTGTATCGGCCTAATTGAATTCAAAATTTTAAATTATCAAAATTATCAAATATTCAGAAATATAGCTTTCAATCATCACATAGAAACGCATGATGATTCGTAATTAATAACCCAATGTAATTTAAAACTTCTGGAAATTAAATTTATGCTTCGAGTAGTATCATGGATGACTTCCACTTTTCTGAGTTTCATCAAAAACCCTACCACTGTGCCTTCGGTTGGGTGTGTTGGTGATTCATAGGGCACAGTTGCAGCGGAGTTGTTGTTTTTTCTGCGCTCGCTCGGTGTTTCCATGCTCGAATATGCCCACGAATGTGTTATGTGTGCGCGCGCTGTTCTACTCTCACTCGATGGTCTAGCCTAGCCGAAGCATTGTTTAATTGGATCTAATCAGAAATGAATCCATACATACTGTGCAGTGTGCAGCGTAACGGAGTGGGTAGAACAGGGGAAAAAAACTAGAGCAAACAATTTCCCCCAGCTGCCATTCAGATGGTCCCAGCTGTGATGGACGTTTTTCACGGCACGTTCGGGAGGGGCGGGGAGCTCGATGATGGCACAAACAGAATCCATCTATGCTAGATGCAGTGGCATGGAAAAATATATAGACGACCGTACTATATTGTTGTTATTCGAAATAGGAGATAAACAGAAAGGCGGAAAGTGATTCGCGCTGGAGCTGGTGAATCTAACAGAGGCACGCAAACAGCAATTTGAATTGAAAGTGAAAATGCTGCCGTTCGGTACGAGAAAGAAGTCATGAAACGTGCCTTGGTTGGATAATAGAAGCCGGATTGCTGCCATTGTTGCAATGAAACAGCAATAATGGAGAACCCATTTTTAGATGATAACTAACGATCCATAAATAGTAGCAAATGAACCCGATCATGCCTATAATGAAACGAATTAGATGAAAAGCATTTATGGGCAGTACCGTTTGCAATCGATCGTTCTTTTGCAGCCTTTGTTGAAGCAATCACAGTTGGTGTTTTGCTATGTGTAGATTTAGTAGATTTAAATATGTTTAACGTTTTTCAGAATTCAGGAAAATATCATAACAATAACAATTCGTTGATGGCAAATTGCTCCACCAAGCGGTTATTTGATCGATGCTATTTTCCTTTGTTTGTCCTAACGGATACGGAATGAGTGTGGAATGCCTCATCCACGACATATACACCATTTCGAAATTTTATTTTTGATAAAATAAAACAGATTAATCCACCTAGCAGTGATGGAAACTTTCTCGTGTGATATAAAAATAGTATTATAGTATTTTGGCCATAACTTTTGGGCCCATAGTCCAATATGGTTAATTTTCAATAGGAAACAATGGGTAAGGATTCCGCGTCGAATGTTATCTGTTGCGAGCAAATCTATTAAGGATAAATGTAGATAAAAAAATAGGGAGAAAATTTTACACGCCCGTTTTTGGTATGAAAATGTATATTGGCCATAATTTCTGAGCCCATAGTCCGATCCGACTTATTTTAAATAGGAAACAATTAGACACGATTCTGTGTCGAATGAAACTTTGTGAGCAAGTCGGTTAAGGATGAGTGCTTGGAAAATGAGTGAGTTTTTTGCACGTGTTTTGCCCACAGACATACACACACACAGACATCACCTCAATTCGGAGAACTGAGTTGATTGGTTTTTAACACTATGGGTCTCCGGGCCTTCTATGAAAAGTTTGTTCTTGGAGCCCCAAGGGATTTCCCAAGGGAAATTTCAACGAAAAATTCTTCGGATTCTACATGAGAATCTCATCACAATATTCAAATAAATTTGTTCCAAATTTCTACAGGAAAATATTCGGAATATCCGCGGAAAGTTCATGTTGAGTTTCTGTTGAGTACTCCTAACAGAAATTAAAACAGAAATATCCGTGGGAGACTCCGTGAAATTTTGAAAACAAATTGTCCTGAATTTCCGCGAATTTTTTTTTTAAGTTTCCTCAGAAGATTGTTCAAAATTTATATTTCAAAATAAAAATTTTTGATTTTCAACTCGAAATTTTTAAGGATTTTCTTTGGATTTCTACTGAAAATTCTTTGCATTGTCCATAAGAAATTCTTAGGAAATTCGATTGGCCGAAAGCACCAGGTGGCAGAAATGGTATTTGGCTGAAAAATCTGTTTGCTCTGTCAATTCGTCTGGCCGAAAATGCTATTTGGTATACGGCCAAATGTTAATTACTGAATGGATAATATCAAGGGCCAAGTAACTCTAAACTTTGCGATAAAATCACTCATTGGCTCACAATAGTATTTCGTGATATTTCTAGTATCCACGATTTTTGTTAAACAATGAAACGGTGTTGCCCCGTATAGGAAACACCTGATTTCTACCTTCCACAGATTCTAGAAAACTTTCAAATCGCATTTTATGTTTCTAACTCCATCAAACCAAAACGTGGGCTCCAAAGGTTCTCAAAAAGTAATAGTAATACAAATAGTTGTTAAGTGATTTTTTAAGAATTTAAGGGAGACTGAAATCATGTGTTGCCTAAAACTGGGTGGACTGTATCGACTGGGTGGCGTTGTGTTTCATGCTTTTCCAACCAGGGCTCTTCGATCAATTTACCGTAGATATGACGTAGTTTTTCGCTAGTATTTGCTAGTATTTTTGGATACTGTCGAAAGTTTAGAGTTAGTTGCCCCTTGGATAATATGGTCTAAAGTGGCGCTCGTTTGGCGAAATAATTTGGTAAGAATGGTCATTTGGCAGAAAGAGCCATTTGGCCCAAAATGACCTTTCTGCCAAACAACCATTTCGGCCAAATGGTATTTTCTGCGAAAAAGGTCGTTCGGCTGAAATGATGTTTTTGCTACGAAGTCGTTTAGCCGAATAGGTCATTTGGCCGAAAATGCCGTTTGGTTGAAAGGGTTGTTTTGCAGAAAGAACATTTTCGGGCCAAATAGCTCTTCTGCCAAATGAACATTCCTAAGGAACGGCATTTTCGGTCAAATGAACTATACGGTCTAACATTTTTTTTTGCCAAATTGAATATTGCTTTCGAGTATATGGCGCTTTAGGGTAAATGTCGCTTTCGGCCAAACTACATTTGCGGACAAACCATTTTCGACCTGATAACAGTTTCTGATATACGTTCAATTCGGCTTAATAGGATTTGGTCTGATGACTTTTGGCTTAAATTGACTTACTAAGTAAAGAGGTTATGAAATTTCGTTCAATGATCTTTTAACAATAAGGCAATTTCGTCGTAAATTAATTTGGGCAAACGGGTGGACATTGTTGACCATATTATCTGTTCAGCAATTGAAATTTGTCATTCGTTGGACCAAAAAACATTATCGGCCCATTCTGTCAAATGACCATTGAGGCCAAACGGCATTTTGGGCTGGCAACCTATTCGACCAAATGACCATTTCGGCCAAACGACCTGTTTGAAAAAACTACTTTTTCGGCCAAACTATCATTTCGAGCTTATTTTGCTTTCAGCCAATGGAATTTCTCAAGTATTTTTTATGGAAAACACACTAGTTGTTAGACAAATGCAGCATGTTTACGTTTCAGTTAGCGAATGCCGTTCGATAACTGCAACGCATTCTAGACGGTTGTCAGTTGACTTCAGATACAATAGAAGTGCACCTGATTGTGCAAAGCAATACAGCTATCATCGACTTTGACAACGTTTTGAAGTTCAGCGGTCCGATATCTGCAGAACTGTTGCAACTATCGATTGCAGTTGAGAAGCATTGCTTAATTGAACGCTGTTATTGAACGTCTACTGCTCAACGAATTTCTCTTAGAAATTCAAAGAAATTCCTTAAAAATTCCGTTTTCTGTTGAAATCCAAAAATTTTATTATTAAAATCTACATTTTGAACAACCTTTCGCAAAAATTCTAAAGAAATTCCGGAGAATTTCCCTTGAAACCTCCATACACTGACAAAAATATCTATATAAGATATATGTGTCGCCGTTATAAATTTTTGCAATAGCTCTACCCTAATATAATCGATATAGAACCACACATAAATTAAATAATTGCTAATTCGAGACCACACATCAAATTTATTTGGATATATATTTTATTAGTAGTTCGCGTGAAGAATGGTTATGTGTGCGCTATAGATCATAAGTTAAATCTATGGGTTTTTGCCAATAAATATGTGTGGATTTTTAGTAGTGTAGAGTATCCCACGGATATTCTGAGGAATTTTCTGTTTTAACCATGGCCATGGCAAACTAGCTGTCTTAATTATTCTAGACTGCGCAAGCCAAAGTTAAAACACCCATTCTACTAGCCGCACTCTTTTACAATTATGAAGATTTTTTGTGTAAATTTCGAAAAATATTCAATAGAAACTCAACACTACTAAAAATCCACACATATTTATTGGCAAAAATCCATAGATTTAACTTATGATGCATATCAGCGCACACATAAACATTCTCCACGCAAACTACTAATTAAATATATGTCCAAATAAACTTTATGTGTGGTCTTGAATTAGCAATTATTTAATTTATGTGTGGTTCTATATCGATTATATTAGGGTAGAGCTATTGCAAAAATTTATAACGGCGACACATATATCTTATATAGATATTTTTGGCAGTGAACAAGAACTTTCCGTGGTTATTCCGAACATTTTCATGTAGAAATTTGGAACAATTTCTCATGTAAATTCCGAAGAATCTCTGCTGAAACTCCAAACAATTTGTTTGGGAGCTTCTGTTGGTAAATTCAAAAAAATCTCGAATCTGCAAAGTAGTTCCCGGGGAAAATCCTAAAATAATTTCCGAATGCATATTTTGCAAAAACTTAAATAGTTTTTTGAAGAAGCTCATTAGATTTTTCAGGCGATATTCGAAAGATTCTTCCGTGAATGTCTTGAAAATATCCCGATAAAAGGCAAAACAAAAAATCTTCAAGAAACGTAGTAAACAAATCGTCTCGCCGATTCACGCCGCCGCCGCCGGCTAAAATTGGCCTCAATCCGGGCAGACGCTAACTTTTAAATATGATATTACATTCACCTTTACCTTATTCCGAGCCAACGCCTATTTTAAAAGAAATGATTAAATTTACCATTGGCTTGTTACAGAACGAATCACACCACCATTGTCTTATTCTGGAAAAACTGCAACTTTTAACATTCACCATTGCCTTAATATGGACAATCGCTTTCTTTAAAAGCAGGGATCACATCCGCGATAATAAAAAAAATTAAAAAAATAAAGCAAGGATCACATCGAGCATTGCCTCAACCCGGCAAGCGCCTTCTTATGAAGAAGGGATCACATCCACCATTGCCTTAATCTGGGCAAGCATTTACTTTTAAAGAATGGATCATATCCGCGTCGCCTACTTTTAAAGAAGAGATCCCACCCATCATTGCCTTACATCGGGCAAACGCCTACTTTTAAAGCAGGATTCATATCCACCATTGCCTTAGCCCGAGCCAGCGCCTACTTTTATAAAAGGGATCATATCTACCATTGTCCGAGCGCCTATTTTAAAAGAAGGGATAATTTCCGCCATTGCCTTATTCCGACCAAACGACTTGTTTTTAAGAAGGAATCACATCCACCATTGCCTTAATCCGGGCAAGTGCCTACTATTAAATAAGAGATCACATCTATGATAGGGCACTGCACGGAAAAATCTCTTTCTCTTCCATTCTTCATAAATTTTGACGTTTACTGGCCTTGTTGTTTTCAAATTTCTTTGCAGCGAGAAAAAGACAAAGCAGTCCACGCAGTGTCTTAATCCGGGCCAGTGCCTACTTTTATAAAAGGGATCGCATTTACCGTTATCTCAACTCGGGCGAGCGCCTATTTTCAAAGAAGGGATCATAGCCGCCATTGCCTTAATCCGAGCAAGTGCCTACCTTCAAAGAAGGAATCACATCCACCATTGCACAGTGGGGAAAATCCGACCCAAAAAGGTACCTATTTATTGAGGCTACTTGCTGCGACGGAAAATACCATTCCTAAAAATAAAATCCACGACAAATCGAATGGAGCTATTTTCATGCGCCGTAAATTATGGGAACTGGCCGTTTTGCCCCATTTACTCTTAAAAATCATATTTTTTCTATGACAATTTTAAAGTCGATTGCGGCTAACTATTTCTATGTTTTCTGATGCTAATTAAGTAGAAAATACGAGTGGTATCTATTCCGACCTTAAACCATGACTGGAAGTGGCTGTTTTGCCCCATTTACCCCTGGAATCGTATTTTTTCTATGACAGCTCCGATATAAAATCAATTGCGGCTGTCTATTTCTATGTTTTCTGATGCTTAGTCAGTAGAAAATACGAATGGTATGAATCGGTAGTTGTCATAGAAAAACTACGATTTTCGTGGGTAAATAGGGCAAAATAACCACTTCCAGTCATTTTTCAAGGCCGATATTTATACCAGTCGTTTTTTCCACTAAACTAGCATAAAGAACATAGAAATAATCAGCCGCATTTGATTTTAAATGGTAGCTGTCATAGAAAAATACAATTCCAGGGGTAAATGGGGCAAAACGGCCACTTTCAGTCATGGTATAAAGTCGGAATAGATACCATTAGTATTTTCTACTTCATGGCTTCCCAAACTGTGGGTCCCGACCCCAGGGGTCGCGAGCGGATTGTTGGTGGGTCGCGCAGAACAAATATTAATTGCAGCTCGAATGCCGAACCTTTTGATATTTTTTTTCAGGAACATTATTTCATGTTTAAACCGCATATTATTTTAAATATCCATCACCACGCTATTTAATTTAAACATTAATGCCTAAAAGCTGTCCCCTTAATGAAGTAAAAAAAAAATTTATGTGGAAGAAGACGAAACAGATGACATTCTGATTCAATTTATGCTTAATAGTACTTGGTAAAATGCATTTTTCCATAGGTGGGTCGCGAGACATATAGAATTTTGCTAGGTGGGTCGCAAACTCAAAGGTTTGTGAAGCTCTGTTCTACTTAATTAGCATCAGAAAACATAGAAATAGTTAGCCGCAATCGAATTAAATTGTAGCTGTCATAAAAAAATATGATTTTTAGAGGTAAATGGGGAAAAACGGCCAGTTCCCATAATTTACGGCGAATGAAAATAGCACCATTCGATTTGTCGTGGATTTTCCCTTTAGGAATGGTATTTTTCCGGCGCAGCAAGTAGCAATAAATAGGTACCTTTTTGGGTCGCATTTTCCCCACTATGCATTGCCTTGATTAATAAACATTACTTTTAACTGGGCAAACGACCAAATCTAATGGTATCCTTCATTGCCTTATTTATTATTTATTTATTCAGACTAAGGCCGAAGTGGCCTGTGCGGTATGTAAGAGTCTTCTCCATTCGGCTCGGTCCATGGCAACACGTCGCCAGCCACGCAGTCTACGGAGGGTCCGCAAGTCATCTTCCACCTGATCGATCCACCTTGCCCGCTGCGCACCTCGCCTTCTTGTGCCCGTCGGATCGTTGTCGAGAACCATTTTCACCGGGTTATTGTCCGACATTCTGGCTACGTGCCCGGCCCACCGCAGTCGTCCGATTTTCGCGGTGTGAACGATGGATGGTTCTCCCAACAGCTGATGCAACTCGTGGTTCATTCGCCTCCTCCATGTACCGTCCGCCATCTGCACCCCACCATAGATGGTACGCAGCACTTTCCTTTCGAAAACTCCGAGTGCGCGTTGGTCCTCCACGAGCATCGTCCAGGTCTCGTGTCCGTAGAGGACTACCGGTCTAATGAGCGTTTTGTAGATGGTCAGTTTGGTACGGCGGCGAACTCTATTCGATCGAAGCGTCTTGCGGAGTCCAAAGTATGCACGATTTCCAGCCACTATACGCCTCCGAATTTCTCTGCTGGTATCATTTTCGGCAGTCACCAGTGAGCCCAAGTACACAAATTCTTCTACCACCTCGATTTCATCACCACCGATGCCAACTCGCGGTGGGTGGCTCACATTGTCTTCTCTTGAACCTCTTCCTATCATGTACTTCGTCTTCGACGTGTTGATGACTAGTCCAATCCGCTTGGCTTCCCTCTTCAGTCTGATGTAGGCTTCCTCCATCTTCTCAAAGTTACGTGCCATAATATCTATGTCGTCGGCGAAGCCAAATAGCTGGACGGACTTATTGAAAATTGTGCCACTCGTGTTAATCCCTGCTCTTCGTATTACCCTTCCAAAGCGATGTTGAATAGCAGACACGAAAGACCATCACCTTGCCGTAACCCTCTGCGGGTTTCGAAGGGACTCGAGAATGCCCCTGAAACTCGAACTACGCACATCACCCGATCCATCGTCGCTTTGATCAACCGTGTCAGTTTATCCGGAAATCCGTTTTCGTGCATTAGCTGCCATAGCTGGTCCCGATCGATTGTATCATATGCGGCTTTGAAGTCGATGAATAGATGATGTGTGGGCACGTTGTATTCGCGGCATTTCTGCAGTACTTGGCGAATGGCGAACACCTGGTCCGTAGTGGAGCGTTCGCCCATAAACCCGCCTGGTACTGCCCCACGAATTCCATTGTGATCGGTGCTAGTCGACGGCATAAAATTCTGGAGAGTACCTTGTAGGCGGCGTTCAGCAATGTGATTGCGCGGTAGTTGCTACAATCCAACTTATCGCCCTTTTTTGTAGATGGGACACACGACACCTTCCATCCACTCCTGCGGCAAAACTTCCTCCTCCCAAATCTTGGTAATGACCCAGTGCAGCGCTCTAGCCAGTGCCTCACCACCGTGTTTAAATAGCTCTCCTGGTAATTGGTCAACCCCAGGGGCTTTGTTGTTCTTCAGCCGACCAATCTCCTCCTGGATTTCCTGGAGATCCGGGGCCGGTAGAATTATGTCCTGCGCGCGTCCCCCTAGGTCCATCACCATACCGCCATCTTCGTCTGCCACATCGCCATTCAGGTGCTCTTCGTAGTGCTGCTGCCACCTTTGGATCACCTCACGCTCGTTCGTAAGAAGGTTCCCGTTTATGTCCTTACACATATCGGGCTGTGGCACCTGGCCCTTACGTGAACGGTTTAACTTCTCATAGAACTTTCGTGTGTTATTAGTGCGGTACAGTTGCTCCGTCTCTTCACGGTCTCGATCTTCCTGCTGACGCTTTTTCCTCCGGAAAATCGAGTTTTGTCTGTTCCGCGCCTGTTTATATCGTGCCTCATTCGCTCTCGTGCGGTGTTGCAGCAATCTCGCCCATGCTGCATTCTTCTCTTCTACTAACTGCTCACATTCGCCGTCATACCAGTCGTTTCTCCGATCCGGGGGCACCGTGCCAAGTGCAGCGGTTGCGGTGCTACCAATGGCGGATCGAATGGAATGGAGATGGCTGGAGAGCCATCTTCAAGAGACGCTGCGCCTAGCTGCTCTTCCGTTGGGAGTGCCACTTCCAGCTGCTGCGCGTATTCTTGGGCTAGTCTACCGTCTTGTAGCCGCCCAATATTAAGCCGCGGCGTCCGACTTCGACGCGTGTTGTACACCGTCGAGAGTTTTGAGCGCAGGCAAACTGCAACGAGGTAGTGGTCGGATTCAATATTCGCACTGCGGTAAGTGCGGACGTTCGTGATGTCGGAGAAGAATTTACCGTCGATTAGAACGTGGTCGATTTGGTTTTCCGTTTCTTGGTTAGGTGATCTCCATGTGGCCTTGTGGATATTTTTGCGGGGAAAGAAGGTGCTTCGGACTACCATTCCGCGGGAGGCTGCGAAGTTTATGCATCGTTGGCCGTTGTCATTCGATACGGTGTGCAGACTATCCGGTCCGATGACCGGTCTATACATTTCCTCCCTTCCTACCTGAGCGTTCATGTCACCGATGACGATTTTGACGTCCCGCAGTGGGCATCCATCGTATGTCTGCTCCAGATGTGCGTAGAACGCTTCTTTCTCGTCGTCGGGTCTCCCTTCGTGTGGGCAGTGCACGTTGATGATGCTATAGTTGAAGAAACGGCCTTTAATCCTCAGCTTGCACATCCTTGCGTTGATTGGCTGCCACCCAATCACGCGTTGGCGCATCTTTCCCAGCACTATGAAGCCGGTTCCCAGCTCGTTGGTGGTGCCACAGCTTTGGTAGAAGGTAGCCGCCCGATGCCCGCTTTTCCACACCTTCTGTCCTGTCCAGCAAATCTCCTGCAGCGCCACGACGTCGAAGTTGCGGGGATGTAATTCATCGTAGATCATCCTGTCGCAACCTGCGAAACCTAGCGACTTGCAGTTCCATGTTCCAAGCTTCCAATCGTGATCCTTTATTCGTCGCCAGGTCTATGCCGATTATATCGAGTCGCATTATCTCTTATATTGTTCGTAATTATTGGTTTTCCAGGCGGCTTATTGGGCCTGCGCAAACCTCCTGTCTCGCCGGAGGGCCGTCGTGTCAGGGCTGTTTAGCGTCCCACCTAACACCAGGACTTGGGCTTGTGCACTTTGAGCGGCACACGGTCGCTTTGGCGGAGCCTACTTGCGGATACATGCAGCTTTTTATAGAGGTTTAACAGGGCCCACTGTCAAACCCCACCACATCCTAGGCAGGCGCCACAACTCGCAGATGGCCTGGGGAGGGATCGTCAAGCCCTTGGACAAAGTCCCTGCTGCCCCCTTCATTGCCTTATACTCGGCCAATGTAGACTTTCTACGGAATGATTATGTGTTTTTAATATTATTATCGACCGGTATTATGTTCACCATTCCGATTTTTCTCCAGCGCCACTTATTCAAGCAATTAATTTAGTGAACACAAAAAAATATGCCAAATGTACGCTATGTCAAAAGACCCTCACTTTTGAGGCTGTTCACAATTATGCCAAATATTCTTTATGCCAAATTATCGTTATGCCAAATGGCCTTTATTCCGAATGTTCTTATGCCAAATGACTTCATGTCGAATGACCCGCTCCCCGAAGAGCTCAGTCTTATTGTATATGTATTTTACATTTAAGAATCTCTATCTCTATCTTTCCTCTATAAATTTAAAAATGAGTATGCATTTCCTTTGAGGCACTATAAGTCACGAACGGGTTTGCCAGATGTATGCACTGTTTGATTCGTTGTAGAAATGGATGTGTATATGTATATAAAAAGCCATGAATTTTCCCGAAGACTGAATAGTGAATAGTAAAGATATCGATCTAGAGTGCGGTGTTGCAAAATTTGACATTTGAAAAGCAAAAGTGTTTACATTTCCTGTGAGGCATGAGGCGTTTTGGGATCAGCTGACTCTCGTGTTTATTTTTTATAGAAATGTAAAAAAATCATTTAGTTTCACTTTCCATAGCAATTCCAATGCATGTAATCAAATCAAAGGACTGTAAGGTAGATTCTCCAGATGGAATTTCATAGCAAAATGTTTACATTGTGCTGTAATAATGCAAAAATGGCTGGAGGGTCCACTATTGGTTGGGGGTCCACTATTGGGCACTTTACCCTACATTTCGCGCCTTGTGAAAAAGTGTTGGTTCGGTTAGAGCGAAATGTGACAGCTGAGCACGTGCTTCAGCACTTTTTTTTCGACAAGTATCGAATTACCGTGGAACGGATTAGAAATCGTCTACGCTATATAAAAACACGAACGAGATAGGGTCGGTTCGCCTAATTCCATATATAAGAAATATGCTCTTTGAACTGTATAGGATAAGTGTACTTTTTCATACTTTCAGACCAGATTTTGAGGTTGATATTGACACAAAAAACATTCTTTGTATTTCAGCACTAGGTTCATGAGAGATCAATCAATATTAACCATGGAATTCACCACCGATTCATTTCATGTAACAACAATCCGCAAGGGCCACAGTTGATTTTTACTGCGCGAATGGTAAAATCAAACGGGTTTGTTATCTGCTGAAAATCGTCGGTGCATATTCTTCAAATAACCCTCGGAATGGTAGTTTTGACTGCATTTTTTGCGTGTAGTGTCACGTGGTCTACCAGCCAAAATACTGGTTCTATAAATGTGAAACCGATGTTGGTGGTACAGCCAAGTTCAGTTTATAGAAGCATAATTTAATAAATCATTATTAATAGATCCAGCGCCACTAGCGTTCTAGAACTTATGCTTCTACTATCTTGGATGGCTATATTTGTGTATTGAATCAAAATAGTAGTTTTTACTACGGAATGTTTTACTGTGTAGCAATCTTATACTTTTGAATCAACTTTCATGATTGATGCATACCAATGAAATAGCATCTGGCATCGCTGATTCAAACTATGTCAAGGAATGTAAATGTCTGTAAATTTCAGTAATTCATTTCTAGAAATCTATTACCAACCTGTTAATTTTTTGTACTAATGAAATATTGAAGTATAATAATATTTCATTAATACAACATATTAAAAGAAAAAGAGTAACAGTGACAAAGGCTTAGTTTTGAGATAAAAACGTTCATTTCAATCAGTTTTTCCTGTTCTATACAAATTGTATGAAAGATCAACAATTTTGCTATAATTTATTATAAGTTACTGCATCTAGCGCTCTCCGTAACCGGTGACATTTAAACAATAAACTGTTTAGCATAATTTGAGAGTAAAAAACATTGTTGTACGAGAAAGGCAAAAACTTTGCGCTAGAAGTTCAACAGAAAACACATTTTGAAGTTCATCCCCTGAAACAATTATTGAATAAAGTAATAAATGGTCGACCACAAATTGCTAAATGATCTAAACCATCAAAAAGGCCCAAATTATTTCTTTTATTATGACAAAGAAATCACATCAATATATTAACTTTTCTTACCGTACCTCTCTTAAGTTTCACTAAAATGTAAGCCCTAAACACTGGAAGATCCCATCAAATGCTATTCCATTTCGTAATATTTCAATTTCTTCCAGTAGCAAAACTACTGAAGCCAAACCCGAACGATGCGGTTCTCTCCACATTTGTGTAAATGTTTTCCCCTGTAACATGTTTATTCACGATCGAAATGAAAACCTCTTCTGAAACACATAAACCTGCAGTAGCTGCAGCAGCATAAAACTTCCTATATATTGCCGTCTGCGCTGCATTCTGAAGAAATAAGACTACTCGGGCAATTGAAGGCGGAACATTGCTCCATTCGCCCGGTGGCGGTGCACTACTTTCTGAGCTTCGCTAAAACTTCTCAGGCAGAAAGTAGCATCAAGCATCGGAGCTTGAGCGACAATGTCATCGGACTAAACTGTTTGAAATGGAAAATTTGACGCCGCTCCAATTGCATACTAAGCCTTCTTCGGGGCAGTATGCTTTGCATGAATGGAATGCAATTCTGAAATCGAAAGTAAATCAATACAAAATTTCCTTAAATAATTATGAAAATTCCAACTGAATCTTACAACATTTTAAATAAATTTGTCTTAAATTAAATTAATTATTTTATTTCTTTTGTCTTTTCAGGTATAACTCCATGGAAAGCTGCACTGCTATTTAGTACGAAATTTATTCACTGAAACATGAAAAAATTCCAACAACTTTCTTTTTAACATTGACACGACTGGACGAATAGTGGAAGTTCTAGGAAGATTGCTGTAAAATTATTGCTCGTATTGGCAACTAGTTTTCAGTTGTACAACACATACAAACATACATTGAAAAACACGCTTGATGGTCATTTGGCTACCATTTCTGTTTCGTACACAGGAGTCTGTGGGTTCAATCTCAGGTCGGTTCCATTCTCCTAATATATATCTCTTCATATATTTCACATATTCTAGCAAACGCTAGAATTGAAAATGGACTTCATACCATTTCCATGTTCTATCCTATACTCAACAATTTGGTCAATAAATAATTCGGACACGTCGAAGACGAAATACATGCTAAGAAGAGGATCAGTGAACAAATCGTTAACCATCCACCATGAGTTTGTATCGGTGGTGACAAAAACGAGATGGTTGAAGAACTCGTGTAGACTCACTAGTGACGTCTGGTGATGATACCAGCAGATATATTTGGAGATGCATCGTGGCAGGAAATCGTACATACTTTGGACCGACCGCTCCGATAGAAAAGAATTTGTCACTACCAAACTGACTATACAAAACACTCATTAGACCGGCAGTTCTCTACGGACTTGGAGTTTTCGATAGGAAAGTGCTGCGTGGGGTGCAGACGACGAATGAACCACGAGTTGTATCAGCTGTTGGCAGAACCAGCCATCGTTCACGTCGCTAAAATCGGAACACTGCCGTGGGTCCGGCACGTAGTCAGAATGTCTCACAGTAACCCAGTGAAAATGGTTCTCGACAACGATCCGACGGGCACAAGAAGGTGGGGTGCGCAACGAGTAAAGTGGATCAATCAGGTGAAGGACGATTTACGGACTCTTTGTAGACTGCGTGTTTGGCGACATGCAGCCATAGATCGAAAAGAGAGAAGACCACTCCGGTCCTAGGCTGAGTAAACAAATAGTAATTATACAGTATGCTGTATGATTAGTCTAAATCACACAAAAGATTCCAGATGACACGAATAAAAAATTACAGGGTAACGGGAGGTAATGTTACCATAGGATGCAATGTTGGCTCATCACGCAAATAAATCAATAATTCATCGGTAATACATTGTTTTGTAGGGTATTATTTATAACCGCTGTTTTGAAAAAGTGTAACGAGGACATTTTAGTTACATTACACTAGATTCATGTACTTCTTCAACTGATAAATGCAATAAAGTGAGGTAAAAATTACTTTGACCTGGATTTTAGCAGCCATGTTTGATTGACTCTATCAGACAGGCTGCTGAAGATTGTTTTTACTCTGCCTAATAAAGGAGTATTCTAAATGTACACATTAGCACATTAGATGAACGGATAACAATCCCACTAAGTTAGCTTACATATTTATTTCACAATCTCCATTAGTATAGCGACGCGATTATCTAACACTTTCTGAAACGACATTCAAAGCACCCGTTGCCAAATAATGGTTTGCGATTTTGATTCACAACAGCACGATAGTTTTGGTAAAAATCAAAACATTGGTCATGATAACCTGACGAAAATAACTCGATTTTATTGCACCAGCGACCAGCATGGATTATGTATAAAGAACTGCAATAATAATCAAGTGTTAGCAGATTGCTTTGATTCACTATGATGGGAAAAGGGAGTGCTGCCGGCTTCTTCTTTCTTTTAAAAATGTAGGCAATTTACCTTTGGATGCATTAAGAGCAAAATCAGCAATGTTTCAAATTGTTCGGGGCTGTCATTTTGAATATGAATCATAAACATCTATTTTCCCAGCAGCTAATCTAGATTCATTCTTTATACCAGTCAACTGTCTAAACTTAAAACTAGTATAACGCTCAGATCTATTTTCTGCAGATTTGAACCACAATTGAATCACGAGATTTAAATATTTTTCAATTGTTTTGGTGTATGAATGCGTCATTTTCTCTACGGTTCAATCCACTTTGCAATTACGACGCCTTTCTTGGCAGCAACATAACTATTTCATTTATTTGAAATTTTAAAAACATGAATGACACACTGCTTGGTAAACCAGCGAGTGTATTGTTTTGCTCCAGATTCAAACTAGAATATAGTCTAAAGTTTGGAATGAAACTGAATCACTGCTGATTTTACCCTAAATCGAATCTAACAGTCGGAATCGCGAAAAGCATCATTACCACTTGGGTTTTTAAAGTAAAAATTTTATGTTATTGTACTGTCTTCGCGGGAAACAATGGGTAACACAGGGGTTAGAATGGGCCACTGTTTCAATTACATTATAAGACATGTTTTTAACGATTTTCTTATCCTACCTCCAGACTGTCGGTGAGGGCGCTGATCCATTATCACCCCGGAGACAGTATCCAACAATTTTCATATTTTAAGTTGCGTAAATTTTATTTAATTTTATATTAAGTCGAGTCAAGTACGAGATACTGAAGACTGCCTTACTGTTGAGGTCGAAATACGTATCTGTCAAGATACAATTAAGTGGTGGAATTCAATGGGATTGTACAAACTCGTCTTATGACAAGTGATATTATTATTATTAAAACCAGTGACATAAGGGGCCGTCCAGAAACCACGTGGTCATATATGGGGGGAGGGGGGGGTTTGGAAAATGACCACGATAAGCCACATGGGGGGAGGGGGGGTTTTGCTCTCGAACCACGTGGTTCTTTTTAACACGAAAAACTTTTGGTGAATAACAATAGCGGTGTAAAAAATACAAATCATCAAAATTTAATGATTTAATCATTAAACGCAAAGCGCATCTTAGGGCCGATGCCCACGTAGCGTCTTTTCAACTCAGTGTTAAAAAGAATTTAGCATTAAGCATCGAGAAAACCCGGTAACGCAGCGTCGGTCGCAACGCCGATGCATATCTGAGTTAAAGCCTGTCCACGTTAAATTTCGGACACTGAGACAATGTCCAACTGATTTGTAGCCATTTTATCTCTTTGGACAAGAAGGAAAATCCGCTGAAAGAATAACATAGAGCGGAGAGATTCAACTGTCGTGTAAATAGATCTCGTCAGTGATTTGTGAAAATTTTAAAAATCGCGTGGGATGATGGGTGTCCGAAATTTAACGTGGACAGGCTTTATTTGGCCAACTTAGCTTTAGATCCTATTTCCATAAAAAAAATAAACGAAAAAACAGTGCGTTTCAGTCTCAATTTTCACAAAAAAAAAATTGGGAAAGAAAAATGAAAAAATATTTTTAAAAAATTACGCCGCAGATGGTTTTTGGCATCACGCCGCCGACACTTTTGCATCAGCGGACTACAGCTACAATTTTGAAAACTGTTCATGTTTTTACAATTATTCAAGAAAAATCTTCAAAAGAATGTCTTGTGGATATTCAGGAAAAAACCAGTAATAAAATTTCCTGTAAAAACTTTGACCTTACTTCATACAATCCTGATAAAGTGCTAGCATTCAGAATGTTTTTTGAACAATTCTCTCTGGAAAATTTTACTTGTAAATTTTGCTACAAATTGGTCATGAAAAAAAAACAAAACATCTCCAGTGTAAATGCCGAAAAAATTCCATGTGAATTCTGTCTGAAAATTTAAAACAGTATCTTGGGATAGACATATAATTTTCGGTTTAAAAAATTGTTCATATTTTCATATTTTTTTTACATTCTAATGAATTTCTTCGACAAGTTCTTCCGAATCTTCACCAGAAATTCTATTTCATTTCCAAAATAAGTTTTTCGAACATTTTAGGGAGTGCACTTCAAAATGTTCAGTCTCCAGTTAGCCTTACGAGCAAAGGCGTAGGATTGCCAATCCGGAGATGACGAGTTCGATTCTCGTTCCTGTCTAGGATGTTTTCGGGTGTCAAACATTGTCGACACCCTATGTATAATGTATCCATCGTACTTGCTACACAAGATATATAATCGTACAAAGGCTGGCATTTAAAACTTTCAATTTATAACTAAGGAAATGCTAATAGAATAAACTAAGTTGAAAAGCAGACCAACTTCCAGTTCGAATATGGAGCCATAGAAGAAGAAGAAGACTTCTAAATTTTTCAAATAAAAATCTTCTGAATTTTCATGAGAAATTAAATAGCCAATGCCACATGAAACACTTTGATATTACCGTTGATTTTTTGTTTTTGGATTTTTGTTTTCAAATTTGGAATTTTGAAATGAAATTTTTTACGCTCTTTGTGAATTCTATCACATTTTTTAAATTTTCCAAATATTTTTTTATTCGAGGCATTATTTAGAATTTCCACGGAAGAGTCTATGGATTATCTTCAAAAAATACTTTGGATTTTCAAAGAATAAATCTTTAGAATTCTCAAGGTTCATGTTTTTTTGAATTTGCACCATAAATTCTTCCAAAATTTCATGGGAAATTCATTCTTCTTCGGAAAGTCATTTTGATTTCTTTGTAGGTTCAGCTAAACATTTTAAGGTTCAGCTAAACATTAAAAATTTTAAGGAATTTTCACATCAGAAAATCTTTAAAATTTTGATTTAATTTTCAAAGGAATTCCTATTGGAATTGCTTCTAAAGTACAACTTTCACAAGTACTACAAAAGTGCAATTTTTTCGTTATTTCCACTTGTAAAAACATCGAAATATCCTCGGGAAATTCATTATTGGTGTTTTAGATGAACTTTTTTTCGATTTTCTACTGGAAAATCTTAGGAATTTCCATCGGAAATATTTTGGTATAGGCTAGATGTACCAGTTGTGGCTATAGCACTAGTTGTCGCACTAGTGCTTTATGTGCCAAATGGCCAATCAAATCACCACAAACCAACTTCATATCGATAAAGCATATTCATATGATAGGATAACACCTTTGATTTCCTCCGAATAAAGCAAAGCATAATTGTAAAAATTGATTTTGCTTATTTTTGACGTCCTTTGCACCAGTTGTCGCACTAGTGGTCCCTATTTGGCCAGTCCCATAAGAAAACAATGAGATTTGCCAAATAAGGAACCAAAATTAAAAATAATGCCACAACTGGTGCATGCGTTTCTATTATGGATTAATCATTTTTGAGGATAATAACAAATTTTATTGTGGTTTTCATAGCTGTTCTAAGGAGCAGGAAGTAAAACCTTTCGCTTGATATATAGTCTATATGATATAAGTCCACCCGCATGCCTTTTACTTATTTTTTTTTAAATACTTGTTCTTATGTATGGCGACAATTGGTACACCCACCCTATTCCAAATAATTTCTTTTGGAAATAAAAAAACTGCTGAAAATTTTTAAGATTTTTTTTTGAAAAACGAAAAAAAATTCCATTGGAAATTTAGAAGAATTTCCTTTGAAGATTCATTAAAGTTGCCCAGGATTTTGAAAAAAAATCTTTAGAGATTATGTAAAAAGAGTAAGCTGTATTTTTTTTCTAATTTATACTGGAAATTCTTCGGAATTTGATGTTTATTGGAATTTTCATCGTAAATATGCATTTAGGATCCTTCTACGGATTCTTCTAGTTCTTCAAAATTTCTACCGAACCTTTTTTAGGAACTCTGCCACAGAATTTCGAAAAAAAAGTCGTTGAAATACTGAAGATTTTTCCGTGGAGACTCCGAAGAATTTCTTCTAAATATTCTGAAGGGTTTCCCTTGCAACTCCAGAATAATTATTCTTGAAAATTAGGAAGATCTTGGAATTTAAAATTCATCCAAGCAATAAATGTAGGCAATTATTTAGGATTAAGAAGCCTAGTTCTTATGAATAGTTAGGCTAATTGATCGAAAAATTTAATAATGCACCTAATTAGAACATTTAGGTGCATTATTAAATTTTTCGATCAATAATGCACAAAATTCTAGTAGTGCGTATGAAAAAGGTTATGACATAGAGAAGTTTGCATTTAAAAAATCAACATGAAATTCTAAATAAAATGCTTTTTAAATTCATAAAAGGGTCTTAGAACTAAGAAGAGTCCTGCGATATGAAAAAAAGTGGCAGTGTTCCAGAAAAAAACACTCCAATTCCTAAAACAATCTAGGGTAATAAATAGTGTTATAATAACGATTGAAATTGAATTCCAAAACAAATCTCAACCCTTTCAGGACGGATGGGTCATATATGCCCAGCGTTTTAGGTTGTCTATTAAATCACAAAATAGCTCTCCACCATTTTCCTCAGTAAAATTGTTCATCTAGATATTGGTTTTACAGAAAAAATATGGGAGCTCAAATTTGACTGACCATGAAGACTCAGTTATCCGAAACCTTGGGAAGATTTCGATTCTAAGAGCATGCAAATGAAGTTGAAATGTTTGAATCATTCTGAACACTCAGATAAGTTGGAATCAGGGTATGAGTATAAAATAAATATAGAATTACTGCAAATAATGCAAAATTTCCATAAACAGTTGAAAATTTTCCACAAAACAATAATAAATTAGCACTTGTGAAAGCAAAAATTGCAATTATGTATTTAAAAAAATCACCAATAAAGAAATTAAAAAATATAGGGATATTTTGGAAAATTTCTAAACCATTACAAATTTTTCCGAAATTTTTATAACATATTCACGAGTCCGCATTTTTTTGTATCCTCCTGATGCATCGAAGGTATGCGAGTTCTAGATAACCTAATACCTGATACACATTACAACATGATAACATCATAAAAATCTTCGAAATAATGAAAATTTATAATTTCCATGCTGGGTTTTAGTTTGATTTTGAATCAGTTGAAATTGTCCATCTTCAAAATTGATCGGATTAACCATATGTTTTAGTTACATAGGTTTTTTTTTAATTTTGTACTTGAGAAAAAACCACGTGGTCAAAGGGGGGGGGGAGGGGGGGTCTGCCAAATGACCACGATAGACCACATGGGGGGAGGGGGGGTTGAAAATCTTCAAAAATATGACCACGTGGTTTCTGGATGGCCCCCAGGGATTGAATTCAATAAAGAATGAAAAATTCTCTCACCTAAATAATACGATATGTAGCACACCATGAGAGACTTTTCGCAAGCTGTCATAATAAAGGACTGATTCGGAGGGCTATACCCACCCCATGATAAATTTCTTTTGAAAATCTTCAAACTTCTTTTTGCATTTCTACTACTAGAGCAGCGGTTCTCAACCTTTTTCTAAAGAGGTACCCCTTCGAAGTTCTGCATTAATTTAGGTACCCCCTCTTCAAAGTAGGCTTCCAAGCCTTTTGATAAAAATAATTCCGAGCCCTTTGGAAGGAGGCTTGCCAGCCTCTTGAAAGGAGCTTCTGAATCTCTTGAAAGTAGGCTTCCACACCTCTTGATAAGAGGCTACTGAGCCTCTTGTAGAGAGGATTCCTAGCATCTTGAACGGATGGTTTCGTATCACATGAAAGGAGGCTTCCTTTGCATCTTGAAAGGACGCTTCTGAGCCTATTCTTCCGAGTATGCTTCCGAGCATCTTGAAATCAGGCTTTCGAACCACTTGAAAGTAGGTTTTCGAGCCTCTCGAAAGCAGGCTTCCGAGCATCTTGAAATAAATAAATATGAAATTTGATCACAGAACTGATGATGGCTGAATGGAGTAAGCCGAAACGTTATTAAAAAACGGAAATTGTGTATTTTTCATCACCGATAAAAATAAACAAACCAGAAAATATAGAGTTTTATGGTGACCGAAACCCCACCAAATCTTGAGGTTTACGAGCCTCTTGAAAAGAGCTTTCCGAGTCTCTTGAATGAAGGTTTCCGACACTCTTGAAAGGAGGCTTCCGTACCTCTTAAAAATAGGCTTACGAGCCTTTGGAAAAGAACCTTAAGCCTCTTGATTTTTGAGATTTTTGAAGGAAGGCTTCCGAGCCGCTCAAAACGAGGCTTCTAGGCCCCTTGAAAGGAGGCTTCCAAGCCTCTTGAAAGGAGGCTTCCCAGCCTCTTGAAAGGAGGCTTCCAAGCCTCTTGAAAGGAGGCTTCCAAGCCTCTTGAAAGGAGGCTTCCAAGCCTCTTGAAAGGAGGCTTCCAAGCCTCTTGAAAGGAGGCTTCCAAGCCTCTTGAAAGGAGGCTTCCAAGTCTCTTGAAAGGAGGCTTCCAAGCCTCTTGAAAGGAGACTTTCAAGTCTCTTGATAGGAGGCTTCCAAGCCTCTCGAAAGGGGGCTTCCAAGCCTCTCGAAAGGGGGCTTCCAAGCCTCTTGAAAGGAGGCTTCCAAGCCTCTTGAAAGGAGGATTCCAAGCCTTTTGAAAGGAGGATTCCAAGCGTCATGAAAGGAGGATTCCAAGCCTCATGAAAGGAGGCTTCTAAGCCTCTTGAAAGGAGGATCCCAAGCCTCTTGAAAGGAGGATTCCAAACTTCTTGAAAGAAGGTTTCCAAACCTTTTGAAAGGAGGATTCCAAACCTTTTGAAAGGAGGATTTCAAGCCTTTTGAAAGGAGGATTCCAAGCCTCTTGAAACGCGGCTTCCAAGCCTCTTGAAAGGAGGTTTCCAAGCCTCTTGAAAGGAGTTTGAAAATCTCGAGAGAAGGCTTCTGAACATCTTGAAAGAAGGCTTCTGGACATCTTGAAAGAAGGCCTTCGAGCTGTTTGGAAGAAGGCTTCTGAGAAGCGTAGAAGGGTGCTTTTAATCCTCTTGCAACGAACCAACCAGGGACTCCAATTTGCCTTGCGTGCAAAGGCGTACGATTGCCAATCCGGAGATGGCAAGTTTTCAAATGGGAAATATACCTTTTAAACGAAGGCTTCCGAACCTTTAGATTCTGGATTTTAGTTGAAAAATATATACTCGAAATATTTTTCAACATTGCTTTTAGATAAGGAAGATTGCATTAGAGGTTTTTTTTTTTAATTTGCGCGTTAGACGTTTTGTCCGTTTTATCTTTTGTTCCGCAGCCCTTCATACACTGTGCTGGTTAAAGATTTGGCTTTGATTTACTAATCATCATGTATATTATGCACAAGACAAAATTATGATATTTTTTTTTTCCTGTTCGGGTGTGCCACTGCGACCAATTATTAGATCTATTGTAGCGTTACCCGTATCCTTAGTGTTTAAGTGCATGTCGAATTACTCCAGTGCTATTGAAAAGCCATGCAGTATCGGTTTCGATACAGTTGTTGTTTTGTTTTCTTTAGACCACCATGACAAGGTCTCGCTATTTAGACCCTTCATAGAGAGCAATCCCATTGAAGGCGCGCCCCTTATCAATAGGAAATCAATCCTTGCTTGAGAAAACAGAACAGTAATACTGTTTTTGGACATGCATCGGAGCCCTAGCCACATCCTTGTCTTGCTTCTAGAACAGGCTTGTAAAATGTCATCTGCATGTCATTTAACTAATTTGTTCATAACTTTCTTCAGAAGCCAAATTTATTCCTTAATTTTAGATTTACTCATTACGTTTGAGTAAGGCTATATTTTTGTCCAAGGGTACATTGCTCTAAATATAACATCTGAGGCTGGAGAGTGAAAACACTCCAAAATGTCACGTGTCATTTGACATAATGTCATTTGAATGACATTTTGCCTCCCACGCCCTAGATTACATATTTACAGCAATGTGTTGTTAGACAAAGTTGTAGACACATTTAAGCGCTATAAGTTCATCATACCTCATGAATTTATAGATACCTTCTGAAAAAAGTTGTGGGAAAATTATAAACAAACAAATGCAAATGACATTTCACAACACTGTTCTGGAATATCACCAGTGGAACTCTTAAAATCCGGGATTTAGCTCTGTCTACAAGACCATTTCAAGCAAGAGAATTTGTTCAGTAATAAGAACTTCCGGGTGTTCCTCTCACTACCATTTTTCACCAGTTCATGAAGAGTTAGTACGTATTTGAACCCCTAACTCAATTTTTCCAGCAGTCAGTTCAGCCTAGGACCGGGTACCCGAGCAGCAGAAATTGGCTCAATAATACTTAATTCTGTTATTGATACCATACTCTGTTATGAACTAGCCCTGGATAAGAGGTAAAATACCAAAGGAATAATACCAAAAACTAATATGCACAATACTTAAGCCATAACAAACTCAGTTATTAAATTGAATTTCAATACCAAATGCATAACCAATTATTATTCGTTTGGTATTAAAATACCTAAGCATGGTATGCCTCAAGTATTCTGCATATAAGTTTTTGGTATTATTTTTTGGTATTTTACCTCTTATGCAAGGCTAAATCATACCAATTACTGCTATCGAGGTCGTAGCTCCTGCTCGGGTACCGAGGTTTTTTTTTTAACTAATTGCTTGAAAAGTTGTTTCCGCTGCATACAGTTTAGCCTCGAACAAGAGGAATTCGAATCTTTCAACTGTCTGCAAGGTAATATTAATTATGTTTTATTTCTGAGACTGCTGTTGGTAGCGGGGACTAAATACGATGAATCCCTAATTACCACAACTTATTGCCCTAGCTAGAAAAATGGATTAAGCTAGGGCTCTGTTTGGCAGATTTTACACCGCAACACACTACGTCAAAGTGATCTACCGTGTTACGGGAAAAAAATATGATATAATAAATACACAATTATCAAAACTTTATCAATAAGTTTCGAATTGGAATTGTAATACGTCCGCCATTACGCATTTTTGTCCGAGGTGCTCCCTAGGGCCACCACCCCAGGGGTACATGAACCCCAGGTTGAGAACCGCCGTACTAGAGGGTTCAGTTCATCGTAAACCAAGTGGCACATTGCGTTAAAGTATAACACAAAGGATGCCGAAAAACTTTGCTGAAGAAGGCACGTTGCTGGAACGTCCACGAAAAAAGTTATAACGCTTCGAAGATTGAGTGTTCGAATCATATGCAAAGAATCGTTTATTTTGCCAGCACTACCGAACTACGTAGACCGATCATTTAACTAAGTGTTATTTCAAAATAAGTTATTTCGGTAGTGCTGGCAGAAACATTGATTTCTTGCATATGGTTTGAAAATTCAATTTTCGAAATGTAATTATTATTTTTTGTGGACCTTCCAGCTACTTACCTTCTTCGGCAAAGTCTTTCGGCATCTTCCAGACTATATGCTGACGTATTGAGTCACGTGATTGATGATAAATTGAAGCCGCTAATAGCAAAAATGTAAAAAAGTACGTTTTCCCATACTAATCTCCATGTAAATTTAAAACGCGATGCGGCATGCGAGGTCGCAACCAATCGAGCCCATATTTTGCGATTATTTTTTTCCGCACTTCTCGCTTAACTTTTCAAAAGGTCCTAAGTAACATTTTTTTCGTGAATTAATTTGAATAGCGCAATCAAGAGACCAATATGAAAGCTTTTGATTGCAGTACTCAAATTAATTAGCATTAGCATTAGCATTAGCATTGAGCAATTCGCACAAATTCGTAGGTGGTACAAGCCAAGACTATTGTATGAGAGTAGCATCGCTTTCATCCGTTACCACAGATATTGACTTGGGACTTATCACTATCTCTTAGATGGAAGTAATGCACTCTCCAATAGTCAAGATCTGTCCTGGTGAATGCTGATGAAGGGGAAGGATGGTTAGTTGGACACCTACTTAAGAAAGATGCAGAGAACTCTACGACCTCTCATAGGTGCCACGGGAGGTTTGGGATTGTGTGGAAGGTTATAACAGTAGGAATTGTTTTGGTAGAACGTGAAACACAGAAAGGAAGATAGAAATACAAAGTAGGAAAGGGACGAGCCTGGAATTGAACCCACGACCTCCTGCTTATGAGGCAGAAGTGGTAGCCACTAGACCACCGAGCTCGTCGTGCAGTACTCAAATTAATTCATGAAAAAAATGTTACTTAGGTCCTTTTGAAAAGTTAAGCGAGACTTGTATACAAGTTTGATTTTTTTTTTCATGGCTTGTTATGATTCGGAACAGTTCTTGCCTTTCTTTTATCGTTGTTCGTTATCGATTGAGAGCGATTTCTGCAAACTTTGATTCCTAGCTCATTGAATCTATGACAAAAGGTCGAAAGACAAAGGGTCGAAAGGACAAAAGGTCGAAAGACAAAATGTCGAAAAGACAAAAGGTCGAAAGGACAAAAGGTCGAAAAGACAAAACGTCGAAAGGGACAGAAGTTCGAAAGGCACAGAGGGTCGAACGGGACAAAAAGTCGAAAAGGACAAAAGGTCGAGCAGAAATAACACACTCATCACATTTTGATAAGAAAATTATTTTGAGCTTTTTAGTGGAATGTCTTCACTTGTCATAAGACGAGTTAGTACAATCCCATTGAATTCCACCACTTAATTGTATCTTGACAGATACGTATTTCGACCTCAAATGTAAGGCCGTCTTCAGTGTCTCGTACTTGACTCGACTTGGCCGTACGAGTCAAGTACGAGAAACTGAAGACGGCCTTACATTTGAGGTCGAAATACGTATCTGTCAAGATACAATTAAGTGGTGGAATTCAATGGGATTGTACTAACTCGTCTTATGACAAGTGACACTCATCACATCAATCAAAGTTGAAGAATGAGCAATTTTCAAAGAAGGAGTAATTACTATGAAACAATATAATGAATATCTAGATACAGTCAAACCTCCATGAGTCGATATTGAAGGGACCATCGACTCATAGAAATATCGAGATGTGGAAGAGAATTTCTTTGGAAAGCTGTTTCAAGGGACCATCACAGTAACCCAGAAAATATTTTTAATATGGCATAATTTGCTTCCATGAGTCGATATCGAGTCATAGAACATCGACTCATGGAGGTTTGACTGTAGTTCTGTTAGAGATAAAAAGATTATTGATTTAGGAAATGAATAAAACTTGTATTACGCGAGACAGAGTTCTCCTATACAGTTGGCAAAAAAGTTGCTCTTTTATTTTAAACTATTTTTAGCAATTAAATAAAATTCATTCAATAAGTGTAAATAATAGATGAATATCTAGGTTTTCTGAATGTCACTTCGATCTGTCAAAATAGTGCACTCCACAGGCGCACGCATTGAAAATACTCAACATCCATCTATTAGTTGTACTCACTCAGAGGCGCGGCCACGTTCCGAGACGTGGGTAGGACAAAAACTGGATTATCAAATCTATAGAATACTTATATGGAATTTCAGCGACTTTCCGGAGATCCTCTCGGATTTCAAGAGATTTTTTCGGACATCCTCAGATATGTTATAAAACTTCCTATGACTATTGGTACAATCATTACATTTCCAGTGTTTATAGAACATTTCTAAAAAGCATGACCTCAAACATTTTTTACGAACTTCCGGAAGTGATTCCTGTAAATTTTATAAAATATTGGATGATTTCAAGCAATTATCACTAACTTCTAGGAATTCGAACCTTTAGATATCTTCACAAATATCCCTACGATCCTACGATAGCAGTCCAGCTTATGATCGTCCAAGAATCTTTAAAGGTGTTCAGTACTATTTACGGGTTTTCAAAAATCTCAAGAACAATGATACTCCGAATATCAGACATTTTTTCTTTCTAGCCTCTAAAATTTCTTGCAAGCGTAGGTATATTTATGATTCCTACAGATTCCAACAAATTCTTAGAAGCTTTCAGAATTCATTTTCTTATAGACCTGCTACCAGACATCCGGATTTGCTACAATCATCATAAACTGCTTCATATTCGCATATTTCTGAGATTGTTCTCTCGTATCCTTATTGTCTAGTTGCTCAACTTTTGGAGATAAGCTCAGCAGTCTAGTGACTACCGCTTCTGCCCTAAAGACAGGAGATGTATCATAGACTACCGTGCGGGACCGAAATCCGTCCACCTCATGAGATATCAAAAAATTAAGGGGGTTAAAGGTAATTAATGTAGAAATAATTTATCTTGTCCTGTTCAGATACTTGGCAGTAAGCTTTTAGGGCATAGAAATGGAAAGAAGGCTTCGAAATTAAAACAACAAAAATCAAAAACAAATCGCCACCCACCAAATGCGGAGTTTTTGCCGCCATTTTATTTTCGGGTTGAGCATTGTTGCACCAAAAGTAAATGTGTTTCTTTGCTAATTACGAATCATTACAAAACATAAGCAGAATACAAATCGAAGGGATCGCTTCTCAAGGTGCGTATTTAACTATTTACAGTGGTAGTTTAGTCAATCAGACTGTTTCAATTTAAATATTTAGTTAAAAAATAGCTGTACGGATTTCGATCCTTTGATTCGAAATCCGTCCACGGTGGACGGATTTCGAGTCAGGAGTAGTTGATTTTTTTCATTATATTATTATGTTTTTCGTAGTTTTTAATGAGTAAATGTGAACCACTTCAAAAGTAGAAGTCTTCATGCTCCTATGCCAATGAAAAACGTTTTGTTTACATTCGTTTCCTATTTTCTAATGTCTTTTTCATATACTAAGGTGTTTAAGTGTACGGATTTCGATGCCCCACGGTACATCACTTTTCTAAATGAAATCTTGGTCTCTAGTAGCAATAATAACTACACACTAACATTCCTCCCCTTTCCCGGCTGACTGGAGCCGTAGGTAGTAAATACCAACCATTATTCATTCGGATTGTAGCGCAATTTACACCAGTTCTAACCAGTCACGGAGAAGCAACCATTGACAAGTACAGTCAGTCTTAGCTAAGTTAAGCTAAGCTATATCCTTGTTTAGATATTCAACTTTTGATTAATTCATAGTCAGGCTGTCAATTGTTATAAAAATTCTCTAGCTAGCAGAAATAATTACGTACTTCCAGAAAGTTTTCAACAATTTTATGGAAGAGCAGATACTATTTGAAACTTCTTGGAAAATCTCAATACATCATGGAGCACTTTTTAGAATGAAAAGAATACCTCATAGACTCTGAGCAGCCTTTCGGAATAGATTTCTCCTCTACAATCCCTGGAAACCTCCACGATTTTCAGTTTAACCTGATAAACTTTCGAACCTCTGATTAACTACGAAACGTTTTCATGATATTTTTAAAGATCTAGAAATTGAAATAGTATTGATAGTATTAGATCTTTCTTAAATCTGGATACTCTATCAGCACGACGTACAAAATCTGAAGCTATTTTCGCTGCAAAGATTATACTAGGAGAAATTGATGCACCTAGTATTTTAAGCAATATTAATTTTTCGGCTCCCTCTTGTTCCCTTCGCTCTTTCAACACTCTTGCATTGCCTTTCAGACGTACAAACTATGGAAAAAGCGATCCTATTTATAAAGTTTGTACCCCGTTCAATAAGTTTTCCCATTGTTTTGATTTTACATGTAATAGTGGTTCGTTCAAAAGGAGAATTGATAGTGTTAGGAATAATGATAGTTAGCGTTAGTTTTCATGTTCAATTAGACAGATAAGTGTTCGTTGAATATACATTGTTGTAATTTTTGTTTAAAAGATGCAGGTTTTTTTAACAAGCTCTGCTTGTTTTTCCTGCCAGAACAGATAACAACATCAATAAATAAATAAATAAATAAATAAATCTTTAATTATCCATATGGTATGTTCTCACCATAATCCTGGGTAGGACAATACTTCGACTGTCCTACCCAGATTTTTTTCATGCGTAGGACATGTCCTACTTGTGCCACCCACTCCCGGCGCCACTGTACTCACTGAATGAATTTTATTTAATTGTTAAAAATTGTGAAAAATAAAAGAGAAGAGCTTTTGCTAACTGTGTAGGACAACTCTGGTGCTAGATTGACTCTCCGTTTCAGTTCCTTGTCCATTTCGACCTTTTGATCTTATTGATCTTTAGTTTCTTTCGACTTTAGTTTCTTTCGAAATGCGTCCAATGAAAATCCAACACCAAATGTACACAAAAACGGGTTTTACGTTTTTATCCGTAAAACCGTAAAACGTAAAACCCGTTTTTGAGCATAAGAAGACTGAAAGCCATAACCTCAAATATCACCATCATAGTCGATCTCTCCTAGAAATGTACACAAAGTTACTCTATTTTTCGCGATTAGTTGAGAGATTATTACACGTTTTTTATACGAATATTGCAATCTTAAATTGAAAGCTTATTTTACACAGAACGAATCCCTGAAGTCAGAAAAAATCGGTGTTTCTAAAATGTATTTGGAGCTGAAGTAATATTATGTGACCAATAATTATGTGTGCTAATGATTATAAGGGACTGTACGATAAAAATCTTGATGTGAAAACCGTAGGGTGATCATTAAATTATTTAGGAACACAAGTATAACTTCATTTGTGTTTGATGTGCTTTTGCGTACTTATTCTTGTTTACGATCGAATGTGCTTTCTCTCTTTTTTTTTTTTTTTTAATGGCCCACCGCTACCCCCACACCAAAAAGCTCTTCGTTTTTTTTGAGCCCCCTGGCAGTGGACTCTTCTAGGACAGAACAAAACAATTACAAATTACATAAAAACATGAAATATTAGTGTGTGTGCGGAAGTGGTGAACCTGAACAAAAATAAGCTAATCGAGGGATTCCCAGTGGAACTGTGTTCCTTTAAAGGGATCCCAATATTTAAAATTACAAAAAAAAAATCATATTCAAAACTTTACATTAATATGATTAGGTAAGGTAAGGTAGTTATTCGGAGATTATTCTGGCAATATGTAATTTAGATTAAAAATGAACTGATTTTGGATCTGTAATAACGTTTCAAATTGGTTTTGAACAATAATTTATTATTAATTAATTTAAATCGCTCTGGAATTATATTGTATACAGAAGGCCCGTAGAATGATATTCGCATTTGGCCGAAGCTACTTAAAGCTCTACATCTCAACAAATTACTGGCATGTCTTGTATTGTGCTCGTGACTCGCCTTGAAGGTAAAACCAAGTTGCAATGCATGTTAGGTTTTTTCATAACATCGAATATAAACGAACAAACTTGTAGGTCGCACAGCCCTTTAACCCTTATCCTCTGAACGTACGATTCACCATTTCATATAATCACTAAAAAAATCATAACTTCCGCATTTCTCAACCGATTATGACAATCAACCCCTCAAAACAATCGCTCAGATCTCTAGTTTCTGGAAATGGGATAATATTTTGGGTTGGCCACTTGGTTCCGGAAATATTCCGGGGTGTACTGGGGTAGGTTTTTTGGCAGCCGTGGGAACACTTATTTAGCACTTCTATAAGTCAACGTGCGACATGTCAAACTCCATGATTTTGCAAAACAAGATCGGTGGAACTCATTTTGGGAGTTTTTGGACAAACTGGACATGTTCCGGAATCTTCCGGAGTCCTGGTCATCCGGGGAAAATGGCCATTTTCGATCAGTTATAAAACCTGGCTTGCGACATATCAAACTTCATGATTTTGCAAAACAAGATCGGTGGAGCTCATTTTGGGAATTTTGACAAGCTGGACATGCTCCGGAATCTTCCGGAGTCCTGGTCTACCGGAGAAAATGGCCAATTTCGATCAGTTATAAAACCTGGCTTGCGACTTATCAAACTTCATGATTTTGCAAAACAAGATCGGTGGAGCTCATTTTGGGGATTTTTAGACAAGCTGGACATGTTCCGGAATCTTCCGGAGTCCTGGTCCACCGGGGAAAATGGCCAATTTCGATCAGTTAAGGTTTTTTAAGGCTTGCGACATATCAAACTTCACGATTTTGCAAAACAAGATCGGTGGAACTCATTTTGGGAGTTTTTGGACAAACTGGACATGTTCCGGAATCTTCCGGAGTCCTGGTCCACCGGGGAAAATGGCCAATTTCGATCAGTTATAAAACCTGGCTTGCGACATATCAAACTTCATGATTTTGCAAAACAAGATCGGTGGAACTCATTTTGGGAGTTTTTGGACAAACTGGACATGTTCCGGAATCTTCCGGAGTCCTGGTCCACCGGAGAAAATTGCCATTTTCGATCAGTTATAAAAGTTCGCTTGCGACATGTCAAACTTCATGATTTTGCAAAACAAGACCAGTGGAACTCATTTTGGGTTTTTTTTTTTTGACAAGCTGGACGTGTTCCAGAAGCTTCCGGAGTCCTGGCCCACCGGGGAAAATGGCTATTTTCGATCAATTATAAAACCTGGCTTGCGACATATCAAACTTCATGATTTTGCAAACCAAGATTGGTAGAACTCATTTTGGGGGTTTTTGGACAAGCTGGGCATGCTCCGGAATCTTCGGGAGTCCTGGTCCACCGGAAAAAACGGCCATTTTCGATTAGATATAAAACCTGGCTTGCGACATGTCAATGAAAACAATGAAGTTTGAAATATCGCATATTTTGATTCACAACAGATATAAATGTAATACGTGAATATGATACGTATTTAGGTGGCCAGAATATCCCGTAGTATGTCCAAAACATTTCAGATTCCCCAGAATGTTCTCAGTTTGGCATTGTTTTGCCAAATCATGGAGTTCGACATGTCGCATACCAGGTTTCAGTACGGATTTAAAAGTGTCCATGTTTCAGCGCTAGATGGCCAGTCTCCAGAAAGTGCTTCATTTGATCTTGCTTTGTTGAACCATGAAGTTTGCGATTCGTGCTTGATAAGTTCCAAAACCGAATATGAAAAAAGTAATTTTCGTGAATCTAATAAGCAGGACATGTCACAAACATCTAACCCACAGAATCTGTTTGAGGATGGGTATAAAAGTGCCTGATACCATCGGAACATCCTGCGACTCGTCAAAAACTTAAAAAAATCATCAGAATTTCATTCATTTATTTATTTAGTCTACATCTAAACAGATAACACTGAATCAACAATTTGACGCCACAATACACGGTTCGAGGCTCGCCAAGTCGTTTTGCACCTGGTCTGCCCATCTCGCTCGCTGCGCTCCACGCCGTCTCGTACCTGCCGGATCGGAAGCGAACACCAACACCAGCGCAGGGTTGCTGTCCGTCATTCTTGCAACATGTCCTGCCCATCGTACCCTTCCGGCTTTAGTTACCTTCTGGATACTGGGTTCGCCGTAGAGTTGGGCGAGCTCGTGGTTAATTCTTCGCCGCCACACACTGTCTTCTTGCACACCGCCAAAGATGGTCCTAAGTACCGGTCTCTCGAATACTCCGAGTGCTTGCAAGTCCTCTTCGAACATTGTCCATGTTTCATGTCCGTAGAGGACAACCGGTCCTATTAGCATCTTGTACATGACACATTTGGTGCGTTGGCGAATCTTTTTCGACCGCAGTTTCTTCTGGAGCCCGTAATAGGCCCGACTTCCACAGATGATGCACCTTCGTATTTCACGACTAACATTCTTATCAACGGTTAGCAAGGATCCGAGGTAGACGAATTCCTCGACCACCTCGAAGGTATCCCCGTCTATCGTAGCACTGCTACCCACGAGGGCCCTGTCGCTCTCGGTTTCGCCCACAAGCATGTACTTTGCCTTTGACGCATTCACCACCAGTCCAACTTTTGTTGCTTCATTTAAGCCCCCGGCGCGATTCGAACGAACTGGAGTGTTCGCCCGAAATGTTCACACAGTTTTGCACACCATCCATCGTTGCTTTGATCAGACTGGTAAGCTTCCCAGGGAAGCTGTTCTCGTCCATAATCTTCCATAGCTCTACGCGGTCTATACTGTCGTATGCCGCCTTGAAATCAACGAACAGATGATTCGTTGGGACCTGGTATTCACGGCATTTTTGAAGGATTTACCGTACAGTAAAGATGCGTCAAAATACTCCCATCCTTATCCTGACACATTTCGGCTCGCGGCACGAAGCCTTTGCGGGATGCGTTGAGCTTCTGATAGAACTTGCGTGTTTCTTGAGAACGGCACAGCTGTTCCATCTCCTCGCACTCCGCTTCTTCCAGGCGGCGTTTCTTCTCCCGTCTGCTGGTCTGCTGTCTTCGCTCCCGTCTTTCTCCTCCAGAATCTGTCTGCACTCTTCGTCGAACCGATCGTTCCGTCGAATTCGTCCCATATACCCGACGTTGTTCTCCGCTGATGATTTTGACGTCGTGACTTGGGCAGCTGCCGTACTCACGTTCCAGCTGCGCGTAGAATGCGTCCTTATCATCATCAGTGCTTCCGGAGTGAGGGCTATGGACGTTGATTATGCTGAAGTTGAAGAACCGGTTGATCCTCAACCTGCACATTCTTTCATCGATCGACCACCACTCGATCACGCGCCTTTGCATATCGCCCATCACTATGAAAGCTGTTCCCTGCTCGTGTGTGTTGCCACAGCTGTGGTAGATGGTATCATTACCTCTAAACGTTCGCACCATTGATCCCTTCGAACAAACCTCCTGCAGCACTACGATGCCGAATCCACGGTCCTTGAGCACATCGGCTAGCATGCGTGTGCTCCCGATGAAGTTGAGAGATGTCCAGCATGTCCAAAAACCCCCAAAATGAGTTCCACCGAACTTATTTTGCAAAATCATGGAGTTTCACATGTCGCAAGTCAGGTTTTATAACTGATCGAAAACTGCCATTTTCTCCAGTGGACCAGGACTTCGGAAGAATCCGGAACATGACCAGCTTGTCCGAAGACTCCCAAAATGAGTTCCATCGATTTAGTTTTGCAAAATCATAAAATTTGACATGTCGCAAGTCAGGTTTTATAACTGATCCAAAATTGCCATTTGCCTTGGTGGACCAGGACTCCGGCAGATTCCGGAACATGTCCAGCTTGTCCAAAAACCCCAAAAATGAGTTCCACCGATCATGTTTTGCATAATTATGAAGTTTGACATGTCGCAAGCAAACTATTATAACTGATATCTGATCGAAATTGGCCATTTTTCCCGGTGGACCAGGACTCCGGAAAATTTCGGAATACGTCCAGTTTGTCAAAAAAAAAACAAAATGAATTCCACCGATCTAGTTTTGCAAAATCATGAAGTTTGACATGTCACAAGCCAGGTTTTATATCTGATAGAAATTGGCCATATTCCCCGGTGGACCAGGACTCCGGAAGATTCCGAAATATGTCTAGCTTGTCCAAAAATCCCCAAAATGAGCTCCACCGATCTTGTTTTGCAAAATCATGAAGTTTGGTATGTCGCAAACCAGGTTTTATAACTGATCGAAAATGGCCATTTTCCCCGGATGACCAGGACTCCGGAAGATTCCGGAACATGTCCAGTTTGTCCAAAAACTCCCAAAATGAGTTCCACCGATCTTGTTTTGCAAAATCATGAAGTTTGATATGTCGCAAGCCAGGTTTTATAACTGATCGAAATTGGCCTTTTTTCCGGTGGACCAGGACTCCGGAAGATTCCGGAACATGTCCAGCTTGTCAAAAAATCCCCAAAATGAGCTCCACCGATCTTGTTTTGCAAAATCATGAAGTTTGATATGTCGCAAGCCAGGTTTTATAACTGATCGAAATTGGCCATTTTCCCCGGTGGACCAGGACTCCGGAAGATTCCGGAACATGTCCAGTTTGTCCAAAAACTCCCAAAATGAGTTCCACCGATCTTGTTTTGCAAAATCATGAAGTTTGATATGTCGCAAGCCAGGTTTTATAACTGATCGAAATTGGCCATTTTCCCCGGTGGACCAGGACTCCGGAAGATTCCGAAACATGTCTAGCTTGTCCAAAAACTTCCAAAATGAGTTCCACCGATCTTGTTTTGCAAAATCATGAAGTTTGATATGTCGCAAGCCAGGTTTTATAACTGATCGAAAATGGCCATTTTCCCCGGATGACCAGGACTCCGGAAGATTCCGGAACATGTCCAGTTTGTCCAAAAACTCCCAAAATGAGTTCCACCGATCTTGTTTTGCAAAATCATGAAGTTTGATATGTCGCAAGCCAGGTTTTATAACTGATCGAAATTGGCCATTTTCCCCGGTGGACCAGGACTCCGGAAGATCCCGGAACATGTCTAACTTGTCCAAAATCTCCCAAAATGAGTTCCACCGATCTTGTTTTGCAAAATCATGAAGTTTGATATGTCGCAAACCAGGTTTTATACCTGATCGAAATTGGCCCTTTTTTCCGGTGGACCAGGACTCCGGAAGATTCCGGAACATGTCCAGCTTGTCAAAAATTCCCCAAAATGAGCTCCACCGATCTTGTTTTGCAAAATCATGAAGTTTGATATGTCGCAAGCCAGGTTTTATAACTGATCGAAATTGGCCATTTTCCCCGGTGGACCAGGACTCCGGAAGATCCCGGAACATGTCTAACTTGTCCAAAAACTCCCAAAATGAGTTCCACCGATCTTGTTTTGCAAAATCATGAAGTTTGATATGTCGCAAGCCAGGTTTTATAACTGATCGAAATTGGCCTTTTTTTCCGGTGGACCAGGACTCCGGAAGATTCCGGAACATGTCCAGCTTGTCAAAAAATCCCCAAAATGAGCTCCACCGATCTTGTTTTGCAAAATCATGAAGTTTGATATGTCGCAAGCCAGGTTTTATAACTGATCGAAAATGGCCATTTTCCCCGGATGACCATGACTCCGGAAGATTCCGGAACATGTCCAGTTTGTCCAAAAACTCCCAAAATGAGTTCCACCGATCTTGTTTTGCAAAATCATGGAGTTTGACATATCGCACGTTGGCTTATAGAAGTGCTAAATAAGTGTTCCCACGGCTGCCAAAAAACCTACCCCAGTACACCCCGGAATATTTCCGGAACCAAGTGGCCAACCCAAAATATTATCCCATTTCCAGAAACTAGAGATCTGAGCGATTGTTTTGAGGGGTTGATTGTCATAATCGGTTGAGAAATGCGGAAGTTATGATTTTTTTAGTGATTATATGAAATGGTGAATCGTACGTTCAGAGGATAAGGGTTAATCGGCAGTATGTTGTGTGGAAGCTGCGTATATAGTTGAAGTGTAGGAAACAAAGGTGGTAAAGAAAATATGGTTTTTATGCATCAGTTTTGTAGAACTTGAAGTTTCCTTAATTTAGATTTACAAGCATGCCCCCAAGCAATAATGAGGTATTGAAGGTGGGAATGAATGCACCCAAAATAAAATTTCAGTAGTGCAGTTCTAGGAACAAATTGTCTCACACGATATATTAAGCCACACAGGGACGAAATTTTTCTTTGCACGCTATCTAGATGATTTATCCATGAAAGGACAGGATCTAAATTTAGTCCTAAATATTTGAAATTAAAAGTTTGTCTATAACAGTCGACCCAACTGAAAGATTCGCATGTGGATCAATTTTCTTCCGAGGGGAATGAAACAACATGTACTTTGTCTTGGATAAATTCAAAGACAATAAATTAGAATTAAAGTAATCCATCAGAAGCCGTAGATCCATATTCATGCTACAAATTACAGCAGAAGTATTTCCATGAGGATAGAAAAAAGCCGTATCATCAGCAAACAATCTTGGTATTCCATGGAGTGGCAAATTTCCAAGATCATTTATATAAATGAGAAATAAGAGAGGCCCGATATTACTGCCTTGTGGAACACCAATGTTGAATGTTCGCATTCGACTTCGTGAGTTCTCAATAGATACGAACTGTTGCCTGTCTTTCAAATAACTACGGATTATGTCGTTTACTAAACCACGTACCCCATAGTATTCCAGTTTTTTCAAAAGTATATTATGGTCCAGTGTGTCAATGCTTTTTTCAAGTCTAAAAATAGACCCCCTATGACATTTTTGTTGTCGATTTCACTTATTAGGAAATCGACAAGTTCTACTATCGCTGTAGTTGTGCTACACCCTTTTCTGAAGCCGTATTGAAATTTGTATAGGATATTATGTTTACTCATAAATTTTATCAATCTGTTAACCAATAATTTTTCAAATTTTTTTCTAAAAACAGAGATAGTTGAAATAGGTCGATAATTACAGGCATCGGATGTATCACCACCTTTAAACACAGGTGTTATCCTCCCTATTTTTAGGCAATCCGGATAAGATCCTTGCTCCAACATTCTATTGAAAAGACAAGTAAGGATATTCGAAAATTTTCCAACATTGGACTTAATTACCACACTTGGAAACCCATCTGGACCGCTGCTTTTATTTATATTTAATTCTTTATATTTCATTTACGCCAGAAAAATCGATTGGTAAAGAATCGGAAGTTTCGGACAGAAAGCGTACTACGTGTTTGAAACAACCATGAAATTCATTCTCACCATTCAGAATCCACGAATAATAATTCGTGCGAGTGAAAGTTGCTTCAACTTTCATCAATAAGCGACCATAAATTTGTGACCGAGATCTTGGCGCCCATAACATTGTCTCCCCCACCGCAACGCCAAGCTTCGTTTGTTGAACTCTAATGGCGGACCGACTCGTATGCAACACGCCATCGTTTACTGAGGCTAGATTATGTTTGAAGTTCAGTAGCACCAGTGAACACACACCGCCCGGCACAACCACCGACCGCTATAATTGAACCAAAGTTATGCAAAAGAACCATTCGTAGCTTTCGTATCCCGCTGCTCCTCGTCCGCGCGCTATGCGGGTGCTGAAATGTGCCAGATGTAACAGTTTGATTACAATTACCATTCACACAATTGACTTTTACCACTTGTTATACATATCCCACTCGTCTGCTGGTGTCCCCGATATGCATCCTACGGCAGAGCAGTGTCGTCGCTCGATGATGACCACTCCTACCGCTATTTAGCTCGGCAACAAGACCCGTGATTGATCCGCCTCGGGGCTGATACTGTTTTTCTCATAGTTAGTCAAAACAATTACCTTCCTAGCTCGAATGTTGAAATCGTTCGATCTGACAACAACACAGGAACATTGTGGGAAGATTACTTCATCTTGACAGCATCCTTAGTTCTACTTTGCTGCAGGGGCCAACCAAAATGAGTAGATATTTTGTATTCCGAAAAATTTGGAAATTCCAAATCCAAAAAAAAGTTTTTGACTGAAATTAGCACTTTTCAATGGAAAATGCTCTTTGCGGGGAAAAAGCATAGAACAGTTGTTTTCCCGCTTTTAATTCGCCTCATTTAAATATTAGCTAATCTCGGCTACGAACCGCAGCACCACTAACCAGTTGATGTTTCTGGTCGTTGTTGGTTGGAAATTGGACGAGTTTGTCTGTTCGGGAGCTCTGTAGCGAGATGGGGCGGTATTGGCTGTCTTTTAATGTGTCTGCTGCAGACTGCAGTGCATAGAGAGAGAGCAAGCGAACCACCACCGCCACCAGGCCGCTTAGCGAGCAAAAACTGCATAATGGTTGGCAGTTGGGTTCAATGAACTCTCCGTTCGTTTGACAACGTTGGGTGGTTTGGGGATTTCCTTATGGTTAGTTCGGAAAATGATTGAGAAGTTCATGCTTCGATTGGTGTTACACAAGTTATTGCAGTGACTGCATAACGGTAGAGTAGATTAGTACAATCTCTGTGCAGTGGATTGGAACAAATGTGACCTTGTTACAAACTCCTCACTTAGTAATTACGTGTTAGACAACAAGCAGACAATTATTAAAATGGCATAATCAGCTCGAAATTGAAAAAAAAAACAAACTTAATAAAGTTTGAGATAAAGCTTCCATGACCGACCGTAATATAGCAACTTTATCCATTATTGTCGTATCAAGTATTGCGCCGAAAAGCTGCAGATACTTACTTCTGAAAAGTTTATTGAATTAGCAAGGAAACAAATAGGTTAACTGTACCAGTTTTAGCCATGTTTTTTTGACCAGTTTCTCGTAAAACTCCAAAAATAAATCAATTTTTGAGGGTTTTATTAGCTCTATCAGGCGATATATCCCTTATGCTTCTTCAATGTTGAAACTAATTGATTTTTTTTTTAAATACGCATTTTTCAGGGTTGACTAAATTAGGCATGAAGGTGACCAAAACCGGTAATTTTCTAATAGACAGGTACAGCTATTACGCTTTCTCAAATCATATGACTGAACTAAAAAGAATTTGTCCAAATAACAACATATAAAGCTCGATACAAGGAAGCTACTGAAAAGTAGGTAGGCCCAATCAACACAAACTCGTATATGATGCCACATAAGATGCTAAAGAAGAGGCGATATTCGTACAAGTTGTATGGGGAAGTGCGTATATCACCTCCACTTTAGCATCTTATGTGGCACCATATACGGGTTTGTGTTGATTGTTGGAAGTAAATATGGAGCAACCGCAGCAAACATGTTTTAGATGGTTACACCAATCAAGTTCTGCAAATCTAATGTCACTTGCTTGATACTTCCGTCGTTGTGCAACGCTGTAAACCTCGTTATGCTGAATTACTAAATACAAAGCAAAACTGTTATTACAGCCCGCCCTTTTTTCCAAGTCTAATGAACGATATAATTGATGTTGTTGTTTTTTATCGACTTTCATTGGCCATACGACGACGTCACCAACGTGCGTTGCATACCTGTATTACACCCCACGTTGTGCGGTGGCGAGTGGTAATTACCCTGTTTTTTTTTTCTTTAAATACATCTCTTTCATCGCATTAATTGCCTCATCACTTTGTACCTATGTAGCGGGACAGAAAAACCACGAGAGGCCAACTCGAAGCACTGGTTAAAGGAGAATCCGCAAAGTTCAAACCATGCTTTATGTAACGATTTGTTTTTACTTTTCAAGAGGAAGCCGCGATCGAGTAAAAATGTGGATGTAGCTTTTTCTTTTCATCCCGTTGACACGTCCTTCATTTTAAATGCACCTCCAACTGGGATATAGCTCATTGTCGATAAGGTGCTTCCAACTCTTAATTTTTATTTCAATACACGTGTTTACATTTTTTTTCTATCATGACGACGCATTTCGCGCCAAATCGTATTTGGAACTGGCAGCACCCTCTCAAATTTCAATGAAACTTTCTGGACATATGACTTTGCATACTTAGTTTTTTTTTTCCCAAAATTAATCAGGACTATCTTTTGAGAAGGTCCTAACATTTCTACCGATATTTTTTCCAAATGGATATTCACCTAATTCTTTTTTCACAGGGGGTTTCAAACCTTCTAAAATAAGACGAAGCATGACATTTTTGTTCAATTTTTAATTTTGTACAAAGTTTACAACATGGAGAACTGATATTCCATGCAGGTAAAGGATTTTTCAATAGCTTTCTTTTGTACTACATGAGATGATGGAGGGATCTCTGAAAGTGTTGTTTTTAGAAGTGTTCAGTATTGAGAGGTGTCCGGCGCTGGGGAATCTGCCCCTAATGGCGGATAAATTACAATTCTTAATAAAACTTATTGATGAAGTTTTGAAAAGTGTTTAATTTTTAATTCTAAAATTTTGTGTTGTACAGCATATACAATGAAGCCTAGTCAATCCCTACGTACAACAACCAGCATAGTGAATGAAGACTGGGACAAAAGGTGAAACGAACAAAATCTTGAAGGTTAAGAAGCCCCACTTGAGAGATAGAAATGACTTTCTTCCGATAATCTGAGCAGCTCCGTTCTAATAGGCTTGGAAGCCCTCTTTAAATCGGCTCATAAGCCTGCTTTCAAGAGGATCTGAAGCCTCTTTTCAAGAGACTCGAAAGTCTACTGTCAAAACGCATTTGAAGAGGCTCGGAAGCCATTTTCGAAAGGTTCGGAAACCTCTTTTCAAGAAACTCGGAAGCCTCCTTTCAAGATGTTCAGAAGCCTCCTTTCAAGAGGCTCAGAAGCCTCCTTTCAAAAGGTTCAGAAGCCTCCTTTCAAGAGGCTCAGAAGCCTTCTTTCAAGAGGCTCAGAAGCCTCCTTTCAAAAGGCTCAGAAGCCTCGTTTCAAGAGGCTCAGAAGCCTCCTTTCAAGAGGCTCAGAAGCTTCCTTTCAAGAGGCTCAGAAGCCTCCTTTCAAGAGGCTTAGAAGCCTCCTTTGAAGAGGCTCAGAGCCTCTTTTCTAGAGGCTCGGAAGCCTCCTTTCTAGAGGCTCGGAAGCCTCCTTTCAAGAGGCTCGGAAGCCTCCTTTCCAGATGCTCGGAAGCTTCCTTTCAAGAGGCTCGGAAGCCTCCTTTCAAGAGGCTCGCAAGCCTCCTTTCAAGAGGCTGGCAAGCCTCCTTTCAAGAGGCTGGCAAGCCTCCTTTCAAGAGACTCGCAAGCCTCCTTTCCAGGGTTGGGAAAAATCAATTTTTCGAAAAATCGAAAATGATCAAACTCACCCGCGATTTTACTTTTAAATTATCAAGTGATTAAAACTCGCCAGCGATCAAGAATCGTTTGAAATCGTATCTTGATTTGAAGCATTTACCGTTACCTTTTTAACTATTTTTCCTTACTAGCATGAAACTATAACGCCAAATAGAAGATATTACGGACTGTTGACAATTAGAGTGAAGATTAATGATTGAATGAAAATTCTGTGTTTATTATCGTTTGAGTACAAAATTTGAGAAGTTGTCGCCGGCGACAACTTGCCTACTGTTTTCACGTGAAAAGTTTTCACATGAAAA
This sequence comes from Armigeres subalbatus, assembly GCF_024139115.2. Lineage (NCBI taxonomy): Eukaryota > Metazoa > Arthropoda > Insecta > Diptera > Culicidae > Armigeres > Armigeres subalbatus. Next base: position 220,103,615 of record NC_085141.1, on the reverse strand, counting down.
TTGCAATCATGATCGTCTGATAATGATCAAGCACAACACTGCTCCTTTCAAGAGGCTCGGAAGCCTCCTTTCAAGAGGCTCGGAAGCCTCCTTTCAAGAGGCTCGGAAGCCTCCTTTCAAGAGGCTCGGAAGCCTCCTTTCAAGAGGCTCGGAAGCCTCCTTTCAAGAGGCTCGGAAGCCTCCTTTCAAGAGGCTCAGGAAGCCTCCTTTCAAGAGGCTCAAGCCTCCTTACAAGAGGCCTGCAAGCCTCCTTTCAAGAGCTCAAGCCTCCTTTCAAGAGGCTCAGAGCCTCCTTTCAAGAGGCTCGGAAGCCTCCTTTCAAGAGGCTCAGGAAGCCTCCTTTCAAGAGGCTCAGAAGCCTCCTTTCAAGAGGCTCGGAAGGCCTCCTTTCAAGAGGCTCAGGCCTCCTTTCAAGAGCTCAGGAAGCCTCCTTTCAAGAGGCTCAGAGCCTCCTTTCAAGAGGCTCGGAAGCCTCCTTTCAAGAGGCTCGGAAGCCTCCTTTCAAGAGGCTCAGGCCTCCTTTCAAGAGGCTCGGAAGCCTCCTTTCAAGAGGCTCAGAAGCCTCCTTTCAAGAGGCTCCAAGCCTCCTTTCAAGGCTCAAGCCTCCTTCAAGAGGCTCAGGGAAGCCTCCTTTCAAGAGGCTGGAAGCCTCCTTTCAAAAGGCCTGGAAGCCTCTTTTCAAGAGGTCCGGAAGCTTCCCTTCAAGAGGCTCGGAAGCCTCCTTTCAAGAGGCTCGGAAGCCTCCTTTCAAGAGACTCAAAAGCCTCCTTTCAAGAGGCTCGGAAGCCCCCTTTCAAGAGACTCGGAAGCCTTCTTTCAAGAGGCTCGGACAGCCTCCTTTCAAGAGGCCTGGAAGCCTCCTTTCAAGAGGCTCGAAGCCTCCTTTCAAGAGGCTGGAAGCCTCCTTTCAAGAGGCCTGGAAGCCTCATTTCAAGAGGTTCGGAAGCCTCCTTTCAGGAGGCTCAGGCCTCCTTTCAGGAGGCCCGGAAGCCTCCTTTCAAGAGGCTCAGGAAGCCTCCTTTCAAGAGGCTCAAGCCTCCTTTCAAGAGGCTCAGAGCCTCCTTTCAAGAGGCTCAGAGCCTCCTTTCAAGAGGCCTGGAAGCCTCCTTTCAAGAGGCTCAAGCCTCCTTTCAAGAGGCTCAGGAAGCCTCCTTTCAAGAGGCTCAAAGCCTCCTTTCAAGAGGCTCGGAAGCCTCCTTTCAAGAGGCTCGGAAGCCTCCTTTCAAGAGGCTCGGAAGCCTCCTTTCAAGAGGCTCGGAAGCCTCCTTTCAAAAGGCTCACAAGCCTCCTTTCAAGAGGCTCGGAAGCCTTCTTTTAGGAGGCTCGGAAGCCTTCTTTTAGGTGGCTCGGAAGCCTCCTTTCAAGTGGCTCGGAAACCTCCTTACAAGAGCCTCGGAAGTTTCTTTTCAAAACGGTCGGAAGCCCCCTTTCAAGTGGCTCGGAAACCTCCTTACAAGAGCCCCGGAAGTTTCTTTTCAAGAGGCTAGGCAGCCTCTTTCAAGAGGCTTGGAAGTCTTCTTTTAGGAGGCTAGGCTGCCTCCTTTCAAGAGGCTCGGAAGGGTATTTTCAAGAGACTCGGATGCCTCCTTTCAAGAGGCTCGGAAGTCTTCTTTTAGGAGGCTCGGCTGCCTTCTTTCAAGAGGCTCGGAAGGGAATTTTCAAGAGACTCGGATGCCTCCTTTCAAGAGGCTCGGAAGCCTTTTTCAAGAGGCTCGGAAGCCTCCTTTCAAGAGGCTCGGAAGCTTTTTTTCAAGAGGCTCCGGAAGCTCCTTACAAAAGGCTCGGGAGGCTCCTTCCAAGAGGCTTGGAAGCCTTCTTTTAAGAGGCTAGGAAGCCTCCTTTCAAGAGGCTTGGAAGCCCTCTTTCAAGAGGCTTGGAAGCCTTCTTTCAAGAAGCTTGGAAGCTTCCTTTCAAGAGGCTTGGAAACCTCCTTTCAAGAGGCTGGGAAGCCTTCTTTCAAGAGGCTCGGATGGCTCCTTACAAGAGGCTCGGAAGGCTCCTTACAAGAGGTTCGGAAGCCTTTTTTCAAGAGGCTCGAAAGGCTCCTTTCGAGAGGCTCGGAAGGCTCCTTTCGAGAGGCTCGGAAGCCTCCTTTCAAGAGGCTCGGAAGCCTCCTTTCAAGAGGCTCGGAAGCCTCCTTTCAAGAGGGTTGGAAGCCTCCTTTCAAGAGGCTCGGAAGCCTCCTTTCAAGAGGCTCGGAAGCCTCCTTTCAAGAGGCTCGGAAGCCTCCTTTCAAATGGCTCGGAAGCCTCCTTTCAAAAGGCTCGGAAGCCTCCTTTCGAAAAGCTCGGAACCCTCCTTTCAAAAGGCTCGGAAACCTCCTTTCAAAAGGTTCGGATGCCTTCTTTCAAGAGGCTCGGATGCCTTCTTTCAAGAGGCTCGGAAGCCTCCTTTCAAGAGGCTCGGAAGCCTCCTTTCAAGAGGCTTGGAAGCCTCCTTTCAAGAGGCTTGGAAGCCTCCTTTCAAGAGGCTCGGAAGGCTCCTTTCAAGAGGCTCGGAAACCTCCTTTCAAGAGGCTCGGAAGCCTCCTTTCAATAGGGTTGGAAGCCTCCTTTCAAGAGGCTCGGAAGCCTTTTTCCAAGAGGACCGGAAGGCTTATTTCAAGAGGCTCGGAAGCCTCCTTTCAAGAGGCTCGGAAGCCTCCTTTCAAGAGGCTCGGAAGCCTCCTTTCAAGAGGCTCGGAAGCCTCCTTTCAAGAGGCTCGGAAGTCTCCTTTCAAGAGGCTCGGAAGTCTCCTTTCAAGGGGCTCGGAAGCCGCCTTTCAAGAGGCTCGGAAGCCGCCTTTCAAGAGGTTTGGAAGCCGCGTTTCAAGAGGCTAGGAAGCCTACCTTCAAGAGGCCTGGAAGCCTCCTTTCAAGAGGCTCAAGCCTCCTTTCAAGAGGCTCAGCCTCCTTTCAAGAGGCCTGGAAGCCTCCTTTCAAGAGGCTCAGCCTCCTTTCAAGAGGCTCAGGAAGCCTCCTTTCAAGAGGCTCAGAAGCCTCCTTTCAAGAGGCTCAAGCCTCCTTTCAAGAGGCTCAGAAGCCTCCTTTCAAGAGGCCCAGAAGCCTCCTTTCAAGAGGCCTGGAAGGCTCCTTTCGAGAGGCCTGAAGCCTCCTTTCAAGAGGCTCAGAAGCCTCCCTTCAAGAGGCCTCGAAGCCTCCTTTCAAGAGGCCTCAAGCCTCCTTTCAAGAGGCCTCGGAAGCCTCCTTTCAAATGGCCTGGAAGCCTCCTTTCAAAAGGCCTGAAAGCCTCCTTTCGAAAAGCTCAGGAACCCTCCTTTCAAAAGGCCTGGAAACCTCCTTTCAAAGGTTCGGATGCCTTCTTTCAAGAGGCTCGGATGCCTTCTTTCAAGAGGCCCGGAAGCCTCCTTTCAAGAGGCTCGGAAGCCTTCTTTCAAGAGGCTTGGAAGCCTCCTTTCAAGAGGCTTGGAAGCCTCCTTTCAAGAGGCTCGAAACCTCCTTTTAAGAGGCCTGGAAACCTCCTTTCAAGAGGCTGGAAGCCTCCTTTCAATAGGGTCGGAAGCCTCCTTTAAGAGGCTCGGAAGCCTTTTTCCAAGAGGACTGGAAGGCTTATTTCAAGAGGCTCGGAAGTTTTCTTTCAAGAGGCTCGGAAGCCTCCTTTCAAGAGGCTCGGAAGCCTCCTTTCAAGAGGCTCGGAAGTCTCCTTTCAAGAGGCTCGGAAGTCTCCTTTCAAGAGGCTCGGAAGTCTCCTTTCAAGAGGCCCGGAAGCCTCCTTTCAAGAGGCCTGGAAGCCTCCTTTCAAGAGGCCTGGAAGCCTCCTTTCAAGAGGCCTGGAAGCCTCCTTTCAAGAGGCCTGGAAGCCTCCTTTCAAGAGGCCTGGAAGCCTCCTTTCAAGAGGTTCGGAAGCCTCCTTCAAAAGGCTGGAAGCCTCCTTTCAAGAGGCCTCAAGCCTCCTTTCAAGAGGCTCTGAAGCCTCCTTTCAAGAGGCTCAGAAGCCTCCTTTCAAGAGGCCTGAAGCCTCCTTTCAAGAGGCTCGGAAGCCTCCTTTCAAGAGGCTCGGAAGCCTCCTTTCAAGAGGCTCGGAAGCCTCCTTTCAAGAGGCTCAGAAGCCTCCTTTCAAGAGGCTCAGAAGCCTCCTTTCAAGAGGCTCAGAAGCCTCCTTTCAAGAGGCTAGGAAGCCTCCCTTCAAGAGGCTCGGAAGCCTCCTTTCAAATGGCTCGGAAGCCTCCTTTCAAAAGGCTCGGAAGCCTCCTCTCGAAAAGCTCGGAACCCTCTTTTCAAAAGGCTCGGAAACCTCCTTTCAAAAGGTTCGGATGCCTTCTTTCAAGAGGCTCGGATGCCTTCTTTCAAGAGGCTCGGAAGCCTCCTTTCAAGAGGCTCGGAAGCCTCCTTTCAAGAGGCTCGGAAGCCTCCTTTCAAGAGGCTCGGAAGCCTCCTTTCAAGAGGCTTGGAAGCCTCCTTTCAAGAGGCTTGGAAGCCTCCTTTCAAGAGGCTTGGAAGCCTCCTTTCAAGAGGCTTGGAAGCCTCCTTTCAAGAGGCTTGGAAGCCTCCTTTCAAGAGGCTTGGAAGCCTCCTTTCAAGCGGCTTGGACGCCCCCGTTCCAGTGGCGCGGACGCCTCCTTTCAAGGGGCCCGGAAGCCTCCTTTCAAGAGGCTCGGAAGCCTCCTTTCAAGAGGCCCGGAAGCCTCCTTTCAAGAGGCTCGGAAGCCTCCTTTCAAGAGGCTTGGAAGCCTCCTTTCAAGAGGCTTGGAAGCCTCCTTTCAAGAGGCTTGGAAGCCTCCTTTCAAGAGGCTCGAAAGCCTCCTTTCAAGAGGCTCGAAAGCCTCCTTTCAAGAGGCTCGGAAGCCTCCTTTCAAGAGGCTCGGAAGCCTCCTTTCAAGAGGCTCGGAAGCCTCCTTTCAAGGGGCTCGGAAGTATCCTTTCAAGGGCTCAGAGCCTCCTTTCAAGAGGCTTGGAAGCCTCCTTCAAGAGGCTCAGAAGCCTCCTTTCAAGAGGCCTGGAAGCCTCCTTTCAAGAGGCTTGGAAGCCTCCTTTCAAGAGGCTTGGAAGCCTCCTTTCAAGAGGCTTGGAAGCCTCCTTTCAAGAGGCTGGGAAGCCTCCTTTCAAGAGGCTTGGAAGCCTCCTTTCAAGAGGCTTGGAAGCCTCCTTTCAAGAGGCTAGGAAGCCTCCTTTCAAGAGGCTCGGAAGCCTCCTTTCAAGAGGCTCGGAAGCCTCCTTTCAAGAGGCTCGGAAGCCTCCTTTCAAGAGGCCTGGAAGCCTCCTTTCAAGAGGCCTGGAAGCCTCCTTTCAAGAGGCCTGGAAGCCTCCTTTCAAGAGGCCTGGAAGCCTCCTTTCAAGAGGCCTGGAAGCCACCTTTCAAGAGGCTCGGAAGCCTCCTTTCAAGAGGCTCGGAAGCCTCCTTTCAAGAGGCTCGGAAGCCTCCTTTCAAGAGGCTCGGAAGCCTCCTTTCAAGAGGCCTGAAGCCTCCTTTCAAGAGGCTAGGAAGCCTCCCTTCAAGAGGCCTGGAAGCCTCCTTTCAAATGGCTCGAAGCCTCCTTTCAAAAGGCTGGAAGCCTCCTCTCGAAAGCTCGGAACCCTCTTTCAAAAGGCCTGGAAACCTCCTTTCAAAGGTTCTGGATGCCTTCTTTCAAGAGGCTCGGATGCCTTCTTTCAAGAGGCCTGGAAGCCTCCTTTCAAGAGGCTCGGAAGCCTCCTTTCGCGAGGCTCGGAAGCCTCCTTTCAAGAGGGTCGGGAGCCTTCTTTCAAGAGGCTCGGAAGCCTCCTTTCAAGAGGCTCTGAAGCATCCCTTCAAAAAGTTCGAAAGGCTCCTTTCAAGAGGCTCGGAAGCCTTTTTTCAAGAGGCTCGGAAGGCTCCTGTCGAGGGCTCGGAAACCTCCTTTCAATAGGGTTGGAAGTCTCCTTTCAAGCGACTCGGAAGCCTGCTTTCAAGAGGCTCGGAAGCCTTTTTTCAAGAGGCTCGGAAGCCTCCTTTCAAGAGGTTCGGAATCCTCCTTTCAAGAGGTTCGGAAGCCTCCTTTCAAGAGGCTCGGAAGCCTTCTTTCAAGAGGCTCGGAAGCCTCCTTTCAAGAGGTTCGGAAGCCTTCTTTTAGGAGGCTCGGAAGCCTCCTTTCAAGTGGCTCGGAAACCTCCTTACAAGAGCCTCGGAAGTTTCTTTTCAAGACGGTCGGAAGCCCCCTTTCAAGTGGCTCGGAAACCTCCTTACAAGAGCCTCGGAAGTTTCTTTTCAAGAGGATCGGAAGCCTTTTTTCAAGAGGCTCGGAAGGCTTCTTTCAAGAGGCTCGGAAGCCTCTCTACAATAGGGTCGGAAGCCTCCTTTCAAGAGGCTTGGAAGTTTTTTTCAAGAGGCTAGGAAGCCTCTTTCAAAAGGCTCGGAAGTCTTCTTTTAGGAGGCTCGGCTGCCTCCTTTCAAGAGGCTCGGAAGGATATTTTCAAGAGACTCGGATGCCTCCTTTCAAGAGGCTCGGAAGCCTTTTTCAAGAGGCTCGGAAGCTTTTTTTCAAGAGGCTCCGGAAGCTCCTTACAAAAGGCTCGGGAGGCTCCTTTCAAGAGGCTTGGAAGCCTCCTTTCAAGAGGCTTGGAAGCCTCCTTTCAAGAGGCTCGGAAGCCTCCTTTCAAGAGGCTTGGAAGCCTCCTTTTAAGAGGCTCGGAAGCCTCCTTTCAAGAAGCTTGGAAGCTTCCTTTCAAGAGGCTTGGAAACCTCCTTTCAAGAGGATCGGAAGCCTCCTTTCAAGAGGCTCCGAAACCTTCTTTCAAGAGGCTCGGAAGCCTCCTATCAAGAGGCTCGGAAGCCTCCCTTCAAGAAGTACGAAAGGCTCCTTTCAAGAGGCCCGGAAGCCTCCTTTCAAGAGGCTCGGAAGGCTCCTTACAAGAGGTTCGGAAGCCTTTTTTCAAGAGGCTCGGAAGGCTCCTTTCGAGAGGCTCGGAAACCTCCTTTCAAGAGGCCCGGAAGCCTCCTTTCAATAGGGTTGGAAGCCTCCTTTTAAGAGGCTCGGAAGCCTTTTCCAAGAGGACTGGAAGGCTTATTTCAAGAGGCTTGGAAGCATCCTTTCAGAAGGCTTGGAAGCCTCCTTTCAAGAGGCTTGGAAGCCTCCTTTCGAGAGGCTTAGAAGTCTCCTTTCAAGAGGCCTGGAAGTCTTATTTCAAGAGGATTGGGAGCCTCCTTTCAAAAGGCCTGGAAGTCTTCTTTCAAGAGGCTTGGGAGCCTCCTTTCAAAAGCCTCGGGAGCCTCCTTTCAAAAGGCTCGGAAGCCTTCTTTCAAGAGGCTCGGATGCCTTCTTTCAAGAGGCTCGGAAGCCTCCTTACAAGAGGCTCGGAAGCCTCCTTTCAAGAGGCTCGGAAGCCTCCTTTCAAGAGGCTCGGAAGCCTCCTTTCAAGAGGCTCGGAAGCCTCCTTTCAAAAGGCTCGGAAGCCTTCTTTTAAGAGGCTCGGAAGCCTCCTTTCAAGAGACTTGGAAGGCTCCCTTCAAGAAGCTCGGAAGACTCCTTTCAAGAGGCTCGGAAGCCACCTTTCAAAGAGCTCGGCAGGCTCCTTTCGAGAGGCTCGGAGGCCTCCTTTGAAGAACCTCGGAAGGCTCTTTTTGAGAGGCTCTAGTATGATCGGCCCATAATATGGACTGTATTCCGGATTACGAACGTCGGGACCAGTCTCGGAGTCACTTCTATTCCTGATCAAATCTGGCATAGTGTATGAGTTGTTTGCATTCAAAATCATTTCAAATAACGATGACTAGTCGACAAAATGATTATATCACAGAGAAAATTATATTGTTTCTGATTTTCGAGTTAGAAGTAACATTATTGAAGAACAAACAGCTTGTTTACAACAGTTTAATGCGCTTTTGTGAAATTAAAAATCCGTGAAAATTTGGCGGAACTCCTTTCGTTGTTTTTGTTTTCTATGATAGCGGAAGAGAATAAAACGTAAATATCGCGTAATCTTTCTCAACAAAAATGAAAATCTCAGTACTGACCCGCGTATGATTGTTCTGCTTTTACTAATAGTGTTTAATTGTCAAAATTATTGATCAACTCGATATCAAATCAATACCGAAAGGAGTAAATAAGTTATTAATTTATTCTCAACTTTTGCTCGGGAATGCTGTCCAATTTCACCGCATAGCCCGTCAACATAAACAAAAACACCTTCACTTGAAAGCGTCTTCATGCAACGCCATTCAGCGTGCGCCATCCAACCAAACCAGTGTCATTGACCGACAAAGTCGCACATGCGTAAACCAAACCAAAAACAACGGTGAAAGATCAAATAACGCCACGGTCAACTTCTTACGCGCCCGAATGGCCATTGAAAAAGCGAAAGTTCCGGTGAAGTCACGCGACAAATTTTAGAGCTGTGCAAGAGCTCAAATATTGTAGGGTTAGTGCTTCTGGAACTCATAACATGTACCCATATCAGTAACAGTCGAAAAGGTTAGGAGCTCTCATTTTCCTTTTGCGAGTATGATTGTTATAGAAGCACGATATTATTAATAAAACAAATACGCTATACTGCTTTCCGTTGCTACCGTAGTGATAAATCAGAGACACATTTACACAATTGCTAAAAATTATCACACTTCTCAAATACTAATGATCAAAATGTGATATTTATAATAGGTCAACAGTAAATCCGTAATTGCTCTCGCTAATATTTCTCTAGCAAACATCATGGTACTATCCATTAGTTACACTACCTTCTATATTGTTTACTACAAACTCAATTAGGCTGGGAAACGTGAAGCAAAAGTCACATTTATTAGAGATGGAATAACGTCAATCATGGGTCCGTTTCGCTTACGTAACTCAACTTATAGGCAGAAAGTACTTCGCGGTACCGAGGAACGGCTGCATAAAGTAATATGCAACCAACGACCAAACGATCAACTGTGCGCGCAAGAGTGAAAGTTATGCAACATCCTCTCGGCTCTCGTCTCTGGCTGGGGTACCGTCCCTTGCTCGGATCGATCGATTGCCTACTGCTTCTAAGCGAAAATCTATCCTCCTATCCTCCTCCCAACTGTGCCAACTAGAGCTCCTAAGTGGAGCTGGAGTGGGCCCACAGAAGAAAAAAAAGTGGGCACTGCTTTGTAGGCTGGTACTGACTGATGCCGTTTGTGGACGGTCGAGACCCGAACTTCCTTTCTCTTCAACCAACTCCAACCAACAGCGAGCGCGGTACGACGACCGCACAATGATTTGTTACTTTCGTTGTAAGCCGTCCCCCAGCTTCCATTGCGGTGCGCGATCTGATCCTACGGTAAATGTCAGAGATCTTGAAAAGAAGAGTTCAACGAACTTTACAGCAGGAAGCAAACCCCAAGCGGTGTGGTGACCCAATACAATAATGGTTGCAGTCGACAATGGACCCAACAACGAGCTGCTGCAAACCACTTGAAATGGTTTCGTAACTTTCCGGTTCGTTAAAGGAAGCGTGTTTCCGTTTTTCATGGCTGGGATTGACAATTAATCAATGTTTGATCAGGAAATTATGTTGTCATATCCCCTTAAAATGTGTTTTTTTTTTAATTTTATATAAAATACATCTTCTTCTTCTTCTTATTGGCATTACATCCCCACACTGGGGGACAGAGCCGCCTCGCAGCTTAGTTTTCATTAAGCACTTCCACAGTTATTAACTGCGAGGTTTCTAAGCCAAGTTACCATATTTGCATTCGTATATCATGAGGCTAACACGATGATACTTTTATGCCCAGGGAAGTCGAGACAATTTCCAATCCGAAAATTGCCTAGACCGGCACCGGGAATCGAACCCAGCCACCCTCAGCATGGTCTTGCTTTGTAGCCGCGCGTCTTACCGCACGGAGGGCCTAAGGAGGGCCCCATATACATATCGAAATCAAATAAAACATTCGTCGTTAATACATGTGTAGGAGGGCCTCTATTTTTTGAGTATCCCACTTGTACACATTGAAATTTTCGAAAAAAAATTAAATGATGAACAAAATCGACTCCTCTTGAATCGCAATCCGTCCTCCGTGGACGGTTTTCGAGTCAAAGAATCAAGATCCGTATAGCTATTTTTTGACTAAATATTTAAATTATCTCCTATCGATAGACTAAACTGCCACTATAAATAGATGATTACGCACTTTGAGAAGCGATCCCCATGATTCATTTTCCACTGAACTTTATTTATTGTGATTTACAGTTTGAATACAGCCAGTTTTGAAAGAATTATGGTCAGCACGCGAACAATTGATACCTGAAAGTATTAGTTTTCTGGGTGGTAATTTATTTTCGATTTTTCTTATTATGATTTCAAAGCCGAACCATCTATTTTAATGGCCAAAAAGCTTACTGTCAAGTATATGAACAGGATAAGATGAATTATTTATGAATTAATTATACATTACCCCCTTTAATTTATTGATTTCTCCACTGATTATGGTCTTCATCTGATTTAAGGATGTTATCGATCATTTAGTAATTTGCCAATAACTCACTCCAAAGGCATCAAAATGTGTTGTATGGTGAACTTCTAGTGCAAAGGTTTATCTACAACTCTGCCTAACAGTTCGTTGTTTGAATTGCACTAAAAAATGAATGAAATTTTCTTATTTAGTACAGCCACTAGCACCTTAACTTCTTCAATAATGGAATTCGAAAATCAACTTGTGAGGTAGAGTTGTAGAAAACCTTTCGCACCAGAAGTCCACAATACCACACGTTTTGAAATTAAGCCTCTGTGATGAGTTATTGACAAACTACTAAATGATCGAACGTAGATTAATAAATGATCGATAACATCCTTGATCTGATTCACTCACTTTTACTGCATTTTGCTTTCGACGATTGTTGGGGTTTATTTTTTTCGCTAGTGGTAATTTATATATCGGTTATAGCGTTCCGCAGTTATTGACAAATAATCGAGGCAATAATCACTCGGGAAAAAGAAATTTCAAAATAAAACTTTTATTTCGACATTTCTAATGCATTTTCCTTAATATATTTTATGATTCATTAGAAAGGCCGCTAGGTGGATTAATCTGGATTTTAATAAAACCAAAATACTTAGGGAACGTCCACAAATTACGTAACGCTTAGACGGGGGAGGGGGTTCAGTGAAGTGTGACGATCCATACAAAATATTCAGAAGCTTCATACAAAAAGTGTGACATAGGGGGAGGGGTGGTTAAAAAAGTCCGATTTTTGCGTTACGTAATTAATGGATCTTCCCTTACTTCAAACTTACTTGATGGGCTACAGCTCTTCCTCGATGAACCTGCGGTGAATGGAGTATCCTTCTCCACTGGACTCGATCCTGAATATTATTCTCGCTTGACGCTCTTCCGGCATACGAACAACGTGTCCAGCCCATCCATTTGGCACGGCAAATGCTGGGTAAAGCGTACCATTGGTACTTCGCGTACCTGAAGGAATAAAATAGACCCCATCTCGCGGTCCTTAGCCTCTTACCCAGCAACTCCTATCCCTACCTCCCCGCGGTGCTGGCCGGGATACGAGCAACCTTAGGGAAGATCGGGTAACCAACCCCGGTGGGAACTATGGTCATATGCTGACAGGGAAGGGGGGGTTTGCTCCTCTCCGGAGGTGCAAATCTTATTGAGCGTCTGTTCTCCATGTCAGGATCGGCTCACAACAGCGTCTGTTCTCCATGTTAGGGGCGGCTGATCATCGTCCGAGTGCCAGCGAGGGACTCTAAGTGAAACTGTGCACCATGGTCCACCGGAAATAAGGAGGAATGATAAGAAAATTATTTTGAGCTTTTTAGTGGAATGTTTTCACCTGTCATAAGACGAGTTTTTCAATGGGATTGTATAAACTCGTCTTATGACAGGTGAAGGAGGAATGGTCCTCCGGAAATTTAGGGGGTTTGGTGTCAGGCCCTGCAAGCCAGCCTTTAAAAAATCATAAGCAACGAACAATCAACAAGAGAGTACGGACCGGAACCATCGGCGAAGACCACTGCGACGAAAAGGGACTAGCGATTGGAAACTCGGTTCGTGGAACTGCAAATCTCTCAACTTCATCGGGAGCACACGCATACTCGCCGATGTGCTCAAGGACCGTGGATTCGGCATCGTAGCGCTGCAGGAGGTTTGTTGGAAGGGATCAATGGTGCGAACGTTTAGAGGTAATCATACCATCTACCAGAGCTGCGGCAACACACACGAGCTGGGAACAGCTTTCATAGTGATGGGCGATATGCAAAGGCGCGTGATCGGGTGGTGGCCAATCAATGAAAGAATGTGCAGGTTGAGGATCAAAGGCCGGTCCTTCAACTTCAGCATAATCAACGTCCATAGCCCACACTCCGGAAGCACTGATGATGATAAGGACGCATTCTACGCGCAGCTGGAACGTGAGTACGACAGCTGCCCAAGACACGACGTCAAAATCATCATAGGAGATTTGAACGCTCAGGTTGGCCAAGAGGAGGAGTTTAGACCGACTATTGGAAAGTTCAGCGCTCACCGGCTGACGAACGAAAACGGCCTACGACTAATTGATTTCGCCGCCTCTAAGAATATGGCCATTCGTAGCACCTACTTCCAACACAGCCTCCCGTATCGGTACACCTGGAGATCACCACTGCAGACAGAATCACAAATCGACCACGTTCTAATTGATGGACGGCACTTCTCCGACATTATAGACGTCAGGACATATCGTGGCGCTAACATCGACTCTGACCACTATCTGGTGATGGTTAAACTGCGCCCAAAACTATCCGTCATCAACAATGTTCGGTACCGACGACCGCCGCGGTACGACCTAGAGCGACTGAAGCAACCTGATGTCGCCACTGCATACGCGCAGCATCTCGAGGCAGCGTTGCCGGAAGAGGGTGAGCTCGATGGGGCCCCTCTTGAGGACTGCTGGAGTACAGTTAAAGCAGCCATTAACGACGCAGCGGAGAACAACGTCGGGTATATGGGTCGAAGTCGACGAAACGATTGGTTCGACGAAGAGTGCAGACAGATTCTGGAGGAGAAGGACGCAGCGCGGGCGGTCGCGCTGCAGCAAGGTACCCGGCAGAACGTGGAACGTTATAGACGGAAGCGGAGACAGCAGACCCGCCTTTTTCAAGAGAAGAAACGCCGCCTGGAAGAAGCGGAGTGCGAGGAGATGGAACAGCTGTGCCGTTCTCAAGAAACACGCAAGTTCTACCAGAAGCTCAACGCATCCCGCAAAGGCTTCGTGCCGCGAGCCGGAATGTGCCGGGATAAGGATGGGAGCATCTTGACGGACGAACGTGTGGTGATCGAAAGGTGGAAGCAGCACTACGAGGACCATCTGAATGGCGCTGAGAGTACAGGCAGTGAAAGTCAAGGCAGCGGAGGAGATGACTACGTCAGTTCAGCGGACGATAGAAGCCAACCAGCCCCCACCTTGAGGAAAGTTAAAGATGCCATTCAACAGCTAAAGACCAATAAAGCAGCTGGTAAGGATGGTATCGGAGCTGAGCTCATCAAGATGGATCCGGAAAATCTAGCCACTTGCCTGCACAAACTGATAGTCAGAATCTGGGAAACTGAACAGCTACCGGAGGAGTGGAAGAAAGGGGTGATATGCCCCATCTACAAGAAAGGCGACAAGCTGGAGTGTGAGAACTTTCGAGCGATCACCATCCTTAATGCCGCCTACAAAGTGATATCCCAGATCATCTTCCGATGTCACCATTAGTGAATGAGTTCGTGGGAAGTTATCAAGCCGGCTTCGTTGACGGCCGCTCGACAACGGACCAAATCTTTACTGTACGGCAAATCCTTCAAAAATGCCGTGAATACCAGGTCCCAACGCACCATCTGTTCGTTGATTTCAAGGCGGCATACGACAGTATAGACCGCGTAGAGCTATGGAAAATTATGGACGAGAACAGCTTCCCTGGGAAGCTTACCAGACTGATCAAAGGGAAGATCCATAAAGTACGTCACGCGAAAATTGGCAATTTTCAACCCCCCCTCCCCCCTTCGTCACATTTTTTGTATTAAAACTCTAAACATTTTGTATGAGTCGTCACGCTGCTCGGAACCCTCCCTCCCCCCTAGGAGCGTGACGTACTTTGTGGATGGCCCCAAAGCAACGGTGGATGGTGTGCAAAACTGTGTGAAGATTTCGGGCGAACACTCCAGTTCGTTCGAATCGCGCCGGGGACTAAGACAAGGTGATGGACTTTCGTGCCTGTTGTTCAACATTGCGCTAGAAGGTGTCATGCGGAGAGCCGGTTTTAACAGCCGGGTACGATTTTCAACAGATCCAGTCAATTTATTTGCTTCGCGGATGACATGGACATTGTCGGCCGAACATTTGCAAAGGTGGCAGAACTGTACACCCGCCTGAAACGTGAAGCAACAAAAGTTGGACTGGTGGTGAATGCGTCAAAGACAAAGTACATGCTTGTGGGCGGAACCGAACGCGACAGGGCCCGCCTGGGAAGCAGTGTTACGATAGACGGGGATACCTTCGAGGTGGTCGAGGAATTCGTCTACCTCGGATCCTTGCTAACGGCTGACAACAACGTTAGTCGTGAAATACGAAGGCGCATCATCTGTGGAAGTCGGGCCTACTACGGGCTCCAGAAGAAACTGCGGTCGAAAAAGATTCGCCACCGCACCAAATGTGTCATGTACAAGACGTTAATAAGACCGGTAGTCCTCTACGGACATGAAGCATGGACAATGCTCGAGGAGGACTTGCAAGCACTCGGAGTATTCGAGAGACGGGTGCTTAGGACCATCTTTGGCGGTGTGCAAGAAGACGGTGTGTGGCGGCGAAGAATGAGCTCGCCCAACTCTACGGCGAACCCAGTATCCAGAAGGTAGCTAAAGCCGGAAGGGTACGATGGGCAGGACATGTTGCAAGAATGCCGGACAGCAACCCTGCAAAGATGGTGTTCGCTTCCGATCCGGCAGGTACGAGACGGCGTGGAGCGCAGCGAGCGAGATGGGCAGACCAGGTGCAGAACGACTTGGGGAGCGTGGGGCGTATCCGAGGATGGAGAGATGCGGCCTCGAACCGTGCATTGTGGCGTCAAATTGTTGATTCAGTGTTATCTGTTTAGATGTTAACTAAATAAATGAATGAAATGAATGTCCAGCCCATCATAGTATGTCGTGTTGTATAAGCTGATATAACTCGTGATTCAAACGACGTCGCCAGATGCCGTTTGTCTGTATTGTCCGCAGCACCTTATGCTCAAACACTCCGAAAGCTCTCCGATCTGCCTCTTTTAACGTCTATGATTCATGGCCGTGTAAAACCACCGGAAGAATCAGAGTAGTATACAATGCGAATTTTGCTTTCGTTCTGTTAGCATTTAAAACGAAATATTTTCTAAAATTACTTCGGATATCTGGACTCTGGACGCTACCGGTGGTGGTTTTGTGACTGGTTCGAAATCAATGTTATATTGGAGGTAATGTTTGGGCAAATGTTATTTTTGGAAAACATGATTTTCGGTAAATGTTGTTTCCTGAGGAATGTTATTTTTGTAAGATATTAGTTTTGGGCAAATGTTTGTTACAAGAAGATGTGATTTTAGGGGAATATTATTTTCGGAAGGAATCAATATTATCAAGAAATTTTTATTTTCGTGGAATGTTAACTCAAGTGTAACTATATGTTGCGTTAAATGTTATTGACGAGCAAATGTTATTTTAGGAAAATGACATTTTCAGGGACATTTTTCTTTAATTTAAGAGGTGTTAAACCTTAGCGTTCATCTCCTTTTGCTTATATACGCGCAGTAAACCATTGTTACAATTACAATTTGAAATGTCTTCGATTTTATATTTCAAACAAATTTCAATAGTATTGATTCCTATACCTGAAACTCGATTTGTGGATATGTACAAAATGTGAAGGTTTTAGCTCAAAAAATGTATTGGAGGTAACCATTTCCTTCGGTGGGATTTGATCACACGACTCCAGTATGCTAGACAGTTGCGTTTTCTAAGCTTCCTTCAAAGCCAAAATGGTATTTTACACTAAATGATCTGTTCGGCCAAACGATTGCCAACTCGGCCGTATGACCCTCTCGGCTGTATGTCGTTTTCAGCTAAATTACATTCTCAGACGAACCGTTTCAACTGAAAAAAAGTCGTTAATATGACTTTCGGCTTAACGTGTTATTCGGCCAAGTGGCATTCGAAAAAACAGCTCTGCGCCGATTGGCTTTCGGTCAAACGACGAGAAGGGCCTTAAGTCCAATTTGGTCATAGGTTGCTTGCACGAATATGTCATTTTAGCGAACAAACTCTTTGGTCGAAACCCAGCTGGCCGAAACACAACTAGTCAGTTGGCCGAAAATGCCGTTTGATAGTATTGGTCGTTTGGCGGAAACTACGCTTTGAATGAAAATGTCATTTGGTTGAAATAAGCATACGGCCGAAAATATCATTCGGTTGCACTGGCACTTCGCTTAGCTTAGTTTATACTGACTGTTTGCTACTCCGTGATTGATCAGAGCTGGTGCAAATTGCGATCCAAGTGAATAGTGATTGGGATTAACCATCTATTCTTAAAGTGCACGTTTCAGCAGCTCAAAAATGTTAATCAATAACAGCGCCGACCAAGTCCTCATAGTCATATGGTAACAGTAGGGAATGTTAGTGTGTGGTTATGTGTGTGCTACTAGAAACCAAGAATACCTCTGCATCTTCACAATAGCCACGGGAAGGAAGTTGTGTTAGTTGGGCGGGGTAGGCAGAAACATAGATCGGGATTAACCATGGAAAGTGATATGACCAGTGCAACTTCTATTCTACTATATAGCACGGATATTTTTCTATACAACAGTTTTAGCATTTCCTTATCTATCTTTTAGGCTAGGTATTTAATTGTTCATCAATGGCGACGATAAACTATCAATCGCTCAAAGCGAACGATTGTTCATTTGCATTTGGACTAAAACGCTAAGACCATCATTATTTCTTTTTCCGTTCGCCATTTCTATCGTATTGAAATCGGGTCGTGACATCTTTTATGATTGTTTAATTGTTCATCCAACGCTAGGATAAACAATCAATCGTTCAAAGTGCATACGTTATTAACAAAAATTAAAATTAAAGAAGCAAGTTTGATGGGAAGCCTTTCGTAACTGTTACACTTGTTGTAATTTGACTTGTGCGTTAGAACAAGTACTTAGAATAAACTCTTAGAATTGATATTTGATTTTTGACGTCCTTTGCACCAGTTGTCGCACTAGTGGTCCCTATTTGGCCAATCCCATAAGAAAACAATGGGATTTGCAAAATAAGGAACCAAAATTAAAAAATAGTGCCACAACTGGTGCATGCGTTCCTACTATGGATTAATTAATTTTGAGAATAATAACAAATTTTATCATGGTTTTCACAGCTGTTCTAAGGAGCAGGAAGTAAAACCTTTCGCTTGATATATAAAGTTCACCCACATGCCTTTTACTTATTTAAAAAAAAAAATAGTAGTTCTTATGTATGGCGACAATTGGTACACCCACCCTAAATGTAAACAGAAAGGCCGGAAAGAAATAAAATATTAGAGGCAAACTTAACCAATAAATTTAAAATGATATTTAATCATTTTAGTAAGCTCTTCGATTAGGAACTTAAAATTCAACAACACGGAAAAACTGGAAAAATTGGCTTCCTAAAATACGCCAAACACTGTCCGTCTAGTTCACCCATTTGATTCCGCTGCTTCACTTTTTCACGTATTCATTTATTTCTAACAGGGCACTGATCTGACAACTGCTAGGTACTCACTTCCTTTTTGTATTTGCTTGGCGGGAGTTCCGAAACAGTCCAACCGACTCAAACAGAAACAAATCTGTGGAATATCGCCTGGTTATTTACACTTTACACATAGAACAGAAATACTTGAGCTAAGCATCCCATGATGTTGGTTCGGATACGATCTGGAAATAGTTAATTTAGAAAGATTCAAAATAAAATCTGTTTCAAATTAATAAGAGATAATTAAAAAAATCCGTGGCTAAGAAAAACAAACACGTCGATTCGCGGCACGACTTGCGACCTTCTTTACTTTTACTACATCATGGTAAGAAGTCGTCCACTGAGGAAGCTGGTCGCAGGACCATCATAATATTCTCCTTTGAAATTTCGCCACAAGCAAATGTATTGATTTTCATACGATTCTCTAATGAAACGCATTCCACATTCTTATTAAATATTAGCAGACCCGACAAACTTCGTTTCGCCTAAAATTGATTTATTCTTTGCTTAGTTTTCGAGTTATGCAGAAATTTCTGTTTCGTTTGTCTTTCGAGAAGCATGATGATTAATGAAATAAATATAAGTTTAATGCAAAAACCGTAACATGAAGGTCACCCCGAACGACGGTACAATAGAATATTGCTGAGAATCAGTATATTTTTATGCACCGTAGATTTAAGTTTCTGACTTTGATTCAAAGCGACAGAAATTGCTTAATTCAAAATAAATCGGCAAAAATTATGTCCCTAACAAGCTTAACGCTGTTTTTTGTATATAAAAGCTATTGAAAAAGAAGACTCAACTTTTTTATCTCGAACAATTAAAGAAACACTTCACCAAATTTAAAATAAGTCAAGACCATTAGGAACCTCCTTTGTTATTTTATGTTGATTTTTATTCAGACCCAGGGACGACGGTTGAGAAATCTCATTTGTAGCAAGTACAGTTTAACTTTTTGATGGATGATTATAGATGCTGCATGCAGCATTCCACTTATTGCTACATCCAAACACTTCAAGGTGGTTCACAACAACAAAAGCTTCAATAGCAGGGCTGGTAGCGACCGAAGCCACTCAAAATAGTGACTTTAGTGACCAAAGCTGACGAAAAAAGGGACCAAATAGTGACTTTCAGTTGCAAAAAAGTGACCAAATAGTGACTTCTAATTTCAGTTGCAAGTTCGATGAGACGAAATCAAGCGTTTTTGGATCGAGGGAGAATATTTTTTCCGTAATCTGTGGCGGGAAACATCTTCCACTAACATTCTACGATTTGTCACTGGTGCCACGAAAGTTTTTGGAATTTTTGGTGCCACAGGAACAACAGTACGGATCGTTTTGGTAGAAAACGAAACAAGAATTATTAAGATTCATGTACAACGAGCCTGGGATTGAACGCTCGACCTTCTGCTTGTAACGAAGACCATTCCTTCTGAACTTTTAAATAGTTTTCCTACAAAATACGCAGATTTTCCGACTTGTTGCGTATTCATGAACGAATTTTGCTCGAATTGCGAAATGCAATCTCCAAAATTGGGGAGACTTGATCTCTTTTCTATGATAACTACTCAATAAATATTTTTTTAAGAGCAAACCCTTCATTACATCTGTCCAATTACATTAAATTGAAAACAAATTATATCTGCTTGAATTTTTGAGACAAATTTTTATATAGATAAGTAATGAGGGATCGAGCTCGGGATCGAGTCTCCTCAAATTGAGGCAACAATTCGAAATCCAAAAATCCTGAAATTGTGGTGGTATGTTGGCATTTTTATCAATGAAGATCAATTAGCATATTTAAGGATTTGTGTTGTGAAATCATTTTGAAATACATTTGGTCATTATTGGGATAAGTTGCTCAAATTTTGCGTGGCCCCGAGTAAATAAGGTTGTCAATAAAAAAAATAACTCGCCACATATCGATCATTTGTCTAGAGGATCTATTATAAAAATACGGTATAGCAATACTACTTTAGTTCTTGGTAAAACAAGGGAGAAACATGTCTACTATAGTCCTTATGAGGGGTCAAGTCTCCCCACCTTCCCCTACTGTATAAAGATTGAGTTTTAAAAAATAACTTAAAATCGACAGGTCACCTGATTGCATGACTGTATACCAATTTATAAATTGTGATGTAAAACACCTTCAATTAGCTACTGGTGGAATTCCAATAAGAGCAGCGAGTTAAATGGCTGGCGAAGTTTCAGAGCGATCATTTTTCCAAGATCCGTAATTTCATTTCTGCCATGAACAAAGAATCATCCGATGGGTACACAAAGCTTTATAAAATAATCTTGGTGAATAGTTTCAAAATAGTGTTGAAAATAGTGACTTTTTGCGAGAAAAAGTGACTTTAGTGACTTGAGGTCGAAAAAAGAGACTTTTTAGTGACTAGGCCAAAAAAAGTGACCAAGTCACTAAAAAGCGACCCGCTACCAGGCCTGCAATAGCAGAAACATATTCAGAATAAACACCTGCCGAAGGAAAACTGCTGATTGGAGCAAGAGCAATCGAAAAGACGAACAATATTTCCGTCTGGTTGAGCCGACACTTTAGTCCGAAAAAGTCGTTCGATCGAAATTGTTGTTTGGGGGAAAGTGTCATTTGGTCGATCTGGACTACATTTTTTGACAAATCGTCCATTCAGGAGATGATATTTGCGACCGTTTCTGCCAAACGTTCATTCCGGCCAAACGACCAGTTAGGACAAACAGCTTTCAGCATTATCAGTTAAGTCGTGTGTAACTTTCGGCTAAATGAAATTTTCCGTCAAACTGTTTCGTTCAATTAGGCCAAATGGAATTCGGTTAAATGGCTTTTAGCGTAACGACCAAGTGGCATTCAGCCAAATGGCTTTCCATCGAATGACTTTAGGACAAACGACCTAATTCTTTTTTGAACAATCTCCCGTGGAATTTTCGCTGAATTTCTAGCCAATAGAAAGAGCTTCCCATAGGACTCCAAAGAAATAATCAAAAACTCCGAATAATTTATAAAAATCTCGGCAAATTCCAATATTAAAAATCCAATGAACAATTTCCTGCGATAACTCTGAAGAGTTTCCCGAGTTTCCCGTGAATACGCGTACGAGTTTTCCGCGGACATTTCGAAGAAGTGTAAGTGGAAATGCTGAGGAGCTTCCCGTGGAAATTCTAAACATTTTCCCGTAAACATTTGGAACAATTTTTCGTGGAAATTCAGAAGAATATTCTGCGACAATTCCAAATAATCGCCCTTAGAAGCTCCAAACATTTCCATTTCTAAATTCCAAACAACTTGCTTTAGGAATTCCAAAAAGCTTCTCTACTCCGTGATTTTAAAAGAATTATTAGTGTAAATTTTATAGAATTTCCCGTGGAAAATCAGAGAAAAAAGTTCTAATGAATATTTTGGGAAAACTTAGAGAAATTTCCTGGGGCGCTTCGTTAGATTGTTACGATGAAATTTAAAAGATTCTACGGTTAAAGCTGTAAAATTGATGAATAATATTTGTCGATCCATTCAGCTACGTTGTTTCTACCAAATGCACGATATATAATTGGACGAATGATTGTACGACGCAGCGAAAGAAGTAGAAATTAGGTTCCTGCAAAAACGAGAACTTTTTAAGTGTTAAAATACCACTAGCAAGATAAATCAGCATTGAATTAATTTCACATTGGTAGCTAGTTTTATTTTGCATGTAGGGGTATGCAGGAAAACTTGCCCATTACAAATTTATCCGTTTCATTGGGAAAATAGTTAGTATTCTCCCATGAGTTATGACAAATATTTTTGAAAAAGGAATCATATTTCCGCGCCCTTTAAAAACGCTCATACTACAGATATTACTTCTATTTGTCTAGCTTAGTCTATTGTTGTATGACAATATGGAAAAGAAACAAAAAACGAAATCAAAAAGTCACTTTAAAAATACTCCAAGAATTTGCTTGATAAAAGTAGAAACGTGCCCTCTAATTTTTTAAATATTTTTTCCTCCGAAACACGCAGATTTTCCGACCTGCTATGGGTATTCATGGCCGATTTTTGATATGGACTTCGACATCGCAAGCAAACTTAGAATTAGAGAACTGACAACGATTCCATTAAAAAAGAATAGAACAAAAAAAGGCTCTCCTATTTTGCTCAAAATATGTATGAATGATCTATACCGAAAATTATTAGACCCGTATTTTTTTTTGTTGCAACCTTTTGGCACGAATGAGAAGATTTTCAGTTATAGATTAAAAAAAATACCGTTTAAGGAAAATAGTAAGCTTTAAGATGTTTAAATAATCAAAATATCTCCTTTTTTATTTTCAACCTTTTGGACCACAACGACTGTACTTTTACATACAGTCAAAAAATTGGAAAGCCGTTTTCGAGCTAAATTTTGTTGTTGTTGAAAATGTTTTGCTTATATACGGAAGGAACGCTCATGCGTCTCCATTACTTCAAAATGGTGGAACTGTATCAGTTAATTAAAGTTATCGACCTTTCCGAGCACCACATTCCACAATAGGAAAAAAGGAGGTATTTTTGGCCAAAATTATGAAACCTGCAATAAATGGTGGTATTACTCATAAAAACATAGATAGAAACGAAAAATATTTTTTTCGAGCCTTCAATGGGGTATGGGACCAATTTTTGGCATAGTATCGATTTTAGTCATATTCTACAAAACCAACGGAATTTTGTCACTTTTTTGGCTTGCAATAAGCCCGCTTGATGCTGGATAAAATACTAATGGTCATATAAAGGGTTTTACTGTATATTCGTGTCACAGACAAATGGACGCAACACAGTTTTCCTAAAATGATCAAAAAAGCACTATTAGCTTCTGGTGTTGAAAATTTATTGAATAAAACTTATTAAACCAGCAAAGGAGAGTAGAACAGATTCAATTAGCGTCATATTGTGACATCAACGAAATGGAATTTCATTTATTTGATATTTCCATAAGATTTCTTTCATAAATATAAAAACGTATTGTGACAAGGAGTTATTTAACACACTACTCATCCACCACTTTATGACACGTTATGGTTAAATCTATAATTCGCTTCTATTATGTAGTAATGTCAAAATTGTAAATTTTGAACCATTTTCCTTCTACTGCGTGACGCTTTTTATGTGAATTAGGCGCAACGTTAAGACATAACCCTCCCCCTTCAAATGTTATGTAAATTGTGTTCGTCACCATTTTTAACTGAAGTGGCATTATTGAGTAACTCAGATGAAAATTGAAAAAGAAGAAGTTTACCAAAACACCTGATTAATCCTCCTAGCGGTAATGTTATCTTTCTCGTACATTATAAGAAAATGTATTTTGGCCATAACTTTTGAGCCCATAGTCCGATCCAGCCTATTTCTAATAGGGAGCAATGGAACAACGTTCTCTGACGAATAAAACTCGTTGCGAGTAAATCGGTTGAGTGTAAGTGCCTAAAAAATAGTTAAGATAATTTTTGCTCACACACATACAGACATTAACATACACGTACACACAGACATCACCTCAATTCGTCGAACTGAGTCGATCGGAATACAACACTATGAGTGTTTGGGCGTTCTTTTTAATGCTTTTGGAGCAATCATATAGCTTCTACGTATACTTAGTACACGAGAAAGGCAAAAATAGGCATTTTTCAAAAATCATGTATCTTACAAAGTTGTGAATTTGGGCAGAATTTTATTCATGGTCCTCAAAGCTTAAGCGTTCAATAGTATAGTGCATGATGTTTTACTGCGGGGTATTGCGGGGTACCAAACTGTTTTGTTCGTTAAAAACTGCGTAAAATATGCTTTTACAAAACTACTTAAAACTAAATTCTGGACGGAGCTATTATTACATTATCAAGCCTATTGCATAGATTTGTTTAAGAGCTTTGTAACGATATATAATTATGTTACTTTTGAGACGAAAATATGGCAAAGCTGGCCGTTTTCCCAAAAAAACGTAAAAATATCATTTCTAGGAGGGGCTAGTTTGAACGCCCCCCACTCCTCCCAAAAAAATCTAAAAAATAAAAACCGTCCTGATTATAAAAATATAGGTTATAAGCTGTGTATTCATCACATTTTACTCGCTCAAATAGAAAATTGGCCTTTTGGTAGTTTTGGCCACTCCTTTATATGGGGCTGTCCTATTGTGCATTCTAAGAAAAACATTGTTGCAGCAACTCTATTAATCTGGTCACATATGATTTGTCGTAACCCATGTGGGACACGCGTGCTGCTATGGTTGTATTTGACCAAGTTAAAGATTTTCTCAGTTTTTACTGAATAAAAGTCAATATTTGGTTTTGTCAATATTTTTATTTCTACAAAAAAAACGAAAACCGTTTCACTATAATGTAATGCTCATTTTGAGGTTTAAAGTAATGATATGATTGTGTCCCAGGTATTTGCTTTACCTTAGTATAACGGGTTTTTATTTTTCCTCCATACGCTTTGTAATCATTTCCAAAAAAAATCAATATTTTGGAATCCATTTATGAAGTAGCCCATAAATAAAGTTCGTTTGCAGTAGGTTTAAGATGGGCTGTAAACTTGCTTTTGCATCGTTTCGCTTCAGAACACATCCCTAGGCGTCACAAGGTACTTTTCCGTGGCAGGTGGTAAAAAAAGTGCCACAAATTGAAAGCCGTTTTTAAATTTGTGCGATAAGAATATTTACACTGAGGAGAATTCTATATATCGGAATATCTTGAGTAGTCTAAAATAATGAATTCAAATATACCACCACCTGGCGGCCAAGTTCTAAACTTATCAACGCCTCATGCCAAAGCACATGCCTTCCTGCATAACCTTTTTAAAAAAGGTGCAGTTCAAAATGGGTAGGATTTTCGGATATAAGTAAAATAATCATGAAAAATCACTGTTTTTGTACCCTTGTTCACTAAAACCCCTCCCCGCGATGTACCCGCCCACCAATAGTCAATCTTTGGTAACGACCTGAAAGATGATTAAATTATCTTTCGAAACAGCCCCAAAAATCCAAAATTGGCCAAACATTGAAAAAGTTATAGCAATTTCAATTTGACAGAAGGTTAAGCGAGATAACCGGGAAAACCGGGAATTAACCGGGATTCATATAGAACCGGGAAAAAACGGGAATTTGATTTTTAGTTTTGTTTCGATAGACTAAATAAAAGCTAAAATTATCAAATTGTTATAGTTTTTATTTCATATGAAAGTATATTTTTATAAGAAAATTTTATGAGCTCAGAAATCCCAAATTTTCCGTGGTTTCCAGCATAACAACACAGAAATTCTTTGACAACCATAGGTTTTAGAAATCACGTTTTAACTCAAAAATTATGTTTACAGAAATTTATCAATTTTTTAAAAAGATTTTTTTTTTGATTTTCTGGAAGATTTTGCCCTCAGTATTGAGAGTTATGAGTTTGAGTCCCATCGAAGGAAAGTGGTTACCTTTAATATACTTTTCAAATCAAAATCTTCCACATAATGTACATATTTACATCGGAGATTTTCAGAGAACTGTGAATAAATAAAAACTAAGCTCAAGTGCCAGAGATTTCAGAAATTACAGGAATAAATTATTCAGTTCAAATATTGGAGAAATCATAATCGATAACCCTTTTGCTTCTAAGATCTTTTCACGAACCCCAGCTTTCTTCTCGAAATACAAATACATTAGCTCTTAAATCTGCTTAGTGTTATATGTTTCTTAGGTAAAACTTCTAAATTGTTTCTACTCAAGAAACACACTTTACCATCTATATATCTAATTCAGCGGTTCTCAACCTTTTTGGAGCTATTCCATTTATTGAGGTACCCCCTATATTTTTTCGTAAATAAAAATAAGCGTAGCACTCCAGATATATGCAAAATGGACCTGAAAACTTACGGGATATATGGTTCTCCAAAAAGTTGTCTAAAACGATCGTTATCTCGAACCTCTTAAAAGGAGGCTTCTAAGCATGTTGAAATGACGCTTCTCAGTCCCTTGAAAGGAGATTTTCAAGCCACTCGATAGAATAATTCCAAAACTCTTGAAAGAAGGCATCCGAACCTTTTGAAAGTAGGTGTTCGAGCCTCCTGAAAAGAGGCTTCCGAGCCTTTTAAAAGAAGGTTTCCGAGCTTCTTGGAACAAGGTTTCTAAGCCTCTTGACAGAAGGTTTTTAAGCCTCTTGAAAATAACTCTCCGATCAGCTTAAAAGCCGACTTTCAAGCCTCTTGAAAGAATTCTTTCGAGCCTCTTAAATGGTGGCGTCTGAGCATCTTTAAAGGAGACTTCCAAGTCTGTTGTAGGAAAACTCTCAAGCCTCTTAAAGAGAGCATCTTGAAAGTAGGCTTCGTAGTTTTTTGAAAGGAGGCTTACGAGCCTCTTGAAGATAGGTTTACGAGCCTCTTGAAAGGAGGCTTCCGAGCATCTTTAAAAGAGGCTTCAAAGTCTCTTGAGGGGATACTCCCAAGCCTCTTAAAGAGAGCCTCTTTAAAGGAGGCTTCCGAGCTTTTTGAAAGGAGGCTTGCGAGCCTCTTGAAACGAGACTTCCAAGCCTCTAGAAAAAAGAATGCTAAGCCTCTTGAAAGGCGGCTTCCAAGCCTCTTGAAAGAAAAATTCTAAGCCTCCTAAAAGGATGCTTCTGAGCATTTTTAAAGGAGGCACCCAAGTCTATTGAAAGGAGACTCTCAAGCCTCTTGAATAGAGCCTCTTGAAAGGAAATTTCCAAGCCTCTTGAATGTAGGCTTCCTAGGTTTACTAACGTCTTGAAAGCAGGCTTCCGATCCTCTTGAAACAAGGCTTCCAAGCATCTTGAATGTAGGCATCTAAGCCTCTTGCAAGGAGGCTTCCGAGCCCCCTGAAGAGAGGCTTCCGAGCTTTTTGAAAAGATGCTTCCGAGCCTCTTGCAAGGTGGCTTCCGTGCTCCTTGAAGAGAGGCTTCCGAGCCTTTTGAAAAGAGGCTTCTGAGTCTCTTGAAAGGAGGATCCCAAGCCTTTTGAAAGGGAGGCTCCTAAGCCTCGTGAAAGGAGGCTTTCATGTCTCCTGAAAGGAGGCTCCCAAGCCTCTAGAAAAAAAAAGACTTCCAAGTCTCTTAAGAGAAGTCTTCCAAATTTCTTGCAACGAAGCTACTGAGCTTTCCAGAAGAAAAGCCTTTATGTCTCTCAAATGGAGGCTTTCGTCTTAAGATTCTTGATTTTAATTCAGAAGTATATTTTTAACATATTATTCTACATTTTGTCTCGATCAGGTAGATTGCATTGAAGATTTTAAAAAATTTGTTTATTCGACGATTTGTGGCCTTTGATCTATTATCCCACAGCTCTTTATACACTGTCGCTTGGAAAAAGCGGGATTAAGAAATTTTTGATTTACTGAACGTCATATATATTATGTTCAATACAGTCTTAGAATCAAAAATTATCAGAACTATATCAGAAAGTTTTTATTGAAATTTTCACACATCCGCCATTACGCATTTTGATTCGAGGTACCCCCTAGGGCCAGTGAAGGTACCCCCAGGGGTACATGTACCCCAGGTTGAGAACCGCTGGACTAGAGGATCTGTACTAAAAAAAATACGCTAGAATAAAACTGCTTTGGTTCTCGGTGAAACATGATAGGGACCATCCAATATTGCATATTAAAATCATTATAATTTTCATTTTATTCCAAACTAGCAGACCCGTCGAACTTCGTTTCGCCTAAAATTGATTTATTCTCTGCTTAGTTCTCGAGTTAAGCAGAAATTTCTGTTTCATTTGTATGGGAGCCCCCCTTTCCAAAGAAGGGAGGGGTCTCAAACCATCTTAAGAACCTTCCCCGGCCCCAAAAACCTCTGCGTACAAATTTTCACGCCGATGGGCTCAGTAGTTTCGGAGTCTTTAAGGTTCAGACAGACAGAAATTCATTTTTATGTATATAGATTGCACTACGCATTTTTTTTAGTTTGCACGGGTTTCGGTCCCACTTAATCGACAAAGACAGCATTAGATCGTTATAAAATATTGCTTCAATCAACTCGATCGCTAATCAACTAACACGGTTCTAGCAAACCACCACCGCGATGCGCACTGTGGGTGCTATTCTCCTTGCAACAATCGCTCAGTTAAAGTTCAAGTACACAACGTGCACTTAGCCATCGCGGTGTCAGTATAAATATTCTCATGTTTCCAGCGTTAAGTAGCAGCAAAAAGCACACAACTTCTCCAACGGGGGAAACCTTCCCATAGTAGCTAAACCGTTCATTCACTAAACCAATTGACGAGTGTTTCCCCTAACCACAAATTGAATGCTTCACCGCGAGAACTTTATTTGAGAAGCTTAGAATGTCTCCCCCCGCAGTTCAACGATCATCCAGATCTAGCCGGCGGGCGGCGATCGTTAAGATCGAAGTCGCAGCACCAGCGGTGTCGCAGAGTGATTAGAGTGATCTGTGCTTCATCTAGGCATGTAGTCAAGGACTTACGGTAATGGGAATAGGTGCACAATAAAGACCAGCCGGGTGTGAGACTTTTTTCTCCCGTTCTAGGAAGCACATCGCCACTGGTAAATGAATTCAGTGTGAGTGGGCACAGTTAGAATGTTTACGTTGCAATGAGTAGCGCTTAGTAGAACGATCGTAACGGCGTAACGGGCTCTAGCACGAGAAGTTGACCTAGGCATTCTATTGCGGAAAAGGCAGCTCGGTTTTCATAGCGATGGGCGATGATGACGATGACGACAGTTTCAGTCTAACGGAATAGCCAGACGTCGGGCGGAAAGTTCTCGCTCACATAGGGAAGCCAGAGAGAACGGCAAGTCATCAGCAGGAGGTTAGGTTATTATCATGGCAATCAAGTTATTCAAGGAGACACTTACAGCTGGGGCTCTTGATTATATTAATGCACTTTGAAAGGTGAAATGTGCAGCGCGTTAAAGTTCAAAAGGATTTATGGGGTGCTCATTGTGTGACGAAGAATGTATCGCACTGACTGACTTGTCAACTACTGTCTGATTCTAAAGTTAGATTGAAGCACGATTACTTGCGTGAAGTTTAACTTACGAGAAATGGTACTTGTTACCGCCACTCGCCAGACTGTTTATAACAAATAGCAATAAAGAAAACTCACCGTTGTCGAAATGCGAAAAGGTGCATACTGGTAGTTAACCTACTTACTGTAATGTTTATTTGTACTCCGAGGGGGAAATTGTTGCTTATACTAATCAAAATCTAGCCTGCATCATTGCCTATTAAATTAATATTCATTAATGCTGGAAGAAACGTTCTCAGATTATAGGAAATGTATACTCATCATATTTTGGAATAATGATGTACTTTTTGACTTAACATGGTAACCCTTCATGCCTAAAAACTTTCAACAAATGATTATTACTTATTTACTAACATTTATGTTCTTCTATCCTTGTTTTTGCTGTTAACGATCGCCGTAAATTACGGACACTCTCAAACGAGATAGCTTGTAACTAATGACTAAATAAATCTTCAACCTCGTATAAATTAAAACTCTTCGGAGTTGAAGTGGAGCCGGAGCCATAATTTTAACGTTGAGGGTCTGACCGTATGATAAATCTTCTTCTTCTTATTATTGGCATTACATCTCCACACTGGGACAGAGCCGCCTCACAGCTTAGTGTTCCACAGTTATTAACTGCGAGGTTTCTAAGCCAGGTTACCATTTTTGCATTTTTATATCATGAGGCTAACACGATGATACTTTTATGTCCAAGGAAGTCGAGACAATTTCCAATCTGAAAATTGTCTAGACCGGCACCAGGAATCGAACCCAGCCACGGCTAAGGAGGGCCATGAGGGAATGATACATATGATCAGTAAAAACTATAGTTAAGATGATCCTAATCAATTTTGAACTTGGAAGAGTGGTAACGATCAATTTGGCATTATCCCAAATGAATCAAATGAAAAAAAAAAACATTTTTTTTCTCGTATGACTCAAATTTAAAGTATGGAGTCCATCTTACAATCAATTCTTGGGTTAAATGTTACTTGGAAAACGTTAGCAATAGATATGTTTCCGGGTTTTGGGAAGAATGCAACGAAAATTCTGAGCACTAAACCAGAATTCCAAACAATCGATTATCTAATAATTTAAATATCTTTAAAAATAAAGAAATCAATTATCGTCTATCTATCAGCATTCAAATCTCATCCGAAAGTCCTCCGAGATCAATCATTTGTGCCGCGCGTGAATGGTACGGATCCAAAACAAGACCAGCAGCGGCGCGAGTCAATATTTGCGCCTGTTACGTGTATCATCTTTTTCAATCTGGAAGACAAATCATAACTGCTAAGCAAAACCAGTTAGAACAGTTTGCGATTGCGCGCGATAAGGCAGAGCTCCTCAAGCGCTTACAATCATCAATATTAATTAAATGCCGAACAACAACGGTATAGAGTCACCGCGCCAAGCGCCATTTGCTTACACGGCATAGTTAATAGTTGCGGACTAGAGAGCTGTTTGTGCCACGCCGGCCGACCAACCGCTACTTGACTGCCGCAGTAAGTGACAAGTCCAAGGATAAATTGTAATTGTGTCTCTCCTACATTATAAATGTGCGGCAACGCAAGCGCGCGCGCACTCACCATGCACCACTCATCAACAACGGCTCAAATGTGCATCAGTTCCTGTTAGCTAATATGGCGTTGGCTGCTCAGCAGGGTGACATATTTGCGAGTGCAGAAACGATACTATACAAGCTTGACGCGTAAACAACTTTCTGCGTGATAATAATTTGCATTAGGCACTGATGTGTTACAACTTGATAAACGATATTGAATATGTGACTCAAGCAGCA
Organism: Armigeres subalbatus; assembly: GCF_024139115.2. Lineage (NCBI taxonomy): Eukaryota > Metazoa > Arthropoda > Insecta > Diptera > Culicidae > Armigeres > Armigeres subalbatus. The sequence goes on along the minus strand of NC_085141.1, from coordinate 220,073,212 downwards.
CAGTTCCAATGAATTTGAGTACAGCAACTTTGTTTTAACTGGATCCTGTTACATAGAAATTGCCTTAATCAATTCGATACATATATAGACGGGAGCATCTGATCTGATCTTAACCTTCCGCAACTCGCTTCAACTTTCATAACACGAGAACTCGCGTGTTGTAAAAAGTACAACAGTCCAAAAATCCGTTATATTGAAGCCAATTAAAATTATATCAACGTGATTTTTTTCGGGAAAATAATAGAGGGGATATTTACTCTCATTTAGGACATTTTTAAAGTTTTATTAATCTTCCGCTGGTCCTCCGGAAGATCCAGAACCAACGGAAAACCGGTGAAAATAGTCAATTTTCTAAATAAATGGCGAGGTATTTCTTATAACACTTCTAAAAATCCTGGCGTAGTGAATCATTGATATTGATGTTATTCTTTTACGTGTTAACTTAAATTTCCCACGATTCAGTATTAATAACTTTTCTTGCAAGCATCAAATTGTTTCGCAACAAAGACGACCTGTTTCCTGGTAAAATTTTCTATGTTGCTGATGTACTCATATGCTTTTAGAGCTTGATGGAAAGCGTTGGGAAACAGTTTTGCATAAAAGTTACTGTTTTTATAGTAATTTTCATACAAACTTAAAACTACGCGTGCTCACTCAAATTAGATCCAAATTAGCTCCAAATTTAGGAGGACTATTAAAATGGCAAATGCAATCGTTCAAGTACCGGTGGGGGTCAAAAAACTCAAAATTTGAATCACTCTGATGAACACCAATATACTGAAAAACTGTTTAGTTTGGATTACATCCGCTGGGATGTGATATATGAGCCGGTGTCTGGCCATTTAGTTTGGCCGAACGGGTTGTTTGGCCGAATAGTTAATAAATTTGACCTCAGATTACGAATAGTGATGAGTCAGTAATGAGAAGTAAGTAGTTAGAAGAAAGTGAAAGTGAACTAAGAACAAAGAACTTCTTCCTTCTTACTTCTTTCTTCTTCCTTTTTTCTTTCTTTTTCCTTGGTCTTTCTTCCTTCATCCTTCTTCTTTCTTCCTTCTTCCTTCTTCCTTTTTCCTGCTTCCTTCCTCCTATTTCCTTCTTCCTCCTTCCTTCTTCCTTCCTCATTCTTCCTTCTTCCTTCTTTCTTCTAACTTCTTCCTTCGTCCTTCCCTTCTTCCTTCCTCTTTCTTTCTTAATCCTTCTTCCGTATTTCAACTATCCGGTCAAACGGCATTCGGCCAAATGGCGTTCGGCCAAATGGCGTTCGGCCAAATGACTCTTTCGGCCAAATGGCATTGGGTCAAACGGCATTCGGCCAAATGACCCTAAACCATATGGGTCAACATGTTTTTTTTAGATATCTCTGCTCTCAGGATATGTGGGATTTAAAAGTGCCGTCATTTACAGTTTATTTGGTATTTGAAAACCAATGTGCTCAGAAAAATGTGCCTGGTAGTCATATGGCTCAGGTTTCTGCCTCATACGCATAAGGACGTGGGTTCATTTCATGCTCCTACATTGTATCTTTTTCTATATTTCTCATGTTCCAGCAATCGCTAGAAGAGGAGATGGATTCCCGTACACTTTTTCGAAACGAAAATTAAACGTCCATGTTGATTCGAAACCAAACGAAACGAAATATAGATTTCGAGACTTCTAAACAATACGAAATAAGATCCATTTAATTCAAAATTTTACGGAACGAAACCAATTTTTTTCCGCGGGATTTTATTGAATTGGTTTTACATAACGTACGTAATTCTGATTTCATTTTTTCAAAGTCAAATATTTGCTTTGTGATCAATACAGTTACAGTAACAGAAGAAGCAGTCTGTGATTTTCCTGATTATGTACCATTCCTGATTATGTACCAATATAGAAATCGTGGGATTTTGTATTCGGATTCAATTGTTGTTAAAAACCTTATCTACTTAATAATTATGCTGAAGCATACTTCATATTGTCTTACCAGCATGGTTTTATGGTATTGAGCTATTTCAAATCAAGAAAATGAATGCATAAGTTTTATGTTTTATCTAGAGGGATACAAATTCACAAAAATATGAATAAACTGCAATACTGCCACAACTCAAAATACTTATTTTTTGACATTTTGATTGCAAACCACAGAAAATAGTATAATGTTTCACCTGTCAAAGACCCAGGTCGCAATTCACAATTCATCAAAAGTTGCTTATTTTGAAATTTGACGATTTTTCAAAAAAAATTTATACCTCAAATTGATTGCCTTTTTCAAGTTTTTCTTATTGGAACACATAAAAGTAATCCTAATGTATTTACACATGCATGGAATTCGAAATATTCACAAAAACATTATTTTTTTTTTATTGAAATTTTTTAACGTTGTTTCTGAACATTCTCAGATTTCGAGTTGTGCCTGTATTGCACGAGAACCTTGACATCTGGAAAATATATTTAAACAATTACAAAGTGTTTCATTGATGAGCCATTAAAAAAATACCTAAAGAATGTTCATATGTTTAATGTTTTCTCTACTTCCTCGCATTGAAAGTCTAACCACGTCTTACAGCACCAACAACCTGTTCGATCTAACAGTCTTTTAGTAAAAGGCAAGCTAAGACTTTATTGGTACCTGGAAATCTACGTAAATGCAGGAGGGGCTCCCAAGGAATTCCAAAAATAATAGACTTCATAAAAGTTCCTAAAAATATGGAAGCGGTCTGGAATTTTCGCAATTTTATCAGAATATTTATTGCAAAAGCAGTAAGGTTTGCTGATAAAATTAAAGAAAACTATTTAAAGCTCGCAAGACTTTTTTGAACAAACACTTTAAAATAAACAGAAATTTGAAAAAAAGTAATAAAACTTTTAATAGCGATTGAAAGTTCAGTGCGTGTTGGCTCTTGTTTCGGACGGCAGAACGATCGCGCAATTTGCCGAAATTTTGTGTTTTGCATTGCGCGTCCGGTCGTAATAAAGTTAATTAGTTCAGTGCGTGTTGGCTCTTGTTTCGGACGGCAGAACGATCGCGCGATTTGCCGAAATTTTTTGTTTTGTTTTGTTTTTCCCTTAGGACGGTTCGTAAGTAAATTGATGAATATATTTTATTATTTTTACAGCATATACTGTTATTGAAAAACGCTCTATATTGTCGAATAGAGCTCCCTATTATTCACCTTTCCCACTAACACAAATTTTCCTTCCCGAGACATCTATGAAGGTAGTATGGGTTCCCTGCATCTTCACTAGTAGATGTTGAATTAACATTCCTTCCCTTCCTTCCGTGATTGTAAGGACGTGGCCAGGTATACAACTGCTACTGTATAGGAAAAGGTACTAATCCCAAGTACCAATTTGCGACAATATACAGTAGATTGCTCAATTCAAGCTCTATCTGGTGGGGGGCGGGTGTCGCGGGAGGGGGTTCTCTTCGTCGACTTCCCCTCATTTGAATGGAGGTGACAGGCAGGGGGTTTCTTTGTGGTTTATCACCTCAGAATGCAAGTTCGCATTGTTTTCTTTCGTTCTGAAGTGATAAACCGCAGAGAGATCTGCTGCTTGTCACTTTTGTTTAGGGGAGGGGAGGTCGACGGGGAGAGTCCTCTCTTGCGACATTCGCCCTTATTCCAGATGGAGCTTGAATTGAGCATTGTATAGCCACCCACGATTTGTACAATCACATGTGCTATGCTATGCTATGCTAAAACTTTTAATAGCGATTGAAGTCAATAAGTCATTACCAAATTCCAAAGAAGCTAAATGTTGGTGAAAACTTATAAGAAAGTACATAATTAAAGAAATCCTAATGAAAAGAAATTCTAAATTATACTACTAAACATTTAATCAAATCAATATTTACTTAATCTAAGCATTGTTTCAGGACTGATTTGCGATTCGATTCTGTAGAATGCAAACGTTTCCCCTGAAACTACTTCCCATTTCTGATAGAGAAAAGCTTATTCTGTCGGATACATATCGTTAATTTCTCAGAAAATGCTCGCTTTAGAGTGAAAATACTCCAGCGCTCCTGCGGCTCTGGCGTGCTTCTATTTGACAGATTGGTATGACCTTTTTAATATTCAAATATCCCTCTATTAGTTGTACTGAATGAATTAAGAATATATAATCGTTTAGATGGTGCAAAAACAAAGAGCAGAACTTTTTGCACGAAATGTAGGACAACATTGTTTGCCTTCCAAGGTTTGTTTACAAAATAAGTTACGCCCAAATCGCAAATCTGTCCTGGTTTGTAGATGCTTTTTTCGAGTAATTCTCATAATTCATTTCAAATATACAGCCTCGAATTCAAGAATTCAAGTGTTTTAAAGTTATAATCAGATCAGCTATATAATAAAATTAACATATAGGGTAACCGTACCCTTAGTGGAGGTAGCACCAATAGAGGAGGTATTGGGGATTTAATAAGATTTATCATATTTATACACATTACGATGGTTTCAGTTAATGCGTCGTGCTTCAAATATCCTATTGAATGCAACTTATCTTAAGATTTCGCTTGAAAAATTATTAAAAACAATGATTTTCCTTAACAAAATCGACTCCCTTGCACCTATAGTGGTGCAACTGTACCAATCGTGGCGAGTCTCATAAGAAACCAATGGATAGCACCACTATGGGAACCAAAATTAATTTTTACCGCCACTAAAGGAACAGTGTACCCATAGTGGTGCAAGCAAATATTACTTGGTAATTGTTGATGTTAAATGACATCTATCTCATTTTTGTTAGCAAATTTATTAGTTTATCTATTGACTAAGATATTAAAGCTGTGATTTTCCCATAATTATCAATTTAAAAAAAATATTTTCTTTGGTGGATCTACTAATACCTCCACTATTGGTACCGTTACCCTAGGTACTTTTGGATTATAAATTTTAAAAAATTGAAAAAAAATGCCTGCGACTTCAACAAATTCCCGGGTTTTTTCCCGGTTTTCCCGGATTCCCGGGTGAGTGGCCACCCTGTATAAGGCTCGGAAATCCAGAGTCTTCTACACAATCTGCTCGACGAACGGATCTATTGTCTGTATGTCCTTGTATATGAGTTTGTGCATATGAGGCATGCAAAAATTGTTGCCAAATTTTCATCCTCGGCCGACTTCAATTGAGTGCAAGAAACAGATGCTATGGACAGATTGAGTCCTTATAGGATTAAGAGAGGTCACTTTGACACTTATTGTTATAAGAGACTGAGGAATGCTCTGCCACGGAAAAAGAATCGTTGGTTAGTTGAAAAGGTAATTCATGTGAAGCCACCTTGGTAACTAACTAACTAAATATTTATTGCAAAGTTATTTTGAAAACTCGTAAGTCGAATATTGAATGTTGTGTAGAATATCTTCAACCAACGGATTTTTTTTACTTTCAGGTAGGATTCAAATTGTTGTTTCAAATGTAAAATGTAGTATTTTGTTTCATATATCCAATTAGAATTCCATCTTTTGCGTTCCTATCACATTCCAACACAAATTTTTATCAAGAAACTGATCATACTAGCCAGGATTCACATCGAGTTACAGTAAGTCAAAGTGCACTGTATGTACCTTAAGTAGGTATGGTACCTCATTGAGGTATTTTCAGGAATACAGATGGCTATTACAAATATATAATCCTTGTCGAATAACTTAACTTAAACAAGGTATTCATTCGGTATTCAATATCTTTTAAATACCTTATGTGGTTGATGTCATCAATGACTACTATTTTATTATTATTATGATAGAATTCATCATTCATTTGTTTGCGTAGTATATTTTTGGTTATTATGGTAGACTCTGAACAATATTGTATGGTAAACAGCATTGCCTAGCTCCCTGGTCATTATCAGAAATGGTGCATTAGGACAAACTGCACAAAACAAGTATTTTCACGGAAGCTCCAGATTTGCGGAAAGGACATCTGGTATCCACCTGCGGTCATTGCAGAGTAAGAACTGTAAATTAACACTAAGATCACCGTCAGAAACATATCAGAAAAAATTCGCTGCTGTAGTACGATCTTTACTAAATGACCATTTTTACGAACTTCCCGGGTTTTCCAGAAGACTGTCTGGTGGCGACCTTCGGTCATAGGTGAGTGAGAACTGCGAATTAATTCCAAGGTTATTGTCAAAAATAATATAGAAAAAATCGCGCTACTTTAGGATGAATTGGTATTGAAATAAATGAATAATTCATTATTGGTCAATTTTCCCCATGCACATGAGCCTTTTATTTGGTTATATTTACCAAAGCCTTCTATCGAATCGCTTTTATTAGCTTCTTAATTGATAAAGAACTATTTTTTGAGGAATACATGGTGGTTTGGTGCAAATTGGCTAACTAAAAAGATATCTCATTTTTACTCAATGTGTTTTTCTTTTTACAACAATGAGGGTCCCGGAAGGTTAAATAAAATTTCATTTGCACCGGTCAAACAATTGACCATTCCCGTAAAAAAATCGCTCAATCAATCAATTAATTAATTAAAGAACAACTTCCCAAAAGAACCTATATTTTTGATGCCTCATTTTGCCGTATTTTTGTTTATCATGAAATCCCGTCGGACTTTAGGAAGAATTTCTTGGATTTCCTAGGAAAATTCTTATAGGAATTCCTTCGGTCATACCTCCGAAATTTTTGGCAACACTTTCAGAGATTTCTTTGGGCCTTCGAAATTTTATTTGAGTACTATATCGGAAATCCTTTAGGAAATCTTGCTGGAATCCTTTCATTTGGAATTATTTTTTTAGAATTCCTACGAGAATTCTTTAGAAATTTCTTATGAAATTTCTTTTGAATTTCCGTTAGAAATTCCTCCGAAAATTCCGTAAGTATTTCATTATTCAATAATTTTCCGGAAGAACTCTTTCTTCTTTTTCGGAAGGTTTCACGACAGAATCCCTGGAGGAATATTTGAATGAACCACTGCAGTGCACTGGGACAATTTTATAATTTATTCCTGGCGGTGTTCCCAAAAGAGTTTCTGGAGGATTTTCTGGAGAAATTTCAAGAGAAATTCCTGTCGGATTTTCCAATGAATAGCCTGAATAGATTTTTGCAAAGAATTTCTTACCACATTTCTTAAAAAATTTTGAAGGATTTTCTTAAAGAGATCCACAAAAGAATTTCCAATGGAATTTTCAAACAAACAAGTATTGGAATTTTCATATAAATTTCTCAGAGGCGCCTCGTCCATACGTTCTACCTGTTCATGGAACAGGTAACCATTTTTAGTTCTGAAGTTGGAAACTAATGTCCTTACAATTAATTTCTAAGCTATTTATTATTAGGGCAAATAATTACCCAGTAACATTTTTAAACAAAGTTTCACGTAATACTTCCAATGATGGTTTAAGGTGACACGGGAAGTACAAACAATCATCAAATCGTCATCATTTCATCATTGAATGCTAAACTTTTTTTCTACAACAAATATAACTTTGAAAAAGTATCACAGGCGCGTGCTTACTCGCAATCTACATGCTGATACTTTTACAGCTACATCAAACAACTGAAACCCGAGATACGCCGCTCCAAAATTACGAGGTGGAAATGCTAGAAAGAGACAAAAGATAGGAAAATAACACGGTGTGTAGTGCCTCCCCGAGTCACATTAATATCTAACGAAACAAAATATTGCGTAGACAGATCAACGCAACGCCACATGTTTGGCGTACAGTAACAGTCGCATTGCACCTAAATATGTGTTTCTCCGACGGATAACAGGACACCCCATCGAAAGCTTTTGCCAGTCGTACGATTCATGCCGAATTCATGAACGAACAGCAGCGCTGCTAGAAGTCAAATTTAAAGTCTTGCGCCATGACAAAAGTTTTGAAATAATTTCCTCCTTGGTATGCTCACTCGTTCACCGCGCGCGGAGAACCAGCGTGAGCGTTGCCAGCTTTCTGGCGTTTCCTCACATCATCCTCTTTCGAATGCGAAGCAGGCACGTTTGGATGCAAGTTCTGCTATGTTGCGCAGGAGTCCAACCCGTTCGACGCGCTGCGAGAACAATCAACGACGCGACGTACCTTCGGTTAGACTCGGTCGGAGTGTCGGGCTGTGCTTTGCCGAAAGGCGCACCGCGCACGCTTTCGTTCATACTTCGATGATTGGGAACGGTTCGTTTTTCTTTTTTCTCCTGATGGTTATGCATCATAAACAACTCATGTTTGAGTTCTCGAAAGAGACATCAAAATTCGATTATTATGAAACATTATAAAATTGAATTATTTAATGTTTTTTTCCCCCAAATAATCAAAATCAATCAACATAGAGAAAAAGGAATAGTTTTCACAAAATTTGAAAAACTAAATAAATCGAAAACATTTCAGTGGACTGGGGTCGCATCAAATGATGGTAATAATAATAGTTAATTACATTTCTTTCTTAACAACAAAATCTTCTTCTTCTTCTTCTTCTTACTGGCATTACATCTCCACACTGGGACAGAGCCGCCTCGCAGCTTAGTGTTCATTTTGCACTTCCACAGTTATTAACTGCGAGGTTTCTAAGCCAAATTACCATTTTTGCATTCGTATATCATGAGGATAACACGATGATACTTTATGCCCAGGAAAGTCGAGACAATTTCCAATTCGAAAATTACCTAGACCGGCACTGGGAATCGAACCCAGCCACCCTCAGCATGGTCTTGCTTTGTAGCCGCGCGTCTTACCGCAACAAAATATGTGAAAGTGTACTAGAGGCGATGGGTACTGTGCATCTGAATGGTGGAAAGAGCCGATTTGATAGATCTCTATTCTGAGCAATATCCAGTTATCGTCAATTGTTACCAAGTTAGATTTCGGACGACTAAAAACATTTTTGGAACAAAAGAGATTAATAAGCTGTTTGTTGTTTTATAAATCCTTTCTATTCAAATTGTTTTTTTTTTTTTAATGTTTGGTTACGTTGTACAAGAAAAGGTTGTAATATTAGATTAAATACACACCTTTCATTCGAAACCACTCAGCTTGATGCATATTTTTTTAGCAGGTTGGTAGAACAGGTGTACCAAAAGTTTACGAGACGCCCCTGAAATTTCTAGATTTGTATAGGAATTCATTTGGAAATTACTTACTACAGAAATTCCTGCAAGTATTCGTACAGAAACAACGAAGGAATTTCTTCGGGAATTCTTCTAGGAGTTTCTCCTTAAAAAAGATTCCTTAAAAAATCCGGACAGTAGTAAAACAAAGCCCAGTTTAGAATCTGGAATTAAGACTTCATGCCGGAAACCAAACATATAGGGATTGCAGTTCATCCATCATCATATTTCTTCGAATATTCATAAGAGTTCCTAAAGAATTTTTTCGAGGAGATGCTTTGGAAATATCTCCAATTTTCATCCAGGTGATATTTCATGAATTTTTCCAAAAGTTTGTTTAAAAAATTCTCCAGATTTTTAAGTAGTAAATTTGTTTATTTATCCTCCAGTGATTCTTTACACAATTTTTCAAGGCATTTCTTCAAAAACGCTCCGCAAATAAATCTAGAAATACCTACAGAAATTCCTTCAAAAAATGTTTCGAAAATTTCTACAAAAATTTGTCTAAGAATTCTCGTAGAAACTCCTCCGTAAACTCCCAGGAATTCCTTTAGCAATACTTTCAGATATTCCTCTCAAATATTCTATTCTATATTGGCGACGTGTAGCCATGGACCCAGCCGAATGGAGAAGACTCTCATATACCGCACAGGCCACTTCGGCCTTAGTCTGAATAAATAAATAATAATAATAATATTCTATTCCCTCGGCTCCCGTAATTCCTTCGGAATTCCTTCCAGGAATTTCCGAAGGACCTCCTGAAGCAATTTTCAAAATTCTGTACATTGTACATTATCAGGAAAGTAGATCCCGAAATTCATTTGGAAATGCATCAAGATATTCCTCCAAAAGTTCCTACAGGGCAACCTTTAAAAATCCCTAAGGAATACTTTCATTTTTGGAATTTCTTTGAAAACTCCTTCAGAGATACCTTCGAAATTTCCTTAATTGGAATTCTTTTAGGAATCCCATCAAAAATTCGTTTGGAAATTTGGTCGGAATTTCTACGGAAAACCAATCGGAAATTGTATCAGGGAAACATTGCGAAATTCTCTTAGGAGAATTCCTTCGAAAGTTTCTTTATGATTTTTTTTGGAAATTGCTTTAGGAAATTGGTTTAGAAACTCCTTAGAGAGAAATTTCATATGGTTTTACCAGATTAACAAATTTTCTAGGGCACGCATCCAAACAAGCGAAAAAAGAGAACCAACGACAAAGCTTTGTTTTTGTCGGAGTTTATAATATATATTATGTTCCTCCAGTTTCCTCGAACGTTTAGAGTCTCCATGTCTGATTCTACCGCGTGCAGCCTGCGTGATGTCCTAAAACATATCTCGAAGAATGTCCTAAATCAATTTTGGAACAAATTCCTGAAGCATTTAAATATAACTTCTGAAGAAACTTCCGAAGGATTTCTCCGAGAGGAATTTTCAAAGGTATTCCCAAAACAATTTCTGTATTCATTCCTGAAGGAATATCCGAAAGATTTTCCTTAGGTATTTCAGATGAAATTTTCAAAAAAAAATCCAACAGAATTTCTAAAAGAATTTCTGAAGTAATTTCTAACTGAATTCGTGAAGAAATTTTTGAATTTTTCTTGGAATTCCTTCTTTGAACTTACTTAGGAATCTCTTTATCTGGATTAACCTTTTTTTGTCTATATTAAGGCATTTATTAATTTATTTATCTCTAAAGTAAGTTCCAGAGGACTTTCTGGAGAAACCCATATAGGGAATTCCGGAAGAATTCTCGGAAAAATGTTCAAAGAAATTTTTGGAGGAATTTAAAAACGCCGAAAATGCCGTCAGGAGTTCCTTTGGAAATTCCATTAGGAATTCGTTTGTAAACTCCTAAGAAAATTCCTGAAATTTTGTCACAGAATTGTGAAAAGAATGCTTGCTGGAAAATCCGGAGGAATTTCCGAGGGAATGGAATTTGCGATGATATCCTATAGAATAATTATGGAAGTATCCTTGATTTTTTTTTTAAATCTCGGAAGTATTTCCTACATAGATATTTACGAAAAATGTCAGATAATGATTCTATAGAAATTCTAGATAACATCCGGAGAATTATGATCACTAGTAAAAGCCGGTTTTGACGATGCAGGGTAATTAAGCCGACGGCCATTAGGCCGAATGGCCAATAGGCCGAATTAGAAGTACGAGGTAAGAAGTGAGAAATGACAAGTGATACATAAGAAGGGAGTAGAGAGAAGTGATAGATGAGAAGTAAAAAGAAGTGAGAAGTACGGAGTGAGAAATGAGAAGTGAGAAGTAGGAAGTAAGAAGTGAGAAGTATGAAGTGAGAAGTAAGAATAGAGAAGTGAAAAGTGAAGTGAGAAGTGAGTAGTGAGAAATGAGAAGTGAGAGGTGAGAAGTAAGAAGCAAGAAATGAGAAGTGAGAAGTGAGAAGTAAGAAGTGAGAAGTGCGAAGTAAGGTGAGGTGAGAAGTGAGAAGTGAGAAGTGGAAAGTGAGAAGTAAAAAGTAAGAAGTAAGAAGTGAGAAGTGAGAAGTGAAAAGTGAGCAGTGAGGAGAAGTGAGAAGTGAAAAGTGAGCAGTGAGGAGAAGTGAGATGTAAGAGCTGAGACGTCAAAAGTAATGAGTAATGAGAAGAAAAAGAAATGGAAGAAAGAAAGAAGAAAGAGTGAAGGAAAAAAGAAAGAAGATAAAATGAAGAAGCAAGGTAGAAAGGAAAAAAGGAAGAAAGAAGGAAGGAAGAAGCAAGAAAGAAGGAAGAAAACAGGAAGATAGAAATAAGAATGAAAGAAGAAATAAGGAAGAAAGAAAGTCAAAAAAAGAAAGAAGGAAAAAAGAAGGAAGGAAATGGAAGAAAGAAGAAAGAAGTAAGAAAGTAAGAAGAAATAAGGGAGAAAAAAGAACGGAAGAAGGAAGAAAGAAGGATGAAAGAAGGAAAAAAGAAGGAAAAGAGAAGGAAAAAAGAAGGAAGGAAGAAGGAAGAAAGAAAGAAGGAAAAGAAGAAGAAACAAAGAAGAAAGAAAGAAGCATGAAAGAAGGAAAAAAGAAGAAGAAAGAAGGATAAAAAAGAAGAAAAAAGAAGAAAGATGGAAGAAAGAAAGAAGAAAGAGGGAAGAAGGAAGGAAAAAATAAGGAATAAAGGAGGAAGAAAGAAAGAAGAAAGCAGAAGGAAAGAAAGACGAAAGAGGGAGAGAAGCATGAAAGAAGAACGAAAGAAGGAAGGAAACATGAAGAAAGAAAGAAGAGAGAAGGAAGAAATAAGGAAAAAAGCAAGTAGAAAGGAGGAAGAGGAATGAAGAAAGTAAAATAAACGAAGGAGGAAGAAAAAAGAATGGAGGAGGAAAAATGAAGAACTGACTTCTCACACTTCTCATTCGGCCTAATGGGCTGACACCGGTTTTGACTATGGAGTTGCTTGTAAACCCCCTAAAATGTCACAAGTACAATCTATCCATCAAATAGGAATTAAAATTGCCTGACATTTTTTTACAATTTGATTCATCGTTTGACTGATTAACGCATCCAATTATAGTTCTTACTACTAACGCAAATTACAAATGAACCAATTACGCCAAAAATGCTCGTGCCCCACCATTAGTGTCTAAAACTATCCAAAAATTTTCTCCCTAAGCCCAATTCATCTCATCGAACAAAAAATTCAGAAAATTATTCACGAACTTAGTATTCAGAATGACTATAAAACTAGCTAAATATCACAGTTATTTTAAAAATCTGGCATTATTCCATCAGTTCTAGTAAACTAGAACCAAACATTTGAATTTCTAACCAAATCACCTCTGGAATAATGTTTATTATAAAATAGGCAGAAAAAAATACAATGTTTTCTCCAGGAACAATTTCTCAAGCCATTCTATCGGGAACTCCACCAGGAATACTTTAAGAATATCTCCAGCAGCCTCTTCGGAAATGTCTACAAGAATTGAACTTTCCCGTCAAAAATTGTATCTCGTTTTATTGTCTCAGTCGCCTCTTTGGCTTATTGAAGGTGAACTTTCCCAAAGAACCCATATTTTTTGAGATCTCTAACTATGTTTAAAATCGAAAACAAAAACTGAAAAAGTGCTGCACGTGTGAACCAGCCTGAAAAATTCAACCGATGTTCTTCGTTCAAATTCGGGCCAATCCTAAAAAAACAGCACTTTTTTATTTTTGTTTTAAATTTTTCAAATACTTAGAGGCGTAAAAAAATATGGGTTCTTTGGGTAAGTTGACCATAAATAAGCCAAAGAATCGGTTGAGCTAATACAAATTTTTGAAGGGAAAGGTCAATTCCACCATTAATTACTCCAAGAATTCCTCCAGAAATTCTACAAGGAACTCATCAAGGACAAGGAAATCTTCGAATTTCAGTTAAATTCCATAGAATTATCCAAGAAATTCGAATATTTTTTGTGAACATTTCAACGAATTACTTCAGGAATTTGACCAGAAATTTATATAGAAATTACAAAAAATCCTGGAAAAATTAACGATGGAATTTTCGTAGGAATTCGTAGATTATTTCCCGAAGAGAGCCTGAATGAATTCTTGTTGAAACTCTTGAAAGAATACTCGGAGAAACTTACGGAGGAATTCTCAAAGGAATTCCCGGAAGAACGTTTGGAGGAATTACGGGAGAATTTCCTTGAGGAAATCCCGAAGGAGTTTTCGGAGAAACTTTCAGAGGAACTCCCGGATGAACAGCCGGTGGAACTCCCGGACAAAACCTGAAAGCCCAGAAGAACTCATGGAGGAATTCCCAGAAGAACTTCCGGAGAAACTTTTGGAGGAATTTCTAGATAAATTCCTGAAAAAGCCTAAATGAATTCTTGATTGATTTACCCGTGGAACTACCGGATGAAACCCCGGAGGAATTCCATGAGGATTTCCGGGAAGAATTCCCAGAAGACCTCCCGGAGGAACTCCCAGAGAAACTCTCGGATAAACTTATGAGTAAATTTCTATATAAATTCCTGAAGAAAGCCTGAATGAATTCCCGGAGGGAGTTCCTGGTGGAACTCTCGGAGGAATTTTTAGAGGAATACCAGGAGGAGCTGCCGGAGAAGTTTTTGGAGGAACTAACGGACGATTTTTTTAAAAGAAATTCTCATTAGTTCCCGAAGGAACTAATGGAAGAATTTTTGGATGAAATCTTGAGGGAATTAACGGAGGAACTGCCGTTTGAATTTCCGAAGGAACTCCTGGAGGAATTCCCGGTGGTCATCCCTAATGAACCAGGAATTCCCGAAGGAATTTTTCATAGGAACTCTCACTGGAACTGCCGGAGGAACTTATTATTGGAGGAATTCCCGAAGGAATTACGAAGGAATTCTGTATGAATTCCAAAAGGAATTCTCCAATGCATTCATGGAGGAAATTCCAGAAATTTTTAGAATAAAATCTTGAAGGGAAAGGAAGAAATCTTCGAGGAATTCCCTCATTGATTTCCTGAAAAAAACTTAGTGAAATGTTTCCAAATAAATTGTTGGAGGAGTTTATTGTACAATTTCTGGAGAAATTACATGAGGATTTGTGAGAATGATTTTCGAACGATTTCCAGAGGAATTTGTGGTTCACTTTCCGGAGGAGTTTCTAGAAGGAATTCTGGTAGAAACATAATATTTTTTTAGCTGGTAGAGAAAAGGAAAATGTCACATCAAGTAGATGAAATCTTCAAGGAGAAACGAGGAACGTGAAGTAGATAAAATAATGAAAAGTGATTTTTGAATTTCTTGGCGAACACCGAGAAAGTCTTAAGACAACCACTAGATAGGATTTAAAATTAGGTTTCACTGTAAGTACAGTTTTGCCGCATATTCCGAACACTTGAGCACATTTTCCATTTCGGAGGTTTTTATGGCATATGAATTAAAATATTTGAATAGATAAATTGTTTCCAAAATATAGAACTTGCATATAAGCGTTAACTATGTACGGATCAGACTGAAGACTAGATAAATATCTCGTTTGGATTTACTTCAAATTAGTTTTAAAAATAATCTTTAATTAACCATTGTTAATAAATATCGGATAAATATTGAAAATCTACGCAAGGAAAATTTAGACGTCGGTGTCCCGATTTTTAAATTCCGGCGGTATGACGTGGTTGATTTAGAACATTTATTACATCAGCGCCGTAACGTGCGACGCGCTATTGTGGAGGTCGATAAGGAAATTGCCATTTTTTTAAAACAACACGTTAACGCGCTGTCAGCGCGACGAGATGCGCTTCGCGCTTTTGTAATCCAGCCTTAAGGTGCCATGAGTTTTCTTTCATCTTTTCATCTTCCGCAATTCTGAAAATTGTCTCTGAACTGAGCTTCATTTTAATGATTTATAATCCTATTTGGATTAAAAAATACTTGTACTGCTATGTCTTAGATTTCGATGAAAATTAGTGTAAGCATGCACCTAAAGTGTAATTTCGACCTCTTTAATGTGCTTTTATTATTGACGACGACGACGATGATTTTCTATTTTTTATCATATTTAGCTGCCGTTATACGCATAACTCTCCCATGTATGTACATAGGAATACCCAGCAAACATGGAACAAATATGGCTATGATGCGAAAAATGTACGAAAATGTCCTTACTTCGAGTTGTTGCGAGGTGATCGGATTTCAAGTGATCTGTTTGCATTTTTCTGATAGAACAACCACATAACTGGCCAGAAATTTTAAATATCTATATAAAAACAAAGTTTGTATGTATGTTCCAGCATAACTGCTGAACCCATTGACCGATTTCAACTAAATTTGGAACACACATTCTAGAAGAGATTTTGGAATGGAGAGTGAAGAGATTTTTGGAAAAGCGGAAGGGTGTGTGGGGAGCGTTATTATTTTTTTTCGTATTTTTTGCCAGAATACGTAATTCTTGGACAAGGATTCAGAATACCGCCATCGGGGGTGACAATGGGTCTGGTGGGTGAGAATGGGTCAACGCTCTCATCAGCAACCTGGAGGTCGGATAGCAAAATCGTTCAAAAAGCTCTCTAATATTTTAGTCTTCTTGCCCTTAGATACATTCATTATGTTCTACAAGCATTCTAAGTACTTGAAACAGTGACCCATTCTCATCCCCATTTGACCCATTGTCACCCCCGACGACGGTATAAAAAAATCTCATTTTGTCCAAAAATGCTACATATGCAGTTTCTCAAACAAACGGTTCATTTTTATACACACACAAACACACATAAAGATATCACCTCCATTCGTCGAGCTAAGTCGAATGGTATACGGGTCGCCGAGTCTTCTATCAAAAGTTCGGTTTTGGAGCAGTTCTATAGCCTTCCCGTATATTGATATGTGATTACCCTAGGAGTGATTATTTTTAGTTGACTAGTACATATTTGTTTTTCTTGTCCCTTCTATCATTGAACATTTGGTGAAATAAAAATTACTCTGAAATTTATGTTTCATGAATCTCATATATAGCTTACTTGCATAGTTTCTAATACTGCGGAGAAATACATATTTTTAAATTCAACCCTAGCAACATTTTAATTTTATACTGGTTCTATCTCACTCTTGTAAAGTGAATTATGCTCTTCAAGAGCGTTATACAACCTAAAATGTTGCTTTGAAATGTCTAATCAATTTGATTTGCGATTTGAAATAGAATAAAAATGGTATTGAACTAATAATTTTATTTGGAACCGAATTTCAGATCTGTAACAATGTTAATGTTAATTATAAACAAATAGTTTGCTCAAAATTTTAATTCGTTTATACTTTCTTCTTTTTCAGGTACGCATTGTTTGAAGTCAACCGTCAACATTTGAGAATAAATGCAAGTATCAAGACTAACGAAAAATTTGTGTGTGATGCTGCAAAAATACACACAAATCAGGTAATACGTTCAACCTTATAATTTGAATAATTGAAGCTCCGAGGGATTATTTAGACTACGAGCTATATCACATGACATAGAGTAACAAGCGCCATAGGCATTATTTCCAATGAAAATTGAATGAGTGCTTAGAGCGTTTCAATGAAATGTCTTCACTTGTCATCAGACAAGATAGTTCTATCCCATTTAATTCCACCACTTGCGTTTAACTGTACAGTATACGTATTTCGACCTACAGTACGAGACACTGAAAACGGCCTTACTGTTGGGACACTATTAACTCGATTTATGACAAGTTAATTTACTCGTAGTTTAAATATCCTTTTTAGTGAACATAGTTTATCCTAAATGTAGAAAAAAGTTCGTTCAAAATTACTTGATATTAAAACTTAAAACGAACTTAAAGTTTGCTCAAAACTGGCATATTTTGCTGCCCTACCTTCTAGAAGCACTGTAAATTGATTAAAACTTTAAAGCCATTTAAGAAAAAAATTCATATATAAATTATTCTCCTCGGAAAAAAAATCGATCACTTTCGATCACCACCGGGAAGTCAACGGAGAGCGGATGTCGTGAACCAGAAACTGCTTTGACATTTTCCTCTATATCATGCACCCATTTGCGGAAATTCACTTTCCACTGCGTCGATCAAAGATGGTAGGGCCCCCAGCCCGAGGCACGGTCGTTACATAACCGTCGTAATCTTGTTACCTATTTCCTCATTTGGATCATTGTGGCATTTAAGACTAGATAATCAACGAGTTTTTCTCTGTACTTTTTTTTCCTATAGCTGCCTCCGCCTGATGTCCACCACGATCATGCACCAGTGCAATCGAGCCACGGCAAACCAATCCCAGCCGGGCCCTGCATTGCTGCATTCGTCTCGGCAAAATAAAGAAGACCATGCTGCTGCTGCTGCTGCATAATAATTGCATTAGTGCAGTTAATGCAACCGTGTCAGTATAATACACAGCCGGGGCAGCAAAAATGGCAAACCTGATGATCGTCTCTTTGCTCGCTGCTACTTCACCTCCAATGGATGGGGTCTACTCGATAGCGAAAAGAAAAGCTCACTTTCCATTTCTAAACAGTAGAAAAATCCACAACGTCTGCCGTTAGCTGCTAAATTGCTTCCTTGTCTTGTCGTTTCGAACCAAGTTAGCGCGGAGGATGGTTAGTTTTTTTTTCTTTCTGCTTGGATAGCGACTAACGACTTCCTTCTTGTCTCGATTCAATCTCCCGCAACCAGATTGAAGAGCATTAGACCAGCGGGTCTGTCGGTTAAAATGGTTATCCAATCAGTGATGCCAACTGTATATGATGCGTTTTGTAGGCGAGTTTAGTAGAAAAATTATCGAGAAAGCTCCCTGTCAATCATTTGAAAAAACAAAAAAGATTCTGGTAAATTAGATTTGAATTCTGAAACTGAGCCCTATACATCTTTTGTTGAACTAGCATCCCTGAACTATTGATTCACTTTCGGCAAAACTAGCTATCCGTGAATTTCCGTATTGGTGGACGTTACATAACGGACCATATGCTGAATTGTACATCACAGAATCAATGATCGGTAAGAATCTACCACGATTGTTTTTCCAGCCGATGTTACAGAGCTTAACATTTGACATCGGGTTTAATAGAAAACACAGTGCAGTACCATTCGATTTTCCCCTATTCACTATGGACCCATTTAACAAGCCAATCCCAAGATGGATCTCACAATTTATGACTTCCTTGTTCATGACTCTCGCTCTCGAAGTTCAGCCAAATAGGGCCTTCACGACTTGAGCGTGAAAGTTCACCGTCTCCACCCCCCTCCCGATCGCCCATTGCAGCAGTGCTGCTTCTTTTTGTGCAACGGGGTAACTTGAAGCAAAAAATGCATTGCCATGTACAAGATAATGGCACTAACTTGAATGGTTTAACGTGGTTAGTACAGTCAGTGTGGTACGCTTGACGCAATTCAAACTCTTCATGAAATAAGAGGAGAAATGCTGGCCGTGTCCCCTCGGTACCTACTGGCTGGCTGGTAGGTAGGTACTCGTTTGATTACACAAGTTGGTAACATTAGCCATCAATCTATTCGACTCAGATCGGACAGCCATATGGCAAAGGCCGAGGACCTCTGAGCATCGTTACGTAAGTAATAACGTTTACTGATTTTGCGGTAATGTAGCAAAATATAGTGTTTTAAAATCGAGGGAAAATTTTTAGCAGCATCTTCGGTGGAGCTGGTCCATGGGTTGTTCTTATGCATGAATTTAGGTTTATCACATCAAGTTTATTAATTTCTCTACTTAGTTTAGCTTGGTTGATTCAGTTGCTGATCCGTGATTGACCACTCGAGTAGGAGAGCATAACAGATTTATATTATGTTGAAACTCCATTTGACGTAGGCTCATCGAGGAGAAGCTGTAGCTCATCAAGTATCAAAGTATCAAGTAAGTATTATGTTAAAACACAATTATTATTGTTATTATTTTGCTAGGAAAAAAATCAAAGCAAAGTATCATTACTTAATTATATGATTGGTTGTTATAAATAACTGAAGTTGTTACAATTGTATTATAATCTTGTTCTGTCTTTCATACTCGGCCAGGATCAACAAAAAGGCAGATTGTTCCAAACGAATAAAAGTTGGGAAAAACATCCCGCTCTTAATGAAGAAAATTTATAATCCTTATTTTTAAAAACCAGTAACGGCACTAACTAACCTATCTCCTTATGGTTAATAAAAGCAAGAAATAAATGGTAGTTTGACACTTGTTGCTACAAGAGACAGAGGTATAATCCACATCTCAAAAATGAGCACTGATTAGGAGACGAATTAGAAACCTAAGAAACGTAGATGATGAGTTGGATCAATATTAATTTCGCCAATTGCCTACTTTAATGAATTATTTATATTAATTATCTTACTTTTTTTTCTTCAACTTTTCAGACATAACTCACCTAGCTTTCGATAGAAACATTATTCTAATCACAACATGTCTAAATACGAACTAATGAATTTTGCATCCTTCTGTTTAAAGTAGAAATTTTAAACTATAATAAGTATTACTTTCGATCACTTATTGACCCTTCAAATGACCCTTGAAATTATATAAAATCGCCTTGTGCTACTTCCAAATTACCACAACATTGCCTGAAGTTGTGGTAGGACTTATAGATGCTAAAGTAGCTCTATTCATATAATATTTGAAAGCACGTGCATTAGGTGGCCCGTTTTTATATTTTTTTTTTATCAATTCTTTTGGACACCGTCGTTTAAAATTCAATGAGGTTAGTTTGATAAAAAGCGAAATCGTAGAATTTGGCCTGAATTTGCTAAAAGTTTGATGTGGGCATGGCACGAGGAGATGTTCCCAACACAAACTTGTTTTTAGCGATATGTTTACTTGAAGAGTTCTGATTTGGCCAGAGCTTCTCAACTGTATACAGAAAAAAAAAAGTTTTTGTGACAATTGAGTCTATCAACTCGAAGCTCTCAGGGAAAATGTTCTGAAAACGCCTTGTACCATTCTACAAAGCACATAATGGCCAAAAAAAATTTTTAACCTCTACCAGCCACTTTATAGTAATTTCCGTGTCCACGTTTGACGTTGACAGCGTGGTAAAGACCGCTGAGATAGCGATCCAATGTAACAGGCGAGGTATTCTGTATATTCTAAGCTATTTTCAGAACCGTATACTATTATACGAGACCGATGCCAGTCAGAGAATTGCTCCAATTAATGCAGTAGTACCGCAAGACTCATTATTGGACCCGGTATTATGGAATATTATGTACGGCGGACTTCTGAAACTAAAGTTCCCTTCTGATGTCAAGATCGTCGGCTTCGCCTATGACCTTAGAAGTCTACGGGGATTCAATTCTTGTGGCAGCATACGCGATCAACACACTGGCGGATTGGAAACTTTTCTAGTATTTTGTCCCCATCCAAAACCTCAGATTGGTCCTTGGCCACCGGAGATGTTCCGGGTTTTTCGAGGGTATGTTAATGCATTTTTTCTTCTGCTTGTCATTTTAAGTGACGTTTACTTCCATCATGTTTTATCCTTTCCCCAGAAACTAGAACTAGTATGATGACCAATGCTGGCTGATCGAAAATCCGTAAGGTATACGCAGAAATATGGCCATTTCCAAACGGTCTGGGATTGGCCCTGAACAGATGTAACTTTCGCAGATCACCCAGAAACTATTACAAATTAGCCATTGAGTTTTAGGACCGATTTCTTCCCCTCCGCTTAGTGCTTAAACCAGGTTTAAGCGTATGGGTAAGCACCGTTGATCTTGGCCATCACGACACCCTCAGCGGAAGAATGTACCACCTCTTGGAGCAGATACCGTCCCGTTGTGCAAATAGCCGCCATCCTAGATCCGTTCGTCACCTAATTGACGACTTGAACGTTGTACGGGTCGAACAGGAGGACGACTGCCACAGCAGCTGCTAAACAGATGTACAGTAGGGCAGTTCAAATTTCAAAAATGTTCGAAAATTCCAACTCCCATATGTCTATTAGCATAATTTTGATAATATAGGAATCTTGGCAAAATTTCAGGCACTTTGGTGGCCATTTAGGGGTGGCGCGAAGTCAATTTATGTTTATATGGAAATTTGTATGGAAAAAACTTTTAAAAAAATTCAAGTCTCCCTACAACTGTCAAATCGTGATGAATTCAAATAAACATCCCCAATCTCCCTTTATGAAATCTATATAAATGAAACCTCCGGATAACACATTAGTTATGAGTAGATTGAACGATTCTATTGACAGTGTGAATATGAGATAAATGGCTAAAATGGTGTGATTAGCCTCAACGTAGCAGTAGAAATATAAATCAAAATTAATGAGTTACCCACTGGTTGAGCTCAAATAGATTCCAAAAGTTGTGGTTGGGGATGTTTATTTGAATTCATCACGATTTAAGAGTGGTAGGGGGATTTGAATAAATTTTAAGTTTTTCCCATACAAATTTCCATATAAACATAAATTGACTTCGCGCCACCCCTAAATGGCCATCGAATTGCCTGAAATTTTGCCAGAACTCCTATATTATCAAAATGATGCTAATAGACACATGGGAGTTGGAATTTTCGAACATTTTTGAAATGTGAACTGCCCTAATGTACAGTGGTTAAAATTCAATTGTGTTACTAGCACGGCTTCTTCTTGTTTGTCTCTCCGATAGGAAACGAAGGTCCACCCAAAACGTGGTTACAGGCTTGCTTTTTGTTGGCGCAGATGAGGCACTTTGGTGCCTTATCGCTTTCCTGCGCCTTGTGCTCTTCCTCACCACAACGCACGATGGCACAGCTTACTACGGTCTGGGTCCATACAGTCATAGGACTTGTACCCCGACTCAAAGCACGAATAGCACTTGTTCACTGTTGGCGGCTGGAGTTTGCTTACTGGGCATACTGACCAGCTGATCTTCAACTTCCATTCTCTATGACTTTTTTTGGCTTCCGTGAGTGATCTAAGGTAGGCTACCTGCGTGCCAAAGGTACCGCCTCTTAGGCGTATAGAGGACTTCTCAACCTCTTTGCCGCACTGCTCTCTGATGGCAGAGACGACGTCGTCCGCGTTCGTAACCTCGTCCAGTTACTTGAACTGAAGGGTCACTTCCGCCCCCAACGACCTCACATTGACGTCGTCACCCAAGATCTCTTGGGCCAACTTCCTATAGTCCGTCCCACTAGCTTGCGCTCCGTGTTTCAGAATCAAGATCATTTCACCGGTCTTGGTGCGTCTGACGCTTCGCACGTCCTGACCTAGCACCGAAAGCTTTTCTGCCGCCCGCATCGATTTAAGGACTTCGGTGTACTTTTCCTTATCTGTTTTCACCAACAAGGCCTCGTCTTTATCCTTTGCTTTCTTACAGGTCGAGATACGCTCGACTTTCGCTTTGCCCTACTGACCAGCTGCCATGGATTTTCGGTCTCTTGTGCCGATGGCACCGGCCGGCTGGTACCCTCTTCTGGCCCGGTGACTTGCGTCTGGTAGGCGCCTTTCGCCTTTTTGGGCCGAGAAGTCGCCTTCTTGGGTCGATGCCCTATGTATCCCAATCTGTTCCGTCCAGACAACGTTTTGCCTTTATGGTCGCACGTCGTTTGGCTTTGCTCTGAGCGCCTTCGCCGGATTGCTGCCCTTGCTGTTTCGGGCCGGCCAATGAGGCCGTCAGGGCGAAATCAATCGCCTTTTGGGCCATAGTCCTAGGAAGCAGAAAGCATCAGTTTGGTCACCTTGTCGGCCTTCTCTCTTCCCACCACCCTGATAAACGCGTCCTGTTCTTGTCTTGCAACTCGGGCGAAGCATCTGAAGGTTCTGTTGCAGTTCCTTACTGATGTTCTGCCTTGCACTCGCGAACCTGATGATATTATTCCGCATCCCGTAGTCACTTGCGGAGCGTACCTGGAAACTCTGGGGCTATTAATTAATTATTAATTTTTGAATCACTCATTATCGTTAGGTAGAATTAATTTTTGAATCACTCATTATTGTTAGGCCCCCATGTGGCTGTCGTCGAATCCTACTGGAGTAGTCGCCCTCAAAGATCCCATAATTATCTTTGCATGCCTATCGGTATGCAAGGTGTTCATGCATTGGTTTACACCTACATGTTCAGAGCCAGATCAGCGCAAGTCAGGAAACGGCATCTGAGCCTACTCCCACCCAGCAGTAAAAGCTTGGTGCCAGGATTAAACAGCGTGCTACAAGGCTCGCCACAGACGGGCGGAAGACAGACTAGCCATTAGCCCACTCGCCGATTCAAGTCAGGGTCACCCGGCTCTACTAAAAGAGTAGAATGTCCGACTGCCAGCCTTCGCTTTCACAATATTACAAAATCCAATTACTATTACTGCGATATCTTGTCGTTAACACGCGGCCAGAATGCCATAATCAGGACTTCACTGGTATTGATCCTGATGTGCCAATTGACACTCCATGGGCCCCTGCACCTAGGAGTATGGCAACTACAAAACATCCCGCACCCATCCTCTGATGTATTGCTCAATCTTTCAGTACCTGGGTCTTTATTTATGATTTGTGGTTGTAGATTTCATTTTGGTCATGGAAGGCGCTTTATGACGTTCTCACTTTCTGCGGAGTCCGAAAACCATTTTCAATTTTTCCTGTATTGGAGTTATTTTGCGCCCCCTCTATTGCCTGTGTGCGGTAACGCCTCCAATTTTTGCCGACTAACTAGCTTTTAGTTCACAACTATAGCACTGAAGTAGGTGCTCGTTCGAATTAAGGCAATGGAGGATGCAATCTCTTATTTAAAAGTAGGAGTTTGCTCGGCATATTAAGGCAATGGTGGATGTGATCATATATTTAAAAGTAAGCGCTTACCCGGATTGAGGCAATGGTAGATGTGATCCCTTCTTTAAAATAAGCGCTTGCCTGGATTAGGGAAATGGTTGATGCAATCTCTTTTTTTAGGTAGGTGCTTGCTCGGATTAAGGATATAGTGAATATAATCTTTTCTTCGAAAGAATTCGTTTGCCCTGCATAAGGCGATTGTGAGCATGACCCTTTTATTATCGCCCGGATAAAGGCAATGATGGGTGTGATCTATTATTTAAAAGTAAGCGCTCACCCGGATTAAGACATTGGTGGATGTGATCCCTCCATTAAAACTGAGCGCTTGCTCGGATTAAACCAAGGGTGAATGTGATCGCTTCCTAAAAAGTAGACGCTTACCCGGATTAGTGCAATGGTGTATGTGATTCCTTCGTTAAAAGTAAGCGTTTGCCCGGATTAATGTAATGAATAATTTGAAGCCAATGACGGTTGTGATCCTTTTCTCAAAAGTATCTTTTGCTTTCCGAAAAATGTCTATCATCAGTCTAATCAGAACGTATCCTCGAACTACTCCCTTTAACAGTTCCAAATTATGCCAAATGATCAATTTTTTTGTTGCCGTTCAAAATTATGCCAAATGTCCGTTATCCCAAATGGCCTTTATGCCAAATGACTTTATGCCAATTGACCCTGACCCCCAAAAACCAGTGTATATTCAAACCATTTGTCGCCTATATGCAATTCCTACTTTATGTGTACAACATATTGAATTAAAGTGAGATATTGCTTTAGTCAGATGACCAATTTGCGCCAGAACACCATGTATTTTTCGCAAAATTATTGTTTACCAATTGAAAAGATTACCCTCTTTATTTACTTATTTGAATTTCACAACGCATGAGTCCCAAACTTTTCCTATGATTTTCAGCATATTGAATTCTAATCACCGAGCTACTTTTTCGAATATGACAACTTGATAAATCCCACCAAACCGGTAGTTTCATACAAACTAGCGCCGCCCAGCTTTTTTTTACTTTTTGTGTCCTTACACTCCGGTGGTGCAAAGGGCTGACTTGAAAGATCTCCATTCTGAGCGATGTCCAGCTATTCCTCCAACATGTTGCCCAACGGATGACGGTTATTTCTTCAGAATATTGATTTCCCATCCCCGAATAACTATTTTTGAATCAATTTACTATTTAAATCGGTGTTCCGTTGGCTCCTGGTCTTCTGGAGGACTAGTATGTGACCCAAGCAGAAAAGTTGAGCAAATCTGGTTGCATATTGTGACTGAATCCGCTCATATATAAATAACTGTGATCGATGTGCAATATGTGTGCTGCTCGGGGACAAACTGGATCTTAAATGTTCTCAATATGAATATCTATTCCCTTTATATTTTTTTATGAAAACATCACATTGATATTTCTTAACCTTTCCGTAACTGACGTATGTTCTCAACTCTCAAATATAAAACTGCTATAAAGACCACATTTCTTGACCGATTACTAGGAAACAACTTGCCTTTTTGTCATTCGAGACAATCCATAGTAGAGTTCCAGAGCTATTCCAGAGTAGCTGTAGCTCTTGCTAGGTTTTTTGTTTTTTTTTTTGGGTTTGTTATTTATTTTGTTACTTCACTTTTGAAAACATTGACTAATTTTGAAAAAGGGATCAAACCCACAATTAGTCCGGGCAAACGATTATTTTTAAGTAGCAATTTGGTGGGTTTCGTGACCGTGCGGTTAGCGACGTCAATCGTCTAAACGCATGTGCTGTGGAGTGTGGGTTCGATTCCCACCCGGTAAGGGGAAAACTTCTCGTAAAGCGAATAGTTCTCCACTTGTCCACTAGGTGTTGTGTGAATGTCCTGGCCGTTGTCTCATTCTAGATGTCAATTGTTCAGTCTGTGCGACCTCTGGTCGAAGACAGTAATTCTGTCTTTTATTACATCAACATATTTCAACATTTTATTACATATTACATAGTTAAAACAAAACAAATATATCAAACCTCCATTATTCCAAATGACCATCACTATCGATACTAATCATTTGATAGATTATCCAGCCTAGGGCTGCAAATCTCTATACTAAAGATACAAAAAAAAAAAATTGTGCCAAATGCCCTTCATGCCAAATGGCGTTATGCCAATGGCCCGCTTCTTTCAGGCATATGCCATTTTCAGGGATATGTCATATTCGGGAAAATGTCATTTTTAGGGAAGTGTCATTTCCGGGGAAATATCATTTTCGTTTAAGTCAATTTTGGAGAAATGTTTTCAGGGAAAATGTTATTGTCAAGAATTTACTATTTTCGGGGAATTGTACATAATCGGATGAACTAAAGAATAGGGAATTCAAATGATGTATAAGGGGTACGAAAGTTATGCTGAATTGTTCGTTTTCTAAATAATACCCAACCTTAATAACCTCTTGCATCCCAAATGACTGTCCCAACATCTCTTTAATTGTTTCCTTTGGATAAATAATACGTGTTCCACATTTGGTTTAAATCAACCCATGCGACCCAATGTTATACAAAACTGTTCGTTTCATAATTCGGCACCAACATTTCAAACGGGCGAAACTGCTTTTGTAAAAATTAGCTTCTCACGTCGCTGGTGGGCTGATTTGTGCCCACCCACGCAATCCAGAGCAATTGAATGAAAGAAGAGGATTCGCTGCTTCCCTCAGTGGTGTTGGATTGCGTGGGGGTGCTCACCAGCGACGTGAGAAGCTAATTTTTACAAAAGCAGTTTCACCCTTTTGAAATGTTGATGCCGAATTATGCCCTCCCGTTATGACACTTTATGATGGAGAGATGCGGCCTCGAACCGTGTATTGTGGCGTCAAATTGTTGATTCAGTGATATCTGTTTAGATGTAACTAAGTAAAAGAAATGAGGTTAGTTGTACCCGGGGCAAGTGACCATTTACAAGTTCAATTTAAAACAGGTCGTGTGACACCTATATTTGATTTCAGATCACACGATGACAACTCAATTTGATTTCGTGATTTCACAAAGCAATGCTGGGTATTATATTTTTAGGGTTTCTGGCAGGCATTGCAATATCATCTGAGCACAGGATATCATCTTTGCTTGTGCAAAGATATTATCCCTAATCAAAGAGCACTCTGGAAAGATATTATCATTTGAGCATTTGATGATGATCCTGATAGCCAGCGCGGTTCGGGGTTTGTTCACGTTGCGAGGGCGTTGCTACAACAAAAGCAGTGAAAAAACTTTTCTCCACGGCGAACATTGCACTTTGTTTACTGAGCAGATAGATAACTAAGATTGATATCCCAGCATATCATCAGTATCTTTGCTCAGAAGATCGAATGATGGGATAAATTGCAATGCCTGGTTTCTGGTAAACTTGCGTTCAATCTGGAAGACCTGTTAAATTAACATTTCCTAAATTCGTGTTACACCTCATACTTCATTATTTAACGAATAAACGATAAAAACTATGTTTCCATAGTTTCTTGGCTACTCTGGATCAATCCGATGACATTACATTGGCCTCGACCCAAATAACGACCCGGGAACCATCAAAATACCATTTTCAACATTACTTCATGAAAGCATGAAGTTTGAGCCGTTACATATTTTATTTTGTTAAAATAATCATCCGACAGTATATGTTTGTCTTATTGAAACCTATTTGTCGGACATGCGACTCCCGGCTCCGAATCTCCAGGAAATCCAGGAGGAGATCGGCCGGCTGAAAAACAACAAAGCCCCTGGAGTTGACCAACTACCAGGAGAGCTGTTTAAACACGGTGGTGAAGCACTGGCAAGAGCGCTGCACTGGATGATTACCAAGGTTTGGGATGATGAGGTTCTGCCGCAGGAGTGGATGGAAGGTGTCGTGTGTCCCATCTACAAAAAGGGCGATAAGCTGGATTGTAGCAACTACCGCGCAATAACATTGCTGAACGTCGCCTACAAGGTGTTCTCCCAAATTTTATGCCGCCGACTAACACCAATTACAAGAGAGTTCGTGGGGCAGTACCAGGCGGGATTTATGGGTGAACGCTCTACCACAGACCAGGTGTTTGCCATACGTCAGGTATTGCAGAAATGCCGCGAATACAACGTGCCCACACATCATCTATTTATCGACTTCAAAGCCGTATATGATACAATCGATCGGGACCAGCTATGGCAGCTAATGCACGAAAACGGATTTCCGGATAAACTGATACGGTTGATCAAGGCGACGATGGATCGGGTGATGTGCATAGTTCGAGTTTCAGGGGCATTCTCGAGTCCCTTCGAAACGCGTAGAGGGTTACGGCAAGGTGATGGTCTTTCGTGTCTGCTATTCAACATCGCTTTGGAGGGGTAATACGAAGGGCAGGGATTGACACGAGTGGTACGATTTTCACGAAGTCCGTCCAGTTATTTGGTTTCGCCGACGACATTGATATCATGGCACGTAACTTTGAG
This sequence comes from Armigeres subalbatus, assembly GCF_024139115.2. Taxonomy (NCBI): domain Eukaryota; kingdom Metazoa; phylum Arthropoda; class Insecta; order Diptera; family Culicidae; genus Armigeres; species Armigeres subalbatus. Next base: position 220,044,575 of record NC_085141.1, on the reverse strand, counting down.
AGGATGGAGGAAGCCTACATCAGACTGAAAAGCGAAGCTAAACGGATTGGACTAGTCATCAACACGTCGAAGACGAAGTACATGATAGGAAGAGGCTCAAGAGAGGTCAATGTTAGCCACCCACCACGAGTTTCTATCGGTGGTGACGAAATCGAGGTGGTTGAAGAATTCGTGTACTTGGGCTCACTGGTGACCGCCGATAACGATACCAGCAGAGAAATTCGGAGGCGCATAGTGGCTGGAAATCGTACGTACTTTGGACTCCGCAAGACGCTTCGATCGAATAGAGTTCGCCGCCGTACCAAACTGACTATCTACAAAACGCTTATAAGACCGGTAGTTCTCTACGGACACGAGACCTTGACGATGCTCGTGGAGGACCAACGCGCACTGGGAGTTTTCGAAAGGAAAGTGTTGCGTACCATCTATGGTGGGGTGCAGATGGCGGACGGTACGTGGAGGAGGCGAATGAACCACGAGTTGCATCAGCTGTTGGGAGAACCATCCATCGTTCACACCGCGAAAATCGGAAGACTGCGGTGGGCCGGGCACGTAGCCAGAATGTCGGACAGTAATCCGGTGAAAATGGTTCTCGATAACGATCCGACGGGAACAATAAGGTGAGGTGCACAGCGGGCAAGGTGGATCGATCAGGTGGAGGACGATTTATGGACCCTCCGCAGACTGCGTGGTTGGCGAAGTGCAGCCATGGACCGAGCTGAATGAGAAGTCTTTTATGTGCAGCACAGGACACTCCGGCCTTAGTCTGATAATAAATAATAAATTATTAAAACCTAAATCTAAAAGCCAATTCTAAGAGCATCACTTTGTCAGTCAAAGTCAAAACCAGGGTACGTCTCATCAAATACTATCATCATTGATCGAATTGGTTCAATTCTCAAAGGGTGATGAAGATAAAATATTTTATCCTTTCAATAGCTATATCAATTATCTACAATATAGTCAGCAGGCCCTCCTTAACCGTGCGGTAAGACGCGCGGCTACAAAGCAAGAACATGCTGAGAGTGGCTGGGTTCGATTCTCGATGCCGGTCTATGCAATTTTCGGATTGGAAATTGTCTCGACTTCCCTGGGCATAAAAGTATTATCGTGTTAACGTCATGATATACGAATGCAAAAATGGTAACCTGGCTTAGAAACCTCGCAGTTAATAACTGGAAGTGCTTAATGAACACTAAGCTGCGAGGCGGCTCTGTCCCAGTGTGGGGATGTAATGCCAAGAAGAAGAAGAAGAAGTCAGCAGTCAGTAGCTGTTAAATTTGCCCAATTATTCTGTGTTCTGCCCAATTTTGTGTCAACAGGATGGACGAGTTGTTATAAGCCGCTCTGGATAAATTATAATTGCCAACATATATTTAGAAATTTAAAGAACAATCAATTTGGTATTATTTTTTACCCTACATTGAGTATGGTAACTATAAACGCAATAATGCACACAGTATCAGCTCAAAGATAAAATCAAAACGATTTAAGAATCTGTCAACTTAATACGGTACGAATTAGCATTCCTCAAAATAATTTTTCTGAATAAATCAACAAATTGACAAATCGTGTTCTGGACGAGGAATCTAAATGAATGTAATTTCTTGTGGATGTATGGAACATTCATTCTTCATTAAGGTACTTTAAATACCATGCGCCTCCATATTGATCAGTCACTTTCAACCATTACATTTTGGTAATGAGGAGCAAGTTTAACTTTTTCAGGCAAAACGCTACCTACAACTTTGGAAATTGGAGAACATTTTCTATGAAATTAATGTGTTGTTATGTTATGTTATTCGAAATAAATTTAGAGTTTGTGGTTTTCGGGTACGTCATTTTCATGAAAGATTTTAATTATTAGTACCTTTATTATCCGATTTAGCGTAATAATGTCTTCTAGGAATTCTATCAGTAAGTTAATTCGCTTTTTTGAGGTATTCAGCTTAAAGATCAATCCCTCTATTAGTGAGATGAAAAAATATGTTTTCCATTGTTCAACATACAAGGTTTGTGTCTTCACAAAAGTTGTAGCAAAACTTCCCCTGAAGAATTTCCGTTATTTCATTATTTTTGGAGATATGTCACGTTTTATGCTGACAATCCCTTAAAAAGGTTCCTTTTGTCAATAAATCTTTTTTATTATCATTTCTTCATTTTTGCATGTTCTATGAAGTTCTATATAATATTAATATACGCCATTTGATGACTGTTGCGACCTGAAAACTTAAAAAATATAAAAGTTATAACAGTTTTATGGATTTTTCAGGCATATTCGATATAATTGCAACTTGACAAGGGGGAAATTGCCCTGGGCTTTGGATTATAATTCCCCACAAATATTGATATATTCTAGGAGAATTGTAATCTGTGCTGATAGGAATCTACGAACTGGGGTTGGAATCTATTTGAATACACATGAAGAAAGTGGTGTAGATTATGGGAATTGAATTGTAAGTTCGTATACTCCTATTCGGTTTCCTCAATGACCGACAGGGTGCGTGCTACATGTCGCGGATAGAAGCTAAGGGAGGTGTGGTATAATTCGACTGAATTTATTGAATAAAGAGCCTTTTAATAGTCAGTCAATTGTGCTTAGCCTCCTATTGTGTTGTAACTGAATAATGTCAAAATAGATAATCGATACAGACACCTCCTTTCACAACAATCTATAATTCATTTGAATGTATTCAACATTGGCTCCGTAGCTTAATGTCCTATGCGACATAGTTTTGAAGATACTATTTAGCTGATCCAAGTCTAGCATCCTGTACTAGAGAGTTACTTTAGAAGAGACTTCTCATAATTTTATCGTAGTCAACGTTTATGTTAAAAATAAGTTATAATATGGAGTGCTCATTATTTCCTGCTAGATCAGTTACAAGACAACGTGGACCACATTGAGGAAAAATTATTCAATAAATCGATATTATCGTCGAAAGGCCCAGCTATGCTGTAACCAAATTAATCACTTATTATATAAATCTCTAACTGAAATTAGAAAAAACAAGCTACTTAATTAAATCCGACTGATATTAAATATAACACTACACTAATTTGAGAATCCCATTTAAAAGAACCTCATAAATAATAAAATGACATTTACTAATATCCATTCTTTTCATTATTTTTCTCACTATCTAACCCGATCTCAACTATAATAAATTATGATGGAGCTTCGAAATTGAGAAGACTCCGAGCCAACACCAAATGCAGCATGATCCTACTAATATCGTCAGGAATCGGAAGAATCTGAAATCTGGTAAACACTTATTAAAGCTAATAAGTGGTAAGTAGATAGAAAGAATACATACATGGTAAGTGCAAATAACTTATAAATTTATCATATTTTTATTCCATTGCGTAAATGTATATATCATATGTGTTTACTTTGTAAATGATAACCGTACTTTGTTTATATATATGCACATTTGTGAAAAACGTATATATGTTTCTGTGAGTGTGTGTGTATATTATATCAAAACAATAATCTAAAAATTGATTTAGGAAATAGGTGGAAAATTATGCTGAAGTGTTGTTTAGGAAGGTTACTGAGAAGTGCAAAATATAGTTGATGTAAAAATTGATGTAGCGGTGTTGGCAGTCATGGGTGAAGTGAATTAAGTGAATCGACCCATCACTAAACACACGACTGCAATATATGTTCAACAAAATCGTAAGCAGTGACTTATATACTTATTAATACTATGTTTGCACTACGGCCTGAATAACATGTTATTCAAATTATCGACAAAAGAAAGCTCATCAAGATAGCCGAATAACATGTTACAAGGCCCTAGTGTGAACATAGTATAAGTCGTGACGTGAATTTGGAAAGGTTGAACGGAATTATGATAGTAATGATAGTAGGTGAATATGATGCGTGATTTCATTGCTTATACTGAGTGAAATGATTCGTAGTGGCAGAAAAACTTATATACTTTTGTAAAGGTAAAGAAGAAGAAAAGAGTGATGTTGATATTAGTGATGGTAGTTTGACAATACTAAGTGCTTATAATGATGGGGGTGGGCTGTTGTACAAATCCTTGTTTTCATCAACACGGCCCATAACAGTGACCACATGAGCAACATCGCTTAGGAACGTCTGTGTGATGATGAAAAACAGGAGGCTCATACAAGCCAATATGGGCGGGGTACAGTGTAGATTAATAGCAAGGGACAGCTGCCATTGTAACCACCACAAAAAAAAAAAAAAACTTGACAAGGGGGAAATTGTGACAGACAATCTCATACGCATAACTGTTGAGTTGTAAGCGGATGTAAGGTATGTTTAATCAAAAACCATTTCCTATCGTTCAAAGCAGAAATCAATCTTTGGTATTTTCCCATTACTCTTGTGAAACTTCAAGTAGGCCTTAACATCATGCCAGGTTGTTTTGATCATAACTTCATGCAAATATGCTCTCACTGGAATGCAGAATATAATAAACCTTTAATTTTTGCACAAAAAATGTAACTCTAAGGAGTTGATGAAACAATGCACCATGCGTCTCCATATGCTTTATATGATGAACATGTTTAAAACTTATAGGCATAAAGGTTCCCCCAAACACACGCGACGCGACAGTCGCGACGCGATTCTATCGCTTGGCGACAGCGATTCTGTCGCCGTTGGTACGAGGCTTGCCGAGTTGGCTAAATACTACGAGTGCAGAAAAAATCGAGTTTTGCAACGAGTTGCACACGCTATTTTTGCAATGACGAAAAATGAACTTTAATTTGATGAATCTGTACCAAAATTGTACAGTCTAATTTACTCCACATGATCATTCTTACCAATAAACTATGTTGCTGTGGAGAACAATCAGATTCCATGTTACCATGCCACATTGCATAGTTCGATAAGCCGTGAAGCGATAGATGTACTTGCCTTTGAAAATTGTTGATGTCATGTCCTCCAGACTATTTAATTTATTACGGGGCGCATAAAGCTAATTCAGCAAAATGTAGTCATGTAACTACTGTTCCGATGTTGATTTTTCATTATAGCACCCAAATGAGTGCTATAATGGATATTATGCAACCCATTTGAGTTGCATAATGTTCATTAAAGCACCCGCTTTGTTGGTATGGAAAAGTAGGCCTTTTTATCACTCAAAGACGAACTGTAAACCAGATATTATGATCAGGAATTGCAAAAATTTGGGTGCTATAATGAAAATCAATATAGTAGTTACATGACTACATTTTGCTGAATTAGCTTGGGATAGTGTTCAGATAATGTATTCTCTGCGTCGCGTAATAAATGAAATAGTTTAAGAATTTTCCAAAGGCGAGTTCATCTATCGCTTCAAAGCTTGTAGAGCTATGCGATGTGGCACGATAACATAGGATCTGGTTTTTCTCTGCAGCAACATTATTTATTGGCAAGAATTATCATCTTGAGTAAATCAGACTTTGCAATTGTGGTACAGATTTATCATAATAAAGGTCATTTTTCGTCATTGCAAAAAATAGCGTGTGCAACTCGTTGCAAAACTCGATTTTTTCAGCACTCGTAGTATTTATCCAACTCGGCAAGCCTCGTTGGATAAACGTACAACTCGTGCAGAAAAAATCATCTTTTTGCAACTAGTTGCACAAACTACTATTTTCATCTCACATTTAGGTGGATCGACCATTGAGCTGAATACCTCCTAAGAAGTGCATTAACTTACTGATGAAATATTTGGAAGACACCATAAGGCTGAATCGTATATTGAAAGTATTATTAAATAAATGCACTCAAAAACGATTTTGGCTACTGCGCACTGTGGAACAGAGAAAAAGGCACATCTCTGGTTATTTTTTGGTTGAATAAAAAAAATATTGGAATTCGGTAAAAAGTGTTTGAATCTTAAAGTATATCTTTAAAGTATAAACAAAGTATAAACAAACAATCTAGATAGTCTATTCGAAAACAAAATGACAGCTATGTAGTATTTTATATTCCAAAGTAGCAAAAGACACAGGGGAACTGTTTCGTTCTCCCTCTCAATAAATGAAACAAAGAAATACAGCCCCAATTTCGTTGCTTTTTTTTTTGCTAAAATGCGTGCTCACTACTGAAAAAACACAAAAATAAGAAATAAATCAAATTCCTTTTTATTGCTTTGTTTTTCGTGTGATGAATATCGGAGCTATGAGATGAAGTCCAGGAGCAGTAGCCCTACGTAGGAATTTTCTGATAAATTTATTTTCATGAAATCTCGCTTAACTTTTCAAAAGGACCTAAGTAACATTTTTTTCATGAATTAATTTGAATAGCGCTATCAACAGAAAAACATGAAAGCTTTTGATTGCAGTACTCAAATTAATTCATGAAAAAAATGTTACTTAGGTCCTTTTGAAAAGTTATGCGAGAAATGGTGACACTTTTAAAAAAAATGGAATTTGACCAAAAAAAATATTACAAAAATGGTTCTCAAATAAAAAATACACATGATATCAAAATAACCTACGGAGACAGTGATTTAAAATGTACCGCAATATTTTCGAATTGAAGCCAGTCTAAAAAATAGTTTGAAGTTTTCGGTGCGCTCGGAGATGCCTAAGAAATCTTGCGGCCGAGCTCGAAACTCAGACAATTAGATATTTTTCCCACATCCAATCTTTTAGTATATTATTTTTCGATATTTTTTCTTAAATTTTTGAAAAATTCTACAGTAGTTAACTCAACATTACACCTTCAAAGTACCCATAAGAATTGATTGAAATTGTGATCCGAGGTGGTCACGGAGCTATTTTCTATTTTTTCTGTTTTCTTTGTTTCTGAACCAAGCTGTTGAATGGTTGAAACACATCACCGAAAGTATTTCAACTTGGTACTGGTATTCTTTGCATAGCCTGTAGTGCCGCGAATCGTTGCATCGAATTGTGCTTGGCACTCGGATACAATCAATCGCATTGTCGAGGTTTTATCTGCATGGTCTGCTTTATCCGATTAATAAAATTCATGAATATTCCCCCAAATATTGACCCAGTGGAAACGCATGGTAACGCATAAAGTAAATATTTCATGACAACCCACTCGAGTTACGCAGATCAAATGTGCAATTGTTCAGAAAATAAAGGGTTTAAATGAAGCATTGATTTTCCAAATTATGACTGATTTGAATTTCGCAAAGTCAAACCGCTTCAAGGTAATATCGTCGTAATAGGGCTTTTCTCGCAATAAAGAGACATGCAAACACGTTGCTGCACCCTTGGATTTTTATCAGCAGTTTTAACGGCATCAAATTTCGGCAAGTTGCTCACATTTGAAAGTAACATTATTTATATGATTTAGATATTTTTTTAATTGATGGATTGTATCAGCCAAATAGATTGATTCCCTCTGTCTTCACAATATACCCTTGGTAACTTATTCGACTATTGTTTCCTTATTACTGTCTGTCATGTAGAGATGAATAAGCTAAATTTCACGACAATATCGCCACTAGTGACGAATTTGAGCCCGATCGGCATAGACTCGCAAATCATCTGCTCTGCTCGGCTCCGCTTGTTTACTCGCTTACGGTACGGGGCGCAACCAGCGCGGTTAAACGGCGATGAGAGCGAACACACGCGCCGCGATGCGTTTTCGTTTTCGTTTGTTCACGTTGACCCAGAAAGAGCAAGCCCCGGGTTTGTTTATTTCGACGAATGTGCGTGTGTGGTTATTACTTTTTTTGGTGTGTTGTTTGTTACCCTCCGCCCATCCAAGCGATGGACTTACTCCACCGACCGACTGCCATACAACTGCCTCGTTAGTATTTGGCGCGACTAGACAGAATAGTACCAATTCTCGATTGGTTGGAGCGAGATTTCCCGATTCGGTTCACCACCGTCGTCGTCGTACGTGTCGTAGTGTTCGTTCTGTACTTTTACTTCCATGTACAAATTCTCCGCATAGCAAATGCTCGGGAGAGAATGATCTAAAACGCACCAGTAGAATAAGTTCGACGATATCGTCAATTGAGACTTGAATGAAGTCGAACAAGACGCTTTGTGGAGCAAATTCTTAAGCAAAAATCTCAATTTAATCACAAGATATTTTTTCCTTTATTTTCCATTATATAACATGCCATTTTGAAAATTTGAAAAAAGATAAGCGAACACATTTGTTGGAAAATGTAGTGAAATTATTTGGCAGAAGTGCATATTGTGCCATCGTCCCGCGCGTTGAATTCATGAAGAACGAAACGAAGGGCAAGGTTTTGGGCGAAGATGCGGGATGGGTAATGCTTGCCACCGCAAAAGTAGAGCACCATAAACTGTTCCGTTTTTATGCATAAATAAACGAAGCCGTGTAGTGCACCGTCCGGCTGAAATGTGTGAATAGACTACTAATAAATGTGTTGAGATTATCAACGAACTATGCAGACGGGCTGCTGCATAGTTGTTTGTTTCCGAAGTTACTGGAAACAATTCTAGGCAGCATACTTTTTGGACAGAAAGTTTTGTTGACCAAAGTTGGTCATAGGTATTTGAGTTGCTGCAACCGGAATGGTCTAAATTGAACTCCTAAGGATAAGGTCTAATTCTTATTCTTTTAATATTTTCGTTTCACGTATTAAACATCCAAAGTTATGAACCATATTTTATTACACTCTAGATTAAAAGTTGGAATACTCACGAGTTTCATTCTCACCAAAGATAAGAAAGGGAGCGAGAAAAACATTTTGAAAAGCAAAACAATTAACAAAAATCTTACTTACGCGTAAATATTCGCTAAATACGTTGTTTATTTTAGCTGCTTTTTTAATGCATCAGAGCTCCAGTTGGCTCTGTTTGCCCATGGGGTACGATCGGTGAATGGAAACAAGCAGTTCATCGTCACATGAATTTATCATCACATTCACGACCATCGACTTTTATTCGTCTCCTTATTGTCGGCGTGGTGATCCGGACGCCTGTGTAGCTGTCTGTCCATACCTTGCAAACAAAGTCCGCGAAGAGAAAAACTAGAGTAAGGTCAGTGGTTTTGGAGTTTCCACGATTAAAAATTCAACTGGTAGTGGGGTATGCTGTTCGCCGTGAAATTATGAGTTTGATCACCTCACTCGATGTTCCGCAACGTAAACTTTTTTTGCGTTGTTTATCTTCGTAGTTAGTCTAGTAAAGTTAAGGTTTTTTACTGGTGTTACAGCAGTTTCGTCTCCAACTAGCCTTGCGGGCGAAGGCGTAGGACGACAATGTCGCTTAGCCGAACTGGATATTTGGCCGAAAATGCGATTTGGTCGAAATGATCGTTTGGCAGAAAAGGCCATTTGGTCGAACTAGTCATGTAGCCGAAAGTGTCGTTTGGCCGAACAGATCATAGGACCGAAAATGTCACTCGTCTGAACGGGTCATAGATATGGCCGAAAATGTTGTTTGGCCGAATAATAGTGAAAGGGAAAAGTGTGAAGTGATTATTAATAATTGAGAAGTAACAAAATGTGAAAAGTGAGAAATAAGGAGAGAGAAGTGAAACATCCCACTCTCATCTCACATCTCACTCCTATTCACTTGTTGCTTTTCACATCTCATTCTTCATTCCTCAATCCTCATATTTGAGGTTATGGTTTTCAGTCTTCTTATGCTCGGGTTTTACGTTTTATCTAACGTTTTGGTTACATATATTTGTTGTACCTTTATCAAGGAGTTAACTAAGTCCGGTTTTATTGTTACATTGTCTTAGCATAGAACGTTTTGTCACAACTTTATGTATAATTGCCCCGTCTATTTTTCGGTAGGGGCTGCGGAATTTGAATTTATCCGGATACCAGGCACTATGGTGCAGTACTTTTTGGCGCCACTTCTATAGAGTAGAATGCTTAGACAATGTAATAATAAACTGAAAGCCATAACCTCAAATATAATCATCATACTTAGTCGACCTCTCCTAGAAAGTATCAATCCATATAGTAAAAATTTTTCTCGCCGGAGACGAGCCAGCCTCGGGCTGAAAGTCTCCTTAATAAAGACACACAAAAAAATCTATAGTAAAAAGTAAGAGTTTGAAACGAAAAATGAGAAGTAACCAGGGCTGATTATAATCATTCTCGTCGTATGAAGAAACCGAAAAAAAATGAGTCTTCGTCATAACATTGCACGACACCTATCCGTTTTCTTCGCACCGCATGCGTACCACGTCGATAGTCGCGCAACTAAAAGTTATGACGATTTTCGTCGTCACTTCTTCACACAATTGATCGCACGTCATTATAGACGGACTGGTTAAAAACATAATGGCGTCTCAAATAAACAAATAGTAGGAACTTTGGTAACATAAATGTATTGATAACATTTATAACGCTTTCATACGTTACTTCAAACTCACTTTTTAAAAGGATTAATAAAAATCTTCGCATGGCAGCTGTCGTTTGAAGAATAACGGTTTGATTTGAAGTATTCGTGCTTCGATGTCGTCATGACGATTTGACACATTCCCGAACAAAATTTGTTTTTTGTATTCGGAATATATAAAAATCTCATGCTGGCCAAAAATGCCCGTCACTTTTTGTCATTAATTATTGATTCCTAAAATCCATTTCTAAAATCCATCTCGTCAAATTTCCCGTCGGTATTTAGTTTCTTCTTTTATAGTATTGAAGGTTTTATATTGCTTTCATAGCATTTCTCTAGAATGAATCAGTGTATATACATCAATTGAAAAAAAAACAAAAATGTTCTTTGATTTGATGCACATGTCTCATTATAATAAGAATTTTCGCAGTAATTGAAAAGGGATTGATAGGTCAATTTCCACAGATATTTTCGGAAAAAAATCCACAGGACTTGTTAAGAAATTTTTGCGTTATTATCGGATCGTTTCTCGTTTTACTAGCATCATGCTCGATGCAATAACTGAATTTGTCCCACCTCACCGACCTGCTCGTAAGGCTCCGTGGGGCCTTCGACAGCTCAAGCGAATAAGATCAAAATCGCTTACACAGTACTACGAACTACGCTGCCTGTTAACTAAGCAGCAATTCAATCGTGCTAGCTATAATCATAGAATTTACAATCAATTCTTGTACAAAAGGTACACGCAGTGAATGCAAGACAATCTACGAAGCAACCCGAAGCTATTCTGGAGTTTTCTTAACACTAAGCGAAAAGAGGATGGATTGCTGACTGAGATGTTCCTGGGAGATCAGTACGTCAATACCGCTGCAGAAAAATGCAATCTATTTGCAGCCCATTTTATGGATGCCTTTAACGTATGTCAAGCATCAGCGAGGCAAATTGAACGTGCTTGTCTAGACACTCCATACATTGTGTCTACCCTTAGACAGCTGCAGATAACTCCTCGTCAAGTGAGCTCAGCCATTTGTTAACTCAAATATTCTTTTTCAGCCAGTCCTGATGGCAGTCCGTCATGCATTTTTAAAAGGTGTAGTGAGGCATTGATTTTACCGTTAACAATACTTTTCAACCATTCGCTAAGTCAGTGCAAGTTTCTCTCATCATGGAAATTTTCTGTGATGTCTCCAGTGTATAAGAAGAACGATAAGCAAAACGTTGAAAACTATCGAGGCGTCACATCCCTATGCTCCTGTTCCAAAACTTCCAAATCATCATGAACGACATACTATTTGCGGCGTGTAAAGCACATATATCTCCGTATCAGCATGGATTTTATCCTAAAAGGTCAAATGCAACAAATTTTACACAATTTATATCACTATGCTTGCAAAATATGGACTCCGGTGCACAAGTCGATACAGTGTATACCGATTTCAAATCTGCATTCGATCGAGTTGATCATGGAATACTGCTTGCCCGGCTTGAGAAACTTGGCATAGGCCAAAATATCATCTGCCGGCTCAAATCATATTTGACGAACCGACAGCTTGTGGTGAAGATAGGAACGGAAACATCCAACATTTTCACTAACCCATCTGGCGTGCCCCAATGCGGGTATACCCCGTTAGGCATAAGTACGTTAGGCATAAAGACATTAAGCATAAGTACGTTAGGCATAATGGACGTTAGATATAACGGACGTTAGGCATAATGGACGATAGGCATAAAATGACTCTAAGAACAGCCCATGACATAAAGAAGGCAGAATTATGCTAAACGTCCATTATGCCTAACGTCAGTTATGCCTAACGTCCATTATGCCTTACGTACTTATGCCTAACGTCCTTATGCCTAACGTACTTCTGCCTAACGTCGCCCACACCCCCATCCCCCTCCCCAATGCAGCAACCTTGGCCCGTTTTTATTTCTGCTCTTCATCAACGCTACGTCATATCCTTCCACCGTAGACAACAGCCCATTAGCTACGATTATTCAATCACAAATCAGGCTCTCTCTCGTGTTTCGCAAGTTCCTGATCCAATGCCGTTGAATGGTGTCCGTATCAAGCTACTTGGATGGCTAGGATCGAAGCAATTAAACACAAATTCGTCGGATTTGCTATACGTGGTCTTGCCTGGCGTGATCCTTTAAATTTACCACGAATTGAAGATCGCTGTAGACTTCTTGGAATCGATACCCTTGAGCAAAGAAGGAAATGCTCACAAGCTGAACTCGTTGCAAAAATACTGTTAGGAGAGATCGATTCGCCGCCCATTTTGTCTCAGCTGGGCCTATATGCTCTGGAGCGGGTCCTTCGACAACGATAGTTTCTAAGATTTAATGCCAGGAACACCGAGTATGGATTACATGACCCAATTAGGTTTATGTCAAGGAGCTTCAACGAATTTTACGAGCTTTTTGACTTCAACACTGCAACCTTCAAACATAGACTTCAAGTCAGCCGACATGGACCAGACGACTTCTTCAATGACGGGACGAGACGAGAACTGCGATGAATATTTTATTATGAAAAGTGAATGTTTGTATTCCGTACGCCAAATGTTTTGTATTGTTTTTAGTTTTTGTTTTTTTTTTGACTTTATTTAAGAGACTTGCAGCCCGAGGCTGGCTCGTCTCTAGCTTTTAGTTTTTGTCTTGCAATGATGTCCGCCTTGAATTAGCAAAAAAAAATGATCAAAAAATGTCTTCAAGAATTCCCAAAGCGATTTATTAAGAAATTTCCACATGCATTTCCAAAGGAATTTGTGCAGGGACTTCTGGAGCAGTTTACTCATGAATTCACGTGGCAATTTCCTCGTAAATTCCTGAAGCTATGACAGCAGGAATGCCTGTAAAAAATCCGCAGAAATTCCGCTTTGAATTAACTGGAGAATTCCCGGAAGTTCTTGTGTTTTTACCATCGTAATTATGTGAAAAAATCCAAAGCAATTTCAACAGGAATTCATGGATGGGTTCTCGCATGTATTGTCGTAAAAAATCCTGCGGATTATTCTAGATAAATTCCTCCAGATTGAATTTTTTGAATTCCTCCTCCTCCAAATTGAATATATGAAAAAGTATTCGAATGAATTTTTGTATAAATTCTCGGAGGATCTACCAGCAATTTCCAAACAAATTTCCACAGAAATCCCTGAGAAGTTTTTTGCAAGTACCCTTGGAGATTTCCAATGAAATTCAAGTAATACTGACACAGGAGTTCCTGTTAAAATTTTCAGTAGATTTTCTGTAAATAACCCTAAGAGAAATTTCTGCAAAAAATCTTGTTGGAATTTCCGCATGACAACTTTCTTCAGGAGAGTTTTATGTTTTTTTTTACATGATCTTTTTACCTGATCTCTGCGCAAGTTTGTGTTATGAACAAAAATTACAATAAAATTGCAACCATTCTGACCCATAAAAACGGTGAATATAGAAATTATTTAACTGCTTAATTTTGGTTTACTTAGCCTTGGTACTTCTGCGTTTTTATTATTATTTTTTCAATTTGATACAAACATGTATGAAAGTAGCTTACTATCATATTAAAAAATGAATAATATTGTATAATACGCACTTCAATGGAAAACGTTCAGAAAATTGTGATAATTGTGATACATTATAAAAAAAATGATATTTCGCGCGTATTGGTCCAGAATTTAGCTCTGAGTCGCGCGGATTAGGCGCGGATTTTGGTCAGCGCGGAAAATGTTTCACAACCTTGAATATGAGAAGCGAAAGAGAGACATTTCTCTTATCACTTCTCAGACCTCATTTTGCCCTTACCGCTGAGTTTCACTTCTCACTCATCTTTTCTCGCTTCTCATTTCTCATTTCTCACTTTGCACTTCTCATTGTTTGCAGTGAAAGTCATCCGGCCGAATAGGTCATTTGGCTGAATAAGTATTGTGGCCAGTTAGCCGAGTTATGACCGAATAGGACATTTGGCCGTATAGGACATTTAGCCGAATAGCACATGTGGCCGAATAGGACATTTGCCGAATACGACATTTGGCCCCATAGATTATTTGGTTGAACAGATCATTTAAGTGAATAGGTCATTTAACCCAACTTGTCATTTAGCCTAACAGGACGAACAGGCTATTTGTCCGAATAAATCATTTGGCCAAATTGGTCATTGGGCCGAACAGATCATTTGGCCGAATAGATCACTTGAAAAGTATCAGGTATCAGAACGTCGGCTCAGGAGGCACGTTCCCCTCAATTTGGGAGATTTGTGTCATCGGCTTCACTGGCCTTTCTCATCATTTCCTGACGGAAAAGAACTCACACGCATATCACAGGTGCTAGGGACTAAAGATAGGTGTCACAAAAACACAGAGGACGTTACAAAGGACGAACGTCAAAGACGAAACACAGAGTGCACTGTGAAAAACGCATAATGCGAATCCATATAGATGACAATCACAAAGTACATTGTAAAAATCGCATAATGCGAATCCATATAGGTGACAATTTGATGAAAACTAAGTAAAACACATATTCATAACCCCACTCTTATTTAACCTCACGTTGAGATTGAACAAGAGTAGCCGAAACCAAACGTCAAGGACGAGACACAGAGTACACTGTGAAAAACGCATATTGCGAATACATAAAGGTAACATACACAAAGCACATTGTAAAAAACTCATAAAGCGAATCCATATAGGTGACAATTTGTTGAAAACTAATTAAAACACATATTCATAACCCCACTCTTATTTAACATTACGATGAGATTATCTCGGAGAAGTAAAAAGTCAACTACGCCATAGCTCTGGTTAGCGCAGCGAGGGCTAAAATACTGTGAAGGGGGCCCTGGTGATTCACAGGCTCCGTTTGCGGTTAGGTTCTTATTAGACCCCCCTAACCATTCATTCGTAGGCACGGTAAGCATAAAGCCGCATCACAGTGAGAATTAGGGGTCACCTGTATGGTGGACTTTTACCACTGGAACAGGCAATCCGTAATGTTATTCTTAGCCAGATAACCAGCTGCCGACACCACACGGCTATCTAGGCTGTTCGTGGAGAGAAGTTGACATTGACTTTACATCAGCTCTCAATGTGGCCGAACAGCCGCGGAATAAATCATTTGGCTAAATTGGTCATTGGGCCGAACAGATCATTTGGCCGAATAGGTCACTTGAAAAGTAAGAAATGATTTGTTGAAAATGGGACGTCACACTTCTCACTATGTATATCCCACTTCTCTATGTAAAAAGTGAGCAGTGTGGAGTGAGAAGTGAGATGTCTCACTACTCATTTTTCAGTTCTCACGTTTCACAGTGATGAAGTACGAAATGAGGAGTGAGACGTCTCACTTTTCACTCTTCATTTCTCTGTACAAAGTACATCTCACTGTACAAAGTGAAAAGTACACAGTGAATAGTGAGACGCCTTACTACCCACTTCGCACATGACAGGTCTCACTTCTCATTTCTCATTTCTCACTGTGAAAAATGAGAAATAAGAAGATAGAAATGATTAGTGAGAAAGGAGGGGACTCTCTTCTCACTTTGCTCTTCTCTTTGAAATGAGGGGTGAGAAGTGAGACGTCTCACTTCACACTCCTAGGGTCATACATCTCTCTGCGAAAAGTGAGTAGTGAGACACCCAACTTCTCACTTTTTACAGTGAGATGTGAGAAATGAGAAGTCAAAAGTGAGTAGTAAGAAGTCTCACTACTCATGACATTTTCACAGCGAGAAGTGAGATGTGGCGTTCGGCCAATTGGCATTCGGCCGAACGAGATTCGGCGAAACGGTCCTTCCCCGCGTACTCTTGCCCCACTCTACTCTATATATAAACCAATCTATGTCTGTATGTGGGCCCTCTTTAGCCGTGCGGTAAGACGCGCGGCTACAAAGCGAGACCATGCTGAGGGTGGCTGGGTTCGATTCCCGGTGCCGGTCTATGCAATTTTCGCATTGGAAATTGTATCGACTTACCTGGGCATAAAAGTATCATCGTGTTAGCCTCATGATATACGAATGCAAAAATGGTAACCTGGCTAAGAAACCTCGCAGTTAATAACTGTGGAAGTGCTTAATGAACACTAAGCTGCGAGGCGGCTCTGTCCCAGTGTGGGGATGTAATGCCAATAAGAAGAAGAAGAAGAAGATGTCTGTATGTATGTGTTCGCTAAGTACTTCTGAACCACTTGACCGATTTCAACCAAATTTGGTACACATATTCTCTACTCTCAGCGAAAGATAACAAAGGGGGTGGCTGGGTCATAGAAAAGGGGAAGGGATGGGGAGGATTTTTGTTTAGAAAATAAACAATTTAGTGTAACTTTCAACTCCCAAGACCGATTTCAACCAAATTATGTACACATATTCACTATGAGGAGATGAGGAGGGTCTGGAGGGAGGGGCATTGTTCAGAGAACGGACAATTCAGTGTAACTTCTGAACCCCTGAATCGATTGCAACCAAATCCTGAGAAGACGATCATATAGGGCAGGTGTGGAAGAAAAGAAGGCAGGTGTGGTCAGAACCTCTTGAATTTGGAACCTCTCAGTTGACTACAACCAAATTTGGGACACATGTGCTCTGTTCTAAGTAGACGATTATAGGGAGTAGGAGTGTTATTGGTTGAAGGGGGAAAGGGTTTTT
Source organism: Armigeres subalbatus (assembly GCF_024139115.2). Classification (NCBI taxonomy): domain Eukaryota; kingdom Metazoa; phylum Arthropoda; class Insecta; order Diptera; family Culicidae; genus Armigeres; species Armigeres subalbatus. The sequence goes on along the minus strand of NC_085141.1, from coordinate 220,027,678 downwards.
CTGGAAACGAGTAGTAGTTTACTAAGCACGCACAGAGTGATTTAAAGAAAAGAAGAAGGCTAAAGGCACAAGAAAGATGGATGAAGAAAAAGAGAGTAGAGTAAATAAAGGTAAAAGGAATAAGTGGCAATGAAAAAGAAAAATAAATGAAAAGAAAAAAAGGGAAAGGAAGAAAAAAGATAAATCGAGAGAAAATGAGAATAAAGGAGGAAGCCACCCAGTTGCCAGTTGTATCTATGTATCGATTTATCTTCCGTCAATCTTTCTACTAATGTACGTTTTGTGCTGCAATATAACATTTGACTCGCATAATTTACTTTTAGACCATAGCAAAGCCGGTCAACAAGAAAATAAGAACAAATAAGATTTGATTGTTAACCCTTTTATACGCGCAAGAAAGACATCATCACCGTGAGGTTTTATTCATAATTTATCTCTAATTTATTTTTATGGATTGGATTGAAAAAAAACTTTTCTATAGTTCTCAAGTTGGCTAATTTAGAGATTTTACCTGCTTGAATTAGGATGTTCCTAAAAAAACAGTATGTTTATCTACTTTTTTGTTTTCGATTTTCGGGTGACTTTTGAGACTTTGTTTTCGTCTTCGGGTGACTTTCAGAGTTCAAAACAAATGCAACTTTGCATGTATAAATGTGGTCAATATCTTTTGCCGATCAAAAGTTATAATCGTTTGCTTTTAAATCACTTTTTTTTCATAAGTTCATATCTTCGATTAGGGCAAACCCAAAAAAATGTTTGAAAGAGCAACTTATATTCTTTATTATGTCAAAAAAATGGAGATGTGTTATTTTTGTATCTCAAGTTTTACCAATTTAACAAATGTCATATATTTTAAAACAAATTGAAATAACTCGACAATGGAAAAAGACACAGACGATGTTCTTATAGCAAAATACGAGTCTTGGAAAATCATTTTTAAAACATTTGTAAACAATGAAAAAAAAACAAGCGGATCAAAAATATTGTTTTTAAGGGACACCCTAATCCTAGTAAGTAAAATTGCTTTAAATCAGTGAACTTAAGAGCTACAGAAACAGTTTATTTAACCCGTATCGGCCAGAGTGAAGAAAAAAACTCAAATCACGGCCATTTCGTCATTTTTTGTCGTATTGGCCTGGTTCTATCATTGTTCTGCTCGTACGGATCCCAGAATACATGTTGAGACTTGTGATGTGGTCCTCCTATCCGGTGGGTCACTGGGTGAGATGTAGTAAATTTGACCACAACTTCCCCCCTCTCCTCAAAAGTGCTTACGTAATATGTGTACGGCCCATGGCAAAATGGGTATCAAACTTCAGCATTTTGGAAGACGAATGGAATTATGACATCCAGATATGATATTGGCCACCCTGGGCCCAATTCCAAGGCTCTTGGGGAAGCCTCCGGGGGCACAAAAATCGGTCAATTTCAAAATATCACAAACTTTGACAATATTGGTATCAAACATCAGCATTTTGCAAGACGAGTGAGATTTTGACATCCAAATATGATATCGGCCACCTTGGGGCCAGTTCCGAGGCCCTTGGGGACGCCTCCCGGGGCACAAAAATCGGCCAATTTCAAAATATCATAAACTATGGCAAAATGGGATCAAACTCCAGCATTTTGGAAGACAAGTGGAATTATGACATCCAGATATGATATTGGGCACCCTGGAGCCAGTTCCGAGACCCTTGGGGATGCCACCGAAAGCACCAAAATCAGCCATTTGCAAAATATCACGAACTATGGAAATATGGGTATCAAACTTCAGCATTTTGCAAGACGAGTGAATGTATGACATCCAGATATGATATTGGCCACCTTGGGGTCAGTTACGAGGCACTTGGGGAAGCCTCTGGAAGCACCAAAAACAGCCATTTAAAAAAAAACAGAAACTAGGGAATTATGGGAATCACACATCAGCATTTCGCAAGACAAGAAGAATCATGACATCTAGTAAGGATTACGGAGATATTCTCCACTCTTAGCACATATCTGAAGTCTTTCCATGCAATAAAATAATTTTGATTTGCAGATGCTGGAAAAGGCCGATTTTGGTTCCCCCATAGGTTTCTCTAAGGGCCTCGGAACAACAGGGTTGGCCAATTTCCCCAGAATCATATCTGGATGTCACAATTACACTCGTCTTTCAATATTCTGAAGTGTGATACCTATATTCCATAGTTTATGATATTTTGAAATTGGCCATTTTTTGTGCCCGGGAATGCTTCCCCAAAGGCCTCGGAACTGGCTCCAGTGTGGCCAATATCATATCTGGATGTCATAATTCCACTAGTCTTCCAAAATGCTGAAGTTTGATACCCATATTGGTAGTATGGAGCAAAAATATTGAACTGTCCATTTTGGGCCGGTTCCCGAAGGATCAGTTCGAAGAAACCCCGTTGTTGGCCATTTCTGGAACAGGTGTCACCATGGACTTATAGAGCCAAAAAAGGAAGTTATGGTCAAATTTAGTACATCTGACCCAGTGATCTACCGGAATAACTCCGGATAGGAGGACCACATCACAAGTCCCAACATGTATTCTGAATTCTGGGATCCGTACGAGCAGAACAGTGATAAAACCAGGCCAATACGACAAAAAATGACGAAATGGCAGTGATTTGATTTTTTTCCTTCACTCAGGCCGATACGGGTAACAAGTTGTTTGGCACAAGCTGCGCTACAATTTTGTACATTATTTGATGTCAATATACCGCAGAATAAAATAAAATTCACATTTTTATAAAATGGGCCACCCCATTTTTAATAACTTTATAACAAGGGCCCAAGTATCCAGAACAACTTTGTAGATTAAATTAGTTAATTTTAATTTCATAGTTTTTATGATTTTGCATTTATTTAATCTAATTTTGATTCGTTTATGCAAATTGTGTGTTATTTTTTGTAGGTGTATTTTAATTGCGATTTTCACATTAAAAATTGCTCAAAACTTCTCGGTTTTTGAACATTGTTTTATGCATTTTCTATTACCCTAAAATAGTAGTTTGTGCAACTAGTTGTGAAAAGATGATTTTTTAGCACGAGTTGTACGTTTATCCAACGAGGCTTGCCGATATACCGAAAAATGGGCTTAAATATGTTAAATCTGTACCAAAAAGGTACAATTTTATTTATTTAACATAACCAATCTTATACCAAAAAATCATGTTGCTGCAGAAAACAAACAGATTCCATGTTATCGTGTCCCATTGTTTGTTCGACAGACCATAAATCGATAGAGAATTGGATGTCATCCCATCAAATTATTTGATTTATTACGTGACACTATACACTATTCGAACTCTCACCCAAGCCAATTTAACTAAATGTGGGCATGTAACTATTGTTCTAATGCTGGTTTTCCATTATAGCACCCAAATGCGTGCTATAATGGATTTTATGCAACCCATTTGAGTTGCATAATGTTCATTAAAGCACCCATGTCATTGGTATGGAAAAGTAGGCCGTTTTATCACTCAAACGCCAACTGTAAACCAGGTATTATGATCGGGAATTGCAAAAAATATATATTTAGTTACTAGCAAACCCGACGAACTTCGTTTCGCCTAAAATTGATTAATTTTCAGATTTTTTTTACATTCGCAAATTATTTAGAAGACGATTAATAAATCTCCAGATGAGGGGTCTCAATGTCACCATATGAACGTTTCTTGTCTTCAAAAACCTCCATATACCAGATTTTCCTTTTCAGAATGGGAGTTCTCTCGAACCACCACAGAAACATTTCTTGCCTTCCAAAACCTCAACATACCAGATTTTGTTCCATTTGCTTGATTAATTTTAAGTTATGAAGAATGTTGTGTTTGATTTGTACGGGAGCCCCCTTTTCCGAAGGAGGGAGAGGTCTCGAATCATCTTAAGAACCTTCCCGGCCCTAAAAATCTTTGCATACAATTTTTCACGTCAATCGGTTCAGTAATTTTCGAGTCTATTAGGGTCAGACAGACAGTAATTAATTTTTATGTATATAGCTTGCCTAAACCTTAATTTTTTATTGTCAATGGCTAAGTTTCTTTTTCAGTGAGCATCGGGCAAAGCAGTACCAAATCATTAAAAGTTTTCTTATCTTAAGAATTCCGATTTTTTTCCTCAAATAGAACAAATGAACATTGGATAAGTATTTTGGTGATAAGAAACAATTGCTTCTCATTTTCAAATGGTTAATATAGCGTTGCACATTGTCTACGCAAACAATAACATGCTTTTTTATTGTTCCCTCGTTGTCACCTCATATTTCTAAAATACATTCAATGCTCTTGCACTTTATCCCTTCTAACATAACTTCTCATCATTGTACATAACTTTTCCCACTTTCAATATCCCCGGCAGCGTGTCATCCATCGCGACATAAACCCACTGAATGCAATCGCATCATCGGCAACTTGCATTACCAGAAGAAAAAGGCAGAAAAAAAACATCCAATATATAGAACATTTTTCTCTTTCGCATCGAATTTCGCTTCCTGAATTTCCTCACTCTCTGTGGCGATCGATTCCGAACAGTGAAGCGCGCCCCTAAGGCCGACATTTCTCACGCACCAACACAGAGGCAGCCCACTTGCCCGCGGTCGGGGCAGTCTCCCATGCATCATGCGGCATCAACATGTGCTTGTTGCGAGAGCTTACATATTTGCGTTGTTCGTTGGGCCCCGGTGGGTGGTCAGCGGAGGAATTTCCCCGCCGCGTGGAAAAACTCTCCCGAAAGCTCGGGCGGCGCTCTTTCTCTCTTCATCGCCACCGCGCGCGCTGAGCGTCGTTGTCGGTGATCCGACGACCGACGACGGACGGGCAGCATAGCAGCATAGAGCGTCGTCGTCTGGCTGCCGCACAACGCTTTCAGACACGATCGGTGGATGTTGTTGTTATTGGACCCTCGTTCGGGCCCCGGTTGACTCAGCTTCGTTCAGTTGGTAACCTACTTTGCTTCGATTAGTACACGTTTTTTCCCGACTCGTTCCGACGAAAGTTCTGCAATTCCGTGTGCACTTTTCCTCAGTTTCCTGTGTCCGTGTTCCGCGTGGGCCTTCGCGCGGTTGTGGCAATCCTTCCGGGGTCCTGATTCTGACTTTCCGGTGGAAGGATAATTCTTGCAAATTGTTCGCAGTACTTTGTCTTCATCATTTTGTGTTATAGTTTTAACTGCTTCCTATATATTGCACATAGTGTTTTAAGATTTTTCTTATAAGTGACGAATTTGAAAACTGGTAGTTAAATACGGTTACGGTGTGGAGTTTAGCAGAAGAAGAGGGTTGCCGAGTGAATTGTTCATTAGCTATTTGAATTCTGAATCCGGAAATAGCACTACTGCAGCAGAGATCTCGTTGTAGCACAGGGGATTCGATCGACAATGACCTTAAACCATTAGTCTTGTATTTAGTGTTATTGTGCTTGGAGAGTGTGGGACGTGAATGAAAATATTGTCACCTTTTAAAGAGTGCAGTTTACAAAAACAACATTATTTACAGTGAATGTACAAGTGCATCAAAGGACAATATCTACCGAGAAGAGAAAAACAAGATGTGACGAACGACGTTAAATATATTTTGAAGTGTCTCGCTCTGAAGGTAGATCGTTAAAGTGCCAGCAGTTAACTGCGGGAAGAAATATCAAAACACGGATTAACATGTAGCAAGTGGGAAAAATCATCATGATGCCGGAAACTTGTCGCAGGCCAGTGGTTTTCTGGCCACTGTTGGGAGCAGATCAACACCGTACTCCTAAAGATGAACATCTCAACGTCTAGCAGATCTCACCAAGAAGACTGAATCTTGAATGTGATAAACCAGTGCATCAAATATACGTAGAATGAAATAGTTACAATCCACGAATGCATCTATCAACAATCACTGCCAGATATTCAATGTGATCCTAGTAAAATATAATGAAAGTGTCTTGTTAATCTGAAGAACCGTCCACCGTTCTACTTTTGTAATTATCACTGCCGAAGCAGCACTTCGACTCACGTAGCAGATCCGCAGGATTCGCAAACTCTTTAGTTCTGCATTTTACACACAAAGGATACCACAGAAAGTGATTCATCAACAACTTAGATTCCTTCGACAGATGAAGAGTCAGTGTTGGAAAGGAAAGTGCACAAATGTATTTTTATCAGTCGTTGAACCTTGAAAGGAGCAACCAGATACAGCGTAGCTCGAGTGCATGATTGTATAATAAATAGTAATAATCAAGAAAAAAAAACTGTCAGTGTCCGTACATAGTAATATTTATTAGCGAATGACCTTTTCATCGTGCGGTATCAATAGTGCGAGCCCTGGGAAACAAACAAGCAGTGGTAGAACTCAGTTCGTTCGCGCGATAAGTGATTCTTCTCAAGTTTATCAAAATATTTACAAAGTGACTGCGCGAACGCAAGGAAAAAGTGCTTCCTGATACAGAAGAGAAAACGCACCCGAGAAGAGCCAATTAACCTTCCTCCGCGCACAGTGCAGTGTGAATGAATCGGCTGAAGGTGGCGACCACAACGAGCGTGGAGTACTATTCCTCGGCCAAAGATCGCACCTGTCACGAGAATTGTCGATCCAGGGTTCTTCACCGCGTGTCACCATCGCCTTTGTGTCCCGGTCCCGGTCCCGGTCGATATGCTTGCGAATGTGACGTTATCGCAACTGCAGTTGTTTGAACCTGATAAAACTACGGCGGAGAACAATGTCTTAGCGCGAGTGTGTGACCTGTTTGAAACGGTGTGTTAAGATAGCGGAGGTAGACCTCTCAACCCTCAGCGACGGTGCCGAACAGCGCTCCGGAACAGTTCGAACGGGTGCGCGGGTTGTTCATCTGTACGCTCGCTTAGTGATTTGATTATAATTTTTCCACTTCAACGCGCGCGGTCAGAAATCCAGAAAACCCAAACGAAAATGACGTCTCTAGGTAATCAAAATTCAAATTTGCATTCTATTTTTTTGTTTCTGAACTACTAAGTTATTCTTCTGTTTTTGTTTTGGTTTCTATTCCTGTGTATATATTAGAATAATTTTCTGTATTTCCAATTGGCTTAGAATATTTTGGCAACCAGCTTTCCTATTTATGCGTTCTCATGTTTGTTTTGTTAATATTTCTTAATTTCTATTTTATTCTGGTTCATGGGTCTGGTTTTCTCACATGAAAAAAAAACACACGCGTCAATTTTGTGTAGCTACATGAAATCAAATTCACTAACAACTGAACCGGGCAGGTTGAAGTCAGAACAACATGAGTTCGATCAATATTAGTCTGGATTACGTTTCCCGTATGGTTAGATCATTATTGAGTACACAGTGGGGCTAACATGTAAGTTCTAATTTATGTTTAAATGTGCTTAGTTTATTAATAATTTTAACAGAAGGTGGTTAGAATTAAGAACATGCAAAATCAAAAGGTTTCAAAATATGGAAGTGTCTCACCAAAATAAACAAAATAAATCTATGTAGTTGCTTACCATATTTTACTTAATTTCAGATGACAAAAATATTTTTGTCCTTCATATATTGAACTACTGACCCGGCGTACTTTGTCTCGCCAAAAATTGATCAATTTTCTTATATAATTTATATAAAAAACAAATCGGTTCTTTAGAATGATTTCAATTTTTTTACAGTTTTATCATAACATTAGTTATATGAACAATCGAAAATTAGTACAAATCGAATGATAATGCCATTTTCGTATTATATATACAGATGATGAAGGTTTGAAATTCCCATACAAAATGTACAAAAAAAACATTTCATTGAAGAGATTAGATTTTCATTTTAATTTTTTTCCGGTTTCTTCGTAAAAACATAACCAAAAATTGGGCTGTCTATTCTTGAGTCATCACTCGCGTTCATACAAATGCAAACTTTATTATATATAGAAGATATAAAAGATTATGTTATTCGCTATACCCTCCACCTCCACCTTCAAAGGGATAACTGTTTTGGATTTTAAGCCTTATTTTTCAATATTTTCAATTTTCAAAAAATAAGTTTTTGTTCTCCCATTGAATTATTACTCCGCTTTGTCATGATGCCAACCATTGCTTATTTTTTCCCAGCGTTTGTGATTTGCTATAAAGCGTTTTTATAAGGTAGTTATTTGTGGTATGTACTACATTAAGGCGAAATCAAACGATTTTATCGAGTAAGGCCCCGTAGCCGAGAGGGATGAATTTGGGCTTCAGTGGCTTCAGAATATTTTTAATCAACTTCTTTGAACATTTTTTTCACAAAATAAATTTGTGATGCTTCCGTTTTTGTTATTTACGCCTGGCTTTTGCGAAGCATTGAAATTTTCAACATCAAATGAAGGATTTTCAACATTGCACTTGAAAAAAAAATCGCCAATCCGAAAATTGTCTAGACCGGCACAGGGAATCGAACCCAGGCACCCTCAGCATGGTCTTGCTTTGTAGCCGCCCGTCTTACCGCACGGCTATGGAGGGCCCCTTTTCATGAACATGTGAAGCTTAAATGATCCTATAACTTTGTCTAACAGGTCATTGCTCTAAATCTGAACTCGGCGTGAGAGCCAGAGTTGTGTCAAATAACATTTCGCGCCATTTTTTTGTAATTTTGATCTCATGCTCTACACTTTGTATTTTAACAATGATTTGTTAGACAAAGTTTTAGTATTCTTTAATGTTACATGATTATCAAAAATCCCGAATTGTGAGTAACTTTCAAACAATGTTATTAACAAATTAGCAATACTACCGCTAACTGCATGTCGCCTCCGTATATGGCATTAATAAACAAATGGAACTGACTTACGGTTAGCGGTAGAAAAGCTATCCCATGATTTTTTACATTTCTCAACACTGCTCCGAAACTTTTTTTTATTTTTTTGCCATTTGGCGTTACGTTTCGCATAGTAGTTATAAATTAATTCTTACAACTTCAATTAGTTTGGGTACAAACAACAAAAAAACAATTTTTTTGCTTACTAAAACTGGAGTTACGCAAATTTTCAGGGCAGTTACAACAATTGTGGATTTTGCAAATTTTCGAGTTTTTTGGGATTTTTGCGAATTTTCTCTACCAGTCGCGAATATCGCGTTTCCTGTAAATGTTGTCATGAAAATCGCAAATTTATATTTACAATCTTGCGAAAATCGCGTTTTTCGAATTTGCTAAAATTGATTGAAATTGAATTTTGGTAGTCTGTTACTGTTTACTTACTGTGTTCTAACAGTCTTTCCAACGCTTTAAGTGTTGTTACGGAATTCGCGGAATATCATTAAGTTTTGGAGAACGACACTTTACTCATTGGCGTAAATAAGGGGCTAGCGGGGGCTTAGCCCTTCCTAGAAAAAAATTAGCTCCCCTATGATTTGAATAGTCGGTAGGCCAGTGAAGCCAAAGTTTTATCTCCCATATTCACTATTTTATAATGGAAATCCCATTAGAATCCGAGAAAGATTTTCATCAGAATCAGAGAAGAACTCCCATCGGAATCATTAAGGGATACCATTAGGAATCCTTGGGGGATTCCCCCCATAATCCATGCAGGATTTGCTTGTTGGTTTACTGTGTTTACTCGTTCGGAGATTGGTTTCGGAATTCCTCGACGATTTGTTTCAGAACCCTTTGACGATTTGCTTCGGAATCCCTCGAAAATTTGATTCGGAGTCCTTCATATTACGTTCCTCGAATACTGCCTACTGTTTGAATTTGTGATAATTTTCTTGCAACTGCGTTATTTTACTCTTTTGCAAATTGATGCACCACAGCGAGCGCGTTACATTGTTTATTAAACGAGAGGATCGCACTCCATGCCCCCCAGCAACGGACTGGGCGGGACGGTTTAATAAACAATGTGCACTCGCTTGGCTGTGGGTATACAATAGTAAAGCACATGTGGAGATTGGACAAATCAAGCATCCGAAAGATATTCAATTTGCAAAAAAGAGAGCTAACCGCGGTGGAGGTTGGTACTCGGATTCTGATGGCTTTTCCGCAAACGTGACCTTTAAGTGGTCTTGTTGTGTAGGGGTTATCACGCCTATCTAGAGAGTAGGAGGTTGAGGGTTCTGAGTCCTCCAAGACACGTGGATTCTTTTCGCAAATTTCAAATCAATTTGTCCATTTCGAACATATGCTGTGCATATGCACAGCCAAGATATTTAACAAAAAAATGGTTTTCGTACGGCCGAGTTGCCGAATAATATGCAATTAATTGTAATCAAGTGTCGGTCTTTCACCGTCATTAGTCGTCTGAGTACACGCGACCGCTTACGTTAAGGCAATCAAACTCATCAAATGCTTTAGCCAAGCAAGCCTTTGGCACAGCAGAGTGCGATTGAATTCGCATTCTATACCGTCCCGCCCAGTCCGTTGCTGGGGGCATGGAGTGCGATCCTCTCGTTTAATAAACAATGTGCACTCGCTTGGCTGTGGGTATACAATAGTAAAGCACATGTGAAGATTGGACAATTAAAGCATCCGAAAGATATTCAATTTGCAAAAAAAGAGCTAACCGCGGTGGAGGTTGGTACTCGGATTCTGATGGCTTTTTCCGCAAACGTGACCTTTAAGTGGTCTTGTTGTGTAGGGGTTATCACGCCTATCTAGAGAGTAGGAGGTTGAGGGTTCGAGTCCTCCAAGACACGTGGATTCTTTTTCGCAAATTTCATATCAATTTGTCCATTTCGAAACATATGCTGTGCATATGCACAGCCAAGATATTTAACAAAAAAATGGTTTTCGTACGGCCGAGTTGCCGAATAATATGCAATTAATTGTAATCAAGTGTCGGTCTTTCACCGTCATTAGTCGTCTGAGTACACGCGACCGCTTACGTTAAGGCAATCAAACTCATCAAATGCTTTAGCCAAGCAAGCCTTTGGCACAGCAGAGTGCGATTGAATTCGCATTCTATACCGTCCCGCCCAGTCCGTTGCTGGTGGGCATGGAGTGCGATCCTCTCGTTTAATAAACAATGTGCACTCGCTTGGCTGTGGGTATACAATAGTAAAGCACATGTGGAGATTGGACTAACCGCGGTGGAGGTTGGTACTCGGATTCTGATGGCTTTTCCGCAAACGTGACCTTTATGGTCTTGTTGTGTAGGGTTATCACGCCTATCTAGAGAGTAGGAGGTTGAGGGTCTGAGTCCTCCAAGACACGTGGATTCTTTTTCGCAAATTTCATATCAATTTGTCCATTTCGAAACATATGCTGTGCATATGCACAGCCAAGATATTTAACAAAAAAATGGTTTTCGTACGGCCGAGTTGCCGAATAATATGCAATTAATTGTCCCTCTACGATTTTTCTGAATCCCTCGACGAATTGCTTCGGAGTCAGTCGACGAATTGCTTCGAAATTCATCGACGGTTTGCGTCAAAATCACTGGAGGATTCCCTTCGGAATCTCATCTCTGGAAGATTCCTTTCGGAATCCCTGGAAGATTGATTCGGTGTCCCTCGACGATTTGCTTTCGATTTCTTTCGAAATCTCTCGAAATTTTTAATTACTTTAGAAGCCCTTTGACGTTTTGCTTCGGAATACCTTGAATATTTAATTTAGAATCGCTCGACGAATTGCTTCTGAATCCTTCGACCATTTGCTTCGGGAAATCCCTGAAACATTAGTGATGAGCTTATAATATTTATAAAAAATCACGTTAGTAAAGACATAAAAAAATTCCTGAAATATTCACATTGGAATCCGTGGAGGATTCGCATCGGAGTCCCTGAAGGACTTCCGTTGGAATCCCTGAAACATTCCCGTCGGCATTCCTGTCGATATCGACGAGAATTTTTTAAAAGAAGCCCAAATTCGAGAAAATAGCTGAAGGGGCTGTAGCCCTCTATAGGCGTCAGAGATAGCTACGGCAATAACTTTGCTTATTTTGCTCCCCAAGGGTGTTACCGCCGGGACTGAACTGATATCGCATGTATGTACACATGTTAGCAACTCTGGCTTCTCGTTTGAGAGATAAAGAGGTTCTTCATCTTTACGACCTTCTGTTGGATCTAGTTCTGCTCCTTATTGACTTCCACTACTATAGACTGCTCATTACAATTATTTGCTATCTGTGCTGTCATAGCTCTATTCCCATCAGCCATTTTTTCGGTTCCAGGCGGTTCTGTTATTTAGCGGTCTAAAATATCCCTTATTTTCGTTAGCTCGTGCCTGCTCAGTCATTCCAGAAGTAAAGATTCCAGGGAAATCACTGACGTGGTCATTTTTTGTCCATTGAGAATAGATTCATTTGGGCATAGCAGAACTAGTAATTTAGCCGAAACTCGTGCAAAACGGCAGTAACATTAAATTTCCATGAAGAATTATAAATGTTCCATAAAAAAAGAAATTGCCAATAAAGAAATCAGGATATGGACAATACATGAATATAAAATTTCCACAAATAATGCTAAAATTCCATTAAGGTCACTCCTGACAGAATCCAAGTTTCAAAGTGCTCGCGTTTTCGGGGGCACACCACTCGATACGGAAGCAACGCACAACTGTCATTTTTATTTTTTTCACGCATGCTGCGACGCAGCAAAGCTGAATCAACAAAAATAACAGTTGTCCGCCGCCTCCGTATCGAGTGGTGTGCCCCCGAATACGCGAGCACTTTGAAACTTGGATTCTGTCAGGAGTGACCTTAACAATTGAGAATGTTCCACAAAACAAAAATAAATAAGCATTTCTAAAAGCAAAAATTGCAATTATAAAAGAAGCTTTTTTCATAAAGAAATCAAAAGGTTCCACAAAAAAATACAAAATTTCCATAAAAAAATCAATATTAGCAATAAACAATTACAAAATTTTCCGCAAAATAATTCTTTTGTTCCATAAAAAATTGAAAATTTTCCAAAAAATAATTGATAAAGAGCTTTAAAAAAATAAGAAAAAAATACAAAAAAGCAATGAAATTGATAATTTTTTCCATGTACTTTAAACGCTTTTAAAGGAGATGTAATCTATGGAAAAAATTTCAGTTTTACTCCAAAAACGAATTTTTGATAGGTGGCCCGGAAACCCATAGTGTTATATACCAATCGACTCAGCTCGACGAACTGAGGTGATGTCTGTATGTGTGTGTGTATATGTGTGTATGTGTACAAATTTTGTAGACACACTTTTAGGAACTTAAAATTGTCCGAATTACTCACAACAGGCCCTCCTTAGCCGTGCGGTAAAATGCGCGGCTACAAAGCAAGACCATGCTGAGGGTGGCTGGGTTCGATTCCCGGTGCCGGTCTAGGCAATTTTCGGATTGGAAATTGTCTCGACTTCCCTGGGTATAAAAGTATCATCGTGCTAGCCTCATGATATACAAATGCAAAAATGGTAACTTGGCTTAGAAACCTCGCAGTTAATAACTGTGGAAGTGCTTAATGAACACTAAGCTGTGAGGCGGCTCTGTCCCAGTGTGGGGATGTAATGCCAATAAGAAGAAGAAGAAGAAGGTTCCATTCGACGGGGAATCATGTCCCATTGTTTGCTATTGAAAATTTGCCTGATCGGACTATGGAATCAGAAGCTATGGTCCCAATACTATTTTTTATACCCAAAACTAGAGGTGTCACGGGAAATTGTTCCAAATTCCTAAAGAAAATTGTTCAAAATATCCTGGTAAAGCACTTCGAAAATTCTGTTGAATATTTTCACTGAAAATTCCTCGAAATATCCGCGGGAAACTCTTAGGACATTTCATGAGAAACTCTCTGAAAATTTTACGGGACATTTTCCGGATTTTCCACGGAAAACTGTTCAAAAAAAGGATTCAATAATTTTTTTATAGGAATTTTAAAGGAAAATTGTTTGGAATTTCCATGAGAAATTCTTTGAAAGTCCCGCGGGATTCTTTTATATTTTTTTGGAAAATTAAGGGAGTTTCTTAAGATTTCTTCGGTAATAATGCAAAAAGAGGAAGGGTTGTTTGACCAAGAGTCATTCGACGAAAAGCTATTTGGCCGAGAAACAGGGCACGCTGAAAGTCATCTAGCCGAAATTAATATTTGAGCGAAACGGTTATTGATTCGAAAACCGTTAATTTCATTTGACCGAAAGCGAAATTTGTCAGAAAAACCCGTTTGCCCAACAGGTCTTTTCGGCGAATAGGTCATCTGGTTGAAAATGCCATTTTGCGGTAGATCTCAGCAATTGTTTATTTGTTTATTTATTGTCGTCAATCATGTTTGTAGACCGTTTGATACAGATTTAGTCTTATAATATAGTTCTCCGTTACTTAAAATTACTAAACACAACAATTTTACTTATCCGATATGAAAATTATACACACCAAGCATTTACTGAGTACGCAAGTATTGTTTCAATTTAGTCTTAGATGTATTGAAATCAATAGCATTCCAATGTTTATTATAAGCAGCCATCATTTGATTTATGGGTCCGAATTTCGCATAGTTTGTACGATGACTACTACAGGCAAATAAAGTTCGATTTCGCAAAGGTCTTTGTGGGATATAAAAATTTAATTTAGATAATATTGCCTCTGAGTCGACCTTGTTCGAGATAACATCATTAATGAAAGATAGCATCGCATATTCCCGTCGTTCCTTCAATGTTTGTATACTAATTAGCATGCATCGTGCTTTATAAGACGGGAGTGGAAGTTGAGTCCACCCCAACTTGCGTAGTGCATATAATAAAAATTGCTTTTGTACCGACTCAATTCTTGTGTCATGCGTGACTGTGTAAGGTGACCAAACTATGCTGCAATATTCAAGTATCGATCTGACATATGCAATATATAATGTTTTTATAGTGTATGGATCGTGGAAGTTGTAGCCAAACCTTTTTATGAATCCTAACATATTATTAGCTTTGATTATAATAGTATTATAATGGTCAATGAACGTAAGCTTAGAGTCTATAATTATGCCAAGATCCCTAACTCTATCACATCTTGTCACCTTTTGGCTACCTAAAGTGATTGTCATATTTGGAATACTTCGTTTTCTGCTTATAGTAATTAAGTTGCATTTCTTTATATTGAGCTGTAACAAACTTTTTATACACCAGTTATGAAATATCTGGATCTCGTGTTTGAATGTGTTCATGTCTTCAGCGTCTTTGATCTCAATAAAAAGTTTCATTTGTTAAACTTTTACCGAGATCCACACAGCCAATCCCCAGCACACATTTTTTTGTTCAGATATCTGTCAAAGTTACTGAAAATCTGCAAATAGTTTGCCGAAAGCCACTTAACAAAGGTAATTTATGCCGAGATATCTGTTTGTTTGTTGGGCACACGGTTGTGCGGATTTTCCAGAAATAAAAACTGATTGTGTATGATCAAAAATCTCGATCCGTTTGACCAATTGACATTTTCGATCAAATGACATTTCTGTCAAACGACTTTTTCGGCCAAAGGATCAGTTTGGCCGAACGCCATTTTCGGCCGTATAACCAAATGAAATTTTAAGCCAACGGTGGAGGACTGGAGTCATTTCAAAACTCACGGAAGTATAGTTAAATAAATCAGCTAAACGACCATATCGGCAAACGGCATTTTCGGTTAAATGACCTATTTAGACAAGCTACTTTTTTGGCCATAGGATCAATTTGACCGAATTTACGGCCGTTTGTCCATTTCGTCTAAATGACATTTTCGACCAAACTACATATTCGGTCAAAAACATTTCGGCCTTGTGGTCTATAGCCAGACGGATCTTCCCGTCGTTTTACCGAAAGTCATTCTGAGGAAAGCCATTTTTTAATTCCACTTGGCCGAATTAAACGTTTGTCCAAAACAGTTGTTAGGTCGAAAATGGTTTGACCAAACATTTCATTTGGCAGAAAGCGACATACAGCCGAAATGGACATGGAGCTTTGTAACCGTTCGGCTACAAAATCCTTGCATTTATTTAAAATTAGGTGTGTGTTGAAATGTTTCCAAACTGTTGTGTCCTTTTTATTATAATTGTGTTGGGTTAGTAGGATTAGGGAAAGACGAATTGTATTATTAGTAATAAAATCCAGTTCGAAAATGTATGCAAAATTTATAAATGGGTGAGGTTGATCAACTGTGGTAGAAAGTGGGAGAAGGATTCGTGTTGGATGGGTGGAAACAGTCGACATGGAAGGCATGTGGAAGGAAAATGGAAGGAGGAAAAATTGCGCGGGAAACTGTATGAAAAGGGGAGCTAGCATACCTTTGGGGAGTAGTTGGCTCACTAGTAAATCGGCGTTCGTGCGACACATTTGTGAGTGCGTGATTATCCAAAGTGCTTTAGTAGTACGAAAGTGAAATTGGCTTTAGTGAACGACCTCTTCTGTTCCCAAAAACTCGTTCAGGTAAACTAGACCACCGGAAATAGCCAAAGGCTAGTATTAAAGCTGGATTGGTCTTCAGGACCTTTGTTTTTCCGTTTGTTAAACCAACAGATCGGTAACCGCACAGTGCACGATCGGTCAATTCAACAATCTAAGTTGAGTTGGCCTAACAGTAAAGGAGCGAAACTCCAGACACCACTTCCGCCGGAGCAACCCTTCTCGGTGTGACCAATACGGTCTCGTCCGTGGTCCGTCGATAGCGTCAAAGAAGGGAACGCCGTTGACCCTCAGCTACGAAGTTAGCGTCTCGGTGGCGCCGCCGTCGCGCCAGGCCCAGAAAACGTTCGAATCCGCCATTGGATCGTGCTGATCAAGCCAGTAACCCGCCATCCCAACGGACCCAGTCGTCAAACCTCCTCTCCGCAACAAATACGAGCGCTCGTCAACGTCGTCGAACATCACCAACGGTACGTACCTACAACGGATGCCACCTACCCAGATTGACCCCATTTTGCAATAGTATAATAAAACTAAACTCCCAATCCATAATTGTTTCTAATAAACCCATAGACCCACACATAGAGTACAGTTCATCCCCATTTAAAGAATTCCACAGTTTGCGTACCCGTTGTTCCGCGAAGCCCCTCCGAATTACCCAGTAGCATGCCGGCCCTGCGACACAGTTCAGGGGTCTCATTCTACTGAGCTAGTTATCCGGGAGTCGTTGTCGTCGTGAGGCTTGAGAGCACGCCGTATAAGTCTAAGATAGTCTCAGCTTGGTAATTTGTTCGAAAAAGTTATTAGCACTAACAGGTCATTTGTCTGTAAATGCCGTTTTTCCGAAGTGGTCGAATGATCGAAAATGTCTTTTGATAGAATAGATCATTTGGTCGAAAAAGATGTTTGATAGAAATGGTCGTTTGGCAGAAAGAGCCATCTGGCACGAATATGTTCTTTCTGCCGAATAACCATTTCGACCAAATGTCCTATTCAACCAAACGACTTTTTCGATAAAATGACCAGTCGATAAAATGACCGAATGATACTTTCGTCCGAATATCCTTTTCGGCCAAATGATCAGTCTACCAACGATGGAATTTTCGGCCAAATGACTTTGTCAACCAAACGAACTGTTCTGCCGGCCGGATGTCGATTTTCGACCAAATTATTTGTTTAGTCAAATGGCGTACTCGGTCAAACAACCTTTATATTTCAACGAGAACTTTTTCGGGTTTCAATGGGAATTTTGTTATTGGCAACTTCCCATTTTTTATGGAAAATTTCTAATTTTTTGAGGGGATTTTTTATTTTAGTCTATGCATAACCCTCTGCTCCAACATGAACTGAGCATATTGCCAATTTGTTCGACAATCCACATCAGAGCATAAAATATTCATCTTCATGAAGCAACTTCAGTCCGAATTTTGACAAACATCGCATGAATATTCAAAACATAGAATGACATAGTCAGACAACTACTCCACAAACTCATTCATTCGACTGTCACTGAGTGTGCTTGCTATGTGCAGAAAAAAACATAATTAGCATTGTTTATGTTGATGTTTACCGTTGAAAGTGCCTCGCGAATGAAAATCGTTTTCAGTTCTATGTGATACATTACTTTACTCGTTTGAAACGTGTTCAGATTTCAGATAATTTAACAATTTGTAAAATGTGTATAAATATTCAATGACTAATATTCAACTGAATATTGACAGTCCAGAGCCGACTATGAATGTGTCTGGAAGTGTGCTGACAAGTGAAGAAAGGTGGAGTTCACCAAAAAATTTCGATTATTTTACACTCTGATCCACATACCTTACAGCAGTTTATGTCCGCCGCTGCATCCTTTTGTCAAAGAGTTCTGCAAGCTTTGTTGTGTAGGATTCTAGCACCAAGCTGTAGACTCAATTTTGAGTTCTTGAAGAATTTGATTCTTAGCTTCTAATATTAGCCAACAAATTTTAAAATCTAACTGTCCTAGTTGTTCAAAATCTTGTTAAATAATGATAAAGAACAGCATAATTTGAAACTACTCAGGGTTTGTAACGCTCACTCAATCTAAGGAGCTCAGGATGCTCCGTCGCGAAAATTGTCGGGAAGAAACCGCTTTTCGAAAAAAAAAACATTCTGGAGAGTGATAGTCATCTTTCGCTCATTTCGATTGTCGCGGAAAAATTGTTTGTTTTTTTTTCCTATCCTTACCTTTTCGTATCATCACCAGGGTTTGAATCCAAAGGAGAATAAAAAATCTCTCACTTATCACCGTGAGAGACGTTTTTCGTAAGCTGTTACGATAATGAACTGATTTGGAGGTGCTATACCCCTTGATAAACTTTTTTTTTTAAAGCCCAAATTGCGGGGGCAACGGTTCTAATAAAGCATTTTAACATGGTTTACACAGCTGTGCAAAAAACATGGTTCCCATCATAAAAAGAGCGAGAACAAAGCGTTTTATTAAACCGGTGGGGGCCGCCTATCAGAATCAGTTCTTTTTTTCAACTTGTATACAAGTGTGATAGACTTGTTTTCATGGCTTGTTATCCCTAGCAGCACAATTCAGACCAATTTAGTTGCAACAACTCAAATGTGACTAAACTCGGTTGTATATGGGTTACCGTGACTCGTGTACAACATGTGTGCTGCTCGAGATGATTCGAAGAGGTTTTTGCCTCTCTTTTATCGTTGTTCGTTATCTATTGAGAGCGATTTATACAAACCCTGGTCATCACCAAGGCAAACGTAAAAGCTGCTCTGAAAACCAAAACTACCCAAAAGTGGGTTGTTTTCACTTAAAACCGTAGTTCGGGCCAATAACCCAAATTTGAGTAAAATGACTTTTCTGGCACTAGGTAGTTTGCCTTTAATCACATGTAAACAATTTACCCAAAGCTGAGTTTAATTTATCCAAAGTGGACCTTTATCAACTCAAAATTGAATTTACTCAAATTTGGGTTATTGGGCTGAGCAACCCAATTGATCGATGTGTCGATACATTGAAAACAAAACCAATGCAAAATATTAAAATGTGTTTTTTTTAATAAAAAGGACATTATTTTTGTTTTTCCTTTTATTTTGTTTTGCTTTTGCGGATTTCATTTTGTTAGTCGCAGATTTCGCAAATTGGAATTTGCTTAGTTTGTAACAGCCCTGCATTTTGTTGCCAGTACATGTGCGTCCAGTTTTTCCCATCAAAATCAGCTAATTTAGAAGAAAACTCGGCAAAATAAGTGTTTCTGCAACAAATTTTACTCTATTTTTAATTTAAATATGGTTCACTACCGTTTAGAATGTACGTGTGCCACTTTTCGGTTTCTGTTGCGTTTAAGTGGCATATGTGCATTTTGTTCCAATAGACTTGAAATTTGTGAAGAAACTTCGCATATTTCTCATTAGGCATATTGCCCATAACATATTGGTACAGTTGAGTTGCAGGAAATTGTAAATTTTAATTTATTATTCGAAGTTTTCGGAAAAAATCGTTCCTGTAAAATTTACCTAATGTGACATGTGCCATTTTCGCTTGAGCTGGTTTATTTGACAAAAGTAACGTCAATCCAAAGTCAAAAATCTTATTTGACTGCACCAGCTGTTAAGACGGAAGTTTTTTTTCGAGGAAGTATCTTCTTCTTCTTAGGGGCCCTCCTTAGCCGTGCGGTAAGACGCGCGGCTACAAAGCAATACCATGCTGAAGGCTGGGTTCGATTCCCGGTGCCGGTGTAGACAATTTTCGGATCTCGGAAATTGTCTCGACTTCCCTGGGCATAAATAAAAGTACCATCGTGTTAGCCTCATGAATGCAAAAATGGTAACACCTGGCTTAGAAACCTCGCAGATAATAACTGTGGAAATGCTTAATGAACACTAAGCTGCGAGGCGGCTCTGTCCCAGTGTGGGAATGTAATGCCAATAAGAAGAAAAAGAAGATATTCTTCTTCTTCTCTTCTTCTTCTCCTTCTTCTTTTCTTTCTTCTTCTTATTTTTCTTCTTCTTCATCTTCATTATCATATTCTTCTCTTCTTTGGGTTTATATGATACCTATTTCCTCATGCGAAAATCACGAGACCCTTAAATGCGCAATGTTGTTGTAAAACAACAAACCGAAAATAAGTTTATTGTTAATGAACCATAACCATTAAATTCTTTGCGTTAAAAATATTTTCGACGATTTCTACAAAAATCGCCCTGCGCCTGTAAGGGTTAATATAAGTCAACCGTGAAAAGCTAGAATTAAGTAATTGTGCATCAGCAGTTCACATCGTGCTTTCTCGCCTACTATGCAGACTGTATTCGCGACTACAAAGGTAAATTCTTTACGCACAGTCTGACAGTGCCTTATGGGATTTTACTGTGGAGGGACAAGAAGGGGTGATTGGCGGCCATGTTTCACGCACAGTCTGACAGATAGCAAGAGGTTTTTGCCATAAGAGTCAGTAGAGGCATTACCTTGGTATTCGCGAATACTCTTCGGCAATTCAAGATTTCGTACTCATTAGATCTAGCAAGAAATCTATGCTAGCAAAATTTGTTCTGTTGCACGAAAAATGTTAGCGTTTTTTTATTGCCTTCGTTTCTTAAAGATTTTTTCTTGTTTTTTTTTTTTGGATATGTTCAAGCCAGCCTCGGGCTGACAGTCTTCTTAATAAAGACAATAAAAAAAAACTATGCATAAGACCTCTTCATGTTTCCAAACAGTATCGAAAATTCAACCGGTCAGCCCAGAATCACAATTCTCATGCTAAAATAAGCCTCCTGTCAAATTTAAATAGTAAAGACCAAGCTTGGAAATCACATGGTCAAAACGTAAACGAAACGAATCGCATTGTTCACAAGACTTGTAGAGCACATCAAAAGCTTCCGTTTAGAGATTGTTGCGATAATTTTTGGCGTTTATATCTCTCGTCAATTTTTTTTTCAAGATTGAAAATAGCCCAAAAACACTAAATCGGCTTGAGCCACCTCGAAATTTTATCCGAATTAGCTGAAAATTTGACAGGAGGCTTATTTTAGCATGAGAATTGCGATTCTGGGCTGACCGGTTGAATTTTTGATACTTTTTGAAAACATGAAGAGGTCTACTATTCATTATTATTCCTCGGAATTTTCAATGGGTATTTTTCGGAATTTTCACAGAAAATGTTTCGGAAATTCCTTAGGAGTTTTTATTTCGAAATTCGCACTGTTTTTTAATATCTGTGGGAAAATTTCTTCAAGAACTTTTCCGGAGTTTCCACTACAATTCTTCAGATGTGCTACGTGAAATTCTGAAAACTGTTTGTTCTTTGTATTTTGTTCTTTGTATTCAAAAAAGGGAATGGTCGTTTGGAAAGCCATTTGACAGTATGCACCTTGGCCGAATAACACGTTAAGGCGGAAAGAGGCTCAGTGAACCGTTAACCGATGTTGCTGAAAATTCGACTAGAGCTCAAATATAACTTGAATTTTACCATACCTAAGTTTCGGGTAGAAAAAAATTGCATACCATAATGATCTTTTTTGGCAATTGATTTTCAAATATCTTGAAAACTACAACTCGTAGTGTACAAGAATCTTCAGCAAGTTTTTTTTCATTGCCAAAATACGCGTATTTGCTGAACATGTGATCAATCTACAACTTGTAGAATTCAATTCAAATTTTTGGCAATTTTTTTTTAACTGTAAAATTCAAGTCATATCAGAGCCCTGCTAAAATTTTCAGCTATATCGGTTTACGAGCAACCGCGGTTTAGAGGTCCAAAGTTGACCCTTTTTGTTTGAAAAAGCAAGTGGGCACTTTATGGCGATACAAATATTAAAGTCTTCCGGGGGGCTTGAATTTTTTTTAGAAAAATAACATGGGGGGTTGGGGTTAATAATATTTTAGGTTTGTTTTTTTTGCTTTAATGAATATATACATGCTTTAATAAATCCGAAGAGTTTTTTTTTATTTCTTTCATTTCAATATGTATTTTTCATTATCAAGGTCAACTTTTGAAGACCGAAGGAAAAAAAATTAAAAAATGTCTATTAAATTTTTGTAACGCTCTTATGTTTAGATATTTGTATCAGTTTTCAATCATGACCGAAAAAGTCGTTTGCTCTAACAGGTCAATTGGCCGAATAGGTCATGCGGCTAAAAATGACATTTGGCCGAAACGATTGTATAACATTTCACCGAAAACTATTTCGCGGAATTCATTTTCGCGGTTGAACATTTCGCGGAATAACATTTGGCGGTTTGTAACTTTTCGCGGTACGACATTTAGCGGTTTGTACCTTTTCACCGAATGACTTTTGGCGGAATGTACCATTTCGCGGAATGCACCGTTTCGCGGAATAATAATAATAATAGCCTTTGTTCATTCAACATTCCTACAATTATTACCTGCGAGGTTTCTGAACCAGGTTACATTTTTTTTGCATTCGTTAAACACGAGATTAACACGTTTAAACTTTTATACCTAAAAAGCCGAAACAAATCTTTTCGATAAATTTCTTAGACCGGGCCAGAAGTTGAACTCAGCCTCCTTCAGCATACTCTTGCTTGGCAGCCACGCATCTTCCCGCACGGCTAAGAAAGGCCTCCTAGAATATTTAGAAGTAGTTATCAAAATTTCAATTGCCCCTTATTCCGGGCAGATACATCCATTTAAAGAAGACGTTACCCCTCCTTTCGCCTTATACCGGGCTGACGCGTTCATTTAAAAAAGGCGTTACCTCTGCCTTCGCCCTATACCGGGCAGACGCGTTTTTCAAAGAAGGCATTATCAACTCATTTCGCCTTATACAGGGCAGATGCATCCATTTAAAGAAGGAGTTACCTCTTACTTCGCCTTATACCGAGCAGATGCATCAATTTAAAGAAGGCATTACCCTTCCCTCCTCCGGGCAGACGCGTTTTTTTAAAGAATGCGTTATCAACTCCTTTCGCCTAATACCAAGCAGATGCATCCATTTAAAGAAGGCGTTACCCCTCCCTTCGCCTTATACCAGGCAGATGCATCCATTTAAGGAAGGCGTTACCTCTGCCTTCGCCTTATACCGGGCAGATGCATCCATTTAAAGAAGGCGTTATCAACTCCTTTCGCCTTATAGCGAGCAGATGCATCAATTTAAAGAAGGCGTTACCCCTCCCTTCGCCTTATACCAGGCAGATACATCCATTTAAGGAAAGCGTTACCTCTGCCTTCGCCTTATACCGGGCAGATGCATCCATTTAAAGAAGGCGTTATCAACTCCTTTCGCTTTATAGCGAGCAGATGCATCAATTTAAAGAAGGCGTTACCCCTACTTTCGCCTTATACCGCGCAGACGCGTTCTTTAAAAGAAAGCATCATCAACTCCTTTCATCTTATACCGCGCAGATGCATCCATTTAAAGAAGGTGTTACTCCTCCATTCACCTTATACCAGGCAGACGCGTTTTTTGAAAGAAGACAATAGCAACTTCTTTCGCCTCATACCGGGCATTAGATATGGTGGGGTTTCAGGTTTTGAAACTCGCAACCCGAATCGAACCCGAACCCGATGGGTTTGCGTCGGGTTCGGGTTTGAAATTTAGTACAATATCGGGTTCGGGTCAATTACGGGTTTAAAAAATAAAATACTGAAATTCAGTTTTGTTAATTGTGAGGCTAGTTTGTTGTTTGGGCTTACATTTTTTTCAATTTATCTAGTATGAATTTTCCGGGGAAAACTTTTGTGTCGGGCTTAAATTATCAAATTATGTTGGGTTCAGGTCGAGTACGGTCTTACGAATGCAAAAATTCTCGTTAGGGTCGTGTTTGGTTGTGCATTAAATCCAAAAAAATAAGCCCGGATTTCATTTCAATAATAATTATTCTAACTGAATTCCGCCAAATGGCATTCCGCGGAATGATTTTCGGTGAAAAGGTACATTCCGCGAAATGTCTTTCGGAAAAAAGGTTCATTCCGCGAAATGTGTTTCGGAGAGTTGATACATTCCGCGAAATGTCGTACCGCGAAAAAAAAATCCGCGAAATGTTTTTCGGCGAAATAGTATACAACCGGCCGAAACGATCAAACGAAAAGGTCCATTTCTCCGAAAATGTCATTTGGCCGAACGGACGGTCAAAAATGTAATTTCAGAGTGGGTGGGCCTTTCTCCCAAACGACCATTTTGGCCGATCGAATTCATCGACCAAAAGGTGGCCAGTTCGGCCGAAAGACATTTACGGCCGTATGTCCATTTCAGTCAAATGACATTTTTAGCCAAATAGTCCTTCCGGACAAACAACAATTTCGGTAAAACGGAGTTTTCAACCAAATGAACTTTTCGGTTAAATTACATTTCCGACCAGAAGTATTTTGGTGGCTACTTGGCCGAGTAACACCGCAAGCCAGAAGTCATCTAGTTGAAATCCATTTGGTCAAAACGGTTGTTGGGCCGAAAATGGCATTTGTCTGAAAGCAACATCGGCCGAAAGGTACATAGAGCCGAACTACTAATTTGGCCGGAAAAGTCGTTTGCCCTAACAGATATGGCCGGAAATGACGTTTGGCTGAAATGGTCGTTTGGCCGAATAGGTTGTTTGGCCGAAATGGTTGTTTGCAGAAAGGACCATTTGGCCGAAATTCCGTTTGCTGTACAAGTAATAGTGCCAAAAACGTCGACTTGTGTTTCTTAGTTTTTACGGAAAGCTTTTTTGAAATTTCAACCGGAATTTATCTAGAATTTTCAAGCAAATCATTAAAATTTTCACGAATATCTGGAACTCGGAAACACTACCGGAAATTTTATTGGTTATTCAGAAGTTCCACGGAATAGATTGATGGCCTGACAGATTTAAAATGGCGGCGGGCCGATGCAAAATTCCCGCCTTCTAAAATTCGTCACAAAGTTGGCAGGGATAAGATAAGTTGAGTGCAATTGGGTTCTAACATGAAGAATCGATATTCGATTTTCCTCCAGAGAACGATGAAACTAATCATCCTGAACGCGTCAGATTTTTTCCGACTTGGAATTTCAGAAGTCGGAAAAAAAACCTTGTTTAATTTGAAATTTAAAAATAGATGGAAAATTCTTTCTCTCCATTTTCGATCTTGTTTGACGTATAGAATAAAATGGTATAATATGGTTTCAAACTAGCAAAACACCGCAGGGCACTTTACTCAACCTTTGACAGCTAATATATTGGACTGACGTTTTGGGTTAATGGTTCATTTGTTCGGAAATTTTGCCTTTTCAGCAACAGAAGTTGCAAAGCCCAAAACATGTCTTAAAATGTCTTAAACACAGAAATATCATTTTCACGTACACTATTAACAGAATTTATACAATATCGGATCATGTATTCTTCACCGATGCACTATCGTTTGCAACCATAAACGAGGTAGGGCTTTAGGATCCAATTGGGATCCCTCAATTCTTCAAACCGGGCCCCTACAAGTCTCAATCTGGCCCTGTCCATTATAATACACTGATTTACCGGACAATCCAAATATTCATTAGTTGCCCAAGTATACTTTTGAACATTTTTTTTTTCGATGGCGAAATATTTACAACGTCAAGATCTGATATTATTTTGATAAAACATGTTCCCTTTGAATATTTTCGATCGTTTAATTAGATGCACCCCTAAATCATGTCCAATTAAGCTCAAATTTGGCATAGAGGCATATTTTGGGCTGAAGAAACGTCCTAATGCACGTTCCTACAATTTGATGTAAAAAACTTCTAAACAAAACAAACGATTTCACCTAAACCCTTTTTTATCAATATCACATCAGACCATGACAGATCTATTATGCATTTCAAGTAGTTTGGCATCGAAAAATAAGATTTACTTTTTCAAAGGTGAATAAGGGTAAAAATCTCAAAGTTTTGATCGCTTGAAGGCACCCAAAAACCTAAGTTTCGCAACAAAATATCTTGTAGTCAAATTGCAAATATTTCGAAAAAATTGGAAATCGCTGCGTTTTCAAACGTATTAAGAAGTTTAAAAATTTAAGTAATCTCTACAGATACGTATTTCGAACTCAACTGCAAGGCCGTCTTCAGTGTCTTTTAATCGACTTACATAGTCGAGTCAAGTACTAGTGAAGTCGAGCACTAGTGAAGTCATTCCACTAAAAGAGCTTTATAATTTCCAAAAAAAAACTTGTTTCTATGATCCTTGTTCTTGAGTTACAATTTTTCAAAGATACATATGGCTCATACGGCATAAGCTCTTTTTTCACAAAATTGGTCGTAAATTAAGCACAAAAATAGAATATACTAAAAATTGCAGGGTCTTTAAATATCAATCATCTCTTCTGGAATATATTACTGATTTTGTTTTCGGGAGTTTGAGCATTGTTTTACCGGTGGAAAATTAAGTAAAAAACTTTAAAAGATTCAAATGTTACACGTTTGTGCGGTCGACATCTTAACAGTATGATTGGAAGTTTTGTAGTTTTTCTTGTATTAAGTTTTTTACCCCAAATAACAAGAACGATTAGTTCATATAAAGCAATGCGTGACGACCAAATTTATAAAAAAAATGCGTGTAATTTTGACTATCTGTCGCTTACCGTTTGTTGCGAATAAACATAAATTCGTGAGCAGTAGTTATATCTTGTGTTAGAAAAAAAACATAAAAAAATTGTTTCCAAAAGCCCCTTCTATTTAAATTATGTTCTAGAAGGATTTTGCGATAAATCACGCCAAAACTTCAGAGTTTTTTAAAACTGTGCATTACGGAAATTTTTAATTTTTCGCCGCAAATTTGCCTCATCTATTCCCTTAGATGCTAGATTCCATTAACTATGTTTTGCCTTCATTATCAATTCCAAAAATCAAAGTCAGAACATCTTCTGACTTTCAATTTGGAGAGAAAAGATCACAAAAGAGTGAGTCTATTTCAACGATGCAGACTGGTGTCGAAATTCATCTGTTTTTTAAAGTTCTTATGATATTAAACTTTTTATAATAATTAAAAAAAAGTATCTTAAGTTTTCGCAAAATTACAGCGTCTTAAACATTTTTTCAAGTTTTCTATAACAAATTTTCAATTATTTGTGAAGATTTGGTATAGCTACCAAAAAATTTTCCAAAGCATTCTCGTTTCCCGACCAGCACACATGTTACACAAAGATCACAGTAACTTATATATGACGAGATTCAGTCACAATTGCTGCAACCAAATTCACTTGACTTGTGCTGCTTGAGTTTCATTCGTTTTTTATCTACCGTCTTTTTCATGCCTTTTCTGTCTTCAGCGTATCATGAAGCGAAAACAAGAACGTTTTAAGCTTGTTATAAGGAGAAGAACGAACTTTTCCCTGCTCCAAATAAAGATAAAAAACATTTCACAAGGATATAGCATTTAGTTGGCATTTGAGACAATCAGAAGAATGGTCAAACTGGGGTAAACAACTCAACATAAACTCAACATTTTTTTTAGTTATGTTGATAAAATTAGTGAATGAAGTAAGCTTTCAGTAAGAGCAATGCACCAATCTCACCCCCTAGATTCATTAATTGTCACCCCCGATGACGACAGTAGTATCTTGCACTTTGCGTTGAGCTGAAAACAACTCTACAAATCGTTATATGACCATCCATTATTTTAAACGTATTCATTCCAAACAAATTGAACCATAAATGTAACAGCATATGAATAATTTTATTTCCGAACATGAAAAATCAACATTCATTCATAAAATTCATAACAATGGAATTACTTCCTAGAACAGCTCTCATTCTACATCAGTAAACGATGAAAGCTTTTCTTTTCTCATTAGGATGCAATCCGCACTCGTTTGATTTAGCTTCGTGCCATCGAGCTTCGCTATCACGAAACTCCCTCGATCGACGTTCGGCCTTCTTCGGACATTTACTCTCTTCCGAACGAACGTTTTACCCCTCTCTCTCATTCTCTCGTCTCTCATTGTGCCCGAAGCTTGCACAATTACATCAGCTGCTTGGCGTCGGCATTGCCTAGACTGTCTAGTCGTCACGACACGAAGCTTTTATGCTTTTTTGTTTCCTTCACGACGCGTCGTTGTCGGCAGCAACCCCCACCCCCAAAAGCACGTGAGTTGAAGCTTAATGGCAGTGGAGTTCATTGAACTCGTCGTTCGTCGCCGCGTAGGCTTTCCGCTGGTTGGTTGAGTTCGCTCGAACGTTCGCCTGTTGGCTGTCGTAACGAGCGTCATCGTTGCGTCGGTTCCTCCATTCAAGCCTTTCATCGCTCGCTGGTATGTTTCTCACCCCTTACTAATACATTTATGAAACATGGTGAGCTTCTACCGCGGCGAGGCGATCGGAAACGGTTTGTGAATGGAAAAAGCGCTGACGAAGCAGCTTTACGGCACTAAATATAGCCGTAGTGGTTTAGGCGGAAGAGACTTTTCCGCACGCCGAAACTTGAGTGCCGAATCCGGGGGTTGAATTAAGTATCCGGTAGAAGGCTTGCCCCTTTCGTAGAGCAAGGCGAAATTGGATGATAAAGCCGAACGGCGCGACTGTGGGAACAGAAATAGATGGGTGAGAGCATTGTATCAAAAGCGATACTTGAGTTGTATCGATTGCGTAACTCTATAATGTAGTGTGCATGCATCTTTGATGAAGAGTGAACTTGGTCATTGCACTCATTTTTTTCTAGTTTTAACCTGTCCATGATTGCAACACTTGTTGAATAATAAGGTTGTATTATCGATAGTAATATGATTGTATTATCGATAATACATTTTCATAGTGCTAATAAACCCATTAAAGGTGAAACATTGAATGGTGAGCAACATACAACGCGTTTGCTTCCTTATATTTCAGCGACAACATTATTTGAGATTATTATTTCTATGTTTTTTTTTTAGTGGATTCCGCTGTTTACAGTGGAAACGCATGGTACATTGTCATCATATTTGTTCCTTAACTTGTTGACCAGGTGGAAAATTTTAGTTTCTTTCTAGTCTCGACTTAGAAACTGACCTGGCTACTCTCTCTTCCCTCTGGTTTTTCCCCAGATTTCTTGATTGGGCTCACTTTGGTTAACTGCCAGCCAGAGAGTAAATAGCTAAGACATACGCCCTGGTTGAAAATCATTCATGTTTTTTAGGTGTTGATATAGATCGACAATTTGTTTGCTGTCATTGCCAACTCTTCCGTGAAGTCGTTGGAAAATTGTTGATGATTGTATACACATGTTGACTGACAGCTCCATACGAACGGACAATATTTTCCCCAGTGCTAATCTTGAATTATTTTCTTGGGGTTTCTGTGAATTATCAGAAGTCCATAAGAAATCTTCCAATTTTTCAAGTCAAAAATCAGTTTCGATCCTCCAAGAATTACGAACTTTCAAAATTTAATATAGATTCCTCTAAATCGCTGTGAACTTATTCGCGATTGCTTTTAATCTCAGCGTGTAGATTACCTGGTAAATCATGGAAAGTGAAGAAATTTTTATTTGTACCGGAATGTCAGGAAAAGTCGGTTAAGGCCAGAGAAAAAAATCACAAAACAATTTTTTAAACATTAGCTAAATAGCTTCTTGGAACAATTTGTTCACCGTTTTTAGTTTTCACTATTCTGATGGATTGTCACAAAAATTAACGTTCTGACGAACTACGGATTTGCATAAATCATGAACTTTGAACTCTGCTGCATAGAAATGTTATTCAGGTTCTGATTCCGATTTCGCCTATAATAGATTTTATCGCGTTTTCAACACGATAACTTTTAGTAAGATTAACCATTCCACGAAATTCAAGCTCTTTAGATAAATATAACGTCCCCCGTCGATAGAAATTAAACAAATGATTTTATTACCAATCAGAATAATGCGTTGTTTGAAAAAATAATCATATAATGCTTTGCCCCATGCTGCCATATCCATCCTTTGAAATAGGAAGGGAATACTTTCTAGACTTATTTGTTCAATATTAGTGTGGTTACAATAAGATAATTATATGCAGAATTAACCTCATCATGGAGAAGAGTCATTTAGCCAAAAGTCACTTGGCCGATTAACCCTTTGGATTGTTCGAACATGCAATTAGAGTAAGACGGTATAATATGCCCCCCTAAGGAAACTCCTTGATAACTTTTTACTTTTCAACACAATTTATGCAAACTTTGTGTTATTTGGTAGTCCAAGAAGTCGCAAATGCATTGCCCGTGTGTAGTCATATAAAAATATTACAGATAACACGTAATAAAGCTTTTTTGAAAAGTCGTGAAAAAATGAATTTTAAAAAGTGCCTGGGCAATACGCTCCACCTCAACCAAAGACGTTTCATAGCCCTTCTTTAGTATTTTATCAATCCCATAATAAAAAGGCTACAAATCCTTATGCGCTTTACATTAAAAACCAACATAGGTCCATTCAAGCAGTTGTGAATTACATTTCAATATTTTCCATACAATTTGGAAGCAACTGCTGCAGGCTCGCTGCACTTGTGTCCAGTTGATAAGGGCATATCGTCCTGCCTACACTGGGGCGTTTTGGCAAGTGAAACATGTCTTCGAGAATCGTTACATTTTTGAAGATGGAAGCAATTTTATATCTATGTATAGTATGATGGGTTTACAAATACTTATAGGTACCAACTGATTTTGACCCTCAATTAGTTATAGTTTTCTAGAAATCAAAGGGGGGCGTTTTGGCCAGGTGGGGCGCATTATACCGTCTTACCCTAGGTCGAATGAGACACTGCTTGAAATAATTGTTTGGGCGAACAGGTCATTTGGCCGAAAATGCCGTTTATCCAAAATGGTTGTTTGGCAGAAAGGGCCATTTGGTCGAACATGTCATTTGGCCGAATATGTCTCTTTTCTCACTTACAAATTATCATCAATCACTACACTTTTCACATTTATTATTAGGGCAAATGATCCGATAGTCGTGGGTGTTCCTATAGTTGCGGTAGTGTTGTTTCCCCAAAATCTACGTATTTAACGCAGCAACCCATATAGTCAATCAAACCGTTGTCCTGTCATTAGATGAAATAATGTAAAACGGTTTTGATTTCCCTCAAAATCGGTAAATTATCACTGAAATACATTAGCTTTTTCTCGTCTTTGCTCCAATAGTTGCGGTAGTGTTCCCATAGTTGCGAGTCCAATATAAAAGCAATGGGATTCGCAACTATAGGAACATGAATTAAAAAATATCGCAACTATTGGAACACTGCACCAATAATTGGAGGTATCATTTTAGGCAACAACGATGGATGGTGCTGCAATTGCGAAACTTTTCTTCTGAAGCATAATTAGTGACTATTCGTTTGCATATTTGAGGTAGGTGAAATGAAGTATAGGCTTGGTGTAAACCGACAAATAGTGGAAGAACGTGCTTACTTCCTCCACTATTGGGTCTTTTACCCTATTCGCCAAACATATTTTCGGTCATATGAACTGATCGGCCAAACGAAATATTCGGCCGTAAAACTCGTTTAACCAAATGACATTTCCGGTCAAATGACCCTTTCGGCAGTGGCATAAATAAGAGGGGCTTAGCCTTCCCTTGAAAAAAAAATTAGCACCCCTAGGATTTTGTTTATAATGATTTTGGGACCTATCCCTTTCATGCATTTCCAACAGGGACATCTGATTTATGTCAGTTACCGGCTTTTCAACCCACGGTTTTTTCTTTGCATCGGTAGCAGTCCCAGCTCCGATGGCGACGTGGTTGCTGTAAAATTGCATTCGCCTCGGCGGCATCTGCAGTGATTCAGCGGTAAACTGCCTGTAATCGCATAACTGTCCCATATGAATAGGAAACCCAACAATGATGGGATAACTATGCGGTTACAGGCAGTTAGTAATCGTGTAGTTGCAGTCAGTTATTATTGGTTGTAAAGGCGCGTTATTTTATTGAAAATAAGTCGGTCCTTTTTGGGACCACCATTTTACACAGAAGAAGAAAACTGCTAAGCATCAGAATGATGAAGAAAACAATGGTGACCGTTGGTGGTGGCAGCAGCGTTCAAGTAAAATTTCCTCACATGTTGTGAAAAAGGGCATGTTATTGGAAATAATTCGATCTTTTTTCAGGACTACCATTTCACACAAAGGAATGTTTGATTTGCCGTATTTGAATTTGAATAATTTGCGTGAATTTTCTCGCAAATTGCTTACTTTCGTTTTGCTGCTCCTAGTTGTAGGGGAACTGTTCCGTTTTTCATCTCACTGAACATATATTCATCTCATCGCAAAAAAAAATAAATACAGCACCAATCTCGTCGCTTCTTTTTGCTAAGACGCGTGCTCACTGGTGAAAAAAAAAACACAAAAATAAGAAAATAACCAAATTCCTTTGCATTGCTTTGTTTTTGATGGGATGGAAATAGGAGCTATGGGATGAAGTGCCGAACCGTTTCCCTATATATGCTAGAATTATAATTCGCTATTTCCGCCTTAAATTGATATGGCTGCGTCCACTGGCTGCTAATGCCGGGTAGAAAACTTAAGGGAGAACAGTGCAAAATGCAACCACGGGGCAAAATGGCCTGCTGTTTTGGATTGGAGATCATTGTAAAATGTGGCTAGTTTTGTAAATTTTGTATCTGCACGTTGAAATGGTAGACTGTTCTCCCCTATTCACAGTAATGACGGCTGTAGTAATTCAGCTGTAAATGATCGAATGGTTGTTGTCAGCATCAGCAGATCCTAATTGCAATTTTCTTGTTAAATTTATTGCTGTTGATGGTTGAAAATGAAAATAAACCGGTTCTTTTCAAGACCACAATTTTATACAACAGAAAGCTGGTTCAAAGTTTTGAGCTAATTTTTGAAAGAAGCCTAAAAAAGAGGAAATAGATGGAAGGCTATTGGGCTAGGTATCGGAGCTGTTTACGCCAATGCCTTCCTAAAAAACGACAATGATGGTGGAATGTGACTAATGCTATATTATGATTTACATATACGGGCCTTTGCGGACAATCTTTTTAGGCGTTCCAGATTACACACTCTGAAATCGCTCTGAATAAACTTTACCGAGGCTGCATGAGTCACTTATCTTCTTCTTTTCTATATACAAAAGAGAGACAATATGAGACACCGTCGTCGGGGGTGACAATGGGTCAAATGGGGGTGAGAATGGGTCGCTGTTTCAAGTACTTAGAATGCTTGTAGAATAGATTGAATGTATCTGAGGGCAAGAAGACTAAAATATAAGAGACCTTTTGAACGGTTTTGCTATCTGACCTCCAGGCTGCCGGCGAGAGCGATGACCCATTCTCACCCCCAGACCCATTGTCACCCCCGATGGCGGCAATTCAATTTACGAACGGATGGACAATTTGCAAGATTTTCTCAAGAAAATTATTCCGCTCTTTTTTTTTAAGAGAAACTTAATTAACAATGTTTTGAACACGGCCTTACAGTTGAGGTCGAAATACGTATATGTAAAAGTAATACGATGTGGTGGAATTAAACAGAATTGTACTAAACTCGTCTTATGACAGTGAAGATTTTCTCACTTATCGATGCATCTTGAGATCAGCTCTGTTATATAAAGAGTTTGTAATGAGAAAGTTGAAAAATTGACAAAATACAATATCAGAGCGAGTGGCGCTGCAATGAGCTTAACAACCGACAGTTAGAATGCAAAATATTATAAACCCGAGCAAGCTCGGATACGCTTAACTAGTCTTTGGTAAATACACTCTTATATTATACAAGAAGCTGAATTTCAGAGGCGTCGTTAATATGAACGATTCATCTTCAAGCGCATCACTCTATTGTTTACCCTTTGTGTTTCGCATGTTTCGCAAAATAAAATAAAACTGCACCTTTTGTTCAAATTTACCCTAAATTTATGAAATATAAGTCGACAAAATTTAAAACAAAGTGTGGGAAAAAATGCTATACCTATACTCTTTTGATACCATTTTTGAAAACACGTTGAAAGAAACTTGATTTGTTTTATTCACTGAAATAGTGTAAATCATATATGCCTTACATCACAAAAGTTTGGGGTCACTTATTGGAAAAAAAGAATAAATTTGCTAATAACTTATAGATTTTCCATCGTATTTCAGCTCATGAAGAGAAATATGAAGCACAATAAGTTTAACTTTATTGCAAGGCTCGTCATGCAACAGTTGGGCAGTTCGACTTTTAGCTTCTTTTTAATAATTTAGGAGTCCCAGCAGCATTTCAAACAATTTGGTGCTGAATTAGAGGTGGCGCAAAAGCAGTTTATGTTTGTACATATGGTGAATCAAATGATTGTTGCCTTGTTCGGTTACTTTCTCGAAGTACGTTGGAGGAATGCCTCCGAGAAGAACAGTTTTGTCAGTCATCATCGGACAGCCGCGTCGGCGACTGACGATAACCATAACCAGTCGCTTGTAAGGCGAACGTGTAGCCAACTACGCTACCGGACCCCCAATTTATGTTCATATGGAAATTTGTGTGGAAACAACTTAGAATTTGTTGGACGCTTCCTACAACTGTCAAATCTTGATGAATTCCATTGATGTGACAATTGACTGTTAGCCGGTATCTTCTCCCCGTGCTAAAATGGGAGACTGTCCCCGACCTCTACGGACGCAACCATTACCCAATTCAGGTCACTGCGAATGCTTTTTCCACCGCTGTCGCTAAGAGGCTTCGATGGCGGTAAAATGCCACTGACAGATTCGATAGCAACATTCAATGTGCGTTAGAAAGATGCACCCTGCTAACGTTCTCCAACTTCTCCAAGGTCTTCCTTGACGCCGCTGGGTCCTTCATTCCTCAAACCAGTATTTAAACGGGGAGAAGAACTCTTCCTCGGTGAACAGATGAGACGCGTCTAGCCGTCATAGTCAGTAGGAAGGCTCTCCGAGAGACCCCAATAAGGTAAGTGCATTGGAGGATTACAAGCAAAAACATTAGAAATGCCCTGCGATTATCCAAGACGTCAAAAGGAAACAGTGGAGGAGGGTTTCCTGGACTACCCAAATGCGGTTCAATGCCACCGAATTATGGGAGAAAATCAACGCGCTTTGCGCAAATCTTTCTCCATCCACATTGATTCAGATAACCGCACCATCTCATACCCACCGGAGGTGGTCAATGCACTCGGGGAATATTTTTCAACACTACTCGTATTGGTAAGTGGCACTACCAGCCGACTTACAAAGGCTAATATCCGGAACCCTGCCGAATTTTCGAGTCTTGCCAGGCTTACTGGATTCCCCAATGAATTAGCCCTTTTTATTTGCTGGGCTCTTCTTTTCCAACTACTGGCGCCTCAGCCACGTCATTCCGATCCCCACAGCCTTTGCTTCTTCCCGCGACGTCGCCGGTAACCAACCTATCTCGCTGACCTTATCGAAGTTTATCGAATATTTTAGAGAGGTTAGTGGATCGTAGACTGCGGGAAAACCGATAGAAGATTTGGCTTCCATCAACACGCCTTCCGCCCAGATTATGGGACCAGCTCTTACTTTGCTGGGCTAGCAGATGTACCTCAAAATGCCTCCGACGAAGGGAAGCACGTCTATCTGGTTTCTCTGATTAATGCAAAGGCTTTTAACCGCACATTAACTCCGTTAGTGCCTAAGTGGCTGACGGACTGGCATCATCCTCCCCAGCCGATCTTTCCAGATATTCATCGAATAATTCCGGCCCCAGGACCTACCCAGAGAAGATGGAGGTCTCGCAGGGGTTTCCCCTAACAGTGACCCAGTTTTTGGTTGCCATGAATTAGATCTTCAACGGCCTTCCCAAAAATCCTGATTAACAGCTGACTACTGTATGGACTAACTTAGCTCGTCGAGAACTCATCAGTCTACTACCTCCGATTTTTAATCAGTACCAGTACCGTCGAGCAGCCGGGTTACTTCCTTTCTTTTCCGCCATCGTCTGTAGGCAGCTCTATCGCAATGAGCTTCAAAAGAAGGGACAACTCGAAGGTTCTGCGAAAATCGCATACAGAGCTGATCAGCACAGACTACAGCAACCATGACCACAGCTATACCGACGCGGGTCTATCTCGAGACAAAGGGTTGGCTTAAGAATCACAATATATAACAGTCTCCCGGACAACGCAACGTTTTTTTTTTTTAGGAAAATCGCCGCATCTACTCCCTCCGTTAAACCGATCATATTTTTACGGACTCCGCCAAGGCCATCACTGACCCGGGCCATTATTATGTACAAACTTCAGTTCATGACATTTGCCTATATCCCAAGGCAAACTTCGCTGTAGTCGGTCCTCACGACCGTTGACAAAGCTTGGGTAAGAAAGATCGTCAACCATGATCGGAAGAGGCAGTGGCCTCAAACACCACCCAATTCCGAAAAAAATAATGGATCCACGACCCCCTGGAACGATCTATCAAGCCTTAAGGCCTAGCAAATTATTTCCCGCCTCCGTACCGGGAATTTTGGAGGGAGACCCCTCCGGACATTGTGCAAAGTCTGCGCTGTCCTTAATTCCGCATATAGATCACTGATGCCCTCAATTCCAGGTTCAACTACGGTATACCATCCTGTAATCGTGATGCCCTCGTCTGCTTCTTAAAAGATGCAAAGCTGTACTTCAAGATTGAGTTGCCAGCTTCCCAAGTAGCACATGCAACATCTTCCTAAGAGCACCTTGTTTCTATTCAGTTTCATCAAAGGCATTGGAAAAACATCAAAGCACGAAAAAGTTGCATCGAGATGTCAAAAACGTTCGAGTTGTGATCAATGTTTCATTAAAATTGCAATGCAGTACGTGTTTGACATTTGGAAACAAACAAACAAAGAATACTGCACTTCATGTTGCAAACACGAAACAAAATCATTAAGTTACATATTGTGTACCATGTAACTTCAATGCGTCTTTCAAAATTTAATTGTTTGTTTAAATCAAGTTGCAGATAAGTTGAATGTGTCTTCATGTTTAATTTAGCATCGTTCAACGTTTTGACAACACACATTTTTTTCCTGTAATGGTGCAATCAAGTAACAGGAAACCCGAGTACAAAACTTCATTATCGTATGTTTTTTATGGTGAGTCAACATGCAATCCCTTCGAAGTGTTGAATGGTGCTGTGGTAGAGTGAAGGACTTTCAATCACAAAATCCATAAATCGAATCCAGTTTTATATTTTTATTTTATTTTTTTTCCCGCTGTAGTATTTTGCAACATTATTGCAATTTTACTGCAATCGAAGGATGTTTCCGTAGGCTCCACCTCTTGCGCTATTTAGATTGCAAGAGAGTTATATTGGATAGCACATACGCAAAGATAGTTTCTTTCCGAATAGTTGCAACACAGTGAAATGTTCAGTACTGAAACAATTTGTGCTGCTTGGGTTGGGCCCCCGGGCATCTCAATCCGGATGTAAATCCCATCCGCAAAGGTTTGCGGGGCGCCCAGAATATCAGCCGGGCTAGTCAACGCGAGTCATAACACCTCTTCTTCTCAACCGTATCCACAACAAGTTCAGCTAGAAAGTTTTCATTTAATATCGCTCCAAAAATTATCTTTTTCAGAGTCCTTACGCGTTCTGCAACGCTTTGTATTTCATTTTAATGTGCGACCTAAAAAATATCTCACTGAAACTTTGATCAGTCCTACACAATCTCTTTTCTCAAATTTCATTAAAACCATCCGATCTGAAGTGTCTTTTCTTTCTTGGACGGCTATGAAACGATGTTATTCACCAAGTTTGGGTCCGATAGGCGGAAGTGGTTTTATCTCCAAAGAACAGTGCACTTCATAATTTGATCATCGGATTTCGACTGCTATAACTGGCCACCCGGTCTAAGTCTTGAATGAGGGACTCCCACGTGGATGACTGCCTTTCATACTGTACGTGATATTGTTCGTTCTACATCAATATACGGCCATCTTTCATTACTCGACGAAATTAAAAGTTTATTTTGATGTGTTTAATTTAAGTTGCTTTGTTTTCCCCTCTATCAAATAAGCATCCCGGGCAGAAGCCATGAACAGATTAACAAAACAAAACCTGATTGACATAAGAGATAAAATAACAGGCAACAATATCAAAAATTTGGTAGGAAATATCATTTAAACATCAAGATATGCTATGAATAACAACAAACTAATGGCACATGATATTGATCACTTCTTAAAAATATCATAACTTGACCTCCTCATGCTATTTTAGTGTAAAATGTTGATATTGTCGTCTGATCTTTTATCTCTTATATTGATATATTTATGAGCTATTTTCGTCTGCTCGGGATTTGTATTTTTTGTCTGCGGAGGTCCTTTTGGTAGGACTTGAGGAGAGCTTGTATCAGTTCCTCCCTTTGGACAGGTCCATATCTATCGGTCCTTTAAAATATCACCTCCGATTGCATATTCGAGCCATTCTTTTTTTGTTGTTTGTTGTTTCATAAGGGCGAAAGTCGCAAACGTAAACATTGACTTTTTCTGCTGTTTTCAGGAAGATAAGAAACTTCTGGCAGTATTTTCCATTTCCGTTCGATATAAGCCGCGGAGCTCCACCAGTTCCAAGTGGTTGTTAGCTGCGTGCGGTCCTAATTGTTGAGGAATTTGCAGGAAAAGGCATTGTTTACGTTTGCGACTTTCGCCCTTATGAAACAACAGTGTCGAAGTGTGGGTCGATTGCCTACACATGTTTCAAAAGAAATTTTATCCAAGTCAAGTATGTTGTCTATAGGTGACAAAATAGAGTATAACCACTTACAGTGTTAAAATAGCCAACATGCAAGAATGACCAAGATGTAGCTCTACTCAAACTACCGTACAGCTTTTATTTATTCCTACAAACGCAACAAACAAAAACAGTTCAGAATCAAAATTAAGGACAACCTCAAAAAGAGGCATCAAATGCTTGTCTCCTCTGAAAACGTGGAACGAAGCTCGACCATGTTTGAATTTATGAATTAAAAATCCTCAAAACGTTTGTGAGAAATATAATCCATGTTTGGAACATGAATCCATGCGGTAATGCATTCTATCAAAAATTGTTTTTGGGATGATGAAAATCAAGTAAATAGTAAAAACTTTGTCTATTAGACATAATACCGAATAGAGACGCATGGTATTGCAACTTAGACAACTTTCTTTTAATTTATCCTTTCAACTGGTGAATGCACCATGAATAGACATTTATTGCAAAGTCAATTCCAACACGATGGTTCATTCATGAAAAACGATCTTTCGTCAGAATTAGATTCAGCTCATCAAAAATATCCGGAAATCACGCGTAAAGCAAAATACGTGCAGATCTTGCCGCAGAAAGCTGTGACTCAATGTATGCAGGAATTTGCTAACCCTTGCTCACAAAGCGACAACAATGATCATCGGTCAGTAGGGGAAAATAGCACACAGAAAGTCGCTTGTTCACACCTCATAGTTTGTAATACACACATTCACTGACGGACTGCTCGCTCGTCATTGCACAAATCAGGAAGTAGTTGAACGCCGCTACCGTCGAACTGCATGCCTTCACTAGATCCATTATATGCAGCAGTGGCACGGGGGCTAGAGTGGGGCAAACGCTTTCCATATGAGCATTTCCTTGTTTCGATCGCACTGCGTTGCCGCACAGTGGCCGGATAAAACCAGAAAAAAATGGTTGAGCCACTTTGATTTTGTTGGGCAACGGATTTGATCCAATTCATCTCTACTGGATTGCAGATGAGTTGACCTGACTTAAGGAGTAAGCAAATTTCCAGACACTGTTAAACACATTTTCGTTACATCGAAATGTATGCCAGATGATAAAATTACTAAACTGCCAACAGATCTATAATTACGCCTATAGGGATCTCAAGCTAAATGCTATAAGCTAGGAGTTCGCACATTTTACTGATATGATAATTCAACCATAATTATACAAGTTTTTTGCTCTGCCCGGCCAATGTGCGTCTCCTCATATGCATTCGCTATGGCCGCCACTGCACTTTACTTGCCAACATCAACGATGTCGATTATCGGTCGAACTTCAGAAATCGAACCACCTGAATTACCCACCAGAAGAAGAGTTTGTTTTCGCAAACCTTTCTGCCTCCTATCATCGCGTGCCTCTACTTATTACTTGAGCTCGTGGAAAACTTTTTCCACACATCCTCTCCCTCGCGTGCTGCATTCGATTGACGCCACTCGCTGTTGCTAGTGCTGCTGCTGCTGCTTGGCTTGCAGCTAGAAGTCGAGTCGAACCGTGCCGCGTATGGAGATGTGGGGCGGTGGATGTGTGGAAAAACGTGTGAAACTGGCAGAAAATGTCTGCTGCCAAACCGCCCCGCGCCCCCCTCCTTGGTCACCGACGTGAGGTGAATGTAAGCATTATGTAACCGAAAAAGGTGAAATCGCGGCCGTGTTTTGCCGCGCGAAGTTTATGGTTGAATTTAAGCGGCGGGGCTCCATTCAGTAGCGCTGTGATGTAACCGTTTCGCACACCTAAGTCAATGACCGAGATGATTTAGCGAACAGTTTGTAAACTTTTTGCGTAGCCTGCAGCTCTCTGCTCAATTACCTACCTACCCCATACACCGCCGGACAGGTGCACAGATAAATGTTAAGGTTTGTTTTTTTCGGAGTTACATCACCACGCTTCGAATGGGTCATTGACTCCGTTTTTGTTTTCGGGGGAAGTACGAAATGATTTCAAGCTTTCAGATGTAAAGCTATAACGTAATGAATCGAAACATGTAAACAGGGCGAAATGGTTTTTCTAATGTGCTGTTCATCAGGTTACACAGGGAACAAAGCTTTTGTCGTGCTTACCCAAGATATAAATTTCTGGGAAGCCATTTGATAATTATTTTTGTCATAACTTTTGAATACAATAAATTATCGGATATTGAACAACCAGACAGTATTATCACAATGAAGAGCGCCCAAAGTTAAATTGCATCACTTTCAATATAGATAACAATGGGTCAATTATAACGAAATATTGTGTAAAATGGCCTCAGCGTGTGTTATTTATATTGCGTGAGTTTCATTGTGAAAATTTTAGTAGTTTCAAAAACACAATCGAAGGAACAGCAGGTGTGCGAAAAAATTCTGCACACTCGCTCTAATCATCCACATCTTATTAAATGATGTTAGTAATCCAATTTCATGCAAATTACCCCAAAAGCACCTGGGTTGCAGTCGATCGAACTATACAAGGCTAGAACGAAATCATGAGCTTTGGAAGTATCCAAAAACTGTCAACATTTTCATTTGGCTAAAATCATTTTCGATTATTTGACAAATTTCAGGTCAACTTTTCCAAAGAAAATATATGCGCTCTTTAGCTCAAAATCTAAATAAAAAAATCTAATAAGTGCTGAGATCTTATTTTGAACTGATATTCGTTATAATTGGAGCATCAAGCTTATTCTTCAGGCCGATCAACACTGCAGCACTATTTTGATGTTTTGTTTTCGATTTTTGAAATAGTTATTAGGCGAAAAAACATGGGTTCTTAGGAAAAATCACATTACAAAAAGGCTGCAAAATTCGGTTGTGGGCACCCTTGTTTTGTTGACAAATCGTTCGATATTGATATGGTTATCACAACTTATTTTAATAACGTATTTATGCAGTTGGGGCCCTTCTTAGCCGTGCGGTAAGACGCGCGGCTGCAAAGTAAGACCATGCTGAGAGTGGCTGTGTTCGATTCCCAGTGCCAGTCTAGGCAATTTTCGGATTGGAAATTGTCTCGACTTGCCTGAGCATAAAAATATCATCGTGCTAGCCTCATGATATACGAATGCAGAAATGGTAACCTGGCTTAGAAACCTCGCGGTTAATAACTGTGGAAGTGCATAATGAACACTAAGCTGTGAGGCGGCTCTGTCCCAGTGTGGGGATGTAATGCCAATAAGAAGAAGAAGAAGAATGTATGCATTTTGTTAGAAGTGTTTAGATATAATTGATTGAAATAACGAGGATTTTTTGTTTGTTTTTAAGCATGTCTAGCAATTGTATACATACTTTTTGGAACTAAGCATCGGTTGAATAGCTCACAGCAAGTTGCAATCGACATGGAATCAAGTCCCATTGTTTCCCATTAAAAATTGGACCGATCGGACACTGCCGTCTGAAGTTATTAAAAAATCATCGTTTTGTTCCCTTAAATAGCCGAAAATGTCGTTCGGTTGAACAGTTCCTTTGACTGAAAAAGTCGGTTGGCCGAATAGCTCATTTAGCCATTTGGGTCATTTGACCAAAACCTTATTTGACCGAACTGATCATTTTTTCAAAAAAAATCGATTAACCGAATAGATTATTTGGCCGAAAATGCCATTTAGACGAATTATTATTTAGGAGAAAGGACATTTTAGGGTCAAAAAACTCTTTCCGTCAAAAGACCCTTTATACCATTTCCGATCGGTTTTCGGTCAAATGATCTGTTCAGTCAAACGACATTTCGACCAAACGGGATTTTCAGCTAAATGACCTGTAAGGACAAACAACTTTTTCAGCCAAAGTACAACTTTGGCCAAATGTCCCTTTCGGCTGTATCTCGCTTTCGGCCAAATGATATTTTTGACCAAATAATTTTCGACCAAACGATCAATTCGAACATATAGGTTTCTGCCGAATGACTTTCGGCCAAACGACGGGAAGGGATGCTTAGGCGGAGGCGTTTGGCCGAACCCCATCTGGCTGAAAATGTTGTTTAGCCGAAATGGGCATATGGTCGAAAATATCGTTTGACCGAACTGGTTATTTGGTCGAAAAGGTTGTTTGGCCAAATAGGTTATTTAACCGAAATGATTCTTTAGCTGAAATGGTCATTCGACAGAAAAGCCATTTGACCAAAAATATCATTTGGCCAAACAGGTCGACACTTTCGACCGTTTTATCTGTTCAGCAAATGACATTTTCGACGTATGACCTGTTCGGTCAAATGACAATGTCAACGGAATTTTTGACTTATTCGGTGAAACTACCATTTAGGACAAATGACTTGTTAGGACAAACGCTTTGGCCATATGAAATTTTCGGACAAATTGTTTACGATCTAATAACCATTTCATTTTATTTACATTTATATTCTTAACTATTCTAAATAACATTAAATAATGTTGATACTGTTTAAACTTATTGTAAAGTGTCATTAGCTTATAATACGAGAGAAGATCTGTTTCAGCTGTGTTTTGGACATCGATAAGTCAATAGTGTCACAATGTTTATTATAAGTGATCATCATTTGATTCATTGGGCCATTTTTTGCATAGTTTGTTCGATGATAATTTACGGAGAATATTTGACGATGTCGTAAAGATCGTAATGGAACATAAAAATTAAGTTTTGATAATAGCTCCGTTGAGTCAATTCTGTTTGAAACAATATTGTTTATAAAAGTTACCATTGCTAAATCTCGA
This sequence comes from Armigeres subalbatus, assembly GCF_024139115.2. Classification (NCBI taxonomy): domain Eukaryota; kingdom Metazoa; phylum Arthropoda; class Insecta; order Diptera; family Culicidae; genus Armigeres; species Armigeres subalbatus. Next base: position 219,984,198 of record NC_085141.1, on the reverse strand, counting down.
CGCACTTTCAGTGAATGAATATTGATGAGCTTACAACGAGCTACATATGGTGGCAATGGAAATTCGGTCCACCCTAACTTTCGTAGTGCATATAATAAAAATTGTTTTTGAACTGACTCAATTCTGTTGGCATGAATAGCTGAAAATGGGGACCAAACTATGCTGCAATATTCTAAGATTGGCCTTACATAAGCTGTATATAGTGTTTTTATTGTGTATGGGTCCTGGAAATTGTAACAGAATCGTTTTATAAAACCTAACATGTTGTTGGATTTGCTTACAATTAAGTTATAATGATCGATGAAAGTTAGTTTTGAATCAATATTACTCCCAAATCTCTTCCTCTATTGCTTCTTACTACGTTCTGATCATCAAAACTAATATTTGCGCTGAGTATGTTTCGTTTTCTGCTGAAGGTTATTGAGTTGCATTTTTTATATTCAACTGTAGAAGACTTTTTACACCATGTATGGAATACCAATATTTCATCTTTGAATGTATCGATATCCTCGACAGTTTTGATTTTTAGGAAAAGTTTCATGTCATCTGCATAAATTAAGACATTCAATTTATGAAGCACAAGAGGGAGGTCCTTTACAAATAAAATAAAAAGTAACGGACCTAAATGAGATCCTTGAGGAACTCCAGAAGAGGCTTGTATTGGGGTTGATAATTTTCCTTTGAATCTTACAATTTGAACCCGACTTGTTAGATACGATTCAAGCCAATGAAGAAGTTTTGGTTGAATTCCCATCTTCTGCAGTTTGAACAAAAGCATAGGTAAATCAACGCGATCAAAAGCTTTGCTAAAATCTGTGTACAAGGCTTCTACATGGTGACCACTATCCATTGCATCCAAAGAATAATTAACGAATTCTGTTAGATTTGTGGCTGTCGAACGACCTTTAAAGAAACCGTGTTGCTTAGATGTGATTCGATTTTTAATTTAAACAAATATTTTTTCATTAACAATTGCTTCGAACAATTTCGGTATGCAAGATATAAGAGCAATACCACGATAGTTACGAACATTGGATTTTATACCAGATTTAAAAATTGGAACTAAAAATGATTTTTTCCATATTAACGGAAAACATCCTGATTCCAGTGACATGTTGAGAATCCAGCTGCCGGCTTAAATGCGTTTTGCCTCATGAGTTTTTCGGCAACAAAATAACACCACTTTTTGCCTTTCTCGTATACAAAGTATATGTAAAGGCTATAGGATCACTTCAAAACCGAACTTTTGATAGAAGGCTCGGAGACCCATAGTGTTATATACCAATCGACTCAGCTCGACGAATTGAGGTGATGTCTGTATGTATATATATATATATGTGTGTGTACAAAAATGTGAGACACACTTTTAGGTACTTGGCATTATCCAATTTGCTCGCAACAAGTTGTAATCGACGCGGATTGCGGTCTAGTTGTTGCATTCAAATGACCGCAAATGCATAAGAATTATGTGTTCTCTTATGTGTTATTCTTATTTTTTAATGCGCGAGAAAGGCACCACCAACGCTAGGTGGATTGATCTGGGTTTTAAATGTAAATATCATCAATATAATTGAGATTTTCTCCCATTTTAAGAAAGCATCAAGCCATGAACAGGGTAACAAAATATCTCTCTTCAACTCTTGGGCTGTCACTCAGCACAAATGGCATTGGAGTAGTCCGGATTCATGTCATCAAACAAAATTGTACATCCGGGAGCCTTCTCCGGTAGTAGCAAGCTATTTAGCTAATCTGTCTAAACAGAATTGCAGTGTCTTAGTCAAGGCCTTGACAGGTCACTGCCGACTGAACTATCACATGCAAATATTCAACGCGTTGAATCATCTGTTTGTGATAGTTCTGAATCCGATTATAGAACTTCTTATCAGCTTATATGTAACCGCCCAGTCTATGCACAATTGCGCTTCCAAATATTTGGTAAACACTTATTTAGTGAAATTGACTTCAGAAACCTGAAGCATTTTGTTGTGCATAACCCGTTGTGGTAAGGAGCTATAAGCTCTTGTACGCTTATGCGTTGTATGCCCTCTTCAAGGGCCCTTCTCCAAACATTCCTTTTGTTCTCCCATCCACATTCCTTTCCTTTTTGTTCACTTCCTTTTCCGTCAGGTGTGTGGTGAAAAAGGCTGTGAAGGCGATGGCTCAAATCTCCCAAATTGAGGTGAACGTGCCCCTGGAGCCGACGTTCTGATACCTGATACCTGATCATCACATGTTCCTTGAGGGATTCCTCCGAAGGTTTCTACATGATTTCCTCCCGAAGTTCCTTCAGGGATTCCTTCGTAAGTTCCTCCAAGAATTCTTTCGGGAGTTCCTCGAGTAATTCCTTCGGAAGTTCCTCCAGAAATTCCTCCGGAAGTTCCTTCAGGAACTCCTCCATTAACCTTCAGGAATTTCTTCCTGGAGGAACTTTCGTAGAAATTTCTGTGTTCTGTTCTGTGTTCTGCTTCCGGTGAAACTCGTGAAAAAACTTCCAGGGGAATTCCTGAAGGATTTTGCGGAGGATTTATTTGAAGAACTTCTGGTAGAACTCTTCCAGGAACTTCCGGAAGAGCTCCTCCACTTCCAGAGGAATTTCTCAAGAAACTTTTTCAAGGAACTTCCGCAGGAATAGATCAAAGAGCTTCCTAGGAAATTTCTCAAAGAACTTCCGGATGAATTCTTGAAGGAACTTCCGGAGGAATTCTTCAAGGAACTTCCGAAGGAATGCCTCAAGGAAGTCCCATAGGAATTCCTCAAAGAATTTCCAGAAGAATTCCTTAAGAATCTTCCGGAGGAATTGCTCCATTTCTTCCGGGGGGCATTTATGTACGAAACTTGCGAGCACTTCCTGAAGAAATTTTCGAGTAAGTTCTTGTATTCCAGAAAGAGTTCCTGGAGATCTCTTCAGGAATTTCCAAATTTTGCCTAGAGCAACTTCTGGGCAAAATCCTGAAATAGTAAGAATTCCTGAATTCCTAGAGAATTCATTTCTTTTCCAAAGGAATCCTTTGAAAAAAATATGGAGGAATGCCTGAAAGATATCGCCAATGAATGCATACAAGAATTCAAGAAAGAATTACTGATGTAATTTTTGGCAGAATTCCAGAAGAAATTCTGAAACGCACGAAAGAGTTTTTGGAAGAATTTCAAAAGAAATTTTGGATATTATTTAAGAAAAAGTTCTATCCCTCAAATATACTTTTCTGTCAATTCTTAGCGGATTTAGTGAACGCTTTTCAAGGGCAATTCCCAAACTAATTCCATACACCGACCTAATTTAGGACACAATCTGTGAGGAAAACCCTGAATAAACATTTAAATAACTTTTTAAAACTGAATCAAGACAACTGTACCGGATTAACTTTATTTAAAACAAATATAACAACATTCCCGAAAAAAAGAATTTCAGCGCGCATTTTATTTGAACAAACGGACAATTTGGTTTGGTTTTGCTTGTTTATTCCGACCAGTCCCACATACTCACATGGTGTTGACAGTTGAAATGCAGTTGAATTGGTGAACCTGGTGTGAAACTGTAAAACAACACAGTGCAAACGCGACAACTTTGGGGTTGGAACTAGTTCCAACCTGAGCGAATAAAAAAAACACTTCGACAGCACCTAGGTTGGAACTGGATCCAACCTAGGTTGGAACTTTTTAAAAACCAAATCGACATATGTGTATCAAAATTAAACATCTTCTACAAAAAAAAAGATGAATATTTATGGTTAGAAAATCAACTGGTCTTAATTCCTATGTCTAAAATTTGATTCACGCATATGCAGAACATGTGATAGATTTTTTCGAAAAATTTATTGGGATGTAACCACTTCCTTCGGTGAGGTTTGATCCCACGAAACCAGTACACTAGACAGGTGCTTTTTTTATATCCAAATTTTGAACTCCGATGAGTTTTCCGTGGTTCCGGAGAATTTCTCGTGGAAGCTGCAAGGAGTTTCCCCTGAAAACCCTCTAAAGTTTCTCGTTGATATTTTGAAAAAAAAATCTTTGTGAAATTTGAAGAATACTCAACATAAATTTCCTAAGAAATTTAGAAGCATTTTTCATGTAAATTACGAAGAATTTTCCACAAAAATTCCAAACAATTATCCTTTGAATTTCCAAAAAGCGTGCCATGGAATTTCCAAATAATTTCTCGTGACAACTTCAAATAGTTCCCGTTTAAAATCTAAAAATAATTTCCAAATAAATAATTTGGAAAATCTAAGAGATTTTTTCGGGAAAGTTCTTCAGATTTTTTCGGCGAAATTCAAAAGATTCTTCCGATAATGTCTTTAAAATAGTCCGAAAAAATATTAAAGTAACGTACGCCATAAAAAACGCCACCCCGATACACGCCGCCGTCAACTAAAATAATGACAAACGCCGCCGCCGGCAATTTTCGAACCTTTTTCTCAATATATTTTTTTACTGTAATAGACATAAATCCCAAGTAACATTTTAAGTTTTATAATACTCTTGAAGACCATAGTTACAAGAGTGTTATAAAACCAGTATAAAACCAAAGTGTTACTAGGGATGAATGCTTTAAATGTAAATCATTGAAAAAAAAAACTCAATTACCTAAAGTGCTATTTAGCCCTTTGTTATGTGATCGCTTTCATTATTGTCCTTAATGCACGAGAAAGGTATCTTCACTGCTAAGTGGATCAATCTGGGTTATTCAAGCAATTAGAATCATTAAATTATACCTTTTCTTTGAATCTTGGTGGTTTTTTATTTATTTATCTTGATTTTCAGCCATGTTTTCAAGGGTTCAACGACAGTTCTTCATAATCCTCCGTATATTGAATAATTTATAAAAAATATTGGACGCTGCTGCCATCTAAAATCGACTTTTTATCATCATAATAAAAAATAGAAAACCAATTTCCAAGAATACATTCAGAACTATATCTATCTATGTTCAGAATAATAATTTTACATATGCAACATATCGTACATATGTAAAAGGATGAAAAAATTTGAAACTGTAACCGAAATAACGATCAGTATTTAAATAGGCAAAACGATAGTGAAATATAAGTAGTTACTAATGTATTTTGACCCTGCAGAACCTTGTTCTTCCAGTAAAATCTCAACATAATATAAAGCTTGGAGGGGGACTCCCTGAGGCAAAGGTTTGGTACAGCTGGGATGCATGAATTGTTAAATGGAGTTTATGAAGAAACCTTCACACGAATTCGTGAGAATTGGAACAGCTCTCTTTATTTCATATACAACAATGTTGTAAAATTTGAGGAAGACTATCGTGAAAAACAGCCGGCATGTTTGTGATTATATTTTCATGAAAACAAAAAGCTATTGGACGAATTTAAAGAGAATCTCCATTAGAGTTCTTAAAAAATCGAAGTTTCTCACGTCTCGCTTCTCATTTTTCACCTTTCACGCCTTGCGTCTCACTTCCCGTTTTTTACCTCTCACTTTTCACATTTCATTCCTGCGTCTTACTTCGAGCTTCTCACCTATTAGGGTAAAATGCCCAATAGTGGACCCCTAGTAGCGCAATTTTGCTCTTCCGGTCATAAGGAGTAGAAAATTTCAACATAATAATTCTGCTTGATATCTGATAACAAGTTCTGCATCTCCTCTTCACGATACATACATAAAACACTCTAATACACGACGTTATTCGTTGAAATTAACATTTTAAAGTCTGACTGAATTCGCCCTATAATAGACCCCCTGGGGGTCCATAATAGGAAATTGCTTCCCTATAGTCGACACTTCATTTGATTTTCATGTCCCGTTTCGGGACGTTCTTCTACCCTATTATGGACCCCCCAAAATATTCCTATAATGGACACTCTCGTGTTTATTTTTTATAGAATTGTAAAATATCATATAGTTTTACTTTCCATAGCATTTCCAATGCATATAATCAAATCATAGGATTGTAAGGTAAGTTCTCCCGATGGAATTTCGTAGCAAAATGTTTAAATTGTGCTGTAATAATGCAAAAAAGGCTGGAGGGTCCACTATTGGGCATTTTACCCTATTGCTTTTCATTTGACACTCCTCACTTGCATTTTTTCATTCTCACTTCTCGCTTTTCACTTCTCACATCTGTCCTCCCGCTTCTCACTTCTCATATGTCGCTTCTTTGTTCCGGAAACCTGGCCCGCCGGTTAAAATGGCCAGTTTCTATCAGCGATAGACCCTCGGAATTTTTTGCATGCAGTTTTTGAAAGTCAGCTGAATGATTTCTATTCAATCAGCACCGACGTTTCGGAGTTGGGTTTACACCTTGTTCAGGGCTTGATTACAACATTCGTTGTCGAAAATCGTCGATCTAACTTAGACAATTGCAAATTGAGTAAAGGAATTTTCAAATACGTATATTCCAAAACATGACCAACTTGCCCAAAGACCACAAAATCATGAAGACTGACATGTCGCAAGCGAGGATTTAGAAATTATCAAAAATCACTATTTTTTTTAAGCCTCCAATACCAGAAAATTCCGGAACATGTCCAACTTGTTCAAAAACCACAAAAAAGCTACACCGATCTTGCTTGGCAAAATCATGAAGTATGAGAAGTAACTAGCGAAGTTTTACATTCATTACAAATGGCCATTTCATCACGTATCTAGAAGATTCCATACATGCCCAACTTGTTCAAAACCCCCAAAATGATCTCATTCAATCCAGTTTTGCAAAATCATGAAGTTTGAGATGTCGCAAGCAAGGTTTTATAAATGATCAAAAATGGTCATTTTTCCAGGAGCATCAAGATACCTAAAGATCCCAGAACATGTCCAACTTGCGCACATTCTTCCAAATTGAGCTCCAATAATCTTCTTTTACAAAATCATGAAGCTTTACCTGAGGCTTTATAAATGATAAAAAATAATTTTCTTCGGGAGCACCATTCCGGAAGATTCCGGAACATGTCCAACTTGTGCAGCAACCCTCAAAATAAGCTACATTGATCTTGTTTTGTAAAATCATGAAGTTGGAGATGTCGCAAGCTAGGGTTTATCGCTGATAGAAACCGGCCATTTTAACCGGCGGGCCAGGTTTCCGGAAGATTCCCGGACATGTCCAACTAGAAACTAAACTAGAACAAAACACAAACATTTAAGAACATCCGTTCGCGTTCACATCGCTTGTTGTGCAATATTGGTCTAGAAATATATTTGCTTTGATACAAAAAAGAGATCATTCGTTCTGCAATATTCTACAAGTTGAGGAAATTGCCGTTCATCATATATTCATTTATTAATTACCATCTAAACGGATAACACTGAATCAATAATTACGACACGGTTCAAGGCCACATCTCTCCATCCTTGATTGCGCCCCACACTCACCAAATCTTTCTTCTCCTGAGCTGTTCCTGACTCGCTGCGCTCCACGTCTTCTTGTACCTGCCGGGTCGGATGTAAACACCATCTTTGCAGGATTACTGTTTCTATGAAATCGAGTAGTTAGCAGCATCATACGACTGCCCATGATATCATAGTTGACGTATTTCAGCGAATTTGACTTATTACGCGTTTATTAGAGTAATTCAACCGCGGCAACATCGATACGATGCTTGTTCCAAATCTTATTTATGTGCTTGCAGGTCGAAACGATTTAAATTTGTGATGTTTTTCCCTAAATTATTCGAAATACAAACGAAAGACTAGACAGATGCACAAGGTGTTCCGGATTCACCCAAGGAAAATCGCACTACTTCTCCCGCAAATAAGCCTCTGTGTAATACAAGAAATGATCATCTCACATTTGTTATATAGGGACAAGACAGGTATTTCCGTCCATCGTCATAGGGGCTAAAACCAACGAAAGCAACGTACATTTGCTAGAACTCCACTATAGCAGAACGTTTCTCCTGAGCTTACGATTTGGTACGTATGAGTTTTACAAAAAAGCGTATCTTTTATTGGTTTTCGAGACTATGACGAACAGACGAAAATACCTGCCGTGTCCCTACCATGTTGAGCGCAAATCTGATCACGGCATTTAATGAACGACAAACCCAAATTTTTGAGCGCCACCGGAATGATCCCTTGGACAACTTCAACTATTGCCATTCGATGGAGACGCATGGTAAACGACAGGCCGTCTTCATCGTTTCCATGAATGTGTGATGTTAGGAAGAGAATCGTTTAAAGTGGATAGAATGACGTAACATATATTTGGCGCTCAAGTTTTACCTGAAGATTGACTGATTATCAAAGATAATGTTACCGGGCTCCAGGATATTTGATCTTAAAAAACCGGAGAAACAAATCAACGTAATCGAATCTATGTATGAACGTTTACCGTACGAGTGCATCTGATTCCCGTTCCACCATAACCGACAGCCAAACTGCAGTTCAGCTTACTTGTGTGTGCTGTGCATTCATAAAATGCACCGGCGCACCATCTATTTCCCAATCGACAGTTGCCTTGAAATAGTTAAGTGGGTTTAAGTTTTTATTAGCATTATTACAGGCGCGCTGGTGCTGATGTGCCATGCCACGCCAACAAGCCGTCACAACATCGCGCGCCGGTCGATGATAGCTCTAGGTAGGTATTGCAGAGTGTACTGTGCCGGGCGATTTTGAGCGCCGAATGAAAAATCTTTTCCGCTGCTCGTCTTGCCACAAGGGACTGAATTTCAGACTAGGATGGAACCGAACGTTTATTCAAAATTTGAGTCAAAAAAGATTCTATTCAACTTTCAACAAAAAAAAAACAAATAAATATTTGTCGAACTTTCTGGTTGTGATTTTCCCAGAAAATTAATCAGAAATCAAGCTGCAAAATTGAAAAGAGGTTTTGGGGGTCTCCAGTTAGCCTGTGAGGAGTGGCGTAGAATTATCAATCCGATAAAAGTTTGTTTGATTGTCAATCCGGTTTAAGATGTTTACGGTGTAGGAAACATTTTAGACTTCTTATGCATAAAGAACACTAAATTGAAAAGCACGCCAAGTTTCAGCAGAAATGTCGAGCCATTAAAGAAGAAGAAGCAAGGAATAAGGAAATCATCACACTTCTAAATGGCCTCACTTCAGCCAGCATGATTACAATATAAATATCAACATAGTCCGGTCGGTCATAAAACATACTGGAAGTCGCCGTTGAAACGCGTTCAAATTTCAACCCTTCCGGTTATGACCAACCTTAACTTTATTGTCGATAACAATAATATGTACGTACATATCCCTAAGTCACAGTGAGTGCAGCACCGCGTTGTTTGTAGATATTTGTTTGTAGTGGTTACGGTTTACGGCGAAAACAAACACTGAGGAGCGATCAACACAATCATCATAGCAATGGTTGTCTCGCAAGTAACTGGATCTATCGTTGAATGATTCAACTAGTTAGTAATAGTAGTACACGTACTGCAATTCGAATCTTTGCTAAATCGCTAGGGAATATAGTCTAGTCTAGTCTAGTCTACACATGCAAAGCCATAGGGAACATAGGGGTGAAAAATCTCGATCCAATTACCTAGTGATCTACCAATCAAGCGATCAATCCTATCGGATGTCTTCAAATACCCTGACCTGTTGTCCTACATCACTAGTTGTTATACAGGAGCTCTTGGAATTCGTCCCTGCGAATAAGACGAAGCAGTTCCTGATGGCATCCTAGCAAAGCGGGTTAGCTACCGCATTGCAATTCCAAGAACAAGATTGGATCGCCACTTAAAGAATGATTTCCATTCCCCGACAAGAGATGTTCACCGATTTTCTCGCTGCAAGGTCCTACCAAATCAAGTTACTGTAACTAAATCGATCTGAATTATGCTACTTGGGGCGATTCAAGAGTCACCTTCGAGGAGATGACAACAACTTTGGCGGAAATCGAAGCAGGACTCGAATGACCTCGTCATCTTTGCACCACCCCACTTCCTAATAGATACTGCAATGTCCACTCTTCCAGAAGTTGATGTTAGTAGAATTCCCATAAATCGTCTGGAGTACTCTCGGAGCTTACGTCATTGCGAGAAATAATGTTGGCACCAGTGGCAGGCTGAATGTCTACAGGAACTGCAAAAGGAAAGTGAACAACGTCTCGAACCCTGACATCTAAATCGGCTAAGAGGCCGCTGGCAAGAATTCTTAATGTTATCTCCGGACCTGATGGGTTCACTCAAGTCGGTGACTTGTTTACTAGCAGGGCAGTTGTACGATGTCTAATAACGAAAATCTGCTTGTTGTTCGTTTTTACGAAAACGAAAAAACGAAAGGCAAAAAAATCCTCTAGCATAGGACGCAATTATTTTTTCCTAAGTTATTTGTGCGAGACAAAGATGAACATTGATCATGTTGCATTTGTGAAACCGATTAATTCCTTTGAAAATTGAACTCCAAAATAAACTTTGTCTTTACATCGTGGTTTTTAATCGCAAAATCACGATCTGGAAGTCAATAGATTGTATCGTTTAAATGTTTAATACCTAGTGTTATGATATCGATCTCTCAAGAAACGTAAAGATTGCAGCAATAATCCAAATATCTTATTCCCAAAATTAAATTCAGTTATCATCCTCGTACCGTGCGGGACCGAAATCCGTACAGCACCGAAATCCGTCCACCTCATGAGATATCAATAAATTAAAGGGGGATAAAGGTAATTAATGTAGAAATAATTAATTTTATACTGTTCAGATTTTTGGCAGTAAGCTTTTAGGGCATAGAATTGGAAAGAAAGCTTTAAAATTAAAACAACAAAAATCAAAAACAAATCTCCACCCAACAAACGCGGAGTTTGTGCCGCCATTTTGTTTTCGGGTAGAGCATAATTGCACCAAAAGTAACTGTGTTTTAATTGCTTATTGCGAATCATTACATAAGATAAGCGGAATACAAATCGAAGGGATCGCTTCTCAATGTGCGTATCGAACTATTTACAGTGGTAGTTTAGTCAATCAGACTGTTTCAATTTAAATATTTAGTTAAAAAACAGTTGTACGGATTTTGATCCTTTGATTCAAAATCCGTCCACGGTGGACGGAATTTATTATTTAATCATGTTTTTCGTAGTTTTTAATGAGTAAATGTGAAACACTTCAAAAGTAGAAGCCTTTATGCCCCTGTGTCAATGACAAACGTTTTGTTTACATTCGATTACAATTTTCTAATGACTTTTTCATATTCTAAGGTGCTTAAGTGTACGGATTTCGATGCCCCACGGTATATAGTAACACCTTCAAGCTGACCTTCAACATATCGATGTTGAACTTCCGAACAACGACAACTTGAACTTCCGTTTTCCAGTGGTCGTCCCGACGCCGACGCACTTTGCGATTTTCCAAACCACAATTCATTTTCCAGCGGTCGTCCCGACGCGCTTTGTGGTTTTCCAATCCAGAATCCGTTTTCCAGCGGTCTTCCAGGCGCGCTTTGTGATTTTCCAAACCACAACCAATTTTCCAGCGATCTTCCCGACCCACTTTGCGATTTTCCAAACCTTAATCCGTTTTCCACCGCTCTTCCTAACGCGCTTTGTGATTTTCCAAACCACAATCCGTTTCCCAACGGTCGTCCCGACGCGCTTTGTGATTTTCCAAACCACAATCCGTTTTCCAGCGGTCGTCGCGTTGCGCTTTGTGATTTTCCAAACCACAATTCGTTTTCCAGTGGTCGTCTCGACGCCGACGCCATTTGCGATTTTCCAAACCTCAATCCGTTTTCCACCGGTCTTCCTAACGCGCTTTGTGATTTTCCAAACCACAATCCGTTTCCCAGCGGTCGTCCCGACACGCTTTGTGATTTTCCAAACCACAATTCGTTTTCCAGCGGTCTTCCTGACGTGCTTTGTGATTTTCCAAACCACAATCCGTTTCCCAGCGGTCGTCCCGACGCGCTTTGTGATTGTCCAAACCACAATCCGTTTTCCAGCGGTCGTCCCGATACGCTTTGTGGTTTTCCAAAACACAATCCGTTTTCCAGCGGTCGTCCCGACGCGCTTTGTGATTTTCCAAACCACAATCCATTTCCAGCGGTTTTCCTGACGCACTTTGTGATTTTCCAAACCACAACCAATTTTCCAGCGATCTTTCAGACGTGCTTTGTGATTTTCCAAACCACAATTCGTTTTCCAACGGTCGTCCCGACGCGCTCTGTGATTTTCCAAACCACAATTCGTTTTCCAGCGGTCTTCCAGGCGCGCTTTGTAGATTTTCAAACAACAATTGGTTTTCCAGCGATCGTCCCGACGCGCTTTATAATTTTCCAAACCACAATCCGTTTTCCAGCGGTCATTCCGATACGCTTTGTGGTTTTCCAAACCACAATCCGTTTTCCAGCGGTCGTCTCGTTGCGCTTTGTGATTTTTCAAACCACAATCCGTTTTCAAGCAGTCGTCCCGATGCGCTTTGTGATTTTCCAAACCACAATTCGTTTTCCAGCGGTCTTCCAGACGCGCTTTATGTTTTTCAAAACAACAATCCGTTTTCCAGCGATCTTCTAGACGCGCTTTGTGATTTTCCAAACCACAATTCGTTTTCCAGCGGTCGTCCCGACGCGCTTTGTGATTTTCCAAACCACAATTCGTTTTCCAGCGGTCTTCCAGACGCGCTTTATGATTTTCCAAACAACAACCCGTTTCCAGCGGTCGTCCCGACGCGCTTTGTAATTTCCAAACAATCTGTTTTCCAGTGGTCGTCCCGACGCCGACGCACTTTGCGTCGTTTTTTCCAAATCACAACCCGTTTTCCAGCGGTCTTCCAAACGCGCTTTGTGATTTTCCAAACCACAATCCGTTGTTCGGCTACGTGCCAGGTTCTGGGAATTTGGTTCCATCAGAACCCGCTAAGCTGCGGAGGACGACGGAGGTTCTTCGTAGCTTAGTAGGGAAACCACCTGTCTAGCGTACTGGTTTCGTGGGATCAAACCCCACCGAAGGGAGTGGTTACCCTCCAAAACCTTTTCCGAACTAAGTTTATCACATATGTTGTTCATTTTGGTCGTTCAAGGTTGGCTGTCAAAAAACTTTCTATATTGCACTTCCAACAGGTCAAACCTGGTACTTAGTTTAGATAAGGATCATGAGTCTCTCAAACAAATAAAATAATCACAACAAACTTTCATCAGAACTTATTCGAAAAATGTGACGAAAAATAAGTAATCCCCGAATTATCAGACATTGACACTCCTTATGCACTTGCTTTGCCCTACTGCAACCTTCGTCAGTCCATGGACGATCTAACGCTGGCCTCAAGCTTACACTCATCACGCACCACATGTCCTCATCGCTGACCTACCGAAGCAGTCCATCCTAACTGTGGGGCGAAGGGGTATAACTAAGCCGCATCTTATCTGAAAGCATCTACTAATGACACAACTGTACCCGAACAGGAATGCATAACAAAATTCTATCAATGGTTGTTATTTAAAACAACGTGTGTTATAATTCGATAAAAATGTGTCTTCGGCCAGTTTTATTTCATATCATAATTATAACAACATTAGTTATGGATATTTTCACTAAATAATTGCCTACATTTTTTGTAGATATTGGAAACCTTCAGTATAACTCGAATGCATATCGAATGTATAAATGGATGCAAATCCGTCGTGGTAGCGTACCAGATTTCTATCCGTGATGTAGGCAATTATGTACCTTGAAAGTAGATTATTGTACAGAAAAATGATATCAACGTTTGTTATAATGTTGATATAGAGGTATCAACCTCTGTTTCAATTGTGTTATGGCTAGAGGTATTTCTGATATAATTTTTGTTATTTTAACAACTAACCAGCAAAATTTATAATACATTTTGTTACAATTTTTTTCTGAAATAAATAACTCCTCTTGTTATAATTTTGTTATGCATTATTGATCTGGTAAGTCCCATCTACTGCCACCTCGCTGGTGAAGCATACTGTGGGAACCCTACAACTTCCGTTCACGACCTGGCAATTTATTGTCGGGTTGAACATTTTCTCGACTTCCCTGGGCATGTGCACATAACTCATAACTCATGCACATGGTCATCTTTGACGAATTCAAAAATGATAACTCGGCTAACTTGCAGTTAATAACTGTGGAAATGTTTAATGATTGAGGCGGTTTTCCTATGTATTACCGACTTAGAAGACCAAAATAGTGGATCTTATTTTTACATTTCTTGCACGTTGTTCCAAAGATGAAAGGGCTCATTCACAAATTACATAACGCAAAAAACACTGATTTGAAACCCCACCCACCCCTCCGTGACTTGTTTGTAACATTTCATTTATACCCACCCACCCCCATCTGTGACGCATAACGTCTTACTAAAATTTCACAAAAAATTATAAATTGGTATTTTTAGTGAACTCTATCTTTACTTCCTTCATAGTACATAATAATACTGTCAAATTTGAATTTAATTAGTAATTTCGTTTTTTATATTATTTTATCATCATTAATGTTACCCGTAACAGAACTAAGCAAACCCACCCACCCTTAGATAAACCATAACATTTTGTAACGCAATATTGTGTAACCACCCACCACCCCTTTATGCGTTATGTAATTTGTGAATGAGCCCAAAGCTATAAGATCACAACCAGGCTTGTAAAATGTCCTCTGCATGTCATTTGACTAATTTGTTCATAATTTTCTTCGGAAGCCAAATTTACTTCAAAATTTTAGATGCACGCATAACGCTTGAGTAGTGCTATATTTTTGTCCAAAGGTACATTGCTCTAAATATAACATCTGAGGCTAGAGAGTGAAGTTTCTCCAAAATGTCACGTGTCATTTGACATAATGTCATTTGAATGACATTTTGCCTCCCACGCCCCAGATTACATATTTACAGCAATGTCTTGTTAGACAAAGTTGTAGCCACACTTAAGCGCTATAAGTTTGCCATACTTGATAGCTAACTACTGAAAAAAGTTCTGGGAAAATTATGAAAAAGAATGCAAATGACATTTTACAACACTGATCACAACATAAAAATCAATTGGTTGCATTGTGTCTCATCCTGATACCGAACAAAACATCCCTAAAATTAAATATATTCCCGGAAATGAGTTTTCTTGTATCGCGGGGGACCGAAATGCGTCCACTTCGTGAGATATCAATAAGTGAGAGGGGATTTGAAGGAATTAGTTTTTAAATCATATTTTGTCTTGTCCTGATCTGATACATAACAGTAAGCTTGCTGGCCATTGAAATAGAAAGTAGGCTCTGAAATTTAAATAACATAATTACAAACAAATCGCCAGCCTGCAAACACGAAGATTCAGGTGCCATTTTGTTCACATGTCAGACATAAATGCACCGAAAGTGACTTTGTTTAAATTTCAAATCGCTATTCCTAGAGTAAGATCAGCATAAATATAAAAGAGATCGCTTCTCAAGGTGCGTATTGCGCTTTTTACAGTGAAAGTCAGATAAATTGGTCTGCTTTAATCTAAACATATTGTTAGATAGCTGTACGTATTATGATCCTGTGATTCGAAATCCGTCCACGGTAGACGGATTTCGATTCAGGAGGTGTTGATTTTGTTCATAATGTTATCATATTTTGCGTTGCTTTTAATGCAATACAGTGGAGCATCCAAAAAATAGAGGCCCTCGTGCACTTGGATCAATGACGAACGTTCAATTCTCATTAAATTCGAATTTTCTAGAGACTTTTTCATATACTGATGTGCTTAGGTGTACGGGTCTCGATGCACCACGGTATCAGTCATTTTTTTTCTTTCAAATATTTAGCTGTTTGATTATGTTCTTAGCAGGGTCGAATTTAGGGGGGTCCGGGGGACAGAGCCCCGGGTCCCCACGAAACCTTGTGTACCAAAACCAATTAGTTTTACCAATTGCTTACAAATTTGGGTACATTCAGGGGTCCCCAAAAATGTTTGGCCCCGGGCCCCCACAAGTTTGAATCTGGCTCTATTCTTAGGCCCTGTCTGTTCGCACAGTCTATCTAAAAAATACATAATGTAATTGAATTTGAACATATTCGGGGAGATTGATCCTTAGTAGTAACAAACTTATATTTTTTTAATATTCAACAGATTTTTGTGTGGGTGACTAATGAGGGGTCAAGTGTCCTCATATTGAGGAAACATCCTAAAATCCAAATATCCTTAAAATTATGATGGAGTGTTGACATTATTATCAGTACAAATCATTTACCATATTTATGGCTTTATGCTGTAAAAAATGAAAGCATTTAATCATTGTTAGGAGAAGTTGTGCAATCTTTGCGTAGCCATTAAAAAATCTTAAGGGCGGTCAAAGCACATAAAGCGTCCTGCAGAATAAATACGGTTGCCAGGGATCAAGTCACCCCGCCCCTCTTTTCGTAACTATCACTCCCACACATAAGTTACAACAATCTTCCTGTTTTTCCTGAACAACGGTAATCTATCAAATAGTCGTGACCATGTTTACACTGCTGCACGTCGAAACGAAAACATCATCACATACTTCGCACACCGAGTTCCTCTACGACCAACAACAACAACCTACCGACCGGCAATCAACCAGTCAGCACAGAGTGCAAAAATTTAAAAATAAACACATTCACCGTCAGTCAGTGTAGAGAGCCTACGACTTCAATGTGGTCAGAGAAGCTCCTTGCAACGTTCTCCCTTTCCCACTTCTAGCAGCAACGGGCTATCATCTACTAACAACAATCGCCAGACATGCGCCATGTCTGTGTGTGAATGTGGGTTAAAGTTTGCGGTAGGTTAGGGTTCTATAGCGAACGAGCCATTGAAAACCGCACTCGGAAATACCTCTAAAGCACATGTATATAGGTAGAGCTAGTTAGGCGTTGTAAAATTCGCTAACAAGAAAGGGAAATTGCCACCGCAGACAGAAGTGCAAATTTACTTGCTCTTAAGTATACACAACCACTAGTAGACGGTTGTCACTACCTGTAGACATTTCAGCAGAACACTTAGTACAAATCATGTAACGGAATCTTGTACCAACTGCATTGTTGTCGACAGATCAAGCTTCTCCTGTTGTGGTGTCGGTGCAGCACATTATTGTTGGGGCGAGGTTAGGGTTGTTATCATTCTTCAAAGTTCACAACGTTGATCGGTTGTAGAAGGTTTTCTGACTCATCGATGTGAACATCGAGACAGCATATGTTCAAAATCTGTTTCATATTTTCTTTTAAGAAATTTACATGACTACATAAAACAACTTAAATAATCCTTTACCTTTCACACACAATATTTATGAATGACAAATTGTTAGACACCGAGAAGTGATGATAAAGAAAAGGGTACAACGAACCATATAAACCAATATAAGGTGGGTGTCTTAGCTAAACGCGAGAAAGGCAGTATCACTACTCGGTGAATTAAGTTAGGTTTTTTACTTATAATTCGATTCCAATGGGAATTCTTGGGTTTATCTGAAAATAGAACATTAGAAAAGCTAAACAGTTTTTGGAGGTTGTTTGAAAGAGCTTAATTCCGGAACAAATGAAGTGCGCCTTTAGACGGGAGACTCTATTTTTTTTTTGTGATTGTCAATTGTTAGAATTTGAAATTGGCTTTGGTCAACAATAATACCTTCAAACATTAGGACATGATTGAGAGTGGCTTAAATTAAAATTTCATAAAACATTTAAATAAAATGTTGGTTTTCATTAGCCTCTGCACGTAACAGCTAAATTCGTCAATTAACAGATTTTCTATGAAAGTGTCCGAAGGTTTTGAGATCAGATCAGATTAGATTAGAAATGCAAAATGTGTACAAAACTTTTGACGTTTGAGCGGTGCAGAATTGTGCATTTGCCCTTACATCAAGTTCATTTCAAATGAACCGTTGAAGGGCCGTTTAATACTATCGACAGACATATGATTTCCGCACAATGATTTTCATATCACGCTGTACGAGTACAGTGAAAAGATGACACACATCTTTTCTTTCCATCGTTGTATCTATTTGACAGCTTGTTTTGAAACTGATTCTACCGCTTTCCAAAACATATTTTTCATCAAAATGTATAGAAATCATAAACTGTTACTATAGTTCTTATGAGTATTACACAATATTAACCCATATTTTTTTTAATAAATTGTGGATTCGCGTCAGCAGTTCATTCACCGATATGAAAGCGTCATAGTTTCCCAATTTTTCGTATAGAAATATGCGAGTTCTAGCAAATATTCCGCAGGGCAATTATTTCTGCGGACGTTAATCACTCTATTCTATGGTTTGGAGTGATTTCAGTGCAAACGGCACTGATCGTTCAATTCATTTGGACATTATGAAGGATAAAGCCAGCACCGTTCAATTGGGTCATAGATCCAATTTCGAATTTGTCCAAAACAACGGTACAACAATGGTTCCCATCTAAAAAAGTAGATGCTGACTAATTGCCGAGCTAATGGCAAATCAAAGATCCCGCATCCTTCGCAATCCCCAGACCTCATTCCAATTAAAACCCATGGGATCCTTGCACAAAATGTTCGAAATCACACGATACAGAACTCAAACCATTGAATATCATGCAAAAGTGACGGTAGATCTTCCCGGAAACAACCCAAGAACTGGCAAAATCAATAGGAAGACATCTTCAGAGCGTAATTGTAGCAAATAATGGGCTTACGAATAATTATTTTGCTAATGTTGTGAAAAATATCATCCGGAATTGCAGAAAAACGAATTTTACTCAGTCAGCTTGCAAATGTTTGTTTTTATTTCATATGTCAAACGGCGTATTTGACATTTCAAAACAACAAATTATGTTCTGTTTCGTACAATACAACGGTCGAAGGGCAGGGTACGGAAATCATCGTGCTATCGTGATACCAGCGTGATTCTGGGTGACAGACATATGATTTTATGCTGTACAGTGATATTGGTATCGTATATGTGTCACAAGTATAATATCGATTTATCGGTCTGAAATTGTTTTCTTTGTATCCTCTGCAGCGTCCGTAGAGCCATTTTTATGTGAACAGATTTATTAATGAAACTATTTTCGTTTGAGGAATTACCCGGTCAGAAAAGCGAGCTCTGAGATCTAGATATCTCCGAGCAAAACCTAATAGCATGACGTTGCAGACTTTGGATTCCCAATGAAGACATTCGAACGACCTTGTCTTACGTACCCTTTAACGTGTTACATAAACGTTTCGAGCTGACAAACTGATCCTGTCCAGTGCAGTTGGCTACAAAGTACCGGTCGAGTATGGGTAATTATGTTCAATTCCAGGCGAACGAAAATTACAATCTTTGAACACTCGCTACTAATTACTTGATTTTATCACATGAACCGGTGCCAGCGAAAGTGGTACATACACAATTTTTGTCGATTTTGTGTTTTTTATACCAACGCACAATGGTTCGAAGGCAGCCAAAACCTCAAAAATCGAAATTCGTATTTCGGTCGGAATTATATTTTTCTCATTTTATAGGATACTTATGTGGTTCAAATTCAAAATTTGAAGAAGTTCTGTTGAGTTTTGACTTTGTTACATCATTTTTAATTGAACATGAGTGTTGATTTCTAATTGAAAACGCTGTTTGACAATGCGTTTAGATCAGCGTCGTACGGCTTCAATTACATCGCTAACCCCAATATTATTTCAAGACTTCATTATCAGGGTCTTAAATAGTATGATTTTGTCAAATATAGGTGACAGAAGTCAACTTAAGTTAACTTTATATACAAATTTAATTAAAATACTTACATTTTTTCGATTGAAGTGATCCAAAAGTATATGCGCCAATGAGTGCACATAATGATTCTATGCTCATTACAAAGCTGAAAGCAATAGCTTTCTATTAATCACTATTTTGTTTTGCGAAAAGTAACGATAAGCTGCTTTTTAAACGTTTTTGTATGAAATGTGCCTAGTATTTTTTGGTCTGTTTCTAATTGAAACCTTACAAATGCGTATTTTTTGTTCACAAGAGCCTTAGAAATGCCCTTTTCTAATTATTAGATTGAATTGTCTTACTTCCAAAATCTGTTCCTGGCATCCGAGACTCTCTCAATTTTAGTTTATCGTTTAACATTTGCTATTTCAATAGTCTTTCAAATTTTTGAGAGTTGATTGTAATTGAACAGAGCACAAGCCGTTTGACGTTTGTATGGAATTTACTACAACAGTAACTTTAGTCAAGAAACAACGTTTCGCAGCACTGTCCACTGACCTTTTAAAATATATTATTACGTTGTAAACAAATAGATCATCTTTTGTTTTATCTAGTCTTAGCACATGAACAGCCAATATTTAGCAAGCAATTATTGTGATAGGAAAACTATTTAGAGTTTTTTTGTGGAATATCTTCACTTGCCGAGTGTTACTTGGACGAGTTAATACTACTCTTTTTAATTCCACCACTTGAGTCAAGTACGAAACACTGAAGACGGCGTTGCTGTTGGAGTCGAAATACGTATCTGTAAAATAATAATCAAATTGTGGAATTGAATGGAATAGTACTAACTAGTTTTATGGCATGTGAGATCGTCTCTGTAACGATCAGTTTTCAAAAACCGAATTTAAATGTAAAATAGAAGTATTCGCTATTCACAGAGATGCCGAAAAACGGCTATATATTACCAAAGTAATGCTTCCAACACCCACGATCAAGTCTGTATGTGACAAATAGCCTCGAAATACCATGATACGACCATAAAACCAACTTTTAGGGACATTTTGAGGTTTTGGCCACCCTTTGTTCTAGAGCGAACCACTGTGCAACGGCTTCTGTTAGTAAAGATCTAGTAAGGGAATAACGAAAAAGTGATTTCTGACAACTAAATCTGGAGATATGCACTTTTTATTTTCCGGTATATATCACAATGGCAATTTCGTTGCCAGGAAAAGTGGTACATGTACAGTTCTGCCCACTAAGATTAGCTTATTGAAAAGGAAATTTTACAACATAAATGTTTTCGCAACATATTTTAACTCTATTTTTAATTTCAAGTCGGTTTTCGGTTTCTGTTCCATTTTGTTCCCATTAATAGTGGTGCATGTGCATTTTGTTCCAAAAAAAAACTTGAAATTTGTCAAGAAACTTTGCATATTTCTCATTACTACCTTTAGG
Source organism: Armigeres subalbatus (assembly GCF_024139115.2). NCBI lineage: Eukaryota > Metazoa > Arthropoda > Insecta > Diptera > Culicidae > Armigeres > Armigeres subalbatus. The sequence goes on along the minus strand of NC_085141.1, from coordinate 219,963,206 downwards.
TACATCAGTCATAGCACGTTAGTGCAGTTGAGTTGTAGAAAATTGCAAATTTGAATTTTATTTTCAAAGTTTTAAGAAAAATACGTCTCTTGTAAAATTTACTCAATGTAACATGTACCACTTTCGCTGGCACCGAAATTACATTAAAAAAGATGTCCAAAATTGGCATTAAAAATAGAAGTTTATATTTTGACGTAGTGGGTATTTTAGAGATACTGATTTTTACGCAATAATATTTTGACTTAGGGACACTGTGACGATGCCATACTAAAAGCAGGATGAGCAACAAAAGTTAAAATACAGTGAAGTCTTTCTAACTCGATGGGGGCTGTACACATATTACGTAAGCACTTATGGGGGGAGGGGGTCGGTCAATATCTTACGCTCCATATAAATAAAAATTCATTTGTATGAAAAAAAATCTTATGTGGGGGGGGGGGGGGGGTCGAAAAACCCAGAAAAATTGCTTAGGTAATAAGTGTACGACACCCAAGTAGCACACATGTCCCACATAGATTACTGCAACGGATATGCGACTAGATTTGGTCACTATCAAGTTGCTGCAACCATTTTAGTCTGACTTGTGCTGCTCGGGACACAATGTTCTGTAACTCGATATTCTTCCTCACTCGATGAAATTCATAGTCCCTTAAACCTAGCATACTGCGTTCCCTCCAATACTTCCCTCTCTCCCTTACTCTCGCTTATTCTTTTACTCAAAGTAATTTTCCAATGCCTTTTCACCTCGCTAACTCAATGTTGCCAGAAACAGATACATTCACGATATAAATCACGAGAAAATAAGAAATTAGAAGTCAGAAATGAGAAGTAAGAAGTGATAAGTTAGAAGTGAGAAGTGAGAAATGTGTAATTGGAAGTGCGAAGTAAGTGAGAAGTGAAAAGTTAGAAAAGTTTTAAGTGAGAAACAATACGTCAGTAGTGAGATATAAGAAGTAAGAAGTTATCAGTGAAAAGTGAAAAATGAGTAGTGCGGAGAAGTGAGAAATGAATAATGAGAAGTAAAAGTTAAAAGTGAGAAGTGAAACATTTGAAATGAAGTGAGAAATGAGAAATTAGAAGTTAGCAGTGAGAAATTTGAAAAGCGAAGTTGTAGTGAGAAGTGAATAGTTAAAAGTAAGAAGTGCTAAGTGGTAAGAGATAAATAAGAAGTGAGACATAAGCGAGAAGTGAAAATGAGAAGTGAGAAGCGAGAAATGAATAATAAGAAATGTAAAGTTAATAATAAGAAGTGGTTCAATCAAAGTGAATTGCCTATATTCCGGGGATTAACCACCCGACTTGGACATTAATTTACAATGTTCTGAAAACTCATATGTAAATATGTCATTATATGGAAGATATTGATTTGAAAAATGTATTGGAGGTAACTACTTTCCCTTCGGTTGGAAGTGAGAAATTTGAAGAGAGAAGTGCAAAGTAAGAAGTGAGAAGAAATAGTGGGAAATAAGAAATGAGAAGTGAAAAGTTAGATATGAGAAATTCGAAGTGTGAAGAAGTAGTGCGAAGTGAAAAGTTAAAAGTGAAAAGTGATATGTGAGAAAGTTTTTTATTCTGAAAAGCCTGAAAAAATATTTCAAATTTCCATTGGAAGATCCTTTAACCTTTTGTCTGTGCTCTGGGGTCAATATGACCCCAGGCCATTTTGAGTGGCTGCCATTTTTTAGTTTTCAACCGATTCTCCTAATTTTTGGTAGTTTGATAAAACTCGCCGAGATCTGTCTCCTAGGTGCAAATTCATTCGAAAAATCCTGAAAATATGCGCTACAGTGTACTTTTTTCAAAAAACTTACGTTGTCTGTGCTCGGGGGTCAAATTGACCCCAATTTGAAACCTTTCAGGTCGTTACCAAAGACGACCCACTAGACGACCTTTGATCAAGACGCCATTTTAACAAATTTTAAATTTGTGCAATTCTATATATCGGAATTACTTGAGTAGTCTAAAATAATGAATTCAAATATACCACCACCTGGCGGCCAGGTTCTAAACTTATCAATGCCTCATGCCAAAGCACACGCCTTCCTGCATAACCTTTTTTAAAAAGGTGCAGTTCAAAATGGGTAGGATTTTCGGATATAACTAAAACAGTCATGAAAAATCACTGTTTTTGTACCCTTGTTCACTAAAACCCCTCCCCGCGATGTACCAGCCCACCAATAGTCAATCTTTGATAATGACCTGAAAGATGATTAAATTATCTTTCGAATCAGTCCCAAAAATCTAAAATCGGCCAAACATTAAAAAAGTTATAGCAATTTCAATTTGGGGTCAATTTGACTCCAGAGCACAGACAACGTAAATTTTTTTGAGCACAGGCAGAAGGTTAAATTTCCAGGAAAAAATCCTCCTATTTCCTATTCAAAAGTTCGTCTGAATTTCTTGTATTTTTTTAATGAATTCTCACTAGCAATTTATTTTCTTTTTTCTGAAATTTCTTCTGAATTTCAGCGAAAGTTTCTTTTGAGTTTCCACCGTGAATATTTTTGAAACTACACGGAAGCTCTTATCAATTTCCATGGGAAAATCTCCAGCAACAAACGGAAACACAACAGTCACTAAGTATGCATTACAACGACCTGTAAATGGTTATTTTATGTTCGGATTATTGTCAAATTTTTTATTCTCAAGACCAAGTTTTGTCTTTCTCGAACATGAAGTGTACCGAAAGGCTAGATGTTCGCCCCAAAACATATTTTAGATGGCTCGGCTTGGAGATCCATAGTATTATATATAGCGAATTGATGTGATATCTGTGTGTTTGAGTGCACAAAATCTAACCCATGTTTTGGCACTTATCCTCATCGGATTTGCTTGCAAATAGTTGTATGGGAAATCCTATTAGGGTTCCCCAAAACACACGTGACCAAACAATTGCGACGCGATTCTATCGCTTGGCGAATGCAATCCTGTCGCCGTTGGTGCGAAGGCGTAAATGGACCCAACGATAGAATCGGGGCGACTAGTTGTCGCCATTGCGGTGATGAAATCGCTTAAGGGGGAATGACAAGGGGCAACACACCACTACATAAATCTGTATTTTTTTAATTAGTGTTTGTGATATTGTCCGGTGTTGCACTGACACAATCACAATTTTCCGAAGGACGGAAAGAGACAGATGACACACCGCCGGTGGTGAATCATTCAGAAAGCTGTTTTCTTTGCCCAACTTTCCTTGAGCCTTAAGTCGGGGGGAGCCTTTATATGGTTTCGTATTTACAATTGAGGGGATTGGACAATGGACTCAAAAGTTTCATTGCTTTCATTTGAAAATTGCCTAGATCAAACTTTAAGATCAGAAATAATGACCAAAATATATTTTTTTGCATAAAAAGCACGTAAATAGTCCAGATATTTTTAGCACTCATTCTCAAAAAACAAGTTGCATCGAAATGGGAATCCTGTCCTATCATTTCATATTGAAAATTGGCTGGATCGGACTATGGACTCAGAAGTTATATCTAGCAAAAATACCATTTTCCATAATACACCAAAAAGTAACCGATACCGTTAAGTGGATTAATCAGTATGTTTTGCTAAATAATTTCATACTACAAACAAAATAAAACATAAGATTTTCGTTATTCAATTGCAGATTTAATTTTTTTTCTGGTGATACAATTATCCGGAGTGAAAACAAAATCGATACTCCGGATAATCGAGTCCGACATGTAGTGAGAAACGAGTAGTGAGGAAGTGAGAAGCGAGATGTGCGAAGAGAGAAGTAAGAAGTAAATAGTGAGAAGAGAAAAATGAAGAGTAAGAAGTGAGTTGTGAGAACGAAGAACGGAAGTTAAAAAACAAAATTCATTCTATTTTTTTGCTTTTTTCTTTTCTTCCTTCTTCTGTCTTACATCTCTCCACTAACTTTTCACTACTTAACATCTCGCATCGTACTTCCCATTTATCATCTCTTACTTACTTACTTGCTTCTGTTTACCTCACTACTCACATCCTACTTCTCACTTCGCAAATATCACATCTCACTTTTCACAATTCAGTTCTCATTTTCCACTGCTCACATGTTACTGAACCAGTGGCGTAGTCTGAAAATTGGTTTGGTTTGAAAATAAAAATGATCTATATATGTACTTTAAGTTCTATTTCTAACTTTTTATCTTGAGAGGATTCTAACAATTTTTTTCTTGTAAAAATGTTGTCTCTGGGTTGGTTTAATGTCTAATTCCAAAGACCCCCACTTCCCCTCGTGGCTACGCCACTCTGCTGACACATCTCACTACTAAATACTCATTTCCGTTTTTTAGTACTCTCTTCTCACTACTCTGTACTCAGTTCAAACATCTCATTTCTCACTCCTAGTTCTCGCTATTCACTATTCCTTTCCAACATCTCACTTCTTACTTCACTTAATAAAGAAACAAATTTTAACTATTCGCCCAAACGGCATTCAGCCAAATCTAAATTTATTCCCTATCTCGATACCTCCCTAACTCGATGGTCCCTTCAATATCTACCAATTCACCAACCTCAGAATATAGGACTAGGTATATTAAGTTTCAAGAACTGCAACTAAATTGAGAAAGATGTTAAGGATCATAAGAGAACCAATGAAGTACATGAAATAATTGGGATTGATTCATACTGACCCTCTCTCCAACGCAATAAACATAAAAAAATATTTTAAACTTTAGATAGTATCGTTTCAACAATAAAAGTTAATTGAGATTCAAAAACAAGTTGATATAATAATATAATCGATAAATAATTGATTGAATGAAAAACAAAATCGAGATTGTTTGGTCTCGAAATAGCTTAGAGTTCGTCGCTTGGTTTACGATGAAATCATTAGCATGGTTTGTCAGCATAAAAGTTAGAATAATTGAATACTTAGTGATTTCGATATTTAGGTATTTGTCCCCATTAGTTTTTTTTTTTTCAGAGAAATACAAGTTTCCTAGAAGGCAGAGTAGGTAGGAATAAAAACATTCGTGTTCGTATAAGTATAAGCATATGAGCATATGGAGACGCATGGTGCATTGGTCTATCCGCTTATTACGATTCTATGCAAACTCCATCTCGTCTGTGCATTGAGAGAATCAAGGACCTTATTACTTGCCTGAAGTTTTTTTTTTTGACATCATGTCGAATACCGCGATCAGGAAATCATGCAATTACAAGTTCAAACAGATGGTTCTCGGGCTTCGTCTTAACTATTCTCACAATTCTTCTACGGTAGACTAGCTTCATCTATTTTGCTGATTATCTATGTTTCTAGGGAAGCTCTTTTATTTTTGCTGTATCGGCAGAAACAAGGAGGCTGTTACGCAAAACCTGAGAAATTTAGATTTAACAACTTCAATATGAGCAAAATTTACCATTCGTATGATTTTCAATTCAAATTTGTCTACAACAGATGTGCTGGGTTCTCCAAATTTGTTTCGAGATCAGTTCAGATCAATTGATCTACCGAAATCATGTCAAAGGAATACCTGGAATCCTAATCAAAAAGCATTCTTAAATGTAAATACTTGGATAATGACGTTCTGATTCTGCATTCACTGAATCAGATCGTATTAAAAATGTACAGGTTCGGAAGTAGAGACCGAACATCAAAGATTGAGACAAATATTGTTGAACATTATGACATCGGCTCAAGGCATAGATCCATTGGTAAATCGATGTGCATGGCTGACATATTTGTTTAGGAATTGTCTCCTATCCAATGAACTTATTTTCTTTTTTTGCAGAAGGTAGTCAACGACTAACCGAGGATAACCTGTGTCCTGTGTCCAGTTCTAGACTGTAGTTTTACCGATGACACCACAGTGATTTACTTTCCTTGGGAAATCTCTATCTAACAAGGAAGTAGAAAATGAGGATGATCGAGCGAAACTTACTGATTTCATAAGCTGGCTGATTGGCTTTAGGTATCTGCAATTCAGGAATACGCAGCTTTTACTGTAGTAAATCGTGTTTTGTCCAGCGATTCTGCGTTGCCGTTAATATCTGGAGGTAAAAAATAATTTCTTTCTTGGAATTATTTTAATGAATTAAGACAGTTCAATTGAGGAAATGAAGGTTTCTCAGGAAAAAATATAAACAGTCTGATTCCGTTGTGTTCTAATAAAGTAACGAACTTTTTTTAATCAGCTCGCGTGTTTTTTTAACAATCTGTCCAACTTGCGGGCATTTTCTTCCCATTTCCTTATTCAGCATTATCTCGAGCTACTCTTCCAGTCTTTCACAGCTCCTGCTCAATTATTGCCCAATATTTCTCGACTGGACAGAAATTGGGGCAGCTTGTGGGTCAAGGTTTTATCGACGAAATCCAACCTATTGTCACGCTATCACTGAGATGTCTTTCTTCTGAAGTTCCAGCTAGAAAAAAATCTGGCCAAAAAAAATAAAGGACTGTTGTATGAGTAATGGTAGAATTTATTTTTTCGGCTATTTCTCCATGTAGAGCTTCGAGCTTATAGACATATTTGTAACGAAAACTTCACATTTCTTCGTCTGTAGCAGCAAATCGCTTGTCAAATCCTGGGTACATTTTTTTCGGCTCCCATCTCTCACGTTTTTAATGTTAATGATCGTAACAGAGATTACACCACTGCACCACCGAAAGTTACCCAGGCAATCTGCTATCAAAAGGCTCGATAACGGATCTAGGAGCGGTGTAACAAAGAATCCAGATTTTAAGTGGATCGAGAACTTGCCTCACCAGGGCCACACCAAATTTTTAAAGTCGTCACCGCTTTAGGTTATTACCTTTCTAAAGTCGAAAGACCATCAAAGCCTACCACATAAAAAGTGAGAATCTTTCAAAAATAAGAACAATTTAAAAATAACCGAATATTTTACAATAAGCAATCAGTTTACATCCTAAGCTTGAAACAGATAAAGTTTCATCGTACAGAAGCGTTTTAGAGACAGATGTTGATGGAACCAAAAATAACGTGAAGGCAAAGTTGTTCAGTATCACCATCACTGCAAGTTAAAACGATATTGATAGCATTCATTTCATTTATTTGGTCTACATCTAAACCGATAACACTGAATCAACAATTTGACGCCACAATACACGGTTCGAGGCCGCATCTCTCCATCCTCGAATACGCCCCACGCTCGCCAAGTCGTTTTGCACCTGGTCTGCCCATCTCGCTCGCTGCGCTCCACGCTGTATCGTACCTGCCGGATCGGAAGCGAACACCATCTTTGCAGGGTTGCTGTCCAGCAGTCCTAAGCACCCATCTCTCGAATACTCCGAGTGCTTGCAAGTGCTCCTCGAGCATTATCCATGTTTCATGTCCGTAGAGGACAATCGGTCTTATTAGCGTCTTGTACATGACACATTTGGTGCGGTGGTGAATCTTTTTTGATCGCAGTGTCTTCTGGAGCCCTTAGTAGGCCCGACTTCCACAGATGATGCGCCTTCGTATTTCACGACTAACATTGCTATCAGCCGTTAGCAAGGATCCGAGGTAGATGAATTTCTCGACCACCTCGAAGGTATCCCCGTCTATTGCAACACTGCTTCCCAGGCGGGCCCTGTCGCGCTCGGTTCCGCCCACAAGCATGTACTTTGTCTTTGACGCATTCACCACCAGTCCAACTTTTGTTGCTTCACGTTTCAGGCGGGTGTACAGTTCTGCCACCTTTGCAAATGTTCGGCCGACAATGTCCATGTCATCCGCGAAACAAATAAATTGACTGGATCTGTTGAAAATCGTACCCCGGCTTTTCCGGGCCCATCTTGATGAGCTCAGCTCCGATAGCATCCTTACCAGCTGATTTATTGGTGTTTAGCTGTTGGATGGCAATCCAAATCCAAAATTCAATAGGCATTCCTGGGTAAAAACCAATAACAAATATTTGGAGTGCAGACTGCTGGTTTCTCATTGATGTGATTTTTAGCGGTGAGGCATTAACACGGATCAAACTGAAATTGTCCAATTTACGAATGTTATTGATATAGGAGAATGTTATGAATAATGGAACATATACTCTAGTGAATTAAAATAGAACTATTGATCATTTAGTTGTGATACCTTAACTGAGTTAGTCATAGAATCCTCGAGGCAAATAACAGTAATCGCTACAACGCCAGTGTATCGCGCAGTGTTATAAAATGCTTTGTCAAAATCACCGACATCTTATTTGTCATTACTTGATCATGTCTTTGAACCTAATTCCGAACATCAAATGGGATAGAATCCAGTACATATATGCGCACAATCTTAAAGCGAATAGAGAGTGCGAAATTGATTAATAGTTCTCTGTTCGCTAGACGACCATGCGAGTTAACTCATAGATTAACCCATCAGCGCCTTTCGATCGTGCACTGCATTCAAAATGGTCTTTATAATCAACCTCATTGCGAGTCCATTATAATCGCAATATATTGTGAATAATTGTGCAAAAGATGCATTGCGGCCGGGTAACCTTTTACTACGCTTGGCATTGAGGATAATCACTCCATGTCTTATCAAATGTCAATAAACGCGTGACGATGAAAATCATTCTAACGAGTTAATGGTGCTACACTTCCGCCTTTCAATAATACTAAGCTCCAATAATATGCCGTTGAAAGTGCTCAACTAACGAATACCTCTTTTTCTCTACCCCTTCTCCTACAGGAATTATGACCCTGAGCCGTGGACCCTACAGCGAGCTCGATAAAATGAGCCTTTTCCAAGATTTGAAGCTGAAACGAAGAAAAGTTGACTCAAGATGTAGCAGCGATGGGGAGTCCATAGCGGATACCAGCACTTCGTCACCCGACCTTTTGCAGCCTCTGTCACCGAAGATGTGCGATCAGCAGCAGCCGGCAGGCCAATTGGAGCTAGATGACCCCACCGAACATGACGATGGTTCATCAGCTCCGACGGCTGCTGCAAATCATCACCATCATCCCCAGCACCCTGCCAGTCACCCCTACCACCATCACCACCACCATCATCATCATCGTAGCCACAATATGGAAAATAACAACACGTTAACTAATAACAATAATAACAACAACGACTGTTTGACGTCACCAAAGTTAGACCATGATGGTGGTCTGTTGAAGGAAGAAGATGGCGAAAGCGAAAGGGCGTCGCCCGACTCTCCGGGTTTGTTGATTGATGAACGTCCTCCTTCGAGACTGAAACCTTCAGACCCCGGTGGTAGTACGCCGGGTGCACATCCTAATTCCTCCAATTGCGGTGGGGGCGCTAGTGTGATACGTTCGGTGGCGGATGAGCGTCCCCGGTCTTCGAGTCCGCCAAACAGCCATAATTTAGCGCTAATGAATTCCATTCAACTGCTGCAGCAACACTACAATGCGAACAGCAACGCTGGAAGCAGCAGTAGTAGTAGCTCTGTTGGCGCTGCCCATCATCAACAGCAGCAACATGTGACCGTGCTTGTAACCCCATCGCGAATAAAGCCAGATCAACCGACGACGCTGGTAACGCTAGGGATGCGGAAACAAGCGCCGCCGTCAATTAATCAATTAGCAAATGCCACCAACAACACCAACAGCAGTAGCACTATTAGTAGTAATAATTGTAACGGTAGTAATAGCAACGCCGGTAGTAATAAGAACGAAGAGCCTAATAGACTTACATCGACACCGCAGAGTTCAACGTCGTCATCACCTTCATCTTCGTCGTCATCTACAAACTCATCGTCATCAATATCTGGTGTGTCGCCAAATCAACCCGTTCAGCTTCAAATGTTTCAGCAGCCCCCCATCGGTGGCATGTCCAAATTCTCATCTAGTCAATCATCGTCAAACAATTCAAATATCCAACAACAGCAGCAGCATATCGCCCAACAACAGATGCTGCAAGCTATGCAACAGCAAATTCGGATAAAAAAGGAACGCATGCCCCAATACACGATAGTGAACCAAAACCCCAACATGCCATTGTTGCCTGGCAGTCAACTCCGGCAGCAGAACATCCAGATGATTCCTAGCCCACAGCAGCAGATGTATGTCAAACGTGAACGATCGTTACCTGGACAGAGTCACACAATTGTGAACATGCCACCTGTTTCAATGGCTGGTCCCGCTAATCACCAAAGGCAACCACCGAGCAGTCCTGTTCAAATCTGCAACAGTACGTCTCCAATGCAGCCACCGATGTCCCCAAGTCAACAACATCAGAACAGGCAGCAAAGTCCCGTTCATGTAGGTTCCACCAATATGGGGCAATCGCCGCACATCATCATCAAGCGTGAACGGCAAGCACCTGGTCAGAACCCAATGACGAACCAAGTTATGCAACTATCACCAAACAACCAGCGGTTACCAAGTCCTATACAAGTCAGCCCCAATACATCTCCGCTTAATCCCGCCATGCAGATACGACATCCCATGCGGGACGCTGCCATATTATTTCGTGTAAAAAATGAAGCACAAATACCAAATCTCATGCAACAGCAACCACCGGGTATGAATCATAGGATAAACGTCTGGCCTGGTGGTCAGCAGCGTATCAACGGCGTCAAACCTGAAGTGATCGGCGGTCCGCTGCCACCGCTACGAAGCCAAATGTCCCCCCAGCAATCCCCGCAGCACCATCAAAGTCCCAGTCCCATCGCCTCGCAAACGCCACCGCGCAACACTCCGACAGTCATCATGGGCGAGTCGTGCGGTGTCCGGACCATGGTCTGGAGCTACGACTCCCCACCGCAAGTACAAACCACAACGCCGCCTATTATGCCGCCGTCGGCGACCAACACGACCGGATCGCAAGGCCCGCTAGGGCCTGGGTCCGCACTGGGGATGGGTACCATTCCCCCTTCACCGGGCAGTCACCATCATCAGAACAGCAACAGCAGCAGTAGTAGCAGTAGCACCAACAACAACGAAGAGGCGGCGCATCTACTTCTAAGCTTAGGACAAACCGTAAGGCAAAACGAGGTAAACTTCTTCTGCTCGGGCGGGCACTAATGACCATAACAGCATGAGGGAACGCATCTGCGATATACACGGTTTTCTTTTTCAGGTTTTCACTATTTTCGTATAACAGTACTGATTTTTTTTTTGATATTGTGGACATTTGGTAGAAAAATCGAAAAATAACTCCGGGACCCAAGATTTCGAAGTCAAGAGATTCGATTTAGTTCCTACAGATATATTGAGGAACTTTTGAATTCCAGCACAACTTTTCAATTCAAATAATGGACATATATTAAATTGATTTTAGATTTAAACATTCGGTAAATATCACTGTTTATGTTTCTATCGACTTTTTTCATTTCTTTGTTAAGACTTCGTCGCCATGAACTCCAAGGTCTGCTTCTGCTGCGATATCCTGCCGGATTCCAGTCCAGCGTGTACTTGCGAATTTCGTAAACGATCTTTCCTCATGAGTTGCCGACACAACTCCATGTACCTACGCTCTTGATTTTTTTTAAATATTGGCTTTTGATGGCATCGTGGATGCAGCTCAGCATTCGAGATCCAACTGGGAGTTCACCAGGCCCTGATACACACCACGTCTCACTAGCGTACAACAACACAGATTTCACGTTAGAGTTAAATATTCGAAATTTGGTGCTTTGAATAATCTGACTGGATCTCCATATATTTGGTAAAACCGCAAAAGCAATCCTAGCCATCTTGATCCGTGCGCCTATGTCGATCTTGGTTCCGCCGTCCGACGCTGACTGGCTGCCGAGATATTGAATGTTTTTGACCTTCTCCACTGCTTGCCCGGCTACCGTAATTTTGGAGGGGTTGTTTGTGTTGACATCCAACGATTTTGTCATGTTCAATTTGATAATGAGACCCACCGTAGACGACCGTTCGGCCAGGTCGTTCCGTTTACTCTGCATATCAGAGCGCCATTGCGCTGGTAGAGCAACATCATCATCATACCAAATGGAGGAACTCTTAGAATTCGTTGACCTGCAGCATGCTCCAAGATGATACGGAGAGTAACAATATAGTCAACACATGATTTACTGAGGCAAAATCCTACTTGCTACCGTCGTGCCTATTTTCTGATGTATCGAGGTTCCCCAGATATTGCAGAATAGATGATGTAACATTTGCGCAGATAGCTTGAAGTCACCTTTGAGCAATTCTGCGATCGACCCTAAGAACCTTGTTGCATTTCATGCTTCGGATGACTGCTTCAATCTTCTGCAGTGAAGCGGCTTCGAAGTCGATGCCAGGAATGTGTCGCACCCTTGGTCTATCAAAGACCATCACCTTGCCGTAACCCTCTGCGCATCGAAGGGACTCGAGAATGCCCCTGAAACTCAAACTACGCACATCACCCGATCCATCGTCGCCTTGATCAACCGTATCAGTTTATCCGGAAATCCATTTTCGTGAACTAGCTGCCGTAGCTGGTCCCGATCGATTGTATCATATGCGGCTTTGAAGCCGATAAATAGATGATGTGTGGGCAGGTTGTATTCGCGGCATTTCTGCAATACCTGACGTACGGCGAACATCTGGTCTGTGGTAGAGCGTTCACCCATAAATCCCGCCTGGTATTGCCCCACGAACTCTCTTGCAATTGGTCGGCGGCATAAAGTTTGGGAGAGTACCTTGTAGGCGGCGTTCAGCAATGTGATTGCGCGGTAGTTGCTACAATCCAGCTTATCGCCCTTTTTGTAGATGGGACTTACGACACCTTCAATCCACTCCTGCGGCAGAGCCTCATCCTCCCAAACCTTGGTAATCACCCAGTGCAGCGCTCTAGCCAGTGCCTCACCACCGTGTTTAAACAGCTCTCCTGGTAGTTGGTCAACTCCAGGGGCTTTGTTGTTTTTCAGCTGGCTGATCTCCTCCTGGATTTCCTGGAGATTCGGAGCCGGAAGTCGCAAGTCCTGTGCGCGTGCTCCTAGGTTAATTACCATACCGCCACCGTGGTCTGCCATATCGCCATTCAGGTGCTGTTGTATCAGTAATCTACCCTTTTTGCGGAATGCCTAGCTCCCTTCCAACACAACCTTCTAGTCGGCGTGTGTTGGATCGCCGTTCGAGCCTCTCCTCCCGCTGCTGAATCCGAGCAATGCGTGATCGGATCTCGCCAATTGGAAGGTAATGGTCAGAAGCGTTGTCAACACTGCGTTTATTCCGGAGTTCAAAAAGGCTCTTCAATTTCTGCTGATGAGGTTGATTTGATTTTCAGTATATCCATCACGAAAGACCCACGTAACTTTGTGCACTGGTCGATGGGGAAAGAGCGATCCTCCAATCACCATGTCGTTATTTCCACAGAATTCTGCAAACAGCTAACCGTTCTCACTCATTTTTCCAATACCATGACGTCCCATGACAGGCCCCACAACCCCGAATGACGGTAACCCGAGTTCCATTATCCCGAATGGTACAGTACTCCGAAAGCCATTACCCCGAATGGGACACTACCCTGAAATCCATTACCCGAAAGGCCATTACATCGAAAATATTTCGATACATTAATTGCAAAATGAAAATATTTGCAAAGCATAAAAAAATAAACTACTTAGAGTTACTTTGAGAAACGCAATAAACATTCTGGTTAACCAACTTTTTTATTTACGTGTAATTAAGTTGGACTGTCATTCTATGCCATTATTATCTGGGAAAGTGCTATTGTCTGAGATAGGAGACAGTGGCGTAGCCACGGGGGTGGTTTTGGGTACAAAACCCCCCCCCCCCCAGAGACAAAATTTTGGGAAGAATTTTTTTTTTCGAAAAAAAAAATGTTCAGAAAACCCCCCCCCCCAGACCAATTTTCTGGCTACGCCACTGATAGGAGATAATGCTTTCTTGCAATTAACGCTTCTGTCCGGCATGAAGCAAATAGAGGAAATAATGCCCTTATTAACCCTTTCCTTCCCATGGTAGCTTCCAACATTCATCAATTTTTTTCAACAGCATAATGCAATATTAAGCTTTATAGTTTCTTTGGATAAGTTTCTTTTGTTAAGAAAACTATATTTTGTGTTCAAAAATAGTGGAAGTATTGAAAACATTCAAGTAACTATTGATTCATAATTAAACTTTTTTTTCATTTTCCACTATTCGGAAAATAACCTTTGTTCTAGCATTTTTCCTTCTTTAAAAAAATCGTGAGAAGGGAGGGTTTAATGAATCCGTTTGACCGGTATAATTCGAATAGAGGATTTGTTGCCTTCGTCAAATGAACGCGTCTATTCGGAATGAGATAAAAAGAAGAAATAATGCCTTCTTTAAATCAACGCGTCTGCCCGGTATAAGGCAAACAGAATATATAATACCTCTTCAAATCAACACGTCTGCCCGGAATAAGGCAGATAGAAGACAAAATCTTTTATAAATGCACGGGTTTGCATACAGAGGAGGTGATGCCTTCTTTAAATCAATGCATCATCGGTTCAAAGCAGACAGTAGAAAATACCTTCTATGAATGAACGCGTTTGCCCGGTGTAAGCCGAACTGAGAAGACAATGCTCTCTTAGAATCAACGCGTTTATTGAGTGAAATGAAGAATAAACTTGAAATAATGACTAATTATGGGTACTGGCTCATTCGGGGCAGTGTCCCATTCGGGTAGTGATTCTTTCGGGGTAATGGCGTTCAGGGTAATGGAATTATGAGTAGTGTCGTAGAGTCCCCATGAGACACTCATAGTACGTCCTGATACCACCCTTCGACACTCCACGACGGCATTCAATTAACAGTAAAAATTCTCCTTCTTCTTTAACTCGGCAGCAACGGTCGGCGCATAACATTGGATAATCGTATAAGGTTCCTAGCCCGTGTTAAGGATCTGACAATGATTTCTCTCATTAATTGATTTCCATTTTATTCCCTCAAATATAACAACAAATATCCCAACGGTAGTTTGTGTTCTCCAAAGTTTGACCAATGGCCTAGACTCAGTTCCAGAATTCTGAGATCTTGCGCCGCGCCTTGCTGGCGAGTTGTGCTAGCTTACCTTGCTGAGCTTAACGCTGAAACAATTCCGTGTTCTTTGTTTCATGCCAAAAGTCGTTGCCGTTATCTGTTCTTCATCTTTCTTCGATGATTACTACAACGGCTTGTTAAGTTTCTGGAAAAGTAGGATGTTAGCCTATCCTCCAGGATAGGACTGCCATCTTAGATAGCGGAAATAGCATTTCTTATTCAGCCGCTGGATGCCGGAATAGACGCTGTTGATGTCGTACCTCTTTGGTGAACAGATGCTCGAATCGGGTCATATTTGCTTATAGTCCCACACCACAACAGGACTGGGCTAGTATGCTCTTAGCGGCACATGCTCGCTTTGTTTGGAAGTTTGACATAGCCCACTGTCAAATCCCACCTAGGATGTCTAGGCAGGCTAACAGGACGCCACTCCTCACTCTAGCTGATGTTAGAAGGACAACAGTGCGCGGTCTACACTACCAGTCAAGTACGCAACGTATTCTTCTATGCTGCTTTTTTGGAATCCCGCGTAGAGTTAGGCTCCGCAGGGACTCCACCGCCAAAAACATGCGCACTGTAGTCTGCGTAGTGTCCGGAGTAAATATTTCATGGTAGCCCTCGCTATACTGTTGTGCATAACCTTGTGTAGCTAACACTTCCTTCAGGCTTCGTGGTTCCGATTTATCTTGAAGGTGGTGGATGTCTTTCATCAGTGCACCTTTTATGTACTGCGTTATACGACGGAGATCAACTATCCTTCAAATACTTTACTTTCAGAAGCACTATCACACTACAGCACTATCAGGACTACAAGTCCTCTGCCAACTGGTTCGACCGTTTTGTACGTTGTAATGATTTTCATATGAGCCGCATCTACATTAGAACCAGATTCCCTTTACAGTGTATCCAGAAACCTATACGCTTTCCGACCATCCATCTCCATCGTTAGATTTTTCCTTACGACAGCGACGTTTCGTTGGGAGGCTGCTTATTCCTCCTCTCTGGTTGTTTCGGTTACACGGAAGAAATAAACTACCCAATAGTGAGTTTAATTCACCCAACCTCGAACATCCGTACGGGAAGCCAAAATTGAGTAAGTAGGGTCGAAGTAGTTTGCCTTTAGTCCCATGTAAAAAAAGTACCCAACGCAAAATTTATTGACCCAAATTTAAGTTTAATTCACTCAATTTCGACCTCAGGTAATAAAACTCAAAATTGGCTTCCCGTATTGAACTGGCGTCGTTGGATTGTTTGGCTCTTTTGTTTTTGACAACAAAAGAAAGAGTGGATGAACACGAAGAGAAAAAATAACTCAAAAGTAAGTTTAAAAGTACTCAATTTTGGGTACTTTTTTTCTTCCGTGTATACTTTTTTTTAACGTTCGTTCTCCGTCATGGCAGCAGCCGAGTATGGCAGCCGATTTCCCTTGGTGGATGTTTGTATTACTCTCGGGAACCGCACGGGTAGGATCAGGATCCTTGGTTTCTTTGGTGATTGACCCAAGTGGCACAAGCAATATCTTCCTGAAGGCACCTTGTTTCTATTCAGTTTCATTGAAGGCATTGGAAAAATATCAAAGCACGAAAAAGTTGCATCAAAACGTCAAAAACGTTCGAATTGTGATCAATGTTTCATTAAAATTGCAATGCTGTACGTGTTTGACATTTGGAAACAAACAAATAAAGAATACTGCACTTCATGTTGCAAACACGAAACAAAATCATTAAGTTGCATTTTGTTTACCATGTAACTTCAATGCGTCTTTCAAAATTTAATTGTTGTTTAAATTAAGTAGCAGATAAGTTGAATGTGTCTTCATGTTTAATTTAGCATCGTTCAACGTTACTTACAATTTTTCCTGTGATGGTGCAATCAAGTAACAGAAAACCCGAGTACAAAACTTCATAATCGTATGTTTTTTTATGGCGAGTCAACATGCAGTCCCTCGAAGTGTTGAATGGTAGAGTGAAGGACTATCAATCACAAGATCCATAAATTGAATCCAGTTTTATATTTTTATTTTATTTTTTCCGCTGTAGTATTTTGCAACAATATTGCAATTTTACTGCAATCGTATGATGTTTCCGTAGGTTAAGTAGTGAAACAATTTGTGCTGCTTGGGGGGTTGGACTAGCACTCCGGCTAGCAGCAACCGAAACTGCTTCAAACTAACTCTTTGTTAGCCTTCAAAAAGTCTTATTATTTGGATTAACTTTGAGAAAAGAGTGGAACAGCTTCAACCCTTTCATGACGACTCTAAGGACCCTTTCAGGACGTTTCTTTACGGCGATTAAAAGTGCGAATTTGGGGTTTTTACTAGATCCTGCCAAAAACTAGTATAGATATAACCAAAAAAGCGTTAAAATGTTTTTGTTCGGGGTGCTGTCCAAATTGTTCTGGAGTACATATCCTCGAATGTATTAGGAAAAATTTCTAGTAACAATAAGTTCTGAGCTGAGAATCTCATAAGACATAAATTGTAAGAGTTTTGAATAAACGTAAACTATTTCAGGGTCTGCAAAACGACCTGGAGTTCAAAACACCCGATCAATCAAGTCCTGAACGATGTATCCGTGCATCGCTTAACATCTCAGCAGGTCCGTCGAGCTGATAGAATGTCACTTATTTCTGTTATAAGCTACTACAGGCCTTTTAGGTTCTTCAAAACGTCCTAGAGTGTAGAACACGTGATCTACCCGATCAACCAAGTTGTGGACGATGTATCCGTTCAGCGCTAAACATCCCAGCAGGTCCATTGAGCCGATTGGATTTCACTCATTACTTTTCAAAGCTACTAGAGACCTTTTTGATTCTGCAAAACATCCTGGAGTTCAGATCACGCAATCTACCCAATCAACCAAGTGCTGAACAGTGTTGTGCTGAATAATGATTGCAATTTTTATGTGAAAACTTTTCACGTGAAAACAGTAGGCGAGTTGTTACCGAGTTGTTCTCAAATTTTGTACTCAAACGATAATAAACACAGAATTTCCATTCAAACATTAATCTTTACCAATATCAGCTAATTATCAATAGTCCCGTTATATCTTCTATTTGACTTTATGGTTTCATGGTAGTAAGGAAAAAGAGATCAAAATGTAACGGTAAATGCTTCAAATCAAGATACGATTTTCAAACGATTCTTAATCGCGGGCAAGTTTTTATCACTTGATAATTCAAAAGTAAGATCGCGGGTGAGTTTTGATCATCCTCGATTTTTTTTTAATTTTATATTTCCCATCCCTGGTCCTGAATGACATATCCGTGTATCACTAAAAATCACAGCAGTTTCATCGAGCTAGGATTTGGTAGGATTTCACTCCGACTACTTTTTTTACAATCGACACGAGAACCATGATCGCATATTTGTAACGCTCGCATTTTTGTTCATTTTGTAAAAAGTCTGTGAATCGTTCAGAAAGCTCAATTTACTGCAACTAATCCCACAACAGTAAAATAGGCTTTACTATCTTGCTTATAAAGCCATCCACAAAGTACGTCACACTTCTAGGGGAGAGGAGGGGTTTCGAGCAGCGTGACGATTCATACAAAAATTTTAGCGGTTAAATACAAAAAGTGTGACGAAGGGGGCAGAGAGGGTTGAAAATCGCCAATTTTTGCGTGACGTACTTTATGGATCTTCCCTTATCTGTGGTAAGCTGGAAATGATTGAGTTTGTGGGGAGGATTGGCAAAATCAACTGAAATGCAAATGTTACAAATATGCGATCATGGGCAGTACAGATATTTTCGGATTTCCAGAACGTCCTGGAGTTCAGCATTTGTAATCTACCTGATCAACCAAGCCCTGGACGATGTATCCGTGCATCATTGAACCGATGGGATTTTACTTATTACTTTTACAAGCTAGTACAGGCCTGTTTGGTTCTCCAAAACGTCCTGGAGCTCAAAACATGTTATCTATACAATCAATCAAACGAAGTCCTGAATGATGTTTCCGTTCACCAAATTCCATTCCATCACATTGGCAAAAATCCCCATAGCCGTGAAAAAGCTGAAATTCCGGCAAAAATTGCGTTTGTTAGCTGATTTTCGACAAATTATTTGCAGATTTTAAGCAACTTTGACAGAAATCTCGACAAAAAACATATTTACTGCGGCACGGCTGTGCGAATCCCGGTATAACGGTAAAACGGTAAAACGTTTTGCTTTCACTCATTTCTTGTACAACCTACAGTGGACCCCCATGAGCCAATGTTCTAAGACTCGATATCGGCTCATGCAAATAAATAAAGCCTAAAGCCATATTAAAATATTTTCTTGAAAACTCTGATAATCCTTTCAAACAATTTTCCAAGGAACTTTTGTTTCACATCTAGATATTAACTGTATTACATATCGAGGGTCGACTGTATTACAGACCCTTTTTGGTTCTTCGAAACGTCCTGGAGCTTAGATCATTTGACCTTTTAAATGACCCAACTTATGAATGATGTTAGATATGAATCATATGATATCCCAATAGATCCATTGAGCTTATATGACTTCTACGTCCCAACAAAAAAGTCCACAGTCCCATTCGAGTGGACATTGCTCGATACAAACACCTCCTTAGTTATTATGCATCTGGTAAATATCTTGATCTTAACTCAAGATCATTTTGTAGGACATCGGACATCTTATGTTCGTGGAAATTATGGTCATATGGTTTTTGGACTGGATTGGGTACATACTGACGATGAGGACGATGCAAAAATCATGATTGACCTGGTTCATACTTTGAACTGAAATCAAGAACGTCTTGGAGCACCACCTCGTATTTAAGAAAATTGGATTAACATTATGCGCATATGCCTATTGGACCGGATTGGGTATATGCCGAAGATGAGAACATTGCAAAGGCCTTGGTTGATCTGGTACATAACTTGGGTTGAACTCAAGAACGCTTTGGAGAACCTTGAACATCTCGTATTCAAGAAAATTGAATTTACATTGGGCGCATATCATGGGCTTCGAGACCGTGCGGTTAGCGACGTCAATCGTCTAAACGCATGTGCTAGGGAGCGTGGGTTCGATTCCCGCCCCGGTAAGAAGGAAACTTTTCGTGAAAATTCTCCACTGGTCCACTGGGTGTTATGTGTCCTGTCCGTTGTCTCATGCTAGGTGTTAAGTGTTCAATCTGTACGACCTCTGGTTGAAGACGGTGTTCCTGTCTCTCTTGTCTCTCTCTTTAAAACAGATTGAATACATATCGATCAAGGGCCCTCCTTATAGCCGTGCAGTAAGACGCGCGGCTGCAAAGCAAAACCACGCTGAGGATGGCTGGGTTCGATTCCCGGTGCCGGTCTAGGCAATTTTCGGATTGGAAATTGTCTCGATTTCCCTGAGCATAAAAGTATCATCGTGCTAGCCTCACGATAATACGAATGCAAAAATGGTAACCTGGCTTAGAAACCTCGCAGTTAATAACTGTGGAAGTGCCTAATGAACACTAAGCTGCGAGGCGGCTCTATCCCTGTGTAGGGTGTAATGCCAATAAGAAGAAGAACATATCGATGTTGAGGACATTGCAAAAAGCCTTGGTTGAGCCGGTAGATACTTAAGGTTGAATTCGAGAACGTTTTAAAGTACCTTGAGCGTCTCGTATTCCTGAAAATTGATCACTGTCTCAACGATCAGGATGACCAATCTTGATGGAGTATTTACAATATATCAAACGATGTGGTATAGGATTCATCTGCATGGTCTCAGAAGCGAAATGTTCCCAATGTTTCGGATATCTGGATCTTCAGGGTATAGTCAATCTTGACCTCCGATATTTTTCCTGTGAAGCCGACATCCTGATGAACATTTTTGCTGAAGACAGTAGCTCTCTTCTGTAATTTTGCACAGCCAATCTTAAATGTTGGGTATATAAGACCCATCTGTCCCGAAAGGGTTAAACGATTCATTATCTTCTTTTCCTTATCTTAAACTCTTTGCTGCCAGAAAGTGGATTCTACTTCTGCTGCTGCTGTTACTCGTACGATGTTTCAAAAGAAGCTTCTGTTCGTCGTCGCGGATTGGTTAATCCGGTCGGCCCCATTGTTAGTTTTAAATTCCACCACTTTTACCAGGCTATCCATTCCAGGATGGACTGTCACCATTGGCCCCAGAGTCCAACATTGTGGGGGCAAATTATCATTTTTTCAGCTCAACAATCATACCTAGTTTCAGGTTCACCTTCTGCTTGGTTTATTTTTCTCGCACTTGAAGCTCGCTGAGATACTCTCTCGATCATCATTTCCAAAAATGTTTTCGAAGCTGTTAATTGTGCTGCCAGTTGGATAAACGATTTTTCTTAATACCATCCACAGAAACCTCAGGATTAACAAATAGCAGAAGATTGATGATCTAATGGTCACGAATTAAAGCTTCCAGTTTCAGGTCGTTAGATAGGGAATATAATGGTCTCGAGTTGAGGATTACTTCTATCTGTCATAACAGGGTGGATAGTCCGGAAAGCGTTAGAAGGTGGTCTGGTAAACATTTTTCGGCACTGGTTTCACACTTTCATCCCGATTCCCTAAAGTCCCCCGAAGTGTGAGGCTTTTGGGGGGATTGACTTCCATTTGATCTTCGCTTCGCTTGACAATTTTCAAAGATCTTCTTTTGGGTGTCTTCCTTCTGCAACTACTGGAACAGTTCTTTCAGCGCAGATCTCGCACCAATGAAATTTGTGCCATTGTCTCCGAACTTTTGTTTTGGATAACCTCGGCTGGATACAAAGAATCGAAGAGGGGCCGAAAACAAATCCGTTGACAAATCTTCGACGGCCTCCAAATGAATGGCTTTAGTCACCGTATACAGAAAAAAAAATGATGTACACCTTAACTGACGCTGCTTTTCACACCGACTGCTTGGCGAAAAAAGGGCCTGCAAAGTCAAGCCCAATTCTCTCGATAACTTATGTGTGTGTGTGCGTCATCCTCTATCCCTCACCCAGCTGGGGGTGGTGATTAAGTAGTACTACGAATAATTTGATCAAATCTCATGCTCCGTAACGGTGCCCTTTTTGTTACGAATACTAGTACCATAAAAAGGATCCACTTCTGAAGGAAGAAATGTTTCTTCAGGTAGTGTGGGGAATGGGATGTACTAGTTATTCATAACAGGTACAGCAAAACTTCACAAGGACGCCCTTATTCGTACTAACTACTCAAGGAGTAGAAGGTCGAGAAGAGCCACCGTTGCAAACCAAAGCGTGAACCGGATACCTGGGACTCCCACAATATCCGCGGCAATAGCAGCAAACGATGCCCTGTGCGTATTTAGTGTAAAATGTCATGAACATAATATTCTGAAGCACTAAGAGAAACAACTGGAACATGCTCACCAACTTAGTTTGTCCTCCTTTGCTTCCATTGAAAACTTGATCACAATGCCCAACTATGGCCGATTTGGAGGCTGCGTCTGTTCATACTGGGTTAGCAGCTGTGGAAGTTCTGGTAGCTGATACAGTCATACTGCTTCCTTCAAATAGGATCAACTGCGTCCATGGTATTGAAAAATTGAATTTGAAATAGAATTCTTGAATTCTGAAAATAGGGAGGCAGTTTTAAACATTACAACATAATAACATGAGTGTTATTGATTGGAAATCATATACAATTTTAATACATGGAGTGACGTAATTTTATTATAAAAAAAGCTGTCGTTTCACAGGAAAGTAGTTATGATCAAGCATAATCAAAATAGACCCCAATTCTCTCGATGACTGATACTGGAATAATCCAACTAGGTGGCAAATCTCCCATCTGCTGATTGATTGTGAGGGACTTGGTTCTGAAACATCTAAGTAAAACAGCTTCTCAGAACCTTTCGAATCGTTGACCTTGCGTTGAATGGGAGCTGAGAACGACCGATCGCAGCAAATGTCCCTTAAAAACGGCTTCAAATTATTGTGATTAGATAGGCCTGGCCTGATACGCTCAATTTCCTTGGAGAACTCCTGATGCTGGATGTCTCTGACTAATACGATTGAAGCGAAACACTGGAATGGTATGGTACCGAGTCACCAATCGATATTCCTTCTTCCTCCTGGCGTTCGACAAAAACCGTAGCATGTAGGCTACAATTCGCTGCGTATTCCGAAATGAAGCGAACGTAGTTAATAGCGGGAACGGCATTTAATTATCGATAGTGCCGTCACTTCTGTTTTCAGCTCCGATATTTCACAGTCCTGCAGCGATTGCCGCCGTTTTTCTCGATAGTCGATGATGTTCAGAGAGTGTGAACCATTCTACAATTTTTGGTCGTTAACGATCAAGTCGTTGGCGGACTGCCCTCGGAAGACTTTATTGACGGGATTCTAATCTGTCCAGCTTTCCACGCTCGCCATAATGGCGGATGCTATAAAATATTTGACATTAACTGCTTCCCGACACTGAACTGGAATTTTAGTCTAAGTAAACATTGATGTTTGCCGTTACCATTAGAAGCCAATGCGTTGTTTGTTTATTGTCAACAAGAAAAAAATTGGCTATGAATGTCTTTCGACAAATACTATTTATTTTACTAACTTTTGTTTCGTTCTAGTTATTGAGATACCCCACTTATGAGGCCAACACATTTATAGAATGGACATCCAAATAGTTCCCGCTTGCTCGAATTTTTAACATGATATTTACTTCCAGGACAGTACTCTATTGATAGAGATTACAGTTAGTTATTGAAAAAGAACATGCCGGTCATGCTGGAATTGGAGTAATTCTTTGATGTCAATGTTACTTAAAAATTACGCTGAACCGAATTATTATGGACCTAAAAAAGACCCAGATTTTGGAGTACTGAACCACTGCTCATCATAATTTCAATTAGCCTACATCGGAGTTCTTTTGCTCTCCGTGGCTTGGATGCAGCTGGGACTTAGTAGGTGAAGCTCTCACAACTTCATCCATACAGCTAAATATTTTATAAATTTATATCCGATGTGTGCATTAAATTTTTTAAGCGTTGAATAGAACGTCACCAGCTCTCCCATCACAAAGGTCTTTTCTTTATTTGAAAACTCTTCCCGATACATAATAGGTTTTGCCTCTCACGAGTGGTTAAGGTATCAAAGAAATGCTCGAAACCAGATTAAATCTTTAGCAATGAAATGTTTAAACAATCCAGGCCAGGTATTTCTACTCAGACAGCGAAACGGTTTTTGTAGAATGAGGTAAAATGTTTTATTGTTTAATGAATGATAAACTAAACATATATGTTACTTGACGAAAAGGGCAAGTTTTAACAGTAAATAAATGGGCTAACTATCAAATCTTGACCTAAAAGTCAGCGGACCTAAAGGAAGAGCGGGTATCTTTCATTTTATTGTTTCAAACATGTATGGCGCACATAGGATAAGAATTTATAAAGCTTTATCTACGGAACTCCGGCCTTTGCCCAAGTCACGAAGAGCAAATGATTTTCGATGTGGATCAAATAAATTTACGATGAGCAGTGAAAGGTTCCGCACACCGAAATTCGGCTCAAAGTATCTTGCTCGTGTATTGCTTCATATTTAAAGGTACAATCTTAATTCAAATTCTACGGAAGTGGTTGTATTTATCTTTTTGAAATTAGAATAGCGTCAACTTTAAAACTGTAAATGTACATCACTGATTTATCATTCGCCGTTCCTGAGGGTATGATATTTCGTTCAAGCAATAAATGTGTGGGCGTTATAAGGTTATCTATATATCTAGAATAGAAGAAAACATATTAATTTTTGTAGTATTAGAAATAAAAATAGTATTTTTCGAAAGATATTGATCACCAAATTTTTCCTTGTTGACGGTAAACAAACAACGCATTGGTTGTTAGTGGCAACGGCAAACATCAATGTTTGCTTAGACTAAAATTTCAGTTCACTGTCGGGTGATAAGTACTGCAGAGGGAAACTTTCGGGATAACACCTTGAAATAATATCTAAATCGGTTGACGTCCAGAACAGGAATGACACCAGTTCATTACTGTTGGTTTATATTTCAACTCAAATTGCATACATATACATTTGTATATTTATATACTGACGCTACATTAATAGCTTGTCAAATGACATATACATTACACACTAAATAATAATGAAGAAGCAAAAGTGATAATTCAGCACACTGTATGTAATTCATCAGTCTATTTCAGAACGTATCTCATATCGAGACACAACAACTCCTTTACCCTTACGCAAGTTCTTCTCTAACTGTCGCTTTCAATCCGAACGGACAATTATTCACACTTCAAACTCTAATTAAAATACACGAAATCCGGATCGGTCTTGCTCATCCTAGATCGTTTCGAACGCCTTAATTCAATAGGCGTTGTGCTCTCCATCCTTCTCTTCCGCCTCGAGCGAGTTGGCTTCCCAGCATCCGCTCCAGGATCTTCACAACTAATGTCCGGTGTAGGCATCTCAGCTGACTCGCCGATTGCTCTAGTCATACTACGAGTATTCGTCATAGGGAGCATCAAGTTAGGTCGATCTGGCACGGTCGGTTCAATAAACGGTCGAATTTGTGTGCGATGAGCTGTTGTTCGCACGCTTCCAATTTCCACCTGGAAAACATGTCGAGAAATTGGCGCTATAAATATTGCTTTTAACCATCTGGCTGGGTTATGAGGATTATGGTTTTTATACCATATAGTATCGCCACTCATCAAATTTGCCAGAGGATCATTTTTGTTCACCCGAACTGGGTTTACTAAGGAATCATCATTTGAGTGATCAATTTTATTTGAAATTTTATTTTTTTGGTTCATCTTTGGATTAATTAGGTCAAGAATTGTCTTTGGCTTGTATGATAAAACTTTTTCGGATGGAAATTTCTCATCCTCCGTTAAGCAGGTATTTCTATAATTAAACAAAAATAAATTAATTTGGTCCTCCAAATCTAGTTGCATAACCTCTGGATCAAATAAAAACTTTTTTAGAACTTCCTTGACCGTTCTTACCAATCTTTCCGCTTGGCCATTGCTGGCTGGATTATAAGGAGGACTTTTAAGCACAGTTATGCCTTGCTTTTCTAAAAATTGAACGAAAGAACTAGAATTGAACGGAGGACCGCCGTCAGATACTAAACAATCAGGTAATCCAAAACGTGCAAAAAAGGCTACTAATTTCTTAACCACCTTTGGACAATCCGTTCCATTTCTCATCCAATCTACTTCAATCCATTTAGAGAAGCTATCTACTATTAACAAAAATGTATGGCTAGAGAAAAAGAAAAAATCCACGTGTATTCTACTGAAAGGCCTTTTGGCAGGTGTCCATTTAGACGTTATTGTTTTCTTCGGTACTATTGCCATACAACCACATGTTTCACACTGAGCCACAAACTTTTCTATGTCACTATTTATGCCGAACCAGTACACCGTACGTCGTGCTAATTGCTTCATTTTAACAACCCCATTATGATTGGCATGAATTAATTTTAGTATGTCTTTATGCATTTTACGTGGTATAACCACTCGCCCCTGATACATGAGACATTTGTCTACAACTTCCAAATCACGTTGATTGGCAAATACATTCACAAACTGTCTTTCGACTCGCTTTGGCCAGCCATGCTGCATGAAAAACATAATTTTTTTTAGAAATTCATCCTGTTCGGTCTCATTTGCAATTATTATGTAATCAATTGGAAACTCATTTGAGAAATTTATGTTTTTTACATGTTCAATATCGTAACCATTTGGTATCGGTTGGTCCAGGGGAAATCGAGAACAAAAATCCGCGTTCCCCATTTTCCTTGAAGGTCTATAAAATATGTCAAAATCATAAATTGCGCATTCCATAACAAATCGTTGGATTCTAGTAACAAATATTGAATTCTTCCTTCCTTCCCGAAAATTCCAACTAGGGCTTATGATCCGTAAAAACTTTAAAATGCTGGCCATAAAGATATTTATGGAATTTTTTTATCGTACATACTAACGCCAGAGCCTCTAAATGAAGAATAGGGTACGATTTTTGAGCAGAATTCAGGGAAAACGACGTAAAGTACACAGGCTTTTCAATTCCATCCACTTCGTGAGCAATAACTCCACCCAGTCCATAGCTCGAAGCATCCGACACTATGACTATCGGTTTCTTCGGGTCATAGAACTCCAAAAAATTTGCTTCCAGCAGGGATTTTTTACCAATCTCAAAAGCCTTGTCACAATTTTCATCCCAATCATACCTAACATTTTTTTTAACAAGTTGTATAAATAATACAACTTGGAAGGAAGATGAGGAATAAATTTATTATAATAATTTATTAATCCTAAAAAGGATTTCAATTCAGTAGTGTTTTTAGGGGCCTTTGCCTTTTGTATTGTCGAGATTTTATCTGGACATGGAGACAAACCCTTCTCACTTAAAACGTGACCGAGATACTCAAGCTCTGCGACAAAAAATCTGCATTTCTCCCAATTAACTTTAATGTTTGCATCTTTTAACCTTTGTAACACCAATAAAAGCTTTTCTCTACAGTCATTAAAGTTAACACCTGCGATTAACACATCGTCCAAATAACAATATACATATTTCAAACCGTCCAACACTTGATCCATCACTTGCTGAAATATCGCTGCGCTCGAGGAAGCTCCTTGTGGCAACCTGTTGTAAATAAAAAGTCCCTTTATCGTGTTTATAACCATAAATTTTCTAGATTTTTCTGTTAATGATAGTTGAGTATATGCCCCTTCCAAATCAAGCGAGCAAAACACCCTGCAGCCTGCCAAACCAGCAAATAAGTCTTGAGCTGTTGGCAAAGGGTACGAATTGGGTATGATCAGTTTATTTATCGACACTTTACAATCTATTACAAGTCGTATGTCATTGTTCCTTTTCATAACAATGACAATTGGAGATGCCCATTCACTAAACTTGACTGGAGTAATTACACCTTCTCGCTCTAAACGATTTAAATATTCAATAACTTTGTCCCGTAAACGATAAGGCACATTATAAGCCTTCTTGAATATGGGTGATTCGTCTTTCAATACGAGCTCTGCTTCATATCCATCAATGGGTGTCGAAAAATCTTTTATAAATACATTTGGAAATCTCTGTTTCACTTCATGTATTGTCGCATATGCATTGTGTTCCGCTAATCCATTTATTGTCAATGAGCCTGAAAAAAAATCTCTCCAGTTCCCAAAAAATACGTCAAGCCAGGTTCTGCCCAGCAATGGAATAAATTCGTTCTCGCAGTTAATAACCAAAAGCTTCAGATTTGCTGATTTCCCTCTAAAAGTAACTGAAACATTTGCTTCCCCATAATGTCCAACTTATTGCCGTTTACTACCACCAATTGTTTCTTACACTTGCTCAACGATTTATTTACACTCCGTAAATATTGATTTTCCTGATGACCGTGACCGAAGACCCGCAATCTACTTCCATATTCAAATATTTACCCTCGACCAATAAACTCACTAAACATGGATTGTTAATTCTATTGATTGAAGAAACCATCATGCATTTAAATTCACCTGCATCCATGTCGTCGTCCTCACTATCGGATTTATCAGTCTTAAGCCGGTTGAACAGTCCGCTAATGCTGGTGTCTCCATCTTTATCAATGTTGTTATCCGTTTTCCATTCATCCACAAACTGTACAGAATCCCTTTTTAGGTTTTTTAATTTAAAACATTTACGTTTCAAATGCCCTTTCACGCCACAAAAATCGCAAGTTCTGTCTTCACTGAATTCTCTGTTTTTCGGGGACCCTTTGTTCCAGCTTAATTGTTTCTGACGATTATACGGTCGCTGCCATTTTTGTTGCTGGTATCCTAACCGACTCTTTACTGGACACCTCGAATGACTATGACCTGCTAGCTGATATGCTTCAGCAAGCTTTTTGAATGCTAAACCAGCTGGTCCCTGCTGCCGAAGGGAAGCAATCTGTCCGAAATTGTCACTAGACCCTATCTTTTTTGCATTGCTGGATGCCATTTCCCAAGTAACCACCAGTTTTTCGGCATTCGGCAATGTTAAATTATCCTCACTCAACAGCCTTTGCTGTAACGCTTTATCTTTAACTCCTGCTATTATTCTGTCTAGGATGGCTTTTTGTTTAAAATTTTCAAATGAGCAAAACTCCGCCTGCAGCTTTACAGAAAGAACAAAATCTTCTATTGTTTCATCTGGCTGCTGCACACGGTGGTTAAATTTAAATCTCTGAATCATATCCGATTCAGATTTGTCAAATCTACTTTTCAACTTTTGTATCATTTCGGTATAATCGATATCTTCAAATTTATTATTGGGAAATAGCAATTTAATTTCACTGTACACAGCTGGTCCACACAAAGTGGCAAAATAATCTTTTTTATCTTCGTCTTTAATTTTATTTAATCGAAAAACAGAGGCCAATCGCTCGGCCCATTCATTAAAAGGAGTACCTTTCCTATATGGCTCCATAATGGTTGTCAAAGCCATCACAAAAGCGATTCAAATAAAAATGCGCAAAAATAAGGAGGTAGCTTACCAGATATCTGCCAACTTCAACTCGCACTAGCCAGTTAGCTAGCGAATAGGATGCGGCGGAGATGTGTCCAACCACAGTTTCGTCTATTCACCCGATTTTCACCTGTCGCCTGAGTCCTTATCGCCGATGACCAAAGCTCTCGCCACTGAGCAGAGTGTATGGATGCCAATCAGCGTCAACTTCGGCGTTAACGTACACTGTTCTTTCGCGTTTCAATGGCCACCGACCCCGCCGAACGAAACTTCAACAAATTAGCGGCAGATCAACTTCAATATTAGGCGAGATAATAGGTCCTAAACCACTGCACCCGAAATCAGTTCGATCCGTTCTTTTTTGTTGTTCGATGACCCCGTATATACGCCGTAGTTATGCAGATTATCCTCCGGGCCACCGCACCAAAATCACCACTAACCAAAGTTGCTCAGCGTTCGTCAATAAGCACGTTTCAATAACTTTTTACCTCGTCGCCACTTGATAAGTACTGCAGAGGGAAACTTTCGGGATAACACCTTGAAATAATATCTAAATCGGTTGACGTCCAGAACAGGAATGACACCAGTTCATTACTGTTGGTTTATATTTCAACTCAAATTGCATACATATACATTTGTATATTTATATACTGACGCTACATTAATAGCTTGTCAAATGACATATACATTACACACTAAATAATAATGAAGAAGCAAAAGTGATAATTCAGCACACTGTATGTAATTCATCAGTCTATTTCAGAACGTATCTCATATCGAGACACAACATCGGGAAGCAGTTAATGTCAAAAAATTTATAGCATCCGCCATTATGGCGAACGTGGAAAGCTGGGTACGGACATACTTTCAAATGTAGCGGCGGTTCGCACGCAATGGCAAGCGAATAATTGAAGATTGCAAAGAGATTTACGCATCCACGCCAACACAATTTGGCTATCAGACCATGTATAGGACAATGGAGTGGAAATTTATCTACAAAACTGCTTCTACCTTGATAGCCAATCTTGTACAAAATGAACAGATAGTAGCTCGTTTCTTGGGATTGTCAGAGAAAAAAAAACTAAAATGTAGTGATCCTATTTCACGCGCCTGATGAAAGTCATCCGAACCGAAGAGAGTGTCATCTATGTCGATATTCTTCTCGGCGACCTACGGAGTCATTGGAAATCTTTTTAGTTAATAACGTGCAAGCTGTAGAAGGGACCGAGTAGCCATGAAGAGAGCTGCAGCGGTGTCATAATTCATAAGTCACAGTTGAAAGCTCAAGAACGCGCATTTGATCGTCGGAAGACTTTGCACGGTAGGTTCTATCAACAAAACATCATTGAGTGACAGAAAAGAAACTTCAGCGGACACGTCAAAAACAACGCGACGCTTGGTTGTTGTGTTCGAAGCAAGGGCGTAAACGCGCGGTGAGGCAGTTACCATTTCAATAGTAGATGCATAAGTATTAGATTGCTAATGGGGCTTCAAATCTTGTGATCAACATGTTTTGTTCAATACGTTACTTTATGCGTCAGATGTTCATGTTTTTCATCACAGTAGGCCAAATTTTATACTTGTGAACAAACAAACCAAAACAATAAATTTGACATCCTAGGTAGCAACCAAACCCTTTATGCAAAATCCGGGTTACTATGATCATGTTGATCACAAATGCTGTTTGGGATAACAGCGCCTCTAGCGTATCACATATCTATCTATTTCAACATTCCGGGGGGATTATCACGTTCTCGTACCTTCTCAACAGTGTCGGAGGTTTTCGCACTCTTCCAGGAAGTCTTCATACTGAGCTTTCAAATACGGATGGCGTTGTAGTTTCGGTTTGACCTTAGAGAAACTCCACAAAGCCATGGTGCTAGAATCCGGCCGCTTTGAAGAATGGGAATTGAACGATGAAACGACCATTGTTGTCTCGACGATAAGTTGCAGCAAACTGTCCTTCCACACTGCTGCTCCTCACTGGAAAGATTATCCTCTTTTGCACTCTTTGTACCTCCCAATATTTCTGCATCTGCATCTTGAGCAATGCAACATGTTAAAAAAATTGAACGTGAAGGAAACATCATTTGTTCTAGAGTGAAGGTGTATTGTACATTTTTGTCTAATTGTCGACCTTACACTGCCTATGCCTGCTTTTAGAATGTTCACTTCTTTTACACCAATACCAACAATGGTGACTAATGATTGACTGTTATGGAATCCGTAGTCTAGCAGGGCTTTGCGTACACGGAGCTGCTTTTGCTGGATCCTGATCTTGGAACATTGGTACGCAGCAACCAATTGTGTTGTAGTTTTCAGTGCCTCTTGTTGCATCTCGAACAGGCTTTCTTCGATAGGCAGTTCTTCACACCGTGCCCATCGCATAAGCATTTGTAGCCTCGTAGCTTGTTAGTTCTCCTCGCTTTATAGTCACTGTTTCTTGGTTGTCGAACGAGAAATCAAATGGACGATGATGAATTTGGAGACACCAATTAGCTCTTGGCTGAGAAATATCAGGTTTTTACATGGCTATTGATGGATTCGACCAACTTACCGAAACCCTCGTTGGGAATTGTCTTCGGTCCCAGAAAGCAAACGATGGCATGGTCATTATTTCCATCGCTGATTGTTTTCACGCCGATGACTCCAGTAGCATCACCGACAAGAGCTTTCTCAAGGTGATGCGGCTCTAAGTGACAGTGATACGGCTCTAAGTGAAGTTGGTTGTATTTCAGACGATTCACAGTAGTTTCCCCTTTGAACACTTGACGCAGCTCGTGATTCAGGCCTCTGTACCACAAACCATTTTCATGTTAATTTGTTTATTGATTGAATCTTTCTTCGTCGTCTTCTTGTATAGTAGAATAAAAACCTCCACTACTGCCCTGGGATCGATTCTAATGGGGTCGATGCTTTCGGCAAAGCTCATGATCATAAAGGTCACCGTATGATGATAGTGACGTTTCTCTGCACTCTAGATCACCTAAATCGTGTCCTCTGATGCAACGTTGAACAGCGGCCAAATATTTAATTTCGAGCCATCAAATGCTGCATGTATCAGCTTAATCAGTTTCGCCGGAAAACCATGTTAAGACATTATCAGCCACATTGTTTTCATTGAACCGCTGCCTTGAGTCTGCAAGTAGTACTCCCAGAATTTATCAAAGATCATCCGCAGGTTAATCATCTGATCCGTTGCTGATCGATTCTAAAGAAAATATGCCTGGTATTTGTTGACGCTGGATAGTCGTGCTCTACAAGATAGTGGCCCCAATCAATGATCAGGCCTCTACAGGACCTTGCATCTATTACATCCGATCATCGCGGGGTCTAACTGCGAGCAAGTGTCGCTTTTCGGGGGTTGGAAAGAGTTCTGATCGTTGGTAGCGGAAGCTAATAATTAATAATAAATCTTTTTTATGGAGACGAAATCTGAAAGGTAATAATTATGTTAACCATCTTCTAACATAGCATTTGACCACATTTCAGTGTTTTGTCGATATTATCAAAATTTGAAAAAGAAAAAAACTGATCTGGCTTTACAATTCTTGAGCCACAACTCTTTATAATGGCGCTTGTATCGTTTTTCTTTCTCTTCTTCGAGGCTCAACCATGGACTCCCAGTCGATCCGGCTTACCCCTGAATATGGAACGGTTGTGGGCAGGGGATTACAGCCAGTTTCCCACTGGTCATCAAATGCATGCTCTTAATCTCACCTCGCCGCAACCGTGGAATATGCCACCGGGTCCAAAAAAGGTATTATCTCTGTGATCTCTCGTGCAACAAGATTAAAAATATTGAAATATCGTCACTCCTTTTTTTAAGGAACTACTCGACGATATGCCGCCCGATGAGGACGAACAACCGTTGGTGTGCATGATCTGCGAGGACAAGGCAACCGGATTGCATTACGGCATCATCACCTGCGAAGGCTGCAAGGGCTTCTTCAAGCGAACCGTGCAGAACCGAAGGGTCTACACGTGCGTCGCGGACGGTACCTGTGAAATTACTAAAGCCCAGCGGAACCGCTGCCAGTATTGTAGGTTTAAGAAGTGTATCGAACAAGGGATGGTGCTTCAAGGTAAGTGCGTTGTCGTCAATTTTGTGTTTCATACAGCCACAAAACTTTCAAAACATCGGAAATTCGTATGTACGGATGCAATGAATCTGTACTCTTGATTGATGTCTGTGATAGAAAAGCAAAACAAATTCACAAATTTAAATTAATAAATTGACGATCTCAATACATCTTTTCAGTACTTGTTTTCTCCTGTATTACAATGTCAAATAATTTATAATTTTCAGCTGTTCGAGAAGATCGCATGCCGGGTGGGCGGAACAGTGGCGCGGTTTACAACTTGTACAAAGTAAAATATAAGAAACATAAGAAAAACAACCAGAAAGGCAACAACCACCAGAAGCTCGGCCTGCCCGGTGACAATCCAAAGTCGTTGTATCTGACGTCGTCAACGACGCCGCCGATCAAGTCAGAAAGTATTAGTCTGCCATCGCACCTGGTCAACGGGACGATACTGAAAACCGCCCTGACCAATCCGAGCGAAATCGTGCATTTACGCCATAGACTGGACAACGCCGTCAGCTCGTCCAAGGATCGGTCGATCTCGTACGAGCAAGCCTTGAACATGATACATACCCTTATAGACTGTGATGCTATGGAAGACATAGCGACCCTACCGCATTTTAGTGAATTCCTCGCCGACAAGTCGGAAATTGGCGATAAGCTCTGTAATATAGGTGATTCGATTGTACATAAGCTCGTCTCGTGGACTCGCAAGCTGCCCTTCTACATGGACATCCCGGTGGAGATCCACACCAAGCTGCTCACCGACAAGTGGCACGAGATTCTGGTGTTGACGACCGCCGCCTATCAGGCGTTACACGGCAACAAAAGCATAGGCGGGAACGGTCCCGGAGGTGGAACGGTCCTCGCGCCTGACAAACAGGACGCAGAGTTTGTCGAAGAGGTAAACAGAAAGGTTAAACAAAAAATCTATTACAAATACAAAACTATCGTTAATCCCATCATTACAGATCACAGCCCACCTTCATACGTTACAATCCTGCTTAACAACCCTAATGGGGCATCCGATTTCGATCGAGCAGCTAAAAATTGACGTCGGTCAAATGGTTGAAAAGATGACCCAGATTACGATAATGTTTCGACGGAGTAAACTTAGGATGGAAGAGTACGTCTGCCTGAAGGTTTACATTCTGTTAAACAAAGGTTTGTCTATTCGAGGAGGAATGATGTTCGCAAATGTACTCAAAGATGTTTCTTATTTTATTTCTCCTATAGAAGTCGAGCTGGAAAGCATACAGGAACGGTATGTTCAAGTACTTAGAACTTATCTGCAGCATACCGTGCCACACAGTCCGAACCGGTTGTCGGACTTGTTAGCTCACATACCTGAGGTAAGTTCATGATTTATAATGCAGAACATATTCACAAAGTATGGATAGGATGGGATCGGATAGATCCTTACACAGGTTTCCACTTCAATGCTAGAATAATCATTAATAATAGAGAACACCAAAAACTATAAACAATTCAAACGATTAGAAACATTCACTACAAGTCTATAGTTGGAGAATGTGTTTTGAATCGTCATATGACTCATGCAGTTTAAACAAAACAATTCTAACAGTTTTCACATTCGCTATTCCATCGTCTTATCGAACCAAATGTCTCGATGTCTCCTGATTCCTGATCGATCGAGCGGGAGCGTCCATTACAAGCATGTCAATTTGTCCTGAAATCCGTATTCGTGCTGGCATATTGTTAGTAAACTTTACGTTTAACCTATTGATTGACATTGTTGCCTATGAACACATCGTCGAACTACAACGATGCCAACCTTCCAAGAGTCTGAAATGTTTGTAATAGGTATCTCTGCCTTATAACCGATGACATGCCACCGGAATGCATATCTAGATGTCTGTTAACCTCATAGAAGCCCCATAATCCACTCAAAACACTCCCTGTATTTGAGTTTGAAGAGTGGGTCTTCTAAGTCATACTTTTCGCAATGAGTGACCAAGCGACTCCATATTTAGTTATTAAAATACGCCAACGTACACAACTTCATGCGACATTTCGGGACCGCTTTGCGATTTGGGCGTAACTTATTTTGTAAACAAACATTGGAAGGCGAATTCCTGCTAAAACAAGCATTTCATAAGGAAACCACGGTATGGATCCGACAGATTAAGCTTTCCTCCACCAGATAAGGGAATTAGTTTAGGATGAAAACGCTTGCATTCTTCGTAATCCATAAAGCAATGTTTGTTTACAAAATAAGTTACGCCCAAATCGCAAATCAGTCCCGATTTATTTTATTGTTCGACAAACATGGAAGGGATACTTCCACAATTTACTGCATACAACATTCACACTGGTGGCGCCAGAGTTCTGGTTATTATGGGGCACCAGCAATTTCGGCGTCAATTATTCAATACTAGCAGACCCGACGAACTTTGTGTCGCCTAAAATTGATTAATTCTCTGCTTAATTTACGAGTTATGCAGAAATTTCTGTTTCATTTGTATGGGAGCCCCCCTTTCCAAAGAAGGGAGGGGTCTAGAACCATCTTAAGAACCTTCCCCGGCCCCAAAAACCTCTGCATACAAATTTTCACGCCGATCGGTTCAGTAGTTTCGGAGTCTATAAGGTTCAGACAGACAGAAATTCATTTTTATGTATATAGATAGAAGAGAAGATAAACATTATCATCTCAGTTTCAAATATTACGAAATTTTAATTGTATCTCATCTTTATTAAATATATAATACATTATTGGAAAAGTCTCTAGGATTTCTTTCTTTAAAATGTTTCTCCAAAGACTTCCCATTTATGGAATTCCTGAGAATATCTGAAGACGTATGATAATGGATCGACTGTAATCTCGATTTAGGGTGTTGGCATGCAGTCTTAATTCCAAAGTCTAAACCGGGTCTTACAACTGGCAGAAGTTTAATGTTTTTTCTCTAGAATTTAAGATTGCATGCCACGAGAAAAAAAATTTAAAATATCGATATTGCAGGTTTTTCACCATCATGATCATACTTTTTCTGATATTCTTAGTAATTCCTTGGGAATTTACTTCAGGGGCTCCTTCGGAAATTCCTTCAGAAATTTCTTGAAATATTCTCTCAAGTGTTGTTTTATAAAATTATCCACAAATTCACGGAAAATCCGTAAGACATTTTTTGTAAATACTTTAATTCGAACTTCGGAGATTCCCGTTTTGTCTGGAGCTCAACCGAATGTAATTTTATATTCCAGGTCGTTCGTACTTGGGCCTTCAATCACCAGTCTTCCTGTACAGCGGTCGCACGCACATTTTCCGCGACTGTACACAGCTAGTGAGTGCGAGGTACCCCGAAGCCGACGTCCTCTTCCAGGATCTTTGCTATACATTATTTTTGGTGGTCTCTCTTCCGGCATACGTACTACATATCCAGCCCACTGTAATCTGTCTTAGTTTACCAGCCTGCCGATGTCTGCATTTTTATACACTTGGTACAGCTCGTAATTCTTGCGTCTGTGCCATTCCACACTCCAAGAATTCGATAGTCTGCATCTTTCAACGCCCATGCTTCATGACCGTACAAAGCGACCTGACGAACCAACGATTAATACAGAGCTAGTTTTATCCGTGTTCGTAAGCTGCGGGACTTTAGCTGGCTACGCAAACCGTAGAAAGCCTTACTTGCGGCCGCAATACGTATTATCACCTCGCGGCAAAAATCTTTATCAAATGTAACGAGTGTTCCCCCAAGCAACGCACTGGATAGAAATAAGTTCCTGTGACTTGTGAACGACCAAAACTAGTCATGCTTGACTTGGTAGGGTTTGGGTCACCGTGAACTTTTATATCGTTAATTTGTTGATATTTTTGGTGAAAACTAAACACACACTTTGCATAATTTTGCATAACGTTTCGGCCTACTGCTTTTCAGCCATCATCAGATCTAAAATTTATTAAAACAATGTTAACAATTTTCATTTAAAAAAATTACAAAATACAATTTTCATCTACCCACTTGCAATTAATCAAACGTTCACCACCAGTGTGGTTTTCAAACTAAAAACCCCCCTAAATTTCTGCATCCCACACGATGCTCTGCGTGACGTCACCCATCTTCTCTCCCAATCACTACCCATCACTCAGAACACATACAACACGAAGAGAAGATGGGTGACGTCACGCAGAGCATCGTGTGGGATGCAGAAATTTAGGGGGGTTTTTAGTTTGAAAACCACACTGGTGGTGAACGTTTGATTAATTGCAAGTGGGTAGATGAAAATTGTATTTTGTAATTTTTTTAAATGAAAATTGTTAACATTGTTTTAATAAATTTTAGATCTGATGATGGCTGAAAAGCAGTAGGCCGTAACGTTATGCAAAATTATGCAAAGTGTGTGTTTAGTTTTCACCGAAAAATATCAACAAATTAACGATATATAGTCATGCTTGAGTTGCTGCAACCAAATCTGAAAAAAGGGAGCTACTCGGGCCAAGGTATATGAATTCGTCGACATCTTCAAATCGCATCCCATCCATTTCCATCTCGGGACCAATTCCTTTTGGACTGCCACGTTCTCTGTACTTAGTTTTGACAGACTTCATGATCAGTCCTAATCTTTCAGTCTTCCGTTCATCCGCAAAACCAAGGAGCATGCAAGACTTGTTGATGATGGTTCCGTTTCTTTGCACACCAGATGTTCGAATTGCAGTTCTTTCTGTTTCACTGAGTACGTTGCTTTGAAATCTACAAACAGATGATGAGTCCGCAAGTTATATTCCCGGAATTTATCAAGGATTTGTTGCAAAGTAAACATCTGGTTTGTTGTTGATCGTCATTCTCAAAAACCGCTTTAATATTCGCCGACAAAGGTCTTCTAAAACGGATGCAGGCTGCTAAACAGAATTCGTGATATTAACTTGTAGGAGATATTGAGGAGTGTTATACCTCGATAAATAGCACAATCGAGTCTGTTCCCTTCCTTGTAGATGAGACATATGAGGCCATCAAGCCAGCTCGATGGCATTGCTTCTCCCTGCCCCTCTCTTTCATGGTAATCTCTTGGTGGTTCTTTTTCGTTCGGCCGGTCTGCTTGTACCCTCTCTGTCCGATTGTCCATTCAACAATAACTCATAGTGCTCCTTCCACCAACTAGTTACCCTACTAGCTCGGTCGGTCAAAAGATTTCCGGAGCTGTTATTGATCATGACTGGCGCCGGTGCGCTTTTTTGAGCATGTTGTTGATCGCTATGTAGAATTTCCGTGCGTCGTTTCTGGCAAAGCTTCCCTCTGCCTCCGAAAGTACTTTTTCGTCGTATCCCCGTTTCTTACGCCGGTGAAGTTTTTTTTCAGCTGCCCTTTCTTCGTTATATCGTTCTTCATTTTGGCGTGTAGCCGTATGTGGCTCCTGATCTGATGTTTCTAATCTTTCGCTCGTTGGCACTCCACATCAAACTAGACTTTCCGTTGCTTCCTTGTGTGGTACCAAGTACCTCTGTGTCCTTCGATTCTTTCGTCGAGCTTATGAGCGAATTGCTCCGCAACGCCCTCGCCCGACAGTCGCTGTATGTTCAACCTCACCTGTATGTTCTCTCACGCCTAAAACCGGTGATGCTGAACAGCCTTGTGCAAATCTTACATAGCACCAGATAGTTGTCAGAGACGATATTTGGTCCTCTGGAGGTCCTCACATCTACGGCATCTGAGAAATGCCAACCGCCCACCAAAGCATGATCGATTTGAGAACACGTATTGCCATTTGGGTGCTAGGTGTGCTTTCGAATATTGTTGCGTGCAAATATGTGCTACAGATAGCCATTCCTCTGTATGCGGCAAAATTGAGTCTCAGTCTCAAGTTATTGGCGGTTGCGTGAAGGCTCTTTTTTCCAATGACTGGGCGAAAAAGCTCTTCCCTTCCGACCTGTGCCTTTGCGTCACCGATGATGAATTTCCCGTCGTGTTTTCGGCATTCTCTGTAGGTCTTGTCTAGACGCTCATAGAACTAGCCCGAACAGCACAAGTTAGTCATAAATGGTTGCAGCAACTTGATTGTGACTGAATCTGGTCACATATAAGTTGCAGTAGCCTTTTGCGGTTTGTTTTTGCAATAAAATTTAAAATCAGTGGAAAAACACATTTTTATTCATCTTCTTGTTAATATATGATAACAAACAAGTTAATCACTACCAAAAATCCAAAAAGTTGTGATGACTGCTTTAGACTTGATCCGAAGTCCGGATGCTTATGACGGTTGACAATCTTGTCCATGATTGCGATGGTTTGTCTCTGGACGATGATCCGCGTTCTCTACCGGTCGCGCGTTCCTATAGTTCAGATTCATCAACCAGTTTGAAACATAATTCTAATGATTTATTCCAAATACTTACCATTCGCATTCTATACCGTCCCGCCCAGACAGTTACTGGGGGGCATGGAGTGCGATCCTCTCGTTTAATAAACAATGTGCACTTGCTTGGCTGTGGGTATACAATAGTAAAGCACATGTGGAGATTGGACAAATCAAGCATCCGAAAGATATTCAATTTGCAAAAAAGAGAGCTAACCGCGGTGGAGGTTGGTACTCGGATTCTGATGGCTTTTCCGCAAACGTGACCTTTAAGTGGTCTTGTTGTGTAGGGGTTATCACGCCTATCTAGAGAGTAGGAGGTTGAGGGTTCGAGTCCCTCCAAGACACGTGGATTCTTTTTCGCAAATTTCATATCAATTTGTCCATTTCGAAACATATGCTGTGCATATGCACAGCCAAGATATTTAACAAAAAAATAATTTAGTAGTTTTATATAGTTTTAACATTAGTATAGTGAATATTAGTTAAATAAAATTAAAGTAGATTACTTACGTCCATACGAGGGCTCATTGATTGAATTTTTTAACTGGGAGAAAACAGAAAAGCAATTTGAAAATATTAATGGGTAAAAAATATACATTTTTAAACTTCTTTCTAATTTTGAACATGGGTATTTTTTTACCCATTGAACAACTTTTAAAATTACCCCTTTTTAGACAGTTTCATAGATCATCAAAAAATGTATACTTTTTTATCCATTAATGGGCTTTAGCCAGTAACCGTGAGTAGATGTGAAATTTGAATTGGATCAACTGCGCGGAATTCTGTAGAATGAACATGGCTTTGAATTTTTTTTTTAAACATATAATTTTCATTTTCTCAACTGCAGTACCGTAAATATGATCACTGAAGATTACGAAAGCATTTTAAAATATCCGGTATATTTATTAGAAGTCTTTGATTATCAAAATAATAAAAAAGAAGGAAATAAAGTTTTGGAATATCAATTATTTTAAAGTGAATTTAGTTATTCAAAGTTTTATTTTGCTTTTTTTTATATTCTTTGTTTCGTGTACTTCCGCTCTACAATTTCATAATTTTTTGTAAGCATGATACGAGATTTCGTTTTACCTGCGTTTACCCATAGCATGAACACAGGTAAAACGAAATCTCGTATCATAATAACTAAATTCACTTTAAAATAATTGATATTCTAAAACTTTATTTCCTTCTTAAATAGTTCTTCCCATAACGAAGCAAAGACATTTCTTACTAAAAACTTCTTTCGTTCCTATACCTTCACATACCATTTGCTGAACTTCATATGCGGTAACGTCATTTGGAATGTTTGAAATATGCAGATTTAAAATATCGGGTGGTTGTTGAATGACGTTTATTCTTGCATTCTAAGCGCAATTTTCAGAATCGCGATAGAGAGTTGAATTGGAAGATTTCATAGTAATTTGCGATACTTGTTTGCTTATGTTTAATATTTCCGTCTTCGAACTTTCTACTTCCTGTTTCGTCGCGAACAGCATTTCTCTGGCAACTTTCTCAGGTGCAGCAATTAAGAATCGTCCGTATTCAATCACATCTCTACATGAATCGCACATTCAGAAAATGTTGCTATTTAAAAAGGGGTACATCCTTAATAGTACGATAATCCGACACATTTGGCATGGAAACTACGTCGATTGGTGCATAAACCTCCACACGACACCACTACTTACTACAGCGGTCCATTTTTCGGTTTTGTAAGCCCCGGCTAAGCATTTGGCGAGTTTAACATACTGCTTAAAAAATTTGACACGAATATATAGAGTCCGTTGTGTTTTTGTTGAATTTTACAACGACGATGTATTTTGACGACGAAACTGAACAAATTTTCGTTATTGATTCTATGAAGCAGATTGATTTTATCGCTTTTTTAAACGTAACTACAATAAAAGTGCAGCGCTACTACGAACAGTTGAAAAATGTCACGATATTTACAACATAACAAACAGTAAAATCGGTACGAGGCACGGGTGCACAGCACAACGACATCAACGAACGACATACGAACGACGCTTATGCTGATGGACTCTAAACTGTCGGATCAATAACACCAAAACTTTTAAAGTACTGCTAGAATTATATTTTTTTTAATCAATAGGGGCAATGGTTAGATTTACTTTTGAAATCACAGATTTCAGTCTGAACATGGCCGTTTTATGAAGTTCTTGCACAGGTTCGGAATGGCAGACATCCCGGACTACACGAAATACATAGGTGAAGTGTGAAGTAGAATCGGTGGAGTACGTCAAAGGGAAGATCCATTAATTACGTAACGCAAAAATCGGGAATTTTCAAACCCCCCTCCCCCCTATGTCACACTTTTTGTATGAAACATCTCAAAATTTTGTATGGATCGTCACACTTTGCTCAGCCCCCCCTCTACCTCTAAGCGTTACATAATTTGTGGACGCTTCCAAATCAGCATGCCCACGTTCCAAGAATTATTTGAATGCCATTCTCCTTGTTAGCGGCATAGATACGACTTCGGACAAACCCGTAGAGTCTGTAGAGTAAACTCACCCATGCAAGATGCATGTGTGGATGAGCTGACAGGATTCTGTATAGTCGTAAGGAGGTCATTTCGGCTCATCCACGGCGGTTACTGCCCAGACGCTTCCCAATCTCTAAACGGATGTTTATTTGAATTCATCACGATTTGACAGTTGTAGGGAGACTAGAATAAATTTTAAGTTTTTGCCATACAAATTTCCATATAAATATAAATTGATTTCGCGCCACCCCTAAATGGCCACCGAATTGCCTGAAATTTTGCCGGGACTCCCATCTGGTGTACCACAAGGCTCAGTCCTTGGTCTTCCACTCTTCAGCTGTCACATCAATGATCTACCAACATTACTCAAATACTGCTCAATACAAATTTTCGCCGATGATGTAGAACTTTACATTACTCGGCTTGGCCCTTGCGCGCGAGAACTCATCAGGATGGTGAATGTGGACCTTGAACATGTTGCAGAGTGGTCACGGAGAAATAATCTTCATGTTAATCCAGCTAAAAGTAAAGCGTTGTTTATCACTAGTAGGCGTACTGCCGGTGGTTTTACCCCGCCAGTCCCTGGAATCGAGATGGATGGTCAGAAAGTTCAA
This sequence comes from Armigeres subalbatus, assembly GCF_024139115.2. NCBI lineage: Eukaryota > Metazoa > Arthropoda > Insecta > Diptera > Culicidae > Armigeres > Armigeres subalbatus. The sequence continues at coordinate 219,920,399 of NC_085141.1, read as the reverse complement.
ATAACCTCGGCTTCGTCCTTCAAAACGATTTTAAGTGGGATACCTTATGTATATCACCTAGACCGCTATGATCATGTGAGCCATCTACAACAAAACCTTATTGGATGTCCACTACAAAGCTTTTATGCGCATCGCTCCTGCATATTTCTGAGAAATTTAATGCTTACACAGTCTCCAGCGGTTCTTCATGAAAGGCTTATTCAGTCCCGTGGTCGTCGTTTACAGAACCTAGTTGTTCCAGCTAACAGAACGTTATGTTATGGTAGTTCATTGTTCGTCCGAGGTGTGGTATATTGGAATTCGTTACCATCCGGGGTAAAACGATCTACGTCGGAAGTAAGTTTTAAGAGAGGTTGCATCTATTTTTGAAACCGGCTGATGTTATAAATAGTTAAATTAGTTAATAATGATTATGTTCTTATTAAGAAATTATGTTTGTGTCGTTTGCCAAATCGGAGGTAGTAATTATCAAAAAGATTTATATCTTACACTACTGGACAATAAATGAAATGAAATTATCAAACTGATGCAAGTAGACATATGGGAGTTGGAATTTTCGAATATTTTTGAAATTTAAACTGCCCTAATGTGGCATTCATTAAGTGAAATCCAATCCTCACACACTGACTATTTTGTTCTAAGCACCTTTTGGGGCTCATAGACCCAAAATAAATGGTTTCCATCATTGGCGTGGGCCCACGTCTGATTTAAGGTTGCGTCGCCAGTAGATCGTAGGTCTGCGATGTCCTGCCGGATTCGTATCCAGCGCTTGCTTGTAGGTTTCGTCTCCATACATTCACACTGTGGAGTCGCTGTCGATATCGGATTCCGATGGCATCGTCGATGAGGCTCAGTATGCGGGAACCAGTTGTGAGGCCACCAGGCCCGAGCTGTGAAACGTAGACATCGTTGATAAATACTTGCAAATCTATGTGATCTCTGCTAATACGCACCAAATCTCACATCACAAATTTTACGTGAGAGTTGAGTATTCGAGGCTTGGTGCACTGCCTTTTTTTTAGCAAGGGTAAACGGAAATCTGCATCCAGACACCTGAGGAGGTTAACTCAGGTAGTGTGGGGATGGGTATGTCATGTAACTCTTACCCGACCCACTAAAACCGAAACCCTTTCGCCAGTCCGTACCCCCGGCCCGCAATTAAGCAATACATCAGGGGGGGGCTATTGAGAACGCTCACGCCTATGCTAACGCACTTGACGTTAATACACATCGACTTCAAGGGTGGTAACCTCACCACCCGTCGATCGCAAGCTATGATAGTAACCTAGCGGTCCGTATCATAATCTCACTTTGGAGACGAGCACCCCGACAACAATCACCGCGCATGGACCGCAATGACCTCTATATCTACATACGGAGGTCCCCGCAGCCCACCCGCAACATGTTGGTTGTCGGGGTGAGCAAAGTGGTCACTGCATCACAGGTGCCCTTACTGCATTCGTTGGTTTTGTTCAAGGCGCCACCACCGCTGCAGTTTCGACATAATCTGTTTCGACATAATCTGTGTTCACCGCATTCCATATAACTGCATCCCGGCACATCCTCTCGACGAATTTGTCCGGGGTTGTATCCATACCGCTAACAAGCAGCATGGCATTGCGTTCTACCTCGAATCGCGGGTATGCGAACATCACATGCTCTACCGACTCTACCTCACCTACACATTCTGGACACTCCGCATAATCTGCGAAGCCAAACCTGTGTAGGAATTTTTAAAAGCAACCATGTTCAGACAACACCTGTGTAAGATGGAAGTTGACCTGACCATGTTTTCTATCGACCCAGTTGGACACATCCGGAATCAGTCTGTGGGTCCAACGACCTTTGACTGCGGTGTCCCATGCTCTTTGCCATTTGAGCAACGAGGCTGCTTTCATGACACGTCGCACTTGCACCGAGTCCCTTTCGTTGTAGCTTTCCACATCTTTCTCTTGGAGTATATCTATCGGCATCATCCCAGCTATAACGCACACCGCCTCATATGCTAAGGTGCGATATGCGCTCGCGACACGTAGGCACATCAGCCGGTGTACTCTGATCAGTTTCTTTACAGGCCCAGCCGGTACGCCATCCATAGCGGATGATAGACAATGCTACGCCCGCTATCAACCTCCGTACTTGACTATGCACCGCCGATCTGTTGGACATAATTCGTGATAAAGATTTTATCGCCAATGAAGCCCGCTGACATGCATAATCGACGTTGCTCGTAAAATTGAGCTTATCGTCGATTATCACGCCCAGATGCTTAAGAGACATCACGGAGTTAACTGTGCAGGTCCCTACTCTTATCCTCGCTTGCTGCAACCCATGGCGGTTATGCACCACCACGTCTTGTGATGTGCAAGGGACAACCGCCTCGAGTTGAGCCATTCCTCCACTCTGCCAATCGCGTATGAAGCCTTCAGTTCGACTTCGTCGAGAGTGTCTCCTGTTACCTCTAGCATTACGTCATCCGCGAAGCCTTCTATTTTCACACCGGCCGGGAGACTTAAGCGTAATACTCCGTCGTACATAATATTCCACAGAACCGGTCCGAGGATCGATCCCTGTGGAACACCCGCAGACACTACGATCGACTTTTGACCAGCATCCGTGTCGTATATCAGCACCCTATTCTGAAAATAACTTTTCAGTATCCTGCACAGGTAATCCGGAACTCTCAATCGGTGCAGGGAGTCAGCAATAGCTGCCCAGCTAGCATTGTTAAACGCATTTTTACATCAAGTGTAATCAATGCGCAGTATCTAATACCTCGCCTGTTCAAATCTCTCGCTATATTGGCCGTATCCGTTACCGAACGAATTGCTTCGACGGTGGAACGACCTTTACGGAAGCCATACTGGTTGTTTGATAGCCCACCAGTACGCTCGGTATAGGTCGACAATCTGTTCAGAATAACCCTCTCAAGCAGCTTACCAGCTCCATCGAGGAAGCAAATCGGTCTGTCGGTTTCCAACGATCTGGGAAGTGTCCTTCATCCAGACAACGTTGGAGGCAGCTCCTGAACATATCTGGATCGGCAAGAATCACGTGTTTAAGGGCAACGTTCGGAATACCATCCGGACCAGGCGCCTTATTGACCTCAAAACCTCTTGCGGTTTCGATAAGCTCTTCGATAGTCACTAACGGGACCACGTCAACCGACTTATACGGTGTATCAGACCAGTCTGGTAAATCATGCTTCGGGAACAGCCCTTCAATGATCCTAGTTAACATCTCCGGAAATCTCTCAGGAGGCGTGCTATTTGCTTTAGCCATCACTATCCTGTAAGCATCCCCCCATGGAGTGTTGTTTGCCATACTGCACAGCCTTTCAAAGCAGGCTCTTTTACTACACTTTATTTCGTAGTTTAGAGCTCTGCTTGCTGTTTGGAACGTCCGGCGTCTATCAAATCGAACAACTTCGTTTCTTGCACGTCGTAGTCTTCTTTTGGCTTTAAGGCAAGATCTACGAAGTTCAGCTATCACCATTACGCTGGTTTGTGGTTCCCATATGACTTACACTTCCTTGGCATAGCCATGTCGCAAGCTCGTGTCAAGACATCGGTCAACTCGTCACTATTAAGGTTCAAGGTCCGATCTTCCCACTGTAATGATTTAATCAGCAGTTCTCGATCGAACTTGAGGTGCGCCATCCTTGGTCAGCACCTCTGACCTTTCTCGTAGCTCTCGAACCAGTGGGGGTATAGCTAACCATAAAACGAAGTTCCTGATGGTCACTAGCTGTAAATCCTTCATGTACACTCCAATCCGGATTCAACGTCCATCCCGCGCTGCAGAAGGTCACGTCGATGCATGATTCACCGTTCGGTCCTCTGAATATTGACACTTGGCCTTCATTCAGCAGGACTACATTAAGTCCCGCTAGAGACTCTAGCAGAATATGACCTCTAGCGTTGGTGAACCCCCAGTCCACCGCCCAAGCGTTGAAGTCACCTGCTTTGGTGCATTGTCTGAACCGATTGAATCGCCATGTTCTATGTTGATCTTGGTCCACCGCCCGATGTTGGCAGGCTTTGGTTTTCAACCTTCTCTATGATCTCTGTGCAAATGTTGTAGCAACTATTATGCAATATTTTGCCCCGCATCTTTTTGGAGCAGGTCAACAAGTTGGAAGTGTCGCTTTATTTGCCATTCATTGACTCGACATGAAGCAAGAATTAGAAAGACTGGGACTATCTTCGCGATTTATTATTTGGAGACCCAACCGGATTGATCCACGCATCAAAATTCGATTGTAATCTATCGTGAAACGTGTTGTATATAAGCAAAGATAACTTAGATGATGACTAAAATTTATAATTTGGATGGCCCTATAGCTAGATATCGTGTGCCGCTCAAAATAAAAGCCATCAAATACCGATAAAAATAGAACGTGGATAGAAATGGTTCGGCCACATATTTCAAGGGAGCTCAGACATAATTTGTATGCAAAAGTCTTCTTGATATTCGTGACCCTATAGGTATAGGATATTTATGCTGATAAAGATATATGCTAGTATTGTAATAGTCCTTACGTCCAAATGGGTAAACATTTTTGGAAAACAAGCGAACTTCCTCGCAAAGACAAACACTAGAGTTCCTTCCCTCTACTCCATTCTATGGCAGGCTACTGACTGATACTTCGGCCAGCAGCTGCACCTCTCTTTTTTCAACAACAGGTATATTCATTCATTTATTTAGTTTACATCTTAACAGATAACACTGAATCAACAATTTGACGCCACAATACACGGTTCGAGGCCGCATCTCCCCATCCTCGAATGCGCCGCACCCTCGCCAAGTCGTTTTGCACCTGATCTGCCCACCTCGTTCGCTACGTTCCACGCCGTCTCGTACCTGGCGGATCGGAAGCGAACACAATCTTTGCAGGGTTGCTGTCCGGCATTCTTGCAACATGATCTGCCCATCGTACCCTTCCGGCTTTAGCTACCTTCTGGATACTGGGTTCGCCGTAGATCTGGGCGAGCTCGTGGTTCATTCTTCGCCGCCACACACCGTCTTCTTGCACACCGCCAAAGATGGTCCTAAGCACCCATCTCTCGAATACTCCGAGTGCTTGCAAGTCCTCCTCGAGCATTGTCCATGTTTCATGTCCGTAGAGGACAACCGGTCTTATAAGCGTCTTGTACATGACACATTTGGTGCGGTGGCGAATCTTTTTCGACCGCAGTTTCTTCTGGAGCCCATAGTAGGCCTGACTTCTACAGATGATGCGCCTTCGTATTTCACGACTAACATTGTTGTTAGCATTTAGCGAGGATCCGAGGTATACGAATTCCTCGACCACCTCGAAGGTATCCCCGTCTATCGTAACACTGCTTGCCAGGCGGGCCCTGTCGCGCTCGGTTCCGCCCACAAGCAGATACTTTGTCTTTGACGCATTCACCACCAGTCCAACTTTTGTTGCTTCACGTTTCAAGCGGGTGTGTACAGTTCTGCCACCTTTGCAAATGTTCGGCCGACAATGTCCATTAGACTGGCCCAGCTCAATCTGAGCTCAATCGAGCAATCAGAACCAATTTCAAACCAGATCAAATGAGTGATGGAGGTGTATTTTCCTATATATTTTGTCTGAAATCCCCATACAAACTTAAAATCAAATGCGCCAGCTTATGCAACAAGCGATTGAGCTGAAATTTTGACGTAAACTACGTCTAAAGGGAAGACTCGGATACAGGGTGACAAATGAAAATTTCCAAATTCGAGACCGTCACGAAATCATGTAAGATTTTGAACTTTAGTAGCGCCTTTATCTTCCGATGGATTTTTGAGATTTATATATCAATCGATTCCGAAATTATCTACCAATTTGTCAATTATATTGGAACTTTGGGAAATGAATATTAAAATAGGGTATCGGATCATTTTGGCAGCACCCTCTTTTCTTGTCCGCAAGAGTCTCGTTTCGGCCGTCGCCGTTCAGTGCGGTTGGCTTTTGGACTCTCCTTTTTGTGCGGTGTTTCGCACAAAAAGTAGAACAATGGAGCCGGACCAGTGACCGCCGTCGAAACAAATGTAACAAAAATACGTAATGTAGTGCATTGTGTATAAGAAGTGATCCAGATAGGGGCATGTTTGTGCAGGCATGAGACGATCAATTGTTATCAATGCCAATGCCCTTGCTAGTAATGCAATCAATTTATATTAAAAAACGACTTTGGAAAATGCATTTTTTTTGCAAACTGAAAACTAATAAGGCCGTTACACATATTTATTGAAACCCTTTAAAAACTAGTCGACCCGGCAGACGTTGTCCTGCATAGCGCGTCCTAAAAAATGCGCGTTCTGAGCTGCCCATGCGAAATTTCCATACGATTCATAATTTTAGTTTTTCACGATTTACTCAACTTACTAATGATTTTCGACTGAGGAAATATCATATAAACCCGTCGGAAACTATAACGAATGTAACTGCTGAAGGAATGAATAAAATCCATCCAGCCATTTTCGAGTTATGCGGATACGAACACAGACCATTTAATTTTTATTATATAGAAGATTATGGTCTCCGCAAAGTCAAGGGGGAGGGGGTAATCTTCTTCTTCTTCTACTGAATCGAGCGGCATGAAAATTTGAATGCAGAGGTTTTTGGGGCCGGGGAAAGTTCTTAAGATGGTTAGAGACCCCTCTCCTCTTTGAAACCTGGCTCCTATACAAATGAAACACCAATTTCATCATAACTCGAGATCAAGCAAATGGAAACAAATCTGGCGTGTGGAGGTTTTGGAAGAGAAGATATGTTTCTGTGGTGGCTTGCAACGCCTCCCCCTTCTGGAAAGAGGGGCTCCCATGCAAATGAACCAAAAATTTCTGCATAACTCGAGAATTAATCAGAGAATAAATCAATTTTAAGCGAAGCAAAGTTCGACGGGTCTGCTAGTAAAAAATAAATATTAAAATGAAAAAAAAAAATAAAAAAAACTCCTCGGATTTGTTAAAGAATGTTTTGAAAGTTTTCAAAATTTACCGGAATTTTTTTTTGTTGCCCCTCAAGTTGTTATTTTTGAGCAAAACAATTGGAAAGGGGGGGGGTAAGACATATTAAAACATAATATTTATATCGGCCTAATAATATTTTGTCCAATTAAATGCGCGCCTGAATCAGAAGGATTTAAGTTTGATTCAGGAAGTGTGAATGCACTTAAGATATTTTTATAATACGTGGGTGCAATAATGCGGTACTTATTGTACACGACAAAAGCTTCGGAACGCATACGTTCTTAAAACGGGCTGTATGAGATACAATAGAGCTATCACCTTCTTGATCCCTGATTCAGAAGTCTTGCAATGATATTAATAAAATGTTTGCACGAATATTTTATCCATAATGACACTCAGTGTTGGTAGAATCATACTCAAATCTGAATCATCGAGGTTTCATGCACGAGCTAACTCGCCTGCGATACTGTAGGGAAAGCATCGCGCTTGAGTTTCTCGGCCAGAATCGCATCGCTTCCCTCACTCATCGAAAAAAGATTTCGTTTTAAAAAGCGTCAAAACGTAATCGAGGCGTATGTTTTGTTTATATATAATTATTAGCCATTGTTTTAGACGAAAAATAGTTAATTCAGTACATTCAACGATGAAGAACACGTAAATATCATGCAATGCTACAAATTGCGATTCAAATCATGAGCAAATCTCTCGGCCATGATTCTGATGGGATTTGAATCACGCATGGTTTCAATCGCCGATGAGATTTGAGATTTTGAGATTTTACCAACACTGGTGACACTGCCAGACAGTAGGAGTTAGAATGTAATAACACACACACTATCTTTTCCCGTCCGCAACGTTTACTACTCGCGCGCACCACAACCAAATTAATTGGGTTTTGGTACATGATTGACATTTTATGATTTCTAGTGATGCACGAAAAACAAGATATGACAAGCCTATGATTGGAATGTTTCTGAATAATAAATGTTGCAAACGGAAAAGAGGATGCTTCCCTAGGGCTTCTTCTATTGAAATATTTCATCAAATGCTTCAAAACCCAAATGTAGGCAATTCGGATCCAAGAAAGGCATCATCACCACTGAGGACTAAATTTGGGTTTTCATAGTAAATTTTTTAAACAATTGTCGTATCCAACAATTTTCATATCTTAAGATACGCTAGTTTTGTTCGAAACCAGTGACATAAGTAATCAAATGAATTTTCTAAAAAAATTCATGCATGATGGCACTACAATCCTCAATGAACAAAACTGCCTTACGTAGTTTACGTTGGGCGGTTGTGTCTTGTACATAACCCTTCTGATTTTGAGATTGATTTTCTCACCCAAAGACACAATCCTGGGGGGTGTCCCGTGGATATCGACAACTTTTTGTTTCCTGGGCCAGTCTAATGTCCATATCATCCGCGAAACAAATAAATTGACTGGATCTGTTGAAAACCGTACCCCGGCTGTTACACCCGGCTCTCCGCATGACACCTTCTAGCGCAATGTTGAACAACAGGAACGAAAGTCCATCACCTTGTCTTAGTCTCCGGCGCGATTCGAACAAACTGGAGTGTTCGCCCGAAATCTTCACACAGTTTTGCACACCATCCACCGTTGCTTTGATCAGTCTGGTAAGCTTCCCAGGGAAGCTATTCTCGTCCATAATTTTCCATAGCTCTACGCGGTCTATAGTATCGTATGCCGCCTTGAAATCAATGAACAGATGGTGCGTTGGGACCTGGTATTCACGGCATTTTTGGAGGATTTGCCGTACAGTGTAGATCTGGTCCGTTGTCGAGCGGTTATCAACGAAGCCGGCTTGATAACTTCCCACGAACTCATTCACTAATGGTGACATCGGAAGATGATCTGGGATATCACTTTGTAGACGGCATTAAGGCGTTCCACGTTCTGCCGGGTACCTTGATGCAGCGCGACCGCCCGCGCTGCTTTCCGATGGTCAATCAGTACTAAATAGAGGGATTCTTGAAATTCGTTGACCTGCTCCAGGATGAGGCAAAGCGTGACAGTATGGTCCTCGCATGATCATCAGTGCGATTCGTTCGAACCGTTTCGACATTTGATTTTGCTGGCGTAAACGAGAATGCGCTCCAACTTTCGTTTGAAAACGCATACGTACGTAAACAAGAATATGGGTGATAGACATCAGCTTAGTTCGTCTAACTGAGTCAATTGGTGCTATGTATCACTCTGGGTCTTTGTTGATGTGATCCTTTCGGCACATCTTTGTTGTATGAGAAGGGCAAACATTTTGGTTGTCGGCTAGAGGATTAAGATGATATCACAGTTTCTCTTTGTGAATTGAATATCTTGTATTGGGTTTTGGTTCTCTTCCTATCGATAGTTTGCATTCTTCTCCTCGATAACTAAAACTCATTTGAATAATATGTTTTACTATTTTTACTCTTTCAGATTCAAACCGCTGCTAGCTTACTTTTGGAAAGTAAAATGTTCTACGTACCCTTCGTTCTGAATTCCGCCAACATTAGGTAGCAGATGATCGAGCAAGGAATGCTCGAACCTTTCCAATATGAACTGCAGCAGCATCAGCAAGAACAGCAAGATCAACATCATCAACAACAACAACAGCAGCAGCATGACTTAGCTATTGAAGAACAGCAACAGCAGCAGCAGCAACAACAATTGCACGACATGGATTTCGTTAGTCAACAACAGCAGCAACAGCATAATCAACAACAATATCCATTGACACAGGTTGTGCAGCTATCATCACCCTTAGCCGCGCCAGAACGGAGCGTCCCGAAGCGTGAAACACTGCCATCAGCCACAATCGTCAAACAGCAACAGCAAATCGTTCAGCTGCAACCGCGGCCATCACAACAAACACTGCCCAATTCAGTAAATAGCAACAGTAACAACAACAGCAGCAACAACAATGGTTCTGTGACGATTTTCGTCATCAAAACAGTGTTACCTGACGAGTGATTCTGATTTCCGCCTAATTACGATTTAAATTCATCATAAGTACCAGCCCCAGTGAGGAACATCGGAACGATTGTGTTTTTTTTAGTGAGGAAAATGAAAGTAGTTTTTTTATTTGTTTTAATTTGTTCCAAGATCGAGTCGATTCTCGTTTTGTTTTCATTTTTAATATATGAACTGTTTTACCTTTTACCGATTACCTTGTTCTAATTTTGCGATTTCTCGTTGAGCGTTGAAAGTGTCGTAAAATAGAGAGGTGAAAACAATTTTTAACACATGAACAGAGTAGTTATAAAGCATTATATACAAAACTGGATTAAATAGAGAGAAGTAAACATTTTTTGCATATACACGAAACACACCCATATATACAGAACAAAAAAAAACTTTGTCACTGATATGTAAATGGAAATATACCTAATGTAATAAACGAAAAAGTTTCACTCTAAACCTGAATGTATTGTGCATTGATGCCCGGGCGATTAAATGTAAATGGTAATTCTAAAGAAAATGCTTGCGATTGCCGTGAGCCTGGTTAGACGCTTATTGCGCGTGATGATTGCTGCAACAACAACCAAATCGAACACAACATGAAAAAAAAGCACACAAACACAATAGCATGGATTCACATTCGAGGAAAATGCGAAATTTTCCATTACTAGGAAGTCTGAAATTAAATGCCTTCTATATAATAAATAGAGAAAAATTTGAGGAAAAAACGTGAACGTAAGTGTAATTGATAAGTGAGGAAATTCGAGTAAAAAAAGGAAAGTTCTCACCTTCAGAAATATATTTGAACAACATCAAACAAATATTCGTATTAAAATGCGCATAAATGAAATAGAATGCCCCGAAGATATGTCGTGCATGAAACGAGCGTATATAAACACATATATTTTTATATATTTAATTGATCGATTCATTGTTGTTCTTCTTATCAATATTTTTATTAGCTAATTTTACAAATCGAAAACAAAAAGATGGCCACCAGGCGCGAACGGAACGGGTGTGTAAATGTAAAATGGCCATCCAGTCGTTTTCCGGAAACGAAAGGAGCTAACAAAAATATAATATCGATAAATACTGTAAACTGCATTGAAATGTTTGTAAAAAAAAACCTGTTTCCCAAGAGGTCGCACTGAACGATTATTCAACCTCTTACCCTATACATACACTGTAAATATCAGATTTAAACAGCTACGCTTTTATATTTTCCCCCTTGTCAATGCATATAATACACCTCCTGAAAAATGGTTTAGTTGTCTAAGTAACTGGATGCTTTTAACGTTTTTCCTTTTTCCTTTTTACTATTATAAAAAAAAGCTACAAAACCGCTCGGACGGAATTTCCCATGTAAGCGCATCCTTGTTAGGTGATAGCACGGTTTGGATAGTTATTCGAAAACGACTTATCAGTTGAATGTTCCTCGAGATGACGTTGCAGTTTATCCGGCAAATGTTTTTCTAAATGTTAATAGTTAGGTGACATAAGGCAATGCGTTAAGAATGTTTTTGCCTTCTCCTCGCTCTAGTAGCGAATTCTCATAAGAAAATTAAACAAACAAGTTTCATTATAATATTTGGTTTAGATTGAGAGGATATCTGTGGTATATCAAATCACACGAAGGTTGGTGACTTTCCTAAAAACGGAAAAGACTGCGTCATTGGAAAATCAGTTTTTTTCCTTAATTCTGCACTCTACTTCTTCAAGGTGGTGTTTCTTGTCCCGAAAAAGTCTACTGTCTCCGTTTCCGTCTTAAGCGTTCCACATTTTGCCGATTCGTTTTCCTAACCCGCGATTTTAGTTTTCGCCAATTGTTGCAGTAGGTACATATTCTCTCGTTATTTATTCGTTGCGTGTTTTTCACCTTTCATATACACCAAGGTGTAATAAAAATGATATACCGTGGCCCACGGTAATATGACTGTTTTTGATTTGTTTATTTGTTAAAAATTTATTCATCTAACTCAAAGTCTTAATGAATGATAGAATATTAAATTACAATTACTACAATACTAAATTAACACTGAATTGTACAGCTTGTTCGGAAATGTACTAGACGCCTCACCAAACTCAAACAAGTTCTCCACCTGCGTAAACATTCGGAGGCACGCTGTAATCGGCTCGTGATATCCAAATGACGTTCTGTGGAATCTAGGTTGTAGCAGATTCGTGGTGTACGGACATCCAAAACTAACAGTAGCTGCGGTGAGTCAGTTTTTCCAGTTAGTAGCTTCCCAACAAACAACGCTTGATGGATCTTCCTTCGTCGTTGTAACGTGTCCAGTCCTAGAAGTCTACACCAATCAGGATATAGATTTGAAGAAACTCGCCAGGGCAAGTTTCGCAGGGCTAGTCGAATAAATCGCTTCTGTATGCGTTCAATCCTTAAACACCATGAAACCTGGTATGGGGCCCAAACAATCGAGGCTGTTTCCAATATGGGTCGAACCAAGGCACAGATGAGTGATTTCAGGCAATATGGGTCTGTGAAGTCTTTAGCAATCTTAGCGATAAAACCCAACTGACGAGTGGCTTTAGAGATAACCGCCGAGCGATGTTCGTCGAACGACAATTTAGCATCTAGCATAACACCTAAGTCCTTAATTGTTGTACCCTGGTCAGCGATACTCCGTTGTTAATGCAATAGTCGAACACAATTGGTGATGCAATGCGATGGAACGTTATCACCACGCATTTAAGGACACTAACAATCAGCTTGTTATTGCTGCACCACACAATGAATACATTGAGCAGCGCTTGGAGGCGTTCACAGTCTTCAATTGAACGTACAATAAAATACAGCTTCAAGTCATCTGCATATACAAGCGTACAACCACATCGCAGTAGCAACGTCACATCGTTGAAGAACAATGCGAACTAGAGAGGGTCGAGATTGCGGGACCCCAGACGTATTAGAAAAAGTCGTCGAAAGACAGGAGCCAATTTGCACATGCAATGCTCTGCCAGTTAGATACGAATTCAACCAGGACAGTAGTTGTACGGAGAATCCAAGTCAAGATAATTTACAAAGATGTATACGGTGGTCAATTTTATCACAGGCAGATTTCAGGTCCGTCTAGACGACATAGATCTGCACTTTATCCTCGATCTGTGTTATGCACGTCGATGTAAATTCCATCAAGTTAGTCGAAACTGATCTACCGGGCATAAATCCATGCTGGTCAATGTAAATGTAATTTCGAGTGCCCTCGAGAATCACACCACTCACTATGATTTCGAATAATTTAGAAGCAACTGAAAGGTTGGTTATCCCTCGATAATTTTTAACGTTGCGACGGTCACCCGTTTTGTACACCGGCATCATTACCAATTGTTTGCATACGTAAGGAAATTTTCCTTCAGCGAATGAACGGTTGAAAATGTGGCACAAGGGTTGTGTAAGAGCTCTTACGCAGCGACAAAATATTACGGCTGGAATGCCGTCCGGTTCAGGAGAGTAGGAATTCTTCATCTTTGATGCTGCCGCCATGATCATTTCTGGGGTTATCGTAATTGTTTTAAGGTCAACTGAATTCATCGGAACGTTTAGAGCCGCTAACTCAGCTTCTTGTGCAGAGGCTACGTCGGTCGAGAACACTGATGAAAAATGCTTGGCGAATAACTTACAGGACATTGCAGCTGAACTAGATTCCAAGCATGACGTTGCAGGCCGTTTATGCGGCACATTAGAGTACAAACATGACACGATTTCTGCACAAAACGTCTCCGCCATTTCGTCTACATTATTCGATGATAGACTTTGCGTCCAGTTAACAGTCAGCAGATAGATTTGCAACGCCGTGAAATCAATTTTACGGAAGTTTAATGGGATATCCGGCGGTAAATGCAACGATTCATTGTTAATTGTTACGGCTGGAATCGAAATTTCAAGCGATGGATGATGAGTGTCCAGTGGACATTGAGGAAATCCATTCCGTCCACTAAAGTAGAAGATGTGAGGGGCAGTTGAGAAGAATTTACCAAATGAATTCCTTCTTCATCCGATGACCAATGCGTTCGCGGTTGATTGTAATCGCCGCAAATAAGTAGCGTATCGGTTGGCGACCCCATATCATTTAACTCCTGAACGGAAGCCAAATGCTTGTTGATTGTACCAACAGCTTTGCTTCTATCTGCTTCTGACTGTTTTTAATATAAACACTTTTTAATTTGAACTCCGGAGAATCCTTCCCCATTGTTTCCTATTGAAAATATCGAACTATGGAATCAAAAGTTATAACCAAAATATATATTTTTTAATTCACGGAAAAGGTACTGTTACAAGAGAGGTTAATAAGGTTTTCGAGACTGGCCTACGTTGCCTGATACTAACTCCCCAAATAACCAACCAACAAACCAACTCACTTTCAATTTGTTCCGAAATCTGCATTCATGCTTCCGTCCTTAATTCGATGCGAATTAAGATGTTTACAAGGGGATTGCGAATGTGGTGAATGTGAAGGTAAAGGGGCAAAAATGAAAGATTCTAGGCATGCAGGAGAAGAGAGGAAAGTTTTTGATAAAAACGAAAATAGAAAGTTCACGCTAGAAGGGAATTTGTTTCAAAATTATCCTAGTCAGAAACAGGAAGATAGGAAGAAAAAGAGAGATATTAGAGAAGAATATGAACGCAAAAAAAAACTTCAGAAGGTGTATAAACGAGAGGTTTCGGTCTGCAGGGGAACGGAAGAAAGAAGAAAAGCAGGATAGAAGAATAGAGCGAAAAAACCGTGGGAGAACTATTAGTCCACTCTACAGTGATCGTTCTGAGGACAGGCCCAGAAGAAAGGGAGAAAGAGAAAGACGGCACGATAAACGTGATGAGAGGAGATCGAGGCGCAGACATTACGACAGTGAGTCGGACAGTGATTCTGAAGCGGGTCGGCGACGAAAGGGGACTCGCCAACAGAATAGCGAAGGGCGTAGGCACAGACGATATTCCTCGTCGTCCAGTGGCAGCTCATCGAGATGTAGTGCTATACGCTACAGAAAATCGAGAGTGGAGAACTGGAGTCTTACGTTTACGGGAGACAGTAGAGCAATGCAAGTTGAAGATTTCTTGTACAAGACAAAGAAACTTGCGCGGCATGAGGGTGTTCCAGAGAAGGAGCTACTTAGGAACATACACCATGGTTTAAAGGGGGAAGCTTACGATTGGTGGTTTACTCGTGAAGATAGGCTGACCAGATGGAGTAAGTTTGAGGATGAAATTCGATTCCGGTACGGAAATCCAAATCGTGATAGGGGAATCAAGGCTCAAATCAGGGAATTGAAGCAACGGAAAGGGGAAACGTTTATCGCATACGTAACAGAGGTTGAAAGAGGTTGAAGCCACCGTTTAGCAAATCCTCGTGAACATTCCCCGAACGGTTACACTCACTACCGCCTTCTGGTTGCCGCTTGACCAAACACAGTGATTTTAGCATTGGGCGGCAATGTTTCCGCAACAATTATTTATTTTGTATTTTGTGCTAAGTGAGACGTCTGTTTCTCTGTGCTAATTCTGTCCTAAATTTTCTTGTTACATCTCCTGCCCAGGTCGTACCGAATGGCCAATTAGACCCTCATTGGTACCAAACTTAAGTTTCCAATCTTTCGTAGCATTTAGGTAACGAGTCACTCTGTTTGCTGCCATCCATACTGCTTCAGTTGGAGTTGAAGTGCTTTTTGCTTCTCGAATGCCAAACTTCTCCACAACTTTTTTAATGTAGTTCTTCAATGAAACACTATATTTTCCATCTTCATGTCCATTTTCCATATTCTATTTTCAAACATTTGTTCACTTCACTAAGGTTGGTAGTCTCAAATTGTTTCTTCAAGTCTCTATGCACACAATCGATCTGAGATACATCTTCACTATCAAGCGTTATGTCACCTATGTATACAAGTAAATACACTCTTTTACCATACCAGGCCTGGTAGCGTGTCACTTTTTAATGAGTGACTTTTTTGGAGTCAGGAGTTTTTCCATAAAAAGTAACTATTTTCAACTATTTACAAACTATTATACAAAATCCAGGCTTCGTAAAGAAAACCGTCCTGGGATTTTTTTAATGTGACCATGTATGTACCGTTTATGTACTCGTCGTCCTGGATTTTTGAAGGTTAGAAGTGAACTGATGGATCTAGAAAAAATGAACGTTTAAACTTTGTTGGTCCGAATGCCGCTCTCAACTTCTTCGTGCCTGCATGGTTCCATATAAACCTTTTACCCTTTTGAACTCTCAACTTCTTCGTGCCTGCATGGTTCCATATAAACCTTTTACCCTTTTAACTCGATGCTATTGATAGATTTTCAACAGGTACTTGTTCAAGGGGTTCTACGTCACTGCTCATTTTTATATTGTGAGGTAAGCAGAAAGGGTCCATGGTATAGAAATATATTACAAATATATTTGCAAGGCTAACTGCAAACCTCAAAAAACTGTCAAACTATATAGAAAGAATTGAATTATTTATCTTGCATACCATTCGTAAGCGAATTGCTAAAATACTCATTGGAACATATCTAAAACAAACATAAGACATTTGCTCCGATCAGTACTTTATAATTTTTCAAAATATGTTATGATGATAATTTGAACATTTGAAATTACATAAACTTTGAAGATTCCGATCAATAGTCGAGATTTTTTAAATTTTGGATTTGAGTAACAGTTTGGTACCAAACTTAGGGCCTTGTTGAGGGCCTTGTTGAGGGCAATTTGAAGCCCTGAGAAAAATAAGATATAAAAAAGATTCTTGAGTCTCCGACAAGAATCTGTGCTGTGATTTACTCTGAATTAACATAAAGTTAAAAAAATCATTAAATCTACTAAAATTGTCTGCACAAAAAAAAATCTATGATAGCTACACAAACCATTTTCCGTCGGTCTTCGTGACGCGCCTTGTGATTTTGCAAACCACAAACCGTTTTCCGTCGGTCCTCCAGACGCGCCATGTGCTTTTTAAGCTAAAATACATCATTCTTCACAATTTAACCACATGAATTCAACTCACCTCATGAAATCTCCAAAAAATAGACTGGCAGGATCGCCAAAAACTGTGTGGCCCTAAATGGCCGGAACAAAATTCTGTGGCAGCGACTCTCCGTTGAGGCGTGTGTACTTGCTTATGAATCCTGTACACCTCCGGTGGTGCTGTTTCTCGGCTGTTCGGCCACATTGAGAGTTGACGTAAAGTCAATGTCAACTTCTCTCCACGAACAGCCTAGATAGCCGTGTGGTGTCGGCAGCTGGTTATCTGGCTAAGAATAACATTACGGATTGCCTGTTCCAGTGGTAAAAGTCCACCATACAGGTGACCCCTAATTCTTGGTGTGATGCGGCTTTATGCTTACCGTGCCTACGAATGAATGCTTAGGGGGGTCTAATAAGAACCTAACCGCAAACGGAGCCTGTGAAGCACCAGGGCCCCCTTCACAGTATTTTAGCCCTCGCTGCGCTAACCGGAGCTATGGCGTAGTTGACTTTTTACTTCTCCGAGATAATCGGCTACTCTTATTCAACTTCATCATGAGGTTAATTAAGAGTAGGGTTATGAATATGTGTTTTAATTAGTGTTCAACAAATTGTCACCTATATGGATTCGCATTATGCGTTTTATACAATGTGCTTTGTGTATGTTACCTATATGGATTCGCATTATGCTTTTTTTCACAGTGTACTCTGTGTCTCGTCCTTGACGTTTGGCTTCGGCTACTCTTGTTCAATCTCAACGTGAGGTTAAATAAGAGTGGGGTTATGAATAAGTGTTTCACTTAGTTTTCAACAAATTGTCACCTATATGGATTCGCATTATGCGTTTTTCACAGTGTACTCTGTGTCTCGTCTTTGACGTTCGGCTTTGGCTACTCTTGTTCATCCTCAACGTGAGTGTGGGGTTATGAATATGTGTTTTACCTAGTTTTTCAACAAACTTCCACCTATATGGATTCGCATCATGCATTTTTTTTTTTTTACAATGTACTTTGTGTGTGTCACCTATATGGATTCGCATTATGCGCTTTTCACAGTGTACTCTGTGTTTCGTCTTTGACGTTCGGCTTCAGCTACTCTTGTTTAATCTCAACTTGAGGTTGAATAAGGGTGGGATTATGAATATGTTTTTTCACTTAGTTTTTTCAACAAATTTTCACCTATATGGATTCGCATTATGCGTGTTTTTTTTACAATACACTTTGTGTATGTTACCTTTATGGATTCGCATTATGCGTTTTTCACAATGTACTCTATGTCTAGTCCTTGACGTTCGGGTTCGGCTACTCCTGTTCAATCTCAACGTGAGGTTCAATAAGAATGGGGTTATGAATATGTGTTTTACTTAGTTTTCATCAAATTGTCACCTATATGGATTCGCATTATGCGTTTTTCACAATGTACTTTGTGTATATTACCTATATGGATTCGCATTATGCGTTTTTCACAGTGTACTCTGTGTCTAGTCCTTGACGTTCGGCTTCGGCTACTCTTGTTCAATCTCAACGTGAGGTTAAATAAGAGTGGGGTTATGGATACGTGTTTTACTTAGTTTTCAACAAATTGTCACCTATATGGATTCGCATTATGCATTTTTTTTTTCAATGTACTTTGTGTATGTTACCTATATGGATTCGCATCATGCGTTTTTCACAATGTACACAATGTACTTTCACAATGTACTTTGTGTATATTACCTATATGGATTCGCATTATGCGTTTTACACAGTGTACTCTGTGTCTAGTCCTTGACGTTCGGCTACTCTTGTTCAATCTCAACATGAGGTGTCTCGTCTTTGACGTTCGGCTATGGCTACTCTTGTTCATCCTCAACGTGAGTGTGGGGTTATGAATATGTGTTTTACTTAGTTTTTCAACAAACTTCCACCTATATGGATTCGCATTATGCATTTTTTTTTACAATGTACTTTGTGATTGTCACCTATATGGATTCGCATTATGCGTTTTTCACAGTGCACTCTGTGTTTCGTCTTTGACGTTCGTCTATTGTTACATCCTCTGTGTTTTTGTGACCTCTCTTTAGTCCCTAGCTGAATGCGTGTGAGTCTACATAATTGGCTTCCCTATAAATGGTTCCATTCTCCTTTCCAACTTCACTTCCTCTTCCTTTCCCCTTTTCACTTCCTTTTCCGTCAGGTAAATGATGAGAAAGGCCAGTGAAGGCGATGGCACAAATCTCCCAAATTGAGGGGAACGTGCCTCCTGAGCCGACGTTCTGATACCTGATACCTTAGGGCGTGTGTACGCCACGGATATCTGATTGGAAGAGTGATAGCTTGCTGCTCGCCGATTGACACGCTGAAGGCATTTTACTCAGCTATCCATCTAGGGACTTCCTGTAAATGTATAAGCTTTGTGAGTCGAAATCATTCGATGTCTAGAAATTCTATCATGAAAAATGTTCTTTTTTATATACAAAGGTTTGGGGACAAATTTCGGTCTTTTTTCGTTTTTTTCCCATACTGCTATTGAGCTTGCTTCGAAATTGTTTTTAGCATTATAAACATTTTTTTGTACAATTTGCAACTCGTGTAATGGTAAAATTATTCCAAATCTAACTCTGCGTGTTTGCTTACATGAATTTTGAGATTTTGAGTTTTTGTCGACACTGACTGAAAGTCACTACTTGGTCTCTTTTTTCATCCACGTTGGTCATTAATCACTATTTGAAATGGCGTTGATCGCTACCAGCCCTGCATTCACTACTTTTGTTTATAAACAAGGATTAGCTGTACTCGGACGGACCCACGCAGAGTTTCATCCGTCCCTTGATTCTAACATCTGATGGCAGACTGCTTCAGACCTTATATTTACCATACTGTGCGTCGACATATCGACACATGATGTGCTCCTTTCCATCCACATCGTATCCAGGTGGTTGTTTCATAAATAACGTTTGGTGTAGTTTGCCATACTAGTAGAAGATTCTTCCTTTGTACTTCGTCACTTCGCCAACAGCATTTCACTTCGTTTTGAACACCCAACGACGACCTACTGCTTTTCGGCCGGATGGCAAATCTATCATTTCCCACGTATCGTTGTCGGCAGTGTTGTCCTGTTTACCTGCTCTTTGATTTTACTCCATCTAAATGATTTTATAACCTTTACTAAGTAAGTGCAACTCCAGTAGCCTTGCGAGCAAAGGCGTAGGATTGCCAATCCGGAGATGGCGAGTTCGATTCTCGGTCCGGTCTAGGATGTTTTCGTGTTGGAAACTTTCTCGACACCCTGGGCATAGTATATCCATTGTACTTGCCACACACGATACATACTCATGCAACGGTGGGCATAGAAAAGCTTTGAATTAATAACTGAGGAAATGCTCATAGAATACTAAGTTGAAAAGCAGGCCATGTTCCAGTTGGAATGTAGAGCCATAGAAGAAGTAGAAGAAAAAGTAAGTGCAACTGCTTTCCATTCCTTCCTCTTTTCAAAGGTGAGAGCATCTTACATGTTCCTAGACTTGAAGTTATCTTCAACGAAAATTTCCTTTATCAACCTGGATAGTGGTTTCCCCTTCGTACACCGTTTCGAACTACCCGCAATTTCATCCAATGGAAGCCGTGAAACAAAGTGTCGTATCGAGACTCGTTCAGGTCACTCATCTTTGAAACACTTTCAGATTGTGGAATCGATTCTTCATGAATATGCTCATCCACTTCTTCCGGGCGCAAATAAATCCCCAACACTCACAGCCTCTTTAATGGTATTGTGCCTTGCAACAAAATGACAACTTTTGCAATCATTTTCCAAGGCTCAAATAGATGTGTAAAATTTCTCTGCAGAACAAAAAGCACGTGCTATCAAAGCATTCATCGCTATAATCCACCGCGAGGCGGAAACATTGTCAAAAATATCAAAGTAGCTTATTTTCTTCAGGTATGTTTTTCTAGGGCTACTACCTGGCGCTTATTTTTCGTAGCGACTAAAAATAAGCGCGGTAAAATACACAGCTCAAGAAACTTTGCATCTCTGCTAATTTGTATACAGTCCGTCTCATGATTTCGGAAGCGATATGCTTTTCGCCCTGACTCGTACCCGACGAAAACCATTCTCTCAGCTTTCTGGTCAAGTTTAAGACGCTTCTCCTTTGGAACGTGGACATACGCTACCGACCCGAATATTCTCAAGTGTGTATGTACATCATGCCTTTAATCCACACCACAGTTCATAAAGGGTTTTATCGATCGAAGATGATGGCAAACGATTCTGCAAATATTTTTCCGCGCGAATCGCTTTGCCCCAAAACCGCTTATCGACCCCGCTTTTGATAGCATGCAACCCATCCTATCATTACCACAAGATATCTGTTCTTGCACTCCGCCACATCATTTTGCTGCGGTGAATAAGGTGCCGTATGTTGAACCAGGATTCTATGTGAGATACTTCATCAATCAGTACGCAGACATTTAGAACATCGACCAAATTGATTTCTCAATAATGCGCAATAATCACGTATTTTCCCTTCAGCATCAGATTTTCTCTGGAGCGGATATACTGCAGAATAATGAATGCAGTCATCCACTAACGCAGTTCTCCAACTGCTGTTGACCTAGTCGCAGACGCAGAAGAGTCTCTGCTCAGCTTCCCTCCACAGCAACGACCTCATATCGATTGCACTTCGCAACCCATGTCATGTCCCATGATTATTTTCAATCCATGTCCCATGGTTTCAAAATTCATCGCACTATCATCACTCTTTGTGAATCTCAGTTACCGCACCTAAGATGGCACAAATCACCGTGTTTCGGATCTCGTTTTAGGTGACCCACTAACACCGTTTCTTCTTCATAAAGCACTTAGCATTCCGAGTTCTCAAACACTAGCGAGGTCACAGGTCCTCTTTACCAACCGCCTTTTTGTTCTGCGTCGCATTCAACTGATGCACGACATGGATAATGCTCGAAAGAGAAGATCACTCATGGTAATCATTCAAAGCATCCCACATCTCATTCGCGGACCTTTTTTGCATCACATGGATCAGTCGTCCGTCTTCCAGTGCCAATCCGATAATTGCTAGCGCCTGTGCGCCTGTTCATCACTTGAAACCCAGGTCACACCCGCATCCGCCGGTTTAGGATCAATTCTGATTCCCGTCTCCACAAAAGTTGCAATTTAAACTTCCAGATCGCGTAGTTCTAGTCATGGCCGATACTTTCGCTTCCGCCATCTTGTCTTTTACACTCGATTACACGCGGTTTGTCTATACCGATCACACTCGCGTCAACGACTCAGATACTATCCGCGTTTACTGCGCTCATAACCTCTTCGGATGAGGTCCTAAGGTCCGCAATCCACTGTTTGTCATTACTTTTACGCACAGTTCTTCACAGATTACCAACCAGTCTCTATTCATGTTGCTCACCGGCTCATTTTGAAAATAGTGTAATTTTTTTTTATTCAAGAGGCTTGCAGCCCATGTAAAATATTCATCTGATTAGATTAATATCAGTCATTTGAGTCTTATAGCCTATTCAGATTACTCTATTTATGATAATAAATATCACGATAAAGAATAACTTGAAGCTAATCCCAAACAAACATTTGTTTTCTTCAATTTAACACAATAATTATAATAATAAATGGCGTAATCTGAATAGGCTGTTAGCTAATTCCTTTCCGCTTCCGTAGCAGATTTGGAATTAAGTCTTGATTTTCCATTTAATGTGGCCTAAATCCGATCCGAACAATCCGATCCGGAATCAATAGAAAAACTATATTTTTTGCACTACGGAGTAGTACTGTACCGCTCATAAAAAAAATCTACTCTTCTGCTCATTTTTGGTCGCAACGAGAAATACGCGCCAGATAGTCGCCTAAGAAAAACATACCTGCAGAAAAAAGCTACTTCGATATTTTTTAAAAATTTGGCCGCCGGCGGTGGAAGAGAGCCTTGGAAAATGATCACGAAAGTTGTCATTTTGTTGCAAAGCACAATATATTTACTGTCACTGGGATAAACAAGCGTCGCCTACTTTTATATTGCTACGAACGATGCACAGGAATACGGGTTTTTGCAATGTGGCTGACTTGCGCGCAATTGCGGTTTCTTATGAGGTGAACGAAGAATGTAATCGCAAGTCAGTCATATTCGAATAACTATTGGAAAATAATTGTTAGATGGTTTATATAAGTGTAGGTTTGGTAAAAAAAAACTGAGGAAACATGTTAAAATTTTGCGAGCTGTTTCCTCGTTTTCACTTTTCACCAAAGATGTGACTGACTTGCAATTTTTGGCAGATTAGGGGTGAGAGGACTCCTTCTCAGGCAAAATCTTGTTTCCCATGCTGTCATAGATGAGTTTCCCAGCTCTGATGCGATTCCTTTTCATGTAAGCATCTTCATCTTCATTGGCATTACATTCCCCACTGAGTGTTCATGCAGCACATCCACAGTTATTAACTGCGAGGTTTCTAAACCAAGTTACCATTTTTGCATTCGTATATCATGAGGCTAACACGATGTCGAAGTCGGGAAGTCGAGACAATTTACAACTCGGAAATTTCCTAGACCAAAGCGGGAATCGAACCCAGCCACCCTTAGCATGGTCATGGTCAAGCTTTGTAGCCGCGCATCGTACCGCACTTGATTATGCGTCATATCCCACTTTTCCACTTATGGTACGAATAAATACTTTTATTTGTCTTTGGAATCTAGTTCAGTCCTCAGGCTTTCCTTATAGATCTGAATTATTGGCACTGCTTCTCTCTTTAGAATTGTTGCAGGAAATATTCCGTCTGATCATGATACCTTTTCTGGTACGATCTCTTACCCTTGTGGAACCATTGACAGGTCCTTGAAGAGTAACCACCCTAAACCCCAAACTACTGGTCTATATCCAACGGGGTGGGCACGCAAAGCCTCTTTAAGACCTCGAGTCCCAGGGCCGATGGAGGTAATGGGGAGGTATTCGGACTTTCTAAAAACCGGTAGCATGGAGGTTCGTTTAGATATAGTTTACTCACAGTATGTATGGTAGTTGACCATGCCAAACTATCTTCAAAACCAAATCGCTGATCTGGGCAAATCACGGATAGGGAAGAAGTCTCGGGCTCAATGAATTAGCAGACGGGTGTCTTGGCTTAACTGTTCGGGCGGCGCGTGCTGACCGATGACGAAAGTCGCAGGATCCTCCGCCGTAGACGTCGATGTGTAGAGTAGCTTGACGGAGGCTTGGCTAGCTGGTTCGGCCGAAGGCTGGACGTATTTATTTATTACCAGACTAAGGTCGGAGTGGCCTGTGCAGTACACAAAAGTCTTCTCCATTCAGCT
The DNA here is from genome assembly GCF_024139115.2 of Armigeres subalbatus. Taxonomy (NCBI): domain Eukaryota; kingdom Metazoa; phylum Arthropoda; class Insecta; order Diptera; family Culicidae; genus Armigeres; species Armigeres subalbatus. Next base: position 219,896,189 of record NC_085141.1, on the reverse strand, counting down.
TGGTCCATGGCTGCACGTCACCAACTGCGTAGTCTGCGAAGGGTTCACAAATCGTCCTCCACCTGATCGATCCACCTTGCTCGCTGCGCACCTCGCCTTCTTGTTCCCGTCGGATCGTTGTCCAGGACCCTATTTCACCGGATTACTGTCCGACATTCTACCTGGTCAGCCCACCGCAGTCTTCCGATTTTCGCGGTGTGAACGATGGATGGTTCTCCCAACAGCTGATGCAAGTCGTGGTTCATTCGCCTCCTCCTGCGTACCGTCCGTCATCTGCACCCCACCATAGATGGTACGCAACACTTTCCGTTCGAAAACTCCCAGTGCGGTTGGTGCTCCACGAGCATCGTCCAGGTCTCGTGTCCATAGAGAAATACCAGTCTGATAAGCGTTTTGTAGATAATCAGTTTGATACGGCAGCGAACTCTATTCGATCGGAGCGTTTTGCGGAGTCCAAAGTACGTACGATTTCCTTCCATGATGCGTCTCTGAATTTTTCTGCTGGTATCGTTATCGGAGGTCACCAGTGAGCCCAAGTACACGAATTCTTCAAACACCTCGATTTCGTCACCGCAAATACAAACTCGTGGCTGGCGGCTTACGTTGTCCTCTCTTGAGCCTCTTGCCATCATATACTTCGTCTTCAACGTGTTGATGACTAGTCCAATCCGTTTAGCTTCGCTTTTCAGTCTGTTGTAGGCTTCCTCCATCCTCTCAAAGTTACGTGTCATAATATCAATGTAGTCGGCGAAACCAAATAACTGGACAGACTTCGTTAAAATCGTACCACTCGTGTCAATCCCTGCCCTTCGTATTACTCCTTCCAAAGCGATGTTGAATTGTAGACACGAAAGACCATCACCTGGCCGTAACCCTCTGCTCATTTCGAAGGAATGCCCCTGAAACTCGAACTCTCACCCGATCCATCGTCGCCTTGATCAGCCGTATCAGTCTATCCGGAAATCCGTGTTTGTGCATTAGCTGCCATAGCTGGTTCCGATCGATTGTATCATATGCGGCTTTGAAGTCGATAAATAGATGATGTGTGGGCACGTTGTATTCACGGCATTTCTGCAATACCTGACGGGCGAACACCTGATCCGTGGTAGAGCGTTCACCCATAAATCCCGCACGGTACTGCATCTCGAACTCGAACTCTCTTGCAATTGGTGTTAGTCGGCGGCATAAAATTTGGGAGAGTACCTTGTAGGCGGCGTTCACCAATTCAAAGCTTTCCGGATTTACCAACAGATGACAAGATTCGCCGGAATGGCCGACGGATGACGCGATGCGTAGACTTCTCCAATTGTCACCGAATCATGGGGCGCGTGTTGAACTTTTCCCAAAGGCGAACGGTTTCGGTAAAAGTGTAGGCTCTCCAGCCAACAAAAACTTTGCACAAATTAACTTTCGAAGGGATCGTTTTTCAAACTATCCACTATCGCTGCCGAAAACCAAATCAAATGCCTTCCCATTTTCCCTTGTCGGTACCTCGCTTCGACGATCGTCCACATTACTATGGGTTCCTCATGCCATATTTCTAGCATCCCAGCTACCACGGAAGCGTTCATGCTGCTACCAAGCAAAGTCGCTGCAACCAGTTTCTTTGTAACGCTTGATGGCTACAGTCCTGCAGATTTATAAGGTTGGAAAGATCTCACTGCATTTCCCACACTGGATTTCATAAAGATATTATCAGCTAAGTCTTGTGCGGCATTTTTGTTTCATCTGACAATTCTGGTGTCCTTGGTGAACATTTTTTTGCCTCTAGGCGATCCACCACTTTCTGGGTCTACGCACAAAATCGGTCCAGGAAAATGCACTTCCACAATCAACTTCAAAGTTTCAACAGAAGTTTTTGGAGAAAATCCACATCCTCATTTTTCAGTTCTTCTAGTTTACTCGTATGATCCTTTGCAAATGCCTTCTGATATCTCACATGTTAAAACACAAGATTTTTTTTATTTATTTCTAATTTCTTTCTTGTACTCAGTAAGTGAACTTCCGTTAGGAGTCCAATCTTTTTACCTTATTAAACAGCTTACGAGAAATTCTCCACAGTTTTTCCGATTTATGGACCAAACACAATAGATCTGTTTGCATGCGTTCCAATGGGAAACCTGTCAAAACACACGTAAACGTATCCATTGTGTCTGGCTTATTAGAGTTCCGCCACGGAACGTCTCTGTTAGAAAACGATTGTTAATCTTTAAAAAAGCATTTGCCTAATATTCAGCACAAACAAAACTCGAGTTTATTTATGGACAGTAGATTCTTCCTACTTTCCTCCATTGGAGCAAGTACACGTACTATTTACGGACGAACGATAGTGTGGGTGGCCATATAGGTATGGCCCTCCTTATCCGACGACACATCACAAATATAAGGAAACGTTTGTTTTTATCTCGACTAAGATAATTTGTTTACTGATAGGTTAGAAGTGAAGAAATGACCAAAACTGATACAATGATCCTCCTTTTTAAAGTTAAACTAAGAGACAAGAAAATCCTCTATTTTTAGGCGAATTATTTATCTAAACTGTTTTTTTTTTATATTATAGGAGAACAAAAAAGGGGAATTAGCAGAAAACAATACGAGAAATTTACTCATTTCGAAAGGTTTATGAGACTCGTTTTTATTAAAATAACTTAAAATTTCTTTGATAAGTATTTATGCAAAAAAAATATGTTTTGTTTTCGACGTGGATTTTTTTCCAATGCCAGAAGCTACATTTTTTAGCTTGTACGTGCGTTTACGGAACGATATGAAACCAAAAATTTAGAACAGCTAATATTGTATTTGTAAAAAGAAACTGACTAACAAAGAAAAAATCTCATCACCGTTCGTCAGGAGAAGAGTAAATTGTTTTCGCATCATAATCCTTCGCCATTTCTGTTATCTTTGTAATACAAGCAGAATACAACAAAAAACACTACAAACAGGATTTTTATAATACACACATACTCTCACATACGTACGCATCATGCACCATAAAACAAACACATTTTCGCGTCTATGCCATCCGCATTATTTCTCAAACAGACGACCCGGAACGTAACCATTTGTACTATCCTGCATACGGCAACCAACCGCAAATCAATAGTCACGTGTATTTGACGAAGAAGAATCGAACTAACCTTTGTAAATGTGTCTGGACGTTTAATATTTCGTGAATGGAACTCAAAAATCAAAGTAAAATCCCCTTATTACGGAAACCATTGTTACCAGTGAAACCATATTACTTATATTAATTATTGTGTAATGCACGGAGAACAGAACTGCCGAGAGCCTGCAAGGTCGAACATAATAGATTTAGAAAACGCATTCATACAAGATAGTCCGTAAAACGAAGCATTCTACACAAACACATAAAACACTGGCACTGAGAGCAAGCGAGAAACAGTTAATACAGAAGACTAAAGTATACAACAGACATGTACACAAACACTGAAGAAAAAACAATAAAAGTTACCCTCAAAACATACTAATATAGAAATACCGAACACTGCCACGTTCTAAGATGATAACAGAAAAAAAGAAAGCTATAAGCAGTAATACAAACAGGAAAACACATAAACGTAAATGGATAACAGCAACCGAAATAGTCGTTAATTGTTTAATCAGTTGTTGAGCCAACCCCACAACTCAGATCAAGTGTCAGTAATATAGTGGACAAAAATCACTTATTTCGAAGAACAACTTCTTTCCTTTTCTAGTTCTTATAGTTTCCTTTGTGATAGTAGATTAACAGCATTTTTTTTTCGTTCCCTCGCCTTCCGTGATCTGCCTGGAACTGAGTCACCGCATCGTTGAAAAACTGATCGCATGTTAGTAATTATCCTAGGCACCATTTGGTTTAACGTAGATATGACGCCTGGGTAAATTTAGGATCGGTGGTCAGTCACTTTGATGTGTTGATAATGTTGGAGGAGGAGACGTGACTTTGGGTTGATCAAATGAAACCATTTCATTCTACAGAATCTTCTGAAAAACCCAGAAACGGTGATACTTTCAAAATTTCATACTTATACATTAAATTTAAGCTCGTAAAAATTTCGTTGTAAGATTAATCTACATTGTAATACACTCATAAGTATATAAGTAGTTTAACATATTACTAAAAGCAAAGGTGGTTCGAAGTTACCAGGAAGAAGATCGTAAAAATAACCATTGCAAACCTTTAAAATCTAGATTCCTCATTAGTGCGAACAGTAGAAGGATTTCAGTGTCAGTCCGGCCTTCAACGTATCACCGTTCCTTCATATCTCCCGTCCACTGGCTTTTCACGGCTCTAAAGACTTTTTCCATTACACCTAGCCGAACTCGAAATAGTTTAGTAAACTTGCACTACCAGTAAACTACCTTTGAAGTCAATTTCAACGCTGCGCAATATCCAAGAATAACTCATTTTCCGTTTCCATGTTCCATCTTACAATACCACGCGATTTATCTTTTATCAAACTTCATCAAAATAAAAATGATAAATCGAAAACATAAAATCAAACCAAATACAACTGAAAACTGCCACTTGCACTCAGAATAGGAAGCTACTCTTACTCGTAAACTTCGTGTCTAAGTTTGTTGACTGCTATTGTTTTGTTTTTCCATTCCCAGAGAAATCAAATGATTTACACTGCTTTTGCTCTTCAAGTCACCTCCAACAAAGGGGGCGGGCTTAAGCGTACCAATCATCTTCATCTGAGAACAACATTGTTGCCATCATTATCGTCATCATTAGCGTCATGTTTTTTATTCACATCATCTACACATAAGCGGATATTTTCACAACAGAAAACCATTTCATTATAAACGCAAAGTGCGAAAACGTGTTATTTAGAGAAAAAGATAAACTTTGTAATGTGTAAATTTAGCCTACAAAGCAACAACCATTATAACAACAACACTGCCGTTTCTCAAGTAAATAACCACGCCCCCGCCCGGCGCAGGTTATTACCAGCAAAACACACACACACAATAGAAGGTAAAATGATGAGAGGAAAGAAAATGATTATTGTAATTTGTAAGACCTAACGATTAAATGATGATAAAACAAATAATTGAAAAAAGTATAAACTATAATTACCTAACTAATTATTAAGAGTATGCATACAACCACACAGTAAGGCAAAACCGTTAGAAATTGTGTAAAAGAAAAAAAATGAATGAAAAATAAAAAAATGCAGAATCAGAATTGTATTTGAAAAAACAACATGCTTTTTGTATTCGCCTAAGAGAAAGCCCGAGTAATAGTGTAGTGTTATAAAACCAACATTTTACTAAGGACGGTATTTCATCCATACCTATGACGGTCGTACCACAATGTTGGTAATACACTCCGTTTGTCTGTGACTCCATGTATATCGGGGTGAAACCAAATGCATCGTTGATGTGAGCGATTCCAGTTCGACGGACGTGCTTTTTGCTCGCGCGAATTTTTCAATTATTTTTTTTTCTCCTTCGTTTGATGTTTACGTTTTCGCTTCGTCGCGTTGGCGTTATATTCTCCTGGACCCGTCATGGTCCGACTCAGTGGCCGATTCGGTCACGGGAAAAGTGCCTAAGCGCACTGCTCTTGGAGGCGCGGGTAACCCCTACAAGCAACTTTTGCAGAGCAACGTATATTCGTCGTTGCCAATAGACGGTACCACAAATCCGCCGAAAAAGAAGAAGATGCAGCAATCGCAGCTGCCACAGGTGCAATCTGAGCGGAAGGATAAGTGCCCGCCTGTCTTTGTGAAGGGCGATCCGCCGGATTTGCGTCCGAAAATTCGCCAGTTAATCGCTAAAGGGCTGAAATATACATTTCGGCTCTGCAGCGAGGGCGTGAAAGTGATGCCGGTCAACAAGGACCACCATAAATCCGTCGGGGAGTTCCTCGAGGTCCGCTCAAGGCTTTGCTGCGAGGACTCCACGACATGAAAGAGGAAAAGCTCCAAGCAGAGCTTGAAAGTTGCGGACTGTAGCCAGTAACCGTGCACAAGATCGCTCGTCACGACAAGGCGAGAAGATATCGCCACCAGCTTTACCTGATCCATCTTGAACACGGCTCCACTACCTGGAAGGAGCTGAAGCTGGTTGGCGTTATAAATTACACCGTCATTGACTAAGACCGATATCGGCCAGTGCACTGCGACGTCATGCAGTGCACCAACTGCTTCAATTTCCAGCACGGCACCAGGATCTGCCGCATGAAACCGCGCTGCAACAAGTGTGGCGAGCCCCATCCGACTGACGAGTACGACAAAATGGAGATGACCGATCCCAAGTGTGCCAACTGACGACAAACATCGGACCACCACAAAGGGCTGCCCAAAGCGAGCCGAGTTCCTGGAAATCCGGAAGAAGGCCTCCACCAGGACCCTTCCGAAGAAGAACCGTATTCCTGTGGTCAACGAGGTGAACTTTCCAGCGGCTCCCCGTCGTGCGATTCCAATACTCCCACCGTTACAGCCGCACAAGTGACTGGCAGCGGGAGCTGCGTCGGTTCAAGCTCCAGCATCATCGGCACCATCCACCAGTCAATGACCCCCGCTTCTTCCTCTTGGGTCCCGTGGGGAGGCGGAGAACGAAAACGGCTACTCGGCTGCGCGGCTGCAAAACGCGTTTCGACCAGGTCTTCACTCTTGGCATGTTTATCATTCAAAATGGCTGCTAGGGTGGGCCTGGTCAACTGGAACGCTTGCTCGACCGGATAAAAATTTACAGTAACTTATATGACATAACCCATTGAAATACAATAGATTGTGTGGTAAACAATACAAAATATTGTACGCTTATTGTAAAATTTTCACGGTTGTAAAAGATCTTTATTGTACTTACATTAAAATAACACTATATTTAAATGTTACCAATACATTCTATTATATTTTTATTGTTCGCTTATGTTTAGTATTGCTCATCCAAAAACTAAACAAATTATAAAAGTATTCGGTTTGCATGATCTGGAAATTCGTCTAATGTAATTGAATTAATATCATTTTGGAAAATTTCGTGTATTTATTATATTGATGAAATAACAATTGAAAACAATAAAATTACAATAGCTTTGCTTATTAAATGAATAAAAATGTTATACCAATTCTCAAGTAATATATTTTCATATTGCAGGTCTAGAAATGTTATGCAATAAAAATTGAAATTAAAAAATGAAAGGTAACAAAAACTTTTGCTCATTATTTTACTCGGAGAATGGCTGGATTCATTTGAGCGTGTACAGTTTTGTTTATAATTAGTGAAGAGATGAAAATAATGAAACTGTATGGTGCAGAAAGTGTCTTTTTAATTACAGTTTCTGGTGCTGGGCAACGGTAGATCACTATGGCTTCAGTACCGTGGTAAGTATCTAAAGTGTTAGAGCGCGTTAAAGCATCATTACTGGACCTGAGCGCGAGTATTTTGATCACACTGCTGTGCTGTCATTTTAAATTAGTCAAACTTTTTCGCATCGGGTACTTTTTTCGGTTATCATTTTGGTGGCTGCATTCCGTACCGGTGACGTTTGACATTTGATAGTTCATCAAATAACAGCTGCCGCGCTGCCAAATTTGGTCACCTAGCGCGTTTAGTAGCGACCGGTAAAGTGTCAAGTAATGATACTGGGCTGGCAAACGGCTTATACTGACCACCGGTAATCGTAATCTTATACTACAAAAGTTCAATGTACATAATGGACGCAGTGGTTCATCCCGAACATAAAATAAATTTAAAAAAAATCGTCATAATACCTGATGACATACCTGGTAACATGTATCCTTGTTCCTTTACAGAAATGAAGCTTATGATGAAATACTGATGCTTGGCCAATCTCACCAACGGGATATAATAAGAACTGATGCAGGTATTTTTTTCTTTTCTTCTCGACGTACTTTTTCTAATAAAACTAACATTCTTTTATAATTTACATTTTTCACAGGTTTATAACTACATGTATTGTCTATCCGGAACAAAGTTAGTACGCTTTTTATACCGAAGTTGGATTTTTCTCCAGATACAGGCAACTTACCCAACTTCGAAAGTAGTGCGCTGGATTCGCCTAAAGATGCGCTAAACAACGCATCAATTAGTTTGACAGATAAAACTTTTGAAGAAAGTTCGGAAGTCCCGACAGCAAAGCGAGGTAAAATGAGTGAAAATGAAGTTTAAACTGATTTAAAATTAAATTGAAAATAAAATAATTTGTAAAACAATTAATTGTATTGTATTTTTATTGTAATGTTGGAGAATAATGTATTCTAAATCCTGTTGTATTTCTATTGTAAAACAATAGAAACAGTAATTGAAAACATTTAAAACACAATGTTTTCTATTATTTTGTCGCTCAAAATCATTCCATTGAACAACCGTAATATCAATTGTTTTGCTCAAAATTTTGTATGGAAAATTTTCGATTTTTTATTGTAAAGATACATAACAACCCCCCTTTTTTATTGTAATAGTACGTTCAGATTATGAGCTATATCACTTGATATAGAGCGTCTTGACATCAGTGTTTGTACATCTAGTTTTCACTGGAAATAATGCATATGGCGTCTCATGTCAAGATTTGCTATATCAAGTGATATAGCTCATAATCTGAACGTACTATAAAAGTCCCATTTACCATTCATTTTATCGTGGAAAACCATTATTTCTCATGTGATTTTATTGTCAAAATTCCATTATATTCAATGGTAAAAACTATGTTTTAAATGGTGTTGTAACAATAAAATGTATGATATTTTATGATATTTTTTATCCGGGCGCTCAAGAGCAGAAAAAAACAATCGAACTGACGGATTTCCTCCAAGAGAAAGAGATCGACGTGGCGTTCATCACCGAGACGCACCTAAAACCGGAGGTGAACGTCTACATCCCGGATTTTCGTATCGTGCGACTCGACCGGCCGACCAGGGGAGGTGGTGTGGCCATCGCTCTTCGCTACAACATCAACTGTCGCCTGCTGCCAAGCTTCCAGCTGAGTATGATCGAGGCCATCGGTGTCGAAGTGACCACTTCCGTCGGCACAATCACGCTCATCGCGGCGTACTGCCCAACTCAAGCTAAAGCCGGCGATGGTTCATCGGCCGCCCTTCGGAGGGACATCGTCAAGCTAACGCGGAGACAAGGCCAGTTTATCATTGCCGGCGACCTGAATGCCAAGCACCAAGCCTGGGGCAACAGTCGCGGCAACCAAAACGGCACCATCTGGAGCAACGACATGGAGGAAGGCCACTACACGATCCTGAGCCCGCATGCTTCCACTCGGCTGAATCGATCCGGCGTCCATTCGACAATCGACTTCTTCTTCTTCTTCTTATTGGCATTACATCCCCACACTGGGACAGAGCCGCCTCGCAGCTTAGTGTTCATTAAGCACTCCCACAGTTATTAACTGCGAGGTTTCTAAGCCAGGTTACCATTTTTGCATTCGTATATCATGAGGCTAACACGATGATACATTTATGCCCAGGGAAGTCGAGACAGTTTCCAATCCGAAAATTGCCTAGACCGGCACCGGGAATCGAACCCAGCCACCCTCAGCATGGTCTTGCTTTGTAGCCGCGCGTCTTACCGCACGGCTAAGGAGGGCCCCAGGACAATCGACTTGTACATCACCAATATGAACGATCACATCTCGCCGATCGTAGCCGGTCGTCTACCAGGAGCTAACTTCGGTGGCGGAAGTGGGCTCCTCTGTCAATCGGCATCAGCAGTTCCGGCGAAACTACAACCGAGCTTGGCAGGTAAGCAACATCCTAACCATCGATACACTCACCAAAGATTTGATTCGATTGCGGAATGTCACTCGCAGGCAGTTTCAGCGTACTGGACTGCCTGAGCTTAAGGCTCAAGACTCCATCACAATGTTTTGAAAATTAATGACTGCATCACTTGTTTGTAATAGTGATACAATTGGTACGGAAAAGTGCAGCAGCGATAAATAAATTTTGTTTACAACTGGGGTGGGTGGAAATGGGGTGTTAAAAATATGTCAGCTGATGCATAATGTTGCCAGACGTGACGAATTGTTTATTTTATATCATAATACATGTTCACGGTGTATCAAATATATGGGTGTTTATCGGTTTAATTTTTTTTGTACACCACTTAGAATGTAATAGAAGCTTACATAACATGTTTAAATATTTATTTTTATTTTTTTTGTTCAATCCGACAAACAGCAATCATTTTTCCAATAAATAAATCTGGCAACGGTAAAGAGATGATTGTTTTCTTGTGTATGCACACCTTTGTTTGCGTGTTGGCTGGCGTATACGTTGTATTGTTCAAAGTGAATGAAGTTGCATCGCGTAGATTTTGTGCTCACCATTCCACTTATTGCGCTAGTGAATTTGAGTCTTCCGCATTTTATTGCATTCACAATACGGTCGTCAAATTTGTCTCTCACTTCGATTTTTGGAAAGCAGTTTTTGACAGTTTTTGGGAATTAATTTGTAGACAAGATCGAAGAAAAATGTGAAACTCAGTTAGTGAATATGTTTTAGGAGTGATAAAATCAAGGAAACAATGGGAAAAGATCAAGTGAAAAATCAAGTGAGTGTGTATGTGTTTTATCCGAACGATCGAACGTTAGTATGCGTTCGATGAACATACGAATATCGGCCTAGGAAAAACGCAGTTTTCAGCGTTTTTCCAGCAATTCCTCAGTAATTGCTGGTTTTGATAAGTGAAAAATTAATATGAAAATGCCATGAATATATTATGATGGAGGTAAGTCCGTAAATAGCCCCAAAATATTGAATTTAGTTCAAAACTTTATTAGTATTAGTGCGGATTTGAATAAAATCATCGTCATTATCGGATTGATTACGGTTTATAGAGCTTTAAGGCACGCTGATATCGAATCACAAAAATTATCAAGGACAGAATGGTGGACCTTAAAAATAACGATTTCTCGAATAAGATCCGCACTCTCCCAGAGTATGCTAAGCCGTTCTGGAAAATGACCAATATACTAAAATCTAAGCCTCGGCCCATTCAACCTTTGATCCCACTAAACAATAATGCTCTAAGGATCGCTTGATAACTCCTGCAGAGAAGGTCGCTGAAATAGGTCGTCACTTCGTCAACTCATACAATCTTGGGCAGAACATCGTCAGTCCAAACGAAGCAGCCATCAACGAGCATGCTAAACAACATCCATCTGATACCCAACGACTTTTCGGAGGAGTTGGAGATCTCAGGTGGCGAATTGACGGCCTATATCAAATTATCGAAGAGCATGAAGGCCCCAGGCTTCGATAACATATTGAATCTCGAGCTCAAACACATGAGTGCTCCGTTCCTTGAGCACCTCTCGCTGATCTTTAATCAGTGTCTCCGGCTCAGCTACTTCCCATCGACCTCCCCCAAAAGTTATCGTTCCATCAGCCTTCAGCCTTCAGGATTATTCAAGCTATCCGAAAAAGCCATTCATCACCAATTACTCGAGTCTGCCGAAAATCTCAACATCTTGCTCGAGGAACAATTTGGTTTCCGTCGCGGTCGGTCAACCACATACCAAATGACTCGACTCAAAAATATCCGCCATGGCTTTACTCGATGTTGAGAAGGCATTCGACAATGTATGGCATAAACCATACATGAACGCTTTGGTGAATGTAAAGAAAAGTTTAGGGTCCGTAGCTTGCATTCAGATCAGGCTTCATTTATTGCGCTAGTTCCAATCTAGGTTATCACATTTTTAATGTAAATATTAGTGTACATAGTAGCTATGTTATAAAATTTTTAAACATACTCCTAAAGTCCGTCATGAGAGTCTCGTTTCGACCGTCTTCCAGTGCGGTTGGTTTTTGCGCTCTACTTTTGTGCGGTGATTCGCCTAAAAGTAGAACAATAGAACCAGTGCATTGACCGCGGTCGAAACAAATGTGCAGTGTATAAAATAGTGCTGCATATACGGAAGACGTGCGCATGTTTGTTCTTTGTTCAGATGCAGGGGCTGATCGATTGTTATCAAGGGCAATGCCCTTGCTAATATTGCGATCAAGCCTATGTAAATGCTCAAACATGTTCAGCGTCAGATTTATGGAGGAGAGGTAAGGTTTTGATAATCCGTAAATTTAACACGCACGCACTCACACAAACGCACACACACATTCACATTATACACACATACATATACACTAATACATACATATACTGATGGACATGAGAGTTCGTCATGTTTTCATAGTAGCTCTATTAAAACATGACGAATACTTTTGTCTATCAGTGTAGACATATAAACACACATACAGATATACACATACACGCTCATATACATCATACAAAAAACACGTACACGATTTTTATCATATACTAGTTGACCCGGCAGACGTTGTCCTGCATAGTAGGCGAAAATGCACGTTGCAAACTACCCTTGCGAATCCTTATTTTAGTTTTTCACGATTTACACAACTTTACTAATAATTTTTGACTGGGGAAATATCATATAAACCCGTCGGAAACGAAAACGAATGTGTCTGCTGAAGAAATGAAAAAAATCCATCCAGCCGTTTTCGAGTTATGCGGATACGAACACAGACCATTTCATTTTTATATATAAGAAGATTAGGTATCTATATTATTGGAAGCGTTTGGTACGGGAGGTCCACGCTTTCTTCCTTTCCCCTCGATTCCAAGCTATTGAGTAACTTTAGGAATTCCTGAAGTCGTTCAATATCTAGGAGTCATCTCTGCGGTACATACTGCGTAGTTGGCCTGGCCATATGAAAAGAAAAATGACGGAATTCAGAAACCGTCATTTTCCAGGATGCTTTCAGGTATTGGCTACTGTGGCTGTGGGATAATTAATTTCTTAAACATATTGCGCTGCGCCATACGACCAAATAAGTTGGCTACAGCTATAAGAAAATCAAATGAAAGATAAGACAAAAAAACGCATACCGAGTTGCATAATATGTCTGTAACGAAAGGACCATAAAGGAAGTAAGAACACGCCCACGCACGACAAGAGCATATATGTAATCAATCCTTCTTTGTCTATCATGATAATTGATTGATACAAGAAAATAATCTAATTAGACTAGTAGACTCCACCCTCAACGGAGACTTATTGAAACTTTCTAGAATTAGGAAAAGGAGTGAGTGAAACGAGGTTAATGCATTGCAATGATATAGTATGTTTCCATATAAAATCATAAAGGATTGAGAAAGAACGAAATGTTAATAATAGACTTCCCCGAGTTAGAAAAGGATAAACATCGGAGAAATAAGTAGCTTACGCTTTTAACTGTAATATTACTCTTTTGAGAGTAACAGCTACGCATGTATAAGATTAGATTAGATTAGATACTCCTAAAGGCCGTCATGATAAGAAGAAGAAAAAAATAAAATCAAAGTTGGAGGGCAAAGTCCGGCCGATCACTGTACATGTAAAAAATAATAGAAGCACAAAAAATCTTTAAATAAAGAAGAATTTTACTACTTACTAAATGCAGCGTCATATTTCAGGTTGCTCGTCCTTATCCTTAGGAAACCAATCGTCAGTCTCCTCGCACACCAGTCGCACGCACGTCTTCCTCAATTGCACAATTGGCATCTGCATGGTTTTCAGTTAAATACCACTTTCGCTGTTCTCCTCTCCGAAGTACACGCTGTATGTCCAGCCCACTGTAATATGCCGTGTTTTATCAGCCGGTCGATATCTGCATTTTTGTATACTTAGGTAGTGTAGCTCGTAATTCATGGACTACGCCATCCCATTCACCGTTGTCCACCACACCACCAAATATGTTCATCAAAACAAAGTACAGGGCTCGATTCCTATGGTAATTCTGCACCTCTGGACCAATTAAAAAAATCTTATTATATCTTATTATCTAAAGTTATTAGCTAAGAATTCAGAAGAATCCATATATTAATCTATCAATATAACCAGAATATCTACAAAAACGCCCAAAAAGTTGTTCACGTGGTTTTTGTCACAATTATAAATATTTACAACTGACTCAACTTAACACACTTGTGCTTATTCTGCGTCTCGTCTCGTCAAATGGAAGATATCGCAAATTCTCATTTCATTCGAAACGCTTCACCTCATACGATACTCAGAATAAGCACTGTGGGGAATAAAGTGAGTCTGAAAAATGCATTTGCATTTGTTGGTTACTTTGATGGATAAAGTGGAACGTATTTCTTATTTCATGATAAAAATAATGAAATAAACTAAAATATACTAAATATAAAATATAAACTAAAAATGACATTGATAGAAAAAATGATAACGAATTTGAAATTCAATCGTAGTTGGCATTTGGAATGCCAGCATACTAAAAAGCTAATGAGAAGATATTTGAAATTCAATCTCAGTAGGCTGACAGGAATTCTAGATTATTCGAACGGTGAAAATAAACGATCATTCAGTGTTCTGTTTTTGAGGCGTGAACATGCGAATTATCCTTCGATGTTCCGCGCTTGTTTTCGTTGGTAAAAGGCAAATCGAAAGACGGATTTGCTTGGCTACGACAAGCACAACTGACTTAAGTGTGTTTTTTGTGTGGCTAACTGGTTCGAGTTATTTATTTTTTTGTCTTTATTAAGGAGACTTTCAGCCCGGTTGTACGTCATTTGGCCTAAAGTCGTTTGGCCTAATGACGTTTGGCATAAGGCCGTTTGGCCTAATGGTCATTTGGCCTAAAGTCGTTTGGCCTAACGGTTGTTTGGCCTAATGGTTGTTTGGCCTAATGGTCGTTTGGCATAATTTGAAAAACGTAAATTATTCTTTCTAGTAAAATATGTGAAAATGTTAATATTTTATTTAATGCTACATTAGGAAACCCACATTACTATTATTGGTGTACAACAACATTATCCGATAGTCATCGTCAGTCACATACGATATGTACACTCCCGGCCAAAAGTTTGGGTTCACCCTCTAAAAATATAGGCAAAAGTTTTTGGTCGTATTTTCGCCGTCTTACATCCGATTTCGGGTATTGTTAGCTCGATACAAAGAATTTGAGTAGATCTTACACCGTAGGTATTTTAAACTAACAATTTCCATTTTTTATGTACTAAAATATTACATTAAGATACTCATTTGTCTTATTATTATGTTGTAAAAATATGTTGATTTTTCTCTAAATTGAAATGAAAAGTGAAATGGAATCCAATTTTAATCATCTTTGAGGGGCATTGATGATTTTCGGCGGAAAAATTTTGTTTTATTTTAAAAAATCAAAATGTTTACTCAAGTGCATAGTATGCATCGGCTAAAAGTTTTTTTTATTATTATTATTTTATTTATTAGGGAGACGGCTGTCGGCCTTAAGTTTGGGTTCACTCGGCTGATAAGCGATTTAATTCAATTTAAGCCGAATATTGTCTGAAGTACAGTTTCTGATGTTTTGTTTGGAAACTCACTTTCTTCAATGTATATTTTACCTGAAAAAAAATATTGTGGATAAACATTTTGATTTTTAAAAATAAAACAAAATGTTTCCGCCGAAAAACCATCAATGAATCGCCCACTTTGAGCCTGCTTACAGCGGCACACTAGGAGTTAACTTTTTGAAATCAGTATGGCGAAAGGCATCTAAGGTTCGATTTCTCAAAATTAAGCACCTAAATCAAAAAAATATTTGGTAAGCGTAGTAGCGGAGACCATCCTTCATAACCGGTAGCAAATAGTTTTTCATAAAAAGTTCCTAATTTTGAGAAAACCCGCGTTAGATGTCTTTCGCCATACAAATTTCGAGCTGTTAACTCTTGCTGGCTATTTGCGCATATACGATAGCGCCTGGATGAGGAAGCGGCGGATAGAAAATCAGCCATTGCCAATAATTCATTCCCCTCAAAAATGATTAAAATTGGGTTTCATTTCACTTTTCATTTTGAAATAAAATTCTGTGTTTTACAACATAAGAAAAATGAGTATCTTAATGTAAAAAAGGGTCACAGTGTGGCTAGCGTCACAAAAAGTGAAGAAATGTTAAAGTATCATAAGAAAACAAAAACCATTCGATTTTGGCAACATAAATGTTCTGAACGTGATGCCAAAATCGATTGGGGTTTGTATTTTGAGTTTTACAGTTTTGACATTGTATAGGAAACATACAATCTTTACTCTATGGTTGACACCTTCTTTAAAGCATGTGCTGTTCTTTCGAGTTTTACTGCATGTTGCTTTGGTATTGCATATGACAAGCATTTTCCAAAAATGTTGATGCCTTCTTTAAAGCATGATCAGTTCTTTCAAGTTATACTGTTTTCATATGTCGACATTGCCAAAACATATCTGGTTCATTGTTTTTTATACATTCCTTTTTATAAATTCCTGGTTTTATTGTATTGTAAAAGTGATTTGCAATATTTGACGTTAGTTTGTATTCCGCTTTTTGATCACTGCACATGGCTTTATTTTGCACCTACAAAAAGAATTTCATATAAACAATATGTTTCAATCGTTTACGCCTCCCAGCCAACAAATTGGTTCACATAACTAACTTTCAGTTCTGTTTAATGCACTCTTATACGATGCAATTTGATTGTATAAAATGCATAGATTCCTTCTATGTGAACAAAAGTGGAGGCCATATACGTACAAATCAATGTTATGGCATAACAAGATATACGACGTATTCCGATTTCAATTTAATCAATATACAATCATGTTGGTTTTTATCGGAGATCGCATATGTTCAGTTATAAAGTTGCATAATTGGACTGTTACAACTTTACATCTAGAATGGTAAAAAACAGTTCAAACATACATCATAATACATACATTATATTATCATAAAAAACATACGTGTTATTGTATTTGCAACAAAAATATTTCTTAGGTCGAAACATAATCATTATGTGACATGCTGTTAGTTGATTATTAGTTAATGTATATATTTATGTTATAAATTTAGCCTCCAGCTTCCAGTTTCGATCCTTTGACCTTCTAGTTCATAGTCCAGAAGCTACCTGGTTCCTCCATGTGTACGCAGTTGTTAAGCAATCATTTATACCTAATGATAATATTGCATCTGCGAATACAATCTGGAAAAGACATTCCATTGCATCTTATACAACATTGTCGACAATGATTGCATCAACCAGTATATGCGATTTAATTGAACACATATATAATTTCATATTGACGTGTATAATATCATCATGATATTATCATCTCTAAGAGGATATAATATAACAAAATTGCCCTCAAAGTTTGTTTTCCCTAAAATAGTGTTTATTGTATTTCTAAATTGTTCTATAGATCCCAGTGATGTTGTGAATTGATTGTTGAGAACAAAATATGGAATAAAACGACTAATAGTACATACTCTCTTTCTGGTTGCTAAATTTTAGAATTGAATTTCATGTTTCCAATAAGTACTGAATAATGGAGTTTTTGCAAATCTGTTTCTATACTTTTAATGAGTACTTAAAAAACAACACCAGGCTGTTTACTATGTCTAATGACAAATCTAGACCAACATTTGAAAAGGGCGTAACAGCCAAAATTTATTCCTTCTGATTCTTCGTCTACATGAATAGCTATATACGTAGACGAAGAATCAAAAGGAATAAATTTTGGCTGTTACGCCCTTTTCAAATGTTGGTCTAGAAATAACAGTAAGTATTCTATTAGGAATCTACCTTTGGAGGTTTAGTTATACATAGCTAGTACAGATGTATGGAAAAACACAGTTCATAGAGAATGGGTTCGAAAAGATTCCCTTAGAATTCCGGCCAATAGTACAAAAATAACTGAATGATCATTTTCATGTAATTCTATTTCACAGACATTGACTGGGTGATTACCGATTGTTTAATGTTGAGGAATGTATTTGTATAAAACAACTATTCTTGAAAAAGAATATTTTATTGAACATTCAAGGATCAACAGAGTTGGAAATCATTATAACAGAGGACTTTACAATCAAATCTTAACGATATTGTAACTTCAGATGCATATATATGCAATTTTTCAAATATTTGCGATATATGATTCCGTTGTGAGTTTAAATTTACATATTTACAACTTATGACATAGATTGTAATTAGATTGTACATTTGCATTATATATAACCTTTCTACAATTTTTCACAACTTCTGCTGGATCTATATATGATTACGATCTGATCTGTGAATATATATATATAATTTAATTTGTACATTCTCATACGATTGCTGGTTTGCTGGGCTATATGTACCTATTATGCCAAACGTCCATTAGGCCAAACGACCATATGCCAAACGGCATTAGGTCAAACGACTTTAGGCCAAACGTGGCACAATCTTCAGCCCTAGGCTGGCTCGTCCCCGGGGGTGGTTCGAGTTTAGTTTAACACGCAGAGAAATGTTTTTTAAACTCAATGATATTATGTATAAAAACAACAAAAATAATTATTGTTCCCCGGCTAATAATTTTATTTGTTGAATTCAACAAAAAATCAGATTTGATTAGACGAAAAATATTATTGTTTCTACAATGTTCCAAAACAGCACTCAAAATAAAAATTGTTGAATTTACAATATATTTTTTTGTTTGTACAAAAAATATTTTCAATCCAAAACGAAAAATTTTTGCTTTCAACAATATTTTTCTTAAATTAAAAAAAAATAAATATTATAATCAAAAATTTATTTTAAATGTTATATAAAATATTTTATTTTTGGGTAGGCTTCGTGTGGAAAATAAAACCACAATAATTATATTTGTATTTTTTTCAAATATTTACTCCACAAACTAGTTACACTGGATTGCAGTAGAAACAACAATAAAAAATTTTGATTTAAATATATTTCAGTTTTGATTTTAAAAATAAAATATTTGGGTTTAAAAAATAATTCAATAATTTTATTTTTTAGTTCAAAAAGGTAGATTTTCTCTGCGTGAAGTGTTGCTTTCCATGTTACGGGCAGCAGGGACTATGTCCAAGGGCTTGACGATCCCTCCCCAGGCCATCTGCGAGTTGTGGCGCTTGCCTGGGATGTGGTGGGGTTTGACAGAGGGCCTGTTAAACCTCTATAAAAAGCTGCAAGTATCCGCAAGTAGGCACCGCCAAAGCGACCGTGTGCCGCTCAAAGCGCACAAGTCCGTCCTGGTGTTAAGTGGGACGCTAAACAGCCCTAACACGACGGCCCTTCGACGAGACAGGAGGTTTGCGCAGGCTCAATAAGCCGCCTGGAAAACCAATAATTACGAACAATATACGAGATAATTCGACTCGATATAATCGGCAAAGACCTAGGCGACGAATAAAGGATCACAATTGGAAGCTTGGAACATGGAACTGCAAGTCGCTAGGTTTCGCAGGTTGCGACAGGATGATCTACGATGAATTACAGCCCCGCAACTTCGACATCGTGGCGCTGCAGGAGATTTGCGGGACAGGACAGAAAGTGTGGAAAAGCGGGCATCGAGCAGCTACCTTCTACCAAAGCTGTGGCACCACCAACGAGCTGGGAACCGGCTTCATAGTGCTGGGTAAGATGCGCCAACGCGTGATTGGGTGGCATCCAATCAACGCAAGGATGTGCAAGCTGAGGATTAAAGGCCGTTTCTTCAACTATAGCATCATCAACGTGCACTGCCCACACGAAGGGAGATCCGACGACGAGAAAGAAGCGTTCTGCGCTCAGCTGGAGCAGACATGCGATGGATGCCCACTGCGGGACGTCAAAATCGTCATAGGTGACATGAACGCACAGGTAGGAAGGGAATGTATAGACCGGTCATCGGACCGGATAGTTTGCACACCGTATCGAATGACAACGGCCAACGATGCATAAACTTCGCAGCCTCCCGCTTTATGGTAGTCCGAAGCACCTTCTTTCCCCGCAAAAATATTCACAAAGCCACATGGAGATCACCTAACCAAGAAACGGAAAACCAAAACGACCACGTTCTAACCGACGGTAAATTCTCCGACATCACGAACGTCCGCACTTACCGCAGTGCGAATATTGAATCCGACCACATGCATGCGCTCAAAACTCTGGACGGTGTACAACACGCGTCGAAGTCGGACGCCGCGGCTTAACATTGGGCGTCTACAAGACGGTAGACTAGCCCAAGAATACACGCAGCAGCTGGAAGTGACACTCCCAACGGAAGAGCAGCTAGGCGCAGCGTCTCTTGAAGATGGCCGGAGAGATATTCGATCCGCCATTGGTAGCATCGCAACCGCTGCACTTGGCACGGTGCCCCGGATCAGAGAAACGACTGATATGACGGCGAATGTGAGCAGTTAGTGGAAGAGAATAATGCAGCATTGCATTGCTGCAACACCGCACGAGGGTGAACGAGGCACGATATAAACGGGCGCGGAACCGACAAAACTCGATTTTTCGGAGGAAAAAGCGCCAGCAGGAAGATCGAGACCGTGAAGAAACGGAGCAACTGTACCGCGCTAATAACACACGAAAGTTCTATGAGAAGTTAAACCGTTCACGTAAGGGCCACGTGCCACAGCCTGATATGTGTAAGGACATAAACGGGAACCTTCTTACGAACGAGCGTGAGGTGATCCAAAGGTAGCGGCAGCACTACGAAGAGCACCTGAATGGCGATGTGGCAGACGAAGATGGCGGTATGGTAACGGACCTGGGGGAACGCGAGCAGGACATAATTCTACCGGCTCCGGATCTCCAGGAAATCCAGGAGGAGATTGGCCGGCTGAAGAACAACAAAGCCCCTGGGGTTGACTAACTACCAGGAGAGCTATTTAAACACGGTGGTGAGGCACTGGCTAGAGCGCTGCAGTGGGTCATTACCAAGATTTGGGAGGAGGAAGTTTATGGAGAAAGACGGAGGAAGCCTACATCATACTGAAGAGGGAAGCTAAGCGGATCGGACTAGTCATCATTACTTCGAAGACGAAGTACTTGATAAGAAGAGGTTCAAGAGAAGCCAATGTGAGCCACCCACCGCGAGTTTGCATAGGTGGTGACGAAATCGAGGTGGTAGAAGAATTTGTGTACTTGGGCTCACTGGTGACTGCCGAAAAAGATACCTGTAACCGTTCGGTTCCAATGAACAGCTTGTTGGCTCCACCACAAGTCCCCATCCAATTTCCCTCCCTGACGACGACCCTGAAAACCGACAAAAAACAATAAGACATATCTCACTCCTTGTGCATGGAAATGACAACGAGTGAGAATTCCATTTCCACGTCACACCAAATTGACAGATAACAAAAAGCGAGCAGTTTGAGTTAAGGCAAAAGAGAACCCAGCCCTGTTACTGTTAAACTCACTCATAGAGGGTGCGACGATACAACACGGTGGGCATGCAAAGCATAAATTTAAATGTACTATGCAACAAAAATTATGATAATTAATTTTGTATATAAAAGAAGGAGTCCCGGCAGAATCGTTCTCTTTTCTGTGTGATCCTCGAACGAAATTGTAGTGCGCGCGTGTGTAGAGTTCATTTATTAGAGGTTAGAAAGTTGTTAAAAAACCTCGTGGCAAATTTCTTAATGTCGAAGTGTTGTTTCTATTCTAAACTTTCAGGAATCTTTTCAAATCTGCTATAAGTAGTTAGTAGCAGAAAGTAGTTAGTAGAATTAACAAGATATGTTTGTGAGTTCAAAGTGTTAATGTGGTTAGTATTGTTAGACCCTTAAGTGTTAACCTAAAACTTATGTGAACCTAAATTATAGTATCCTATGCTAAAATATTTACCACACAAACGAAGAACAAAAACATCCAATTAGCCAGAAATCTAAAGAAAAAGGTAATAGTGACATGATAGCTACAGTGACGTCGCAGGGTATTTATTGGTGGTGTTCAGGCTCGAACAAAGGGCCTTTTTCTTCTTGTTCTTCTCCGAGTATTTCGCAGCACTGATGTCCGGCAAGATCGCCGATAGGCAGCCAGGAGGATTGAGTACACGGGTATCGAGTGAACGAAATGACGGGCGACCATCTTGCAAAATTGCCGATCGGAGCCGATACTCGTTCCGCCACCATCTCAACTGTAGCGGACAGTTCCACGGCCGCTGGCATCCGTCTTCCGTCAACCCAACAGCATGCACGAGCAACGAATCCCAATATTCGTCGTGTCACCTACTCCGATACTCCGTCGTCTTCTCCGGTCTGCAATCCGGCAGCCAAATCCAGTCTGCCATCCGACATCCACTCGGTGCTGCAATCCAGCAGCCAATCTTCGGTTGTAATCCTGTGAGCAACGCTAGATGGTGATCCCACCGTCCTCAAATCAATATCCCAAGCCACCAACGAGTCCTGAAGCTACAACCACCAAGATCCTGATCTATTCCGTCGAACCAGCATGAAAGTATGTACCCCTGTGTGACGTAACTAATAAATAGTTAAATTGTAACAGCTTCAGGTATAGCCTATTTTTAGAAAGACCAGCCCTGACTCATATGGTTATTTGCCGAATTTTCGTGTTTCGTCATACCGGGTTCATAACGGAACCGTCAAGCCTCGTCCTTCGGGGATCCTTGTTTTCAAACCGATTCTATGACTTCCAATAATGCTATGCTTGCCTTCCCTAAGTACGGAAAACCTCCATCAGTCGAGTTCAATTCCAAGTCTACTCCTGCTCGAGATAGTTTATGTTGATTTGAGTGTGCATGTGGTACGAATGTCAATCAACGACCCTTAGATTCCCGTACCGGTGAGTCAGCTAGTTTCATACCAGCAGAGAAATTCGGAGACGCGTAGTGGCTGGAAATCGTAAGTACTTTAGACTCCGCAAGACGCTCCGATCGAATAGAGTTCGCCGCCGTACCAAACTGACAAACTACAAATCGCTCATTAGAACGGTAGACCTCTACAGACACGAGACCTGGACGATACTCGTGAAGGACCAACGCGCCTTGGAGTATTCGAAAGGAAAGTGCTGCGTACCATCTATGGTGGGGTGCAGATGCCGGACGGTACGTGGAGGAGGCGAATGAACCAAAAGTTACAAATGCTTCATAAAAGGTGAAACTTACGTGTCCGGTGAATTCTATCTAAAACTCAACATCGAACATCGGGTGAATTTTTCAGGCATTTCATTCAGCTCTTTTTCGCTTTTTGTTTTCGATTTTAAAAATACTTAGAGGCTTAAAAAAACATGAATTCTTTGGGAAAGTTGGCCTCAAATAAGCCAAAGAATTGTAAGTTTTCAGGTCCTTTTTTCATATATGTACATATCTTATTAGTTACGCTTATTTTCATTTATAGCGAAAAGAATAGGAGGTACACCAATGAATGCAAAAGTTCGAATGGGTACCTCTTAAGAAAAGTTGAGATCCGCTGCCATATAGTGATCCCGAAGAAGTTCAGTTATTAAGACACGAAGAAGAAGAAATGTAACTTATAGTCCTGGGGAAACGGGGTAAAATTTTTATTTCAGGTAGCATCAGAAAGTAATCATTGTATCACTATATTACTATTGAAGGCTGTGATAAAAAAATCATTTAAAAGTCTCTCAAGTTTATGTTTTATGATCACGTCACATCTTCGATCAAGTTTAATGCATCATGAATTGTTACATTACGATCATTATTCAGTTAATTTACTACTTATATTTATTTTCACCTTTTGTTTGGAACCACTGACACTAATTAAGGAAAACAACCAGATCAGACAGCAGGAAGAATTTTATAGGATAAATAATCATGGTAATATTTTTGCATTATCATTACCATCATCTTGCAATCGAAGTTTTGTATCTCACAGTTCTTTTACCCACACTTAATGATAAACCAAATTCACGTGAAAAACCAGTTCAAACACTTGCGAATACCCTTTTGTTCCTAATAATTTCGCGTATGGTGTATAGTAACTTATTGTTATAGTTATTTGTTATCAACTATAATTAATCTTTGTCTTCACTTGTATTTCCATTTTAGCACATTTTTCGAAACCCTATAGGTTCGATTGGAATAGACTTTTAACAAAAATTGCTTTTTTCTCGGATGTAATTGCTACTCACTTGTTAAAGCTAATTGCGATAAAGTGAACAAAACCTATGACGTGATGTTCCTGAAACATGTTTGGTATAGAGTATGTGCGAATGTCGATCAAAGAATCTTCATACAAATGCCGAGGACTATATTCTTTAGACATGGCTAATAATGCATCCAAAACCGTATTTTACCTTATACTTCTTAACTGAATGGAGATGGTATTAGACGTAATGCGTTAACTGGTTATGCTACTTTCCCCCGAATATCACATTTTCCCCGATCTTTGATCTCAAATATTGATGATTTTTTTCTTTTTCATGGCACTACATTCTGATTAGAATTTGATTAGCCATTATCCTTCCACAAAGTTTCCAACTGTCAAACCAGAAGTCGAACGCATCGAAAATAATTTTATTAGGTCATACGAACATACGAACGTCTCATGAGGCTATTTATTTATTTGATCTTAATCAACAGGCTACGACATACGAACGTCTCTTATGAATCCAAACAATCAGCTAAACTGCCCACAATCCTCTTTCTATATTTGAAATTCCTTCTATCTACATTCGAAGTACTGGCATTGTGGCTTGGCATTCGAGGGAAAATAGTACAACTGTGTCACCCGAAGCCTCTTGTCAGAGAATCCTTTCTCGGTAAAGCTGTTTTTCAATGGTCGTATTTCTTCCTTCAATCGTCTAGCGTATTATCAAATTACACTGTCTATTACAAATCGTCTGCGTTAATATCTTCAGTTTTTTTTATCTCGACTAATATACACATATGAATGTCACTACTAATAATTTCATCCCCTGTTTCTCAACAAAACTCGTTCACTCTCGGTATCAATCTCGCTTTGCTTTCTAGTGGGGATTTTTAATATTATCGCACGAGTCGAATGCTACCCGCATTTAATGAATTTTTCGAAGAACTATCGTAAAATAGTTAAAGTGGTCAAGAAATTTACATATAAATAAATATGTTTGAAATCAGAAAAAAAAATCTTAAAAATCAATGATTTTATTTTTTATCATATCTAAAAAAATGTGTATCATTAAATTCGAATATCAATCGACCATCAAATACTATAATAACAAAATCCCGTAGTCTTAGTTTTTGTTTTCTTTTACTTTATATAATACAAGAAATTGTCTATACAGAAAAAACAACCTCAAAATGTACAATGGAACTAATTAAATAAACCTATTAAAATAAAATCAACATAAATACATAATTACTAGTCTTTTGCTTTAGGATATTAAACTTCGTTACTGTTTAAAAAAGTTATATGCAATGCTCACAGACAAAATGAGCTCAGTCCTGGACGAACCGAGCCCGCGTTCGTTACTTTAGATCTAACTTATTACAAATTTCTTTCCTTTTTTCTAAATGAGCAGAAAGTTGCACAAGCGTTTTTCGTCAATTATTCCTACACAGTATCTACGCGTAAAAACCGAAAACTATTATTTCCGACTACCCGCTTATGCGATGACGAGTGGCTCATCGTCTGAGAAACTCCGAGGCACCTCTTGATGCTCGTGTTCGTCGTCGTCCAAACTGTCGCCGATTCTTGTTGCTCCCGTTCGGGTGTCGTAGTGGGAATTGGCGAATCGGCTGAAAGAATTCTGCAACCGCCGGTGCCTCTGCATTACATAAACCACGGTCAGGGCGAGCACCAGCGCTATTATGGTGGGCACCACCCACAACCATGCGCTGGAGAAGGATGACTCTTGCACGAATTCGTGCTTTGAGAAGTGTTCCGTCTCTACGATGTCCGAGTAGTATCCCTGTAAGCAAAGAGTGTTCTACTGTAGCTAAATTGGCCAAGAATCCGAGTTTATGAAATTATTACATCGACTGTTTTCAGTCTTACACCGATGGTGAACATACTATCCACCGGTAATTCAACCAGCCGATTCGGATTGATGAGTAACGGTGGTTCATTACCGTCCAGTGTCATTAGAGGTGGGTTCGTATTGTTGACACCTTTTCCTTCATATACCACCGCTTGATAGCTAAACCTATTTGCGGAAGAGTGAATTAGAATAAGAATAAATCAGGAACTAAATCTTAATTAAAAAAAAACTCACGGAACATCTTTGAAATCAATCACCGGCTTCCAGTAGACAACGTAGCTACCATTAGCTTCCGGCCAAACCTGCAACCGCGATGGAGCCGGTAAAGGTGCAGAATAGGCAATTGCTGTTACGATTTGGGCATTCGGAACATCGGTCGCAACCGAAACCTCGTAAGCGGCACCTAGGGGAATACTTCGGAACACGTGTACCTGAGTTTTGTTGGAAGTTGAGTTAACTTTTACGGACGAAATCTCATTCTTCGTGAGCTCCCGGACGGAAATCTGAGGATGAAAAAAATACCAAATAATGACGTTTTTGGTTAAAGATCTGTTGGTGTCTGTTCAATCAAGAAAACAAGCGTGGTAACTATTATGGTGTTCTATTTCATTGCTCCCACAAACATTGAAAAATGAAATCTAGCCAGAACAAGTCCTTTTCGTCAGTTCTACTAGAGCTAGAGCAGTCATTCAGTGCAAACGTAGGTAAATTGACTTGGTACCGTACCCGCGCGTGTAGTAATTTTGTTCATTCAGCTGACGAGTGACGTCATTTGGATGGTCGATTTCATCATTTGGCTGAGAAAAATACTATGCCCTCCGGACAATAGTGTGATGTTGTTCAAAGGAGGCTCATAGTATCTCATTTTGGCAGGTAAAATAGTGACTTGCGCGGTGGTGGAACGAACGTTTTCCGGAAATGCGAAGGAGGCGCACGGTGCCTCACGGGTTGCTGCTAAAGTGACTTGCGCGACGGTAGAACAGCAAACGTTTGCGTTTTCGTGAAGGAGACGCGTGGTATTTTTCGTAGGTTGCGAAAGTAATGGTCGAGCACCCCGCCCTGAATACGACTAAGTGCGTTGTTTCGAACGCGGACGCTGTTGACTTCTAAAACATCAAGGCGTCAAGGAGATGAATCGTATCCAGAGGAGGAACCCAGATGGTAAGTTGTAAATACGCCTCCTATCTCCGATCACACTCGTTCATCAATCTCCCTGCAGCCAGATCTAACTATGGACTACATGAGCCGGTCCGAAGCATGTCCCGTTTATTCAATATGTGTAATTCTGTGTTTGATTTTAATGTGTCGCGAAAAACTAATAAGTGTAATATTCAGCATATTTTTGCTCTTCACTATAAGTTAACGTATGTACGTAGTTAATGTATTTATTTCAAGATAGCGGTCATTGGGGTGTCTATTTCACCTGTTGACAATAAATCATAATAATAATAAAATTAATAACAGTTCCGCACAGCTGTGTGGCAACTCAGCATCGATGGAGCGTCGAATTCCCCAGCCGCCCGTCCTCAATATCCCAACCAACACCCAACATTCAGTAAAAAGTGCCAAGGCAGTCTTCACCAGCAAGGACCAGGAGATCGCATCTCAAGATGACCATTGCAGGGCTGGTAGCGATGAATGCTGTTCAAAATAGTGACTTTAGTGACCAACGATGACAAAAAAGTGACCAAATAGTGACTTTCAATTGTAGAAAAAGTGACCGAATAGTGACTTTTGTATGGAGTTTTTAAACTTGTATAGAGCTACAAGTTACATTATAATTCGTAGATTGCCAACCAGGGCTTGGATGAATGAAACAATGAAAATGAGGACTTATGCTTCAGCACCAGATATACTCCCGAGGAAGGTAGCTTCATGAGAGAACAGTTTCAAAGTGCTTAGTGAAGAATGCTTCCTCGCTCCATATGGCACTGTTGTACGAAACAGTTGAAGAGTGAAATCAAGCACCCGCTAGTGCAGAGAATAATAAACTCTCTTGCCTCACTTATACTGAGTTGCGCATTTCTGTTGGAATGAATGTGCAAAAGAGAGGTATATAATGCATTCTCTCTCTTTCTCGCTAATATGGTTTTGTATTTACACAACACTCACTCGCATCTGAAACACTGCCGATGAACGAAGGAAGCATCGTCACTTCACACTGCCCTACTGGACGACGTCGCCTCGGCACTACCCGGCTTGTGAAGCTGCCTCGTTCAAAACTCCCCTTTTTCAATGTACAAAACGAATGCTTTGTATTTGCCTCTTCCCTTGTACGTGCAGCAAGCAGCACATCATCGAGCGAACATCAATCGGTGCACCGAAATTAAAACCTCATTGTGGGCTAAAAACGAAGCATTCGTTCGTTTTTGAACGAATTTTCTAAGGCCTGTTGCCAACAAGTGTTTTGTTTTTAACCCTTAAAGGCGCAAGGCGATTTTTTTAGAAATCGTCGAAAATATTTTTAACGTAAACAACCATTAAAACCATTAACATTAAACGTATTTTCGGTTTGTTGTTTTAAAACAACATTGCGCATTTAAGGGTTAAATTCCTTATTTATAATGCTATCAGAAATCAAGAAAAGGAAAAAATAACAAAACCATGAAAATTACTGCTACTGGTCACGCCCATCTTCACCGTAAGGATGGAGAGGATAGAAGCAAGAGGCCAGCGACTGCGAAACTCTCATAAGTACCACGGAGTTGGGTATTGAGGATGGTATTCGTTGGATTAGCCAGAAGCTAGCAATGTGGCCATGGTACCTCATATTAGGTAACACATCACGAGAAGGTATCTATCCGGCGTAACGAGAAACGGGTAGTGTGTTACAAGTTGTTACTCAAAATTATGTTGATAATTACAACAATATTTGTTGTTTAATATGAGCTCGAAGTTTTCTGTATAACAGTAAAAGGATGATATAAAATTATCTAATTGGTTCGCAGGCGGGAACTATTCGGATTCAAAAAAGTTATTAATCTTCGGTAGGACCATTTGATTCAAAATATAAAGTAATTAACATAAAGGAGGAAATTAAAAAAATACGATTTTTCCTGTTATTTACCTACGGGTTAACAACAAATTAAAATGAAGTTTTTGAGATTTCGAACACGACGTGGCATTCTGAGGAACATTCTAAAAATCCATTAAAAACATGGTCTCTTAAGGTGATTATAGAATGAAGCCCGTGGTGAATTTCAAATTCACCACACGTTTATCTACATACATTTCTAAAAGCCCAAATCTGGCGTAATAGTTTTCGTACAGTGCCGAAACTCAAATTATGATTGTTCAGCATAACTAAGCAAACGATCTACCATTATTTCAGCCTCATACGCGATATGGTTCTTTCATCTCGTGCTCTAGAAAATATATTGTAAAAGCACGTGGTTTACAAAATGGCCGATTTCTGGCTTTATTGTATAATCACCTTAATAGAAATGCAGAAATTCTAATAAGCTGTAATTTTTTAATGGCAGATTTTAGTATTAAAGAATATAAGTTAATAAAAAATGGGTGGCCAAATAATCTCGACTTTAAAAAATCATTTAAATATAATTATATTTTTGTTATATTCAGTGGCGTCGCGTAACCTCACTTTTTACCTGTGCACTGATAAAAAAAATGAAAATTTTGATGTTTCTACAGCCCAAATGGAAAATAAAATGATCAGAGTCGTTTAATCTAATCAAAATATAGTTATTCTATACATTTTCGCACGAAAATTCCTTAAATTTAAGTTCAGTGCACAGGTAGATTAAGGTTAGGGGAACGCCACTGGTTATATTTTAGATTTTTGAAATCCGACCAATTCATTTACCTCCACAGTAGTTTTTTGGTTACCTATTCTTAATTGGTCATAAACAGAATCCTTTTATATATTATTTTTACAAATCTCACCGGAGTTAAGAGCGCTAAGTACAGTTAAATGAACACCCCCGTTAGCAAAAATGAGCACAGCCTCGTGTCATTTTGTTTTTCTTTGTGAAGAAGCTATTAATCAAGCATTTTTTCCTTTACGACTTCCTGCATATGACCCGCAATTCATTTTTGCAAATCTTGTTTTTTCCAAACTTCTCAATTCTGTACTCTATACTCGAAGTCAGCCTTTCGCATTTTAACAAATTCCACTCGTGGAGAAAGAGATCATGAATCGGAAATAAACACACTTGAAACTTTTTTGGTGCATATGTCCCAAATTGTATACCTATATTGCTACCAGATTTACATTTGGTTTGGTTAATAATAATAGTAGGTACAAATGATTTTTATTTTGATTTTTTTAATAGGCAATACATAAATAGTGACTTTAGTGACCATTTTCCGAAAAATAGTGACTTTAGTGTCTTTTGGATGCAAATAGTGACTTTTTAGTGACTAGACTCAAAATAGTGACCAAGTCACTAAAAAGTGACTCGCTACCAGGCCTGCCATTGCAAGGCTGGAGAAGGAAAAACTGAAAGAAGCTGAAAGAAATTTGAGACCGCAAAGCCCCAAGAATCAACTGGTGTTATCAACAGGATGGACGCAGTATTGTGGCTACCCTAAATGGCATAATGCCATATGGCATAACGAGTTGAATAGCCAGGACCCATTTGACATAACGACCGTTTGGCATAACAAAGATAAACATTAAGAAAATTATTTTGAGCTTTTTAGTGGAATGTCTTCACTTGTCGTAAGACGAGTTTGTACAATTCCATTTAATTCCACCACTTAATTGTACCTTGACAGATACGTATTTCGACCTCAACAGTCGAGTCAAGTACGAGACACTGAAGACGACCTTACTGTTGAGGTCGAAATATGTATCTGTCAAGGTACAATTAAGTGGTAGAATTAAATGGGATTGTACAAACTCGTCTTACGACAAAAGGAAAGATAAACAGTCATAATGATTTTAGGGCCATTTGGCATAATGACCATTTGGCATAAAAATTAGATAAATTATAAACAAAAACTACGCAGAAGCTCGCTTTACAAGAGTCATCTGTCTTATTGCCTTATTCTGGGCATAGGCGTGTTTTTAAGGAGTGATTTACTTTTTCGCCTATTTCCGGGTAGATTCGTGATTTAAATGAAGAAATAATTTACTAATTCGCCTTATTCCTGAAAAATGTGATTCTTTTAAAAAAAATCGAATACATGCTTTGAATTGAGAAATGATTTACTAATTAGAATTCTTCCAAGCAATTGCAGGCATGCTTCCTCGTTGTAAGGAGAAATCGTGCGCTTTAAAAGATGCACTAATAAAAATCCAAAGAAATCCAAACAAATTTACAAAAATATTTTATGTTTGCGTTAATAACCACCCGCTATAGGATAATTTAAATAATAGGTATTTATAGGTTAGGTTATCATTTAATAAGGGTTGTGTGTTTCCACATATATGCTATGCGGATTCACATAGCCATTTTATGGGAAAACCTATAGTCAAAATTTATGTGTGTCACACATAAATAATATGATTGGATTTTTGTCAGTGTGGGATCTGCTGCTCATTTGTCTTATGCCGATCGTATGCGCAGAAAAGAAAACATATACACTGAGGATACTGGCCGTAAGATTTCCATACGACCAAACTTATGAGAATGTTTCATACGAATTAAACTATGAAAATCGTGGGATCCTTTTTCGATCAATTCTAACTTTTTATTGGGTATCCAACAAAACAGTTTCTCGAAGCGTCGATGGGCGTGTGGTGTGAACGCACGCCTCCTAATCACGATGTCCATGGTTCGAACCCGGGTTACACTTTTTTTAACAAACTGAAAATATTTCATAAGATTGTCGTATGAAATGCATTCCATAAGAGAATCGTATGAAAATCAATACATTTTCTTGTGGTGAAATTTCAAAAGAGAAACGTATGATGTTCTTACGACCAGTATCCTCAGTGTACGCTTTCAGAAGATCGATGCTCTCCCCGCTCTGACTCAAGCTGCAAAATCAAGGATCAAATCTCGCTTAACTTTTCAAATGGTTCTAAGTAACATTTTTTACATGAATTAATTTGAATAGCGCAATCAACAGAACAACATGAAAGCTATTGATTGCAGTATTCAAATTAATTCATGAAAAAAATGTTACTTAGGTCCTTTTGAAAAGTTAAGCGAGAAATCATGTACGGGAAACTATCCGTACCAGTGCCTCTCCAAAGAAGCCGAACATGAAGCAGGCAAGTGATAAAGAAGGCGAACAAGAACATGGACAACACCATCTACGCAGAGTTGTGCGCCGCCGCGCCATGCCGCTACCGCCGACATTTTTGCATCGGCGCGCCGCCGTTTAAAATTTGGCACGCCGCTGATCTATAATTTTTCACGCCGATTCAAATTTTCAGTAGAAACACCGAAGATTCAGTGCATTTTCTGCATAATTTCCTGATAAATCTCTACAACATTACGTTGAAACTCCAGAGATTTTTTTCGTGAAGATACCAATTATTTCCATGAAAATTCCATACGATATCTAGTTAAAATTTCGAAGAGCTCTCCGTGAAAACTAAGCGTGAAAATTGCAAGAGTTCTCGTTGAAATAAAAAAAATCTAATTGAAATTGAACTTTGGAACAGAAACGATTTGTTTGACAGGAAGTCACAAGGCTGAAAGTTGTTAGACCGAATCTTGTAAACGAATAGACTATTTGGTAGAAGCCTACCCGAGCAAATCTTAAGCCAAACCGATAACTTGTTTTAATGTTGTGAAATCATCAATTATGTTCACTTAATTTGATATCTTTTTGGTCGTTTTAACGGTTAGAGCATCATTATCGGTCGCGTTTCGTCATTCGTTTCCGTATCGGTCACTACTTTCGGCTCTCAATTTGGTTGCTGTATTCCGTACTGGTGACGTTTGACAGTTGACAGTTTATCAAATAGTAGCGTTTTTATCGCGCAGCCAAATTTGGTCACCTGTTAGTAGCGCTACTGTTATAGCAGCGCATTTAGTAGCGACCGATAAAGTGTCAAGTAATGATACTGCGCTGCCAAACGGCTATTTTTGCTGTCAATGAGAGCAACGAAAACTAAATCTGATATGCTCTCATTATGTTTTCCGACTTTGGTAGGATATCTAGCCTACAGATATTTGGCCAAGAATGTCATTTGGTCGAAAGGGCAATTTGGTCAAAATGGACATTCGGTCGAAAGTGTCGTTCGGCTGACTTGGTCATTTTGGATATTTTCACGACTGTAACGGGAGAATCTTTTGAATTTCCCCATAAATTCTTCAAGTTTTCCAGAATATTCATTTGAAATTTCTGTTATTCCACGGGAACTACTTTCAAGTTTCGAGAACTCTTTGGAATTACCAAGGAAAATTGTTCGGGATCTATATGAGAATGTCTTCAGAGTTTTTACGGGAAGTTGTTCCAAATTTCTACAGAAAAATATTCGAAATATTCACGGTTTTCTATTGAGTATTCTTTAAAATTCACACCGAAAATTGTGACTAGTATAAAAGAGATGCTTTACCGTTGATTTCCCCAATCTAGATTAATTATGACGGTTAGTTTTTTATCCTTTATTAGAGTGATTTTTTTTCGCAGGGAGATGTTTATTATTAAACTGCTAGTTTGGTATAGCTAACTTTAAAACATCGGAAAAATGCTCGGAATTTTTAAGGATTGTGTTTGGATTTCTTCAGAAAATTCTTTCTATTTGAGATTCTTGGTAAGCTCCATTCCATTCCAATAAAACCGAAAATGACAGACGGCCGAGCTGGTAATTTGGCCGAAAAAGCCGTTTGCCCTAACAGGTTGTCTGGCCGAAACGATCATTGCCCAAAAAGGCCATTTAGCAGAAATAGTTTTTTGACAGAATGGGCCGTTTGGCCAAGAATGTCATTTGGTCCAACGGGGTCATACGGCCAAATTTCAATGACTGAACCTCGTACTGAACGGGTAATATGATCAGAAAGGGCCACTTGTTTGGTGAAATGGTCTTTTTTTCAATTGACCATTGAACAAAATTCCGTGGTATCTCTATTTTTAAGTCGATACTGGACTTAAGGCCAAAAAGACATCTAGCCAGGTACCATTTAGCAAAACGATTGACGGAAACTGTTATCAGACGGGTTGTTTGGCAGAAAGGACATTTTCGGGCCAAACGATTAAACGATTTTTTTCGGCAAAATTACCAGTTCGGCTGAATGTTCATTTCGGCTGTATGTCGTTTTCGCTAAAACTACATTTTTGGTCAAACCATTTTTGACCTGATAATAGTTTCGGATAAACATTCAATTCGGCTTAATAGGATTTGGTTAGATGACTTTTGGCTTAAATGCCAGTATCGACTAAAAAGTAAAGAGTTTACGAAATTTCGTTCAACGGTCGTTTCACAAAAGACCTTTTCAACGTAAATGTCATTAGGCCAAACGTTTAAATATTGTGCACTAAATAACCCATTCAATTATTGGCCGTATGACCTGTTGTTAACGATATTTTCGGACAAATAATCCATTCTGTCAAACGACTATATTGGCAAAAACGGCTTTTTGGGCTGATGACCTATTCGGCCAAACGACCTGTTAGGGAAAACGACTTTTTCGGCCAAATTACCAGTTCGGACATATGGCTTTCGGCCAATGGAATTTCCTAAGAATTTCTTACGGACAATACACTAGTCCGATAAGTGCAACATCACAACAAGCATTGGAGGCTGATAAAGAGCTTATTTCGCCACAATTTAGCTTGTTCAGCTAAAAAAAGCTAGCTTATTCAACTTAAATTGTTTGTATGGATGTTTTCGTTTCAGTTAGCCAAAGGTCATAAGACGAGTTTAAACAATCCCATTGAATTCCACCACTTAATTGTATCTTGACAGATACGTATTTCGACCTCAACAGTCACCAAGAGGATATTGGAATCAGGAAACATCGGAGAAGAGGACATCATGGTATCATTCGACGTAACGGCATTGTTCCCAAGCGTTCCAGTGAAGGATGCTCTGAGCCTTTTGGAGGATTGGCTACTAGGACAACGGACGGATACAACATGGCGAGGAAAGGTAAAGATGTATCTCAAGCTTGCAAGATTATGCATGAATGAGAACTACTTTACATTCCGTGGAAGCTTCTACAAACAAACGAAGGGTGCACCTATGGGAAATCCGCTATCACCGTTTTTGTGCGAATTATTCATGGCGAATTTGGAGGACAACCTAGAGGAACAAGGAGTACTACCAGAGAAGTGGTGGAGATACGTGGACGACATTTTCAGCATCATCAACCGGAAAGATCTACCCAGGATTTTGGAAGCGATAAACAACGTGCATAAAGACATCAAATTCACCCACGAGGAGGAAAAGGAAGGTAAATTACCTTTCTTGGATCTACTGGTTATCAAGGGAACAAATGCAACATTAGACTTCGAAATCTACAGGAAGCCCACCAACACCATGAGAGTCATCCCATACACATCAAATCATTCGTATCAGCACAAAATGGCAGCTTTTCATCACATGATCCACAGGATGCAGACGATTCCCCTGAACGAAGAAGGAAAAACGAAGGAGCTACAACACATCTTGGAAACAGCGAGGATCAATGGATACAAGGAAAGAACAATACAAGCAATCATCAACAAGAAGCAGAGGAACCTACGGAAAAACGAACTGACAACACTAACACCGATCGATGAACCGCTGAAGAGGGTATCGGTCCCCTATGATCGACACATCACCTACCAGCTACGCCATCGACTGAGGAAATTCGGCATCGATTTAGTATTCTCCAGCAGAAGCAATCAACTGAAGACACTGTTGGGCTCCACAAAGGATAGAGTAGAAATGTTAAATAAGGCCGGGGTTTATCAAATTAATTGTTCACAGTGTGATAAAGTATATGTAGGTCAAACAAAAAGATCGTTAGATGTAAGGTTTAAAGAACATATTGCAGAAGTAAGTAAGGCTAAGAGGGAAACTGATAAGGGATTAAATTATGAGTTTAGGTCTAAGGTAGCTGAACATGTATATCAGGAAAATCATTCAATTACGACATCAAACATTAAAATTTTAAGAAATGTCTCTTCTCCGTGGAAACTTGATGTTGCTGAGAGCTTGGAAATCTACCGACAGGTACAAACGCGGTTGTTGAATAAAGATCAAGGAAATGGTAGCTCCTGGCTCTTCAAGTTTATACCTAAGCATTAAGCGCATCAAGCGAGTAGAAATAAGCACCGTAGTAAGATAAGTACCTAGATAAATTATTATACCTACGCATAGTATAAATAGTGTAAGCTGCGATCATTTTCTTCAAGTCGAGTCATGTACGAGACACTGAAGACGGCCTTACTGTTGAGGTCGAAATACGTATCTGTCAAGATACAATTAAGTGGTGGAATTCAATGGGATTGTTTAAACTCGTCTTATGACAGGTGAAAACATTCCACTAAAAAGCTCAAAATAATTTTCTTATAGCCAAAGGTGTTCGATAACTGCGACGCATTTTATTCGTCAAACAATTGTCAGACGTCGTTAAAATAGAAGTGCATCTGATTGTTCACCGCTATGCAGCTATCATCGATTCTGACATAATTTTGAAGCTCAGTTGTCCGATAACTGCAAAACTGATGTAACTTTCGAAATGCAGATAAAAGAACTGCAGTTAAATGACTTTCAGTTATCGAACGTCTACTGTACACAGAATTTTCCGTAGAATTCCAATAATTTCGAACAATTTTTCGTTGAAACATTTTGAGCATTCCTCCGCGGAAATTCCAAATAAGTTTCCGTTAAACTTACGGAGAATTTCTCCTGAGCATTCCAGAGATTTTTTCTCGAAAACTCCTTAGAGTCTTCCGCGGGAATTCTTAAGAATTAACTGTTTTATCATTGGCCATGTCAAACTAGCCGTCTTTATTATTCTAGACTGAGAAAGCCAACGGTAAAACACCCATTCAACCAACCGCACTCTACTACAATTATCAATAATGTTCTGTGCAAAATTTGGAAGAATACTCAACAGAAACTCAACAAGAACTTTTCATAAATTTCCGAAGTTTTTCCTGTAGAAGTTAAGAACATTTGTTTGTGAAAATTCTGAAGTTTCTCATGTAAATTGCGACAAATTTTCTGCTGAAAATCCAAACAATTTAAATTGGGAATTCAAAAGAGCTGCTCTTAGGAAGTTCAAACAATCCGAAAATATTTTCCAAATTTTAGAAAAACTTATAGATTTTTCTGGAAAAGTTCATTAGATTTTTCTTGCGAAATTCAAAAGATTCTTCATTTTATGTAACGTAATGAAAAAATCACCACGCCGATTCAAACCACCGCCGCCGGCTGAAATGGCTTTCGGCGTGACGCCGAAAACGCCACCGCCGCCGACCAAAATTCAGACAATCGCCGCCGCCGATGAATATCGAACCGGCGCGCACCTCTAGGAACGGAACGGAACTGGAGGAACGCTGCTGTTAAAAAGGGTACCAAGTAAGTGGTTCAATAAGGTGGTTCAGCCTGTACTGATTAGCTTTTGCCTAGAATACAATATTTTACCTTACCTTCCTGTGACTCCTTGCATCCATTTAATTTTAATTAATAATTTTCATTTTTTTTTGTGCGCGCTGCATAAGAAATTTAGAGGAAGCATAGAAGGAAATAAAATTTTATTTATTGTTCTTGGTTCTTGCATTTGGTTTTTGATTCTTGCCTAGATTAATTCAATATTTCATATATTTTTTATTCTTCTTTCTCTCTCCTTCCTTCTTTTGTCTTCCCCCTTCCTTCTCTATTCTTCTTCCATGCGTCTTCCTATTTCATTCCTTTTTTCTTACTTCTTCCTTAGTTTCTCTTTCTTCTAACTTCTTCCGCATTTTTTCTTCCCTCTTCATATTTCATCATTCTTACATCTTCTTTACTCCTTCTTTCTTCCGTTTACCTTCTGTTTTTACTATCTTCTATTGTTCTTTCGTCCTTCTAGTTTCTTAATTCTTTTTTATGTCTTTTTTTTATTCCTTCATCTTTCTCTCTTTTTCCATCTTTTGTCTTTTGCCTGCAATACTTATTATTTTTACCTTCTCTTTTCAATCTATCTTCTTCTTTCTTCCTTCTTGTCTCTTTATTCTTTCTTCATCCTTTTTTTCCCTACTTCCTTCTTCTTTCTTCCTTCTACCTTCTTTCTTTTTTGTTCTTCTTTCTTCTTTATTTCTTCTTTCTTCCTTTTTCCTTCATCCTTCTTCTTCTTTATTCATTCTTCCCTTTTCTTGTTTCTTTTTCTTTCTTCCTTCTTTGTTCTTTTTTTCTTCTTCCTTCTTTCGTCTTCAAACTACCATCTTTATTCTTTCTTTTTCCTTCTTACTTATTTTTTATTCGTTCTTCCAACTTTATTCTTTCGTTTTCTTTCTTCCTTCTTCATTGTTCCTTCTTATTTCTTCTTTCTTACTTATTCTTTTCTCCATCTTACTTCCTCCTTTGTTCCTTTCTCTATCTTCCTTATTTCTTCTTTCATCCTTCTTTCTTGTTCCTTGTTCTCTCTTTCCTCTCTTTCCTTTCCCTTTTCTTTCATCCTTCTTCTTCCTTATTCATTCTTTCTTTTCTTTCTTCCTTGTTTCTATTTTCTTTTTTCTTCTTCATTCTTCCTTCTTCATAAATATTTCTTCTTCATTAGGTTTTCCTTCTGTTTTCTTCTCTCACCATTCTTTATTTTCAATTCCTTATTTTTTATTTGTTTTTCTTTATTCATTACATTTACTATTCAACCACTTAACTTGTCATCCATCTAACGGATTAGATTCATTGCATCCCATCAATTTCAGCCTTGATACATTTCAGTCTTCTTAAAGGCTTAAAGTATGCCTTTTGAGATTTCAGTTTTCCGAGATTTAAGCCTTTTAAGTTCAGCTTTATGACAGACCTTCCCATGCGTCCACCAGTTGCTTTTATCACACTACTTGAACCCATCAGCACACATCTCACGAAAACCAATCAACATAGCAGTCGTCCCCAGTGCGGAAGCAACTTCACAGCCGCAACTGACGAACAAACCCCGGTGCCCGGTCTCTACTCCTACACATGATCTTTTTTAATTTTTGGGTGTGCTAATGCGACCAGTTAGACCGTAACAAATATTATTTTTCTTCTTCTAGCACCACCCCCTTGATTTTTTGTGGCTTTATTTTATTATTTGACGGAGAAGTTCAAAATTTGATTGGTAAAATAAATAAAATATTGACCTTTCCCAGAAAAAAAACTTATTTTTTTTATTTACCACCCCTTCGTTATCCAAAGACCAACATTGCAAAAGAAGGAATACATTCATATTTGTTCCGACCTTATTAGATCTATTGTAGCATGGCTACAGGCTGTCTTGGTACAGTGATCACCACGTCACTATCTAAGCCGTTCCTGGGTGGACGTTAGGCGGAATGGCAGCGATTTTCACAATGCTTGATCTCACAACTACTATTTTTCAGAGTCCATTCATTTCACGAAACGAGCCGATCCGGTTTAGTTACTCTCTTCTCGACACGACCATCAACCGAATGCATTGCGTGAAAGATTTGGGAGTTCTGGATTCGCAACTTACATTTACTCAGCACATATCCTTTGTCGTCGATAATGCGGCCAGAACGCTTGGCTTTGTGTTCAGGGTGGCGAAAAGTTTCACCAACGTACATTGCTTGAAGGCACTCTACTGCTCTCTCGTCCGGTCGACGTTGGAATACTGCTCGGCGGTCTGCTGTCCTTACTACAACAACGGATCGGAACGCATCGAATCAATACAACGCCGCTTTGTTCGTTTTGCATTGCGCAAACTACCATGGAGAGATCCATTTCGCCTCCCTAGTTACGAGAATCGCTGCCAGCTGATCGACCTTCTTCCGTTGCGTATCCGTAGGGACTTAAGCAGAGCACTGACCTTCGCTGATATTATACAAGAAAGGATCGATTGTCCAGACATTCTGCAACAAATAAAATTAACGTGCAACATCGGCCATTGCGGAATAGCATAATGTTGAGACTTCCCCTTCGCCGCCGTTTGGGCAACGCACTGAACGGGCTACAGAGAGTTTTTAATAGGGTGGCATCAGTATTTGACTACCACTTGACAAGAGATGCGCTTCGTCGTAGTTTTGTAAATGTTTTTCGTTGTAGTAGCTGACGCGCATATGCTAGATAAGTGTATTTAAGAAGTCCCATGACAATTTTATTTTTCATTGATATTTTACTGTTTTGTTAATTAGTTATTAGTTAATTAGTGACCATACTAGTTTTAAATCATCATTAGGATTACGAACAATCTGTTGATGTACACCATAATTAAACAAATAAACAAATTTGCCGCTCGCATGCGGTATCAAATAAAACTGTTTCATTACTTTCATCTACTCCCTACCGCATAATTTTCACCGAAAAAAAATTAATTAACTTTGATTTCGAAAAAAAATATGGTACTACAGATGCAGGATTCAGCA
Organism: Armigeres subalbatus; assembly: GCF_024139115.2. Taxonomy (NCBI): domain Eukaryota; kingdom Metazoa; phylum Arthropoda; class Insecta; order Diptera; family Culicidae; genus Armigeres; species Armigeres subalbatus. The sequence continues at coordinate 219,856,052 of NC_085141.1, read as the reverse complement.
GGATTTTGAGCTGTTATACCACTGTCATTATTCCTTGAATAATACAAAAAAACAGCAATACTTACGATGTACTTCGGATAACGGGGTGATTCCAGCGCGCAGCTATGCTTCCACTGGACAATCATTTCGGAAGAGTTGTGACTAGTTCCGCTAATATCGACGTTCAATTCTTTCGGCGGCAAAGTATTGTTGTAGGGAGTGTCCAGCTTCAGCGGATTCCTTCCCAAGGGGCCAGGACCAATGGGCCCTACGATTCCAACGCTAACGACATAGGATTCGCACGGGCGCAGCTTTGTCATTTTATAACTGGTGGCACTTGTGTTGAATCTGGAAGCTGCGAACAAAACATAAAACAGAATAAGATTAGGCCATTCAGAAAAAAAAATGATCATGAATTACCTTCAAAAAGCTGATCCATATTAGTGCCATAGTAGACGCCGTAAACCAATTTTCCGTAGTTGCCATGAGGTTCGTCCCATTCTAACAGAGAATAGTCTTGGGTCTGTTCCTTCAATCTAAGATTGATAGCGGGCAGAGGTTCTCCTCCGAATTGGATGACAGTTGTCTCGTGTCGTCCAACGTACTGCTTCACGTATGCTGCCACCTTGATAAGATACTGTGTTCCGGGAACCATGTTGTCCAGTGTTACCGAAGAATTCTTTGCCCAAATCGTACTAAGGAGAGGATAGGATTGAGGTAGAATGGGTTGAATCATGTAACCATCAGCTCCATCAACCGGCTTCCACTCCAATGTGACGGATTTCTTCGTTTTGTTAACCTCCTGTATTTTGTCTATCTTCGCAATGTTGGAAGTACCATCAAATTTAAGTTGCACCATATTCGACGAAACGGATTCGTGTTTGCCATTGCGTGCCTTAACCCAAAACTCATAAACGACGTCCGGTTTAAACTCGGTTTCGATAAGGTAGTTGGTTTCTGAAGGTCCGACCTTAACGTTTTGTGCTGGACCTACATTCTTCGATTGCGAACGATAGTTGATGGTGAAACCTTGAAGTTGACCATTCACCTCTTTGGGCACTTGCCAACTGACTTGAATTCGCGAACCATTGACTTGCACAACAGAAACATTCAGCGGAATACTTGGAACTGTAACAGAAAACAAGAATCATGAGACACAGGTCTTCGACTATCAGATAGATGGCATTGATGGCAATACTTACTTCCTTCACTGGTTGCTATCTCGTAGTAGATGTATGGGGGAGTGATTTTGGTTTGGCCCTTCACTCTCACGTACGTTGTCACGTTATAGAGGGTGAAAGGTTTCAAGTTCGTGAACCGGTAGTCCGTCTCCGTGATCCAATTGCTGACATTCTTCCATTCTCCGTTGTAGTAAATCGATGGCAGATATTCTAACTTAACGTCACTCGGCAGAGGAATCCACCAGAAGATCAGGAAACTGGTAGAGTTAAGCGAACGCTCGTCCACACCGATTTGTGTAACCTAAAAGAAGATAAGGTTTTTTGAATAAACATTTGTACCATGAAGTACACGAACTCTTGGCTAATGAAGCGGTGAATTAAATTAATGATAATAAAATTCCAAAAGCAAACGGTATGACAGTACAGTATGGGCAGGTATCCCCGGCAGGCAATTGTGTTTCGGCGGGCCCCCCTCTAAAGGCTCAATAGCATCTTTAAGTTAAATTTCAACTTGTACTCAACTCTGCTGCAATGTAAATTCTCGAGTGAACATACACGATTACGGAGTAGTTTTTAATGATTCTATCTTTGATTCTTGAGCTTGTGCCGGGAATGGGACTCTGCCGGGGATACCATCTGTAACCAGTTTTTGTGGTTTCTTAGAATAAAAAGGACCAATAACAATGAAGAATATGCCAGATTTCGTTTTATGTCATTCTGCAAAATAACCCGGAACAATCGCGAAGCATTGAAAACCAAAGGCATCGAACGAATCGCATAAAGAGTTCCCTGATCTTGACAAATAAGATGCATCAAAAGTAACGAAAGGGAATCAAGCCGCATTTCGAGATCAGCAATCTGAGGAAAACTTTGCCGCAGATGGTCAGAAACAAGGATGTACAAAAACAACACATTGCAAGGTAGCTCAAAAAACACTTTTTCAAATTGTTATTATTCGGTTCTATTTGATGCCCGGAAGCTCTGGCAACTATATCAAACAAACTAACATCAGATTTTGCTATTTTGTTATTCATATATTAATGGTAAAACTTGTTATTCTTTTGCTATTTTCTTCTACCCGGGTTACCGGAAAACACCTATCTGGGAGCAGCTCAGTAACAACGATGATATAAACGGAACGAAGAGATACACATATATTGAGCAAATTGTCAGGCAACACGCTAGAATATTTTAATACACGTCATATGCAGTGCCAGCTACCCCTTAACCTTATTCAGTGTTGTTGAAATCATTTCACTATCATTTCAACAACACTGAATGAGGAACTGTGGCCAGCAGAGTGCTGAGCAGTGTTGGTAAAATCACTCACAAATCTCAATCGACGAGCGCTCCCGTGCGATAGGAATGGTCTGCGATTTTAAAGGAATTCATCACGCTTGAATTTTTCATGCTAAAACGCATCATTTCACTCATTTGCCAAAAAATCATTTTGGTTTAAAAACGCATTTGAAATCAATTTGGAGGCAATTTATTGCTTATACATAAAAGAGTGTCTAATGTTTTATGCGACAAACGTCAATTCATTGTTCTTAACGAAAGAGAACAAAAGAAAACCTACGATTATTCAAATGGATGATTCAACTCATCCATGAGTTTTTATCCATGAGTTGGGTGCGTTTCAACTCACGCTTGATTTGAATCATCCATGAGTTTTGAGATTTTGAGTTTTTACCAACACTGGTGCTGAGACAATTAACACTATGTCTGATGCATGGGATGTATCAAAATCGCCAAATAGTCTACACAGATGCTTGAAGCGATGGCCTGCAGTGCGGAATCGATATTTATCATGAGCCAAACATGAAACTCAGTTTGAAACTGGAAAACTTAGTCTGTATAATGTCTGCAAAGATTGAAGCAATCTATGTGGCATTACAATTCGATTTTGGCTTCATAAATGTTCCGAACGCGTTGCCAAAATCGAATGGGGTCTGAAAATTACTCGCAATGGAATAACGAACGGAGTGATAATGACGGATTCAAGATCAGGATGCAAATACATTCGAGACCAGATCGACAAAAAAGTCAGAGACAACGTTATCAACAACATTCTGATGATGGCTGCTGCAACAAAGACGTCGATGCAGTGGTTACCAGGACAAACTGGTATTCAAGGCAACGAAATGGCCGATCAGCTGGCCAAATTAGCTCTGGAAAATGAAATTTCCTGTAACAACAGAATTCTACTCCACGATACAATTGGGTACTTTCAGCAACGAAGTAAGGAAGACGCCCAACAATGATATCTGGATTATTGTTCGAAGTTGGGAAAGGGTCGCAAGTATTTCTAAATCCAAAATACGATCCTGCACAAGCCCTGGCACTATGAGTTAGAACTTAACAATATAGAGGTACGCACCCTCAAAACGCTTCTTTAAGGTCACGACTTTTCACGTTTCTGGTTATTTAAAATTAAACTGGAGGGCGATTGCATCTGGGTCATTCCGCGCCAAGTGACCGAGCACGCGCAATTAAACTATTTAAAAATAATGAAAAATGCCTAGCACATATTAATTTTGGTCCATTATTTTGAATAACCATATGACCATAGTGATTGAACCGCCCCTTCGACCAAAAACCCCTCCCTGTTTTTGGAGATTTTAAAAAACATGCTATTTTCAAATATCGATATCTTAGCCCCTGATAAAGCTACAAGAAACTTTAATACCAGTTTTCCGCTTGAAATTTGATGAAGTTTTCAGAAAAAATACTTTAAATGCTTAGCAGTGTTGCCAACTATATTATTTTTCTCACAAAATAATAAAAAAAATCTCAAAATACGTATATTTTTTCCTTCGATTTCTCAATGGATTCGAGCTTAAGGTGATTATAGAATGAAGCCAGAAATCGGCCATTTTGTAAACCACGTGCTTTTCCAATATTTTTTTCAAGAGCACGAGATGAAAGAACCATAACGCGTATGGTGCTGAAATAATGGTAGATCGTTTGCTTAGTTATGCTGAACAATCATAATTTAAGTTTCGGCACTGTACGAAAACTATTATGCCAGATTTGGGGTTTTGGAAATGTATGTAGATAAACGTGTGGTGAATTTGAAATTCACCACGGGCTTCATTCTATAATCAGTCGGAAACACTTATCGATACAAAGTAAAATGCGCCGTTGCTGAGATATGGCAGCTTTAGTAAATCTTATTTGGGTCATTCCGCGCCAAGTGAATACTATTTGATCCGACCGTTTGAGCCGCCCCTCCGGCCAAACACTCCTCCCTGTTTTTGAAGATTTTTAAAATCATGCCATTTTCAATAATCGATATCTCCGCCCCTAATAAAGCTACAAAAAACGTCAGTACCAGTTTTCCGCTTGAAATTTTGTGAAGATTTTACAAAAAAAAATATTTCAGATGCAAAGCAGTATTGCCAACTGCATTATTTTTCTAAAAAATCAATTCAACAAATCATTAAACATCAAAAATTATCTAAATACGTATATTTTTTTTAATTTCTCAGCGGATTTGAGTTTATCAGACAATTTCCTGTCAAAAACACTTATCGACCCCCAGGGCAGTGTCATAATCATTGATAAGCCGCGAAAGACAACTTTTGATTCATACTTGAGTCCCTTTTTTGTCCTAAAAATGTATACCAGCTTTTAGATTTGAATCTTGTAAGTAATGATTAAATTTGGAATACTAATAAACGAATGACTGAAGAACAACAAATTTTTAGAAGTAAATAGCCTTCTTTAGGTATCTAAAACAGGTGAAAATATGAATGCTGAACTGAGCTGGTTGTCAAAATCCATGTCCAATCCAAAAACAATATAAATTCAATTGAAAAATGCATTCGAAATCCAATCCGTATCTAAACCAAATTCAAACCAAAGCAAATCAAAATCCAGTCCAATCATATACAAATTCAATTCAAATCAGATCCAAATTCAATCTAAATCTAATCCAATCTAAATCCAATCAAAACCTGATCCAATTCAGATCCAAATCTAATCCAATCCAAAGCTGATCCAACCCCTATCCAAATTCAATCCAATAGAAAACTGGTCCAAATCATTTGAAATTCAATCCAAATCTAAATCCAATCCAATATAATACCAATCCAAATCCAATCAATGAAGGAATATAAAGTAGTTTATTATGATTTGCTCGATATAACTCACTTTTTATTAAATTTCTAAAAATCAATTCATTTTGCACCTTGTGGGTCGCAAACAATATTGGATTCTGCTAGACCCACCTAACATATTCAAAAAGTTTGGGAACCTCTGTACTAAGGAATTAAAGAAGATGGGGTTCAAAAATGTAGCGTGGTTTATGGGCCACCCCTTATTGATTATAAATCTATGTTCTGACATAATTATCAAAATTTTATTATCTTCAGACGATTTTCAGTGTTCATAACGCTTATTAAGGAACATGAAAAAATGCGTTGACACAAAAGGTTTTTTTTTGCTGCCCCAATCTTAAGAGGGGTAATCCCCTCCAACAAGAAATCGTACAAAAATTTCAGGGAAAAAAGAGTACAAAAGCGTGCGTGAAGGAGGAAAACGGGTGCAGAAGCAGAAGCGTTTGGTTCTAGCGAATCTGACTGAAATATTGCCCTCTTTAAGGAATTTTTTTTTTTACAAAATTGGATTTATCAAATTCGCCGAACATCGGCCGCCCGAATGCGTTTTAGCAGGAGCAGCAGGCACTCATACAGTATGTGTATGTGTTATCCACGAGTACTTCAAACTGATGTTCACGGGAGCAAAACTTGATCTCTCTTGAAACTTGAAGTTAATGGAATCAAAGCATTTCCCTCGTTTAACCTTTTGTCTGTGCTCTTGGGTCAATATGACCCCAGGCCACTTTGAGTGGCTGCCATTTTTTTAATTTTCAACCGATTCTCCTAATTTTTGGTAGTTTGGTAAAACTCGCCGAGATCTGTCTCCTAGGTGCAAATTCACTTCAAAAATCTTGAAAATATGCGCTACAGTGTACTTTTTCAAAAACTTACGTTGTCTGTGCTCTGGGGTCAAATTGATTTAAATTGAAATGCTATAACTTTTTTAATGCTTGGCCAATTTTGGATTTTTTGGGCTGTTTCGAAAGATAATTTAATCATCTTTCAGGTCGTTGCCAAAGATTGACTATAGGTGGGCGGGTACATCGCGGGAGGGTTTTCGTAAAAGGGTACAAAATAGTGATTTTTCATGCTTATTTTACTTATATCTGAAAATCCTACCCATTTTGAACTGCACCTTTTCAAAAAGGTTATGCAGGAAGGCGTGTGCTTTGATATGAGGCATTGATTAGTTTAGAGCTTGGTCGCTAGGTGGCGGTATATTTGAATTCATTACTTCAGACTACTCAAGTAATTCCGATATATGGAATTTTCCTCATTGTAAATATTCTTATCGCACAAATTTGAAATTTGTTAAGATGACGTCTTTAATAAAGTTCGTCTGGTGGGAATGGACTGTCATGTGACGAATAATTAATTTACATAATGACGAATAATTAGGAAATTTACAAATAGGCGGCGCTAGCGGACTTGCAATATTCTTGCATATATGAAATATTGCTTTAGCTTGAGATCCCTCATACCTACACTCAAGTTGTATTCGGCAACATTGTTCAGGATGTCTAGCACTACAAAGCGGTGCTCAATATAATGAGTACGTCTTCTAATTTTTGAATTTGTGCGATAAGAATATTTAAACTGAGGAGAATTCTATATATCGGAATATCTTAAGTAGTCCAAAATAATGAATTCAAATATACCACCACCTGGCGGCTGAGTTCTAAACTTATCAACGCCTCATGCCAGAGCACATGCCTTCCTGCATAACCTTTTTAAAAAAGGTGCAGTTCAAAATGGGTAGGATTTTCGGATATAAGTAAAATAATCATGAAAAATCACTGGTTTTATACCCTTGTTCACTAAAACCCCTCCCCGCGATGTACCCGCCCACCAATAGTTAATCTTTTGTAACGACCTGAAAGATGATTAAATTATCTTTCGAAATAGCCCCAAAAATCCAAAATTGGCCAAGCATTAAAAAAGTTATAGCAATTTCAATTTGGGGTCAATTTGACCCCAGAGCACAGACAACGTAAGTTTTTTTGAGCACAGACAGAAGGTTAAAGATCTATTGAAACTGAACCTTTGTAGCCCACCAGCAGAGCTAATTGAGCAAAATGTAGTCATGTAATTACTGTCCTAATGTTGGCCATTACAGCACCCAAATGAGTGCTTTAATGAAATTTATGGTCTTTAAATTTATGGTCATTAAATCACCCATTTCGTTGTTATGGAAAAGTAGGCCGTTTTATCAATCAAAGACGAACTGTAAACCAGGTATTATGAACAAGAATTGCAAAAATAACTTTAAACCATTAAAACATATTCAGTAAAAATCTGGCATCACTGGCCTCAAAAGCATTATGTGCTGCAAAAATATGTTTTTTTTTGTAAATTATTCGAATAAAACTAAAAAAAACTACATTATCATAGTTGTTTACCTTTACAGAACGAATTGAACGATATGCTGAATGAAAACCTTCGATTATGCCTAACTAAAACCGTCATAACTCAGCAACTGCTCATTTTACTTTGTAACGATAAGTGTTCCTGACAGGAAATTGCCTGATAAACTCAAATTCGCTGAGAAATCAAAAAAAATTATATTTTGAAAATTGTATTTTGAAAAAATGCTATTTTTTATTTTTTTAGAAAAAAAAAATGTAGTTGGCAACACTGCTTTGCATCTGAAATATTTTTTGTAAAATCTACACAAAATTTCAAGCGGAAAACTGGTACTAACGTTTTTTCTAGCTTTATTGATTATTGAAAATGGCATGTTTTTAAAAATCTTCAAAACAGGGAGGAGTGTTTGGCCGGAGATGCGGCTCAAACGGTCGGATCAAATGCTTTTTCGAAATGTAGGCCCAAAGTAAGTAGATACACCTATTTTGTTTATTTATTTATTTATTGTGTGATTTCATCAACAGACTACAATTAGCCCTAATGATGTATGTAAATACTAATTAATACTAAAAATCGCACATAGTCAAAAAAATATAACATAGTAGCATTGTCAAGATAAAAAAATTAAAACAAATAAAATGCAGCCTTATCACATACAATCAACGAAAAAATTCAGAAAATCTACGACGAAGAACATTCCGCGTCAAGTTGAAGTCGAACATGGAAGAAACTCTATTAAACGTTCTCTGGAGGCCGTAGATTGCAGTTTCTGCACCGTAGTTAGTGCGACGAAAGGGGAGCCTCAGCATCGAATTGTTCCGTAGCGGTCTTGGTTGAACGTTCATGTTCACTTGTTGTAAAATTCTTTCGCAATCTATTCTTCCTTGAAGTACATCAGCTACACATAGGGCTCTGCCCACATCCCGGCGGATACGCAGTATACGCGCTCTTCGTAACTAGGAAGATGCAGCGGGTCTCTCCAGTTTAGTCTTCGAAGCGAAAACCGCAGGAAACGCCGTTGAATAGAATCAATACGTTCTACGCCGTTGTTGCAATACGGGCTCCATACTGACGAACAATACTCTAGTGTAGAGCGCACCAAAGAACAGTACAGCGATTTCAGACAATAGACGTTCGTAAAATTTTTCGCCGTTTTCATGACAAAGCCCAGGGTTCTAGACGCTTTGTCGACAACGTATGAAAGGTGGTGTGAAAATGTCAGTTTTGAGTCTAAAACCACACCCAAATCCTTCACGTGATTCACTCGTTCGAGTGTAGTTCCCAGCAAATGGTAATTGAAGATAATCGGCTCTTTTTGCGTGAAAATGTGATAACGGAACATTTTGTCGGATTAACAACCATCCGGTTCGTAGTGCACCAATCAGCGAAAGCATTGATTTGACCTTGGAGAGTATGGCAATCAGTAACCGGGCAGATACGTAGGAATATCTTGAGATCATCGGCAAATGATAATCGTGGACCCTTAACAGCGTGATGGACATCATTGAAGTACATGATAAAAATCAGCGGTCCTAAATGACTGCCTTGTGGTATACCCGACGTTGCACGAAAGTACGTTGATCGGTTGTCGCCTAATGCGACCGTTAATTGGCGGTCAGTAAGATACGACCGAAACCATTTCAAAAGATCCCCACCGATACCTAATCGGTCCAGTTTTGCGATCGCGATGTCATGATTCAGCTTATCGAACGCAGCAGAATGGTCTGTGTAGATCATATCCGTTTGGGCCCGAGTGTTCATACTTTCCGTGATGTACGAGGTTAGTTGTGGAGCGCCCGGTTACAAAGCCATGCTGGTCTGTGTTGATGTGTTGCTTGCAGTGTGCACTGACGTAATCAATGATAACAAGTTCAAATAGCTTCGATACGGCGCATAACGATGTAATTCCCCTGTAGTTATTAACATCGCGCTTGTTACCCTTTTTATATACAGGGAACATTTCGGCTATTTTCCAACAGGAAGGGAATACTCCGCTGGAGATTGAAAGCTGAAAAATCTTTTGAACTGGAGCCAGTAGCCATTCGATACTTCTTTTAATAAAACAGGATGGCACCCCATCAGGACCGGGCTTATATGAACCCTTGAGTTGAGATGCGGCTTTAGTAATAAGTTCAGCACTCACGTCAATGCTAACCAGCTGTTGGTTTGCCAAGCGGACGTTCTCGGCTGCGGAGTTGATGGAGTCGGCGGACAGTAGCTCTTCTTCGAACACACTGGAAAATTTAGCCGAAAAAAGGTTGCAAATGTCCTGTTGCGTGTCAGCAGTTTCGTCATTGAGCAACACGGATGAAGGCAATCCGCTTTCCTTGCGCTGTTCATTTATGTAATTCCAGAAAGATTTCGGGTGAGTTTTTAGGCGTTGTTTGGGCGTCGGAAAAGGAACCGACTTAAGCGCTTGTACTGATAATTTATGCTGACATAGTATCGTTTCAAAGAAAGTGAGCGGAATTTAGTAAACCTTTTTAGAGCAGCCTTTTTATTCCTTCTTAACGAGCGAAGTTCGTTAGTCATCCACGGAGTGCGACTGTCAGACTGGACAATTCTTTTCGGGACATGCCTATCGATGATGTATGCCAAGACATGAGAGAAAGTTTGTGCAGCTGTGTTGACATCGATCGGATCCAAAATTCGATCCCAATCCAGCTCTGAAAGAACTTCGACAACACTGCGATAGTCGGCCCTTCGAAAATCGTAGGTCACTGCAGCCACAGTGCTAGAAAAATCACGGCCAGCGGTTTCCTCGACGGTAATTACGAGAGCTGGGTGATGAGCGACAAATTTAACCAAAGGGACCGGTGCCTTGGAGATAACTGGAGCGGTTTCGCGAGCGCTAGTAAAACAGAGATCAAGCGAACGACCGTTCTCGTTCACAATTCCATTGATTTGAGATAAGGTAGCCATACCTACTATAATTATCCAAAAGCTTCGTGGCACCAACGTGAAAAGATGATCTTTCAAGGTCGAAGCCGTAAAACCGCTGTGAATTCGTTTCCATGCGATTCCCGCGAAGTTGAAGTCACCAAGTATCATCAATTCGTCGCACGGAGCGGCATCGTTCGACACAAATGAGAGAGACTGACAGTGTGTGTCGATAAACTCCAAATCACGCGTCCGGTCTGGAGGAATGTAAAGTGCGCAGATAAACAATCGACGATCGACGAGTTGAATAGCGACCCAGACTTGCTCCACGGCCTTCCAGGTATTGTCCTCAATAGCAGTCACTTTTAGTCTGGAGCTTACAGCGATAATAACGCCTCCTCCTGTGGATTTCCTACTGTTGTTCAAATTGCGGTCGCAGCGAAATATTTGGTAACCATGCCCAAAAACATAACTTGAGATGGTTCTAGAATCCAGCCAGGTCTCAGTCAGAACGATTATATCGTAACATAGATCGATAACGGCTAAGTGATAGTCGTCCAGAAGCCCGTTCATTCCGCCAACGTTCTGATAGTAGATTGTGATGACGGATGATGTTGGCAGGACGACAGATGCACTGGAAAGCGAAGCACTATCAGATGCTGGAAGGTTTACTGGGTAACCATACTTGCCGACAGATGGAGATCGGAAGCTCCGTTTCCAGTCTCAAACACAGGACCGGGACGGCTGTTGGTCGCTGGCAGCAATAGCTCGACTGTGTTGAGTGGATAGGGAGCTTCCTCAATGCAGGCAGCAGTTGTGCGTCCCAGTGGGTGGCTGAATCGATGAGCAACAGGCGCTTGACATGGTTCTGAGTGGAGTTCATTGATAGAAACAGGACACGACGGATGTATACTTTGCAGCGGTGTTAGTTGAGGGTTCGATGTGCTGAAAGCCGAGACACTTTTAGACGATGAAATAGACCTTTGTTGATTGCACTTGCCGGTAACAGGAATTCGGAAGACCCCTTCTCCGACCTCATTCGCAGGACCGGGACGACTGTTGGGCGCTGGCGGGAAGGGCTCGACTGCGATGAGTGGTTCGGGGCCTTCCTTGAGGCAAGCGGAAGTGTTGCGTCCCGGGAGACGGCTGGAGACATTATGGTATGGGAGGCTTGTGGAACTAGCGTTATTGTTTGGTCGCAGTTGTGAACAAGTGGTCGAGCTGAAAACCGAAATACTTTCAGGCGAGGCAATGTTGGTTCGTTGATCATACTTGCCGATTATTGAATCTCGGAAGACCCCGTCTCCAAACTCAGTCGCAGGGCCAGGACGGCTGTTGATCGTTGGCAGGAATGGCGCAACTGCAACGAGCGGATAGAGGTCTTCCTCAGGGCTGACGGCTGTATGGCGTCCTGGCGGTTGCTTATGGCGTACATCGTGTTGTAGTATCTTGATGACTGAATGCAAAGGCTGGAATTTAGCTGTAGAAGGAGTTCGGAAGATCCCGTCTCCCATCTCAAGCGTAGGGCCGGGACGACTGCTGGCCGCTGGCGGGAAAGGCGCGACTACGATGAGAGGGATAGGGACTTCCTTAAGGGCAGAGGCAAGTGTGCGTCCCGGAGCAGAGCTGACGTCATCTATCGTATCACTTATTCCATCAATATAACTTCGTCCATTGATGTGCTCAATGGATCGTCGGATACTGCAGCAGGTCCTGGTCGCCAAAAATTTGCTCCCGATCTGTTGTCGGTGAACTCCCGATAAACTACTCCTCTCGGCCACGTAGAAGTCGATAGAGCCTTGGACTTCAGGTCCAGGTTCATACCGACTTTGAACGAGACAAATGACAAAGTATTTATATCCCTTCCTTTAGCGACCAGTCGAATCACTTGAATATCATCTGAAGCGAGGCGTTTCATGGCGAGAGCGCGAACTTGATCTGTGGACACATCTCTCGCGATACGGGATAAATACAGCCAAAACTTTGGTTGAGTAGGCGGAATAGTAGCTATCCCCATTGACGGAGAAGGAGTGCTTCCAGTTCCAACTTGTAGCGGGGGCTGTGGGATAGGTTCTGCGTTACCGATCGTGCTAAAAGCCTCCTGCCCTTGGTAAACCTAGGATGGATGTCGGTGGGCTTCGAACACTTCGGAGTAAATGAGCTAGAGTTTATCAGCTTGGCAAAGTTCGTCTTTATCTCGGTTTTCAGTTCGTCCATAATCTCTAACTTCAGGTTTTGCATAATATCGCTATGAGAATTCAGCGCATGCACTTGTCCGACCTCATAAGCCGCACGTGTCGTATTTCGGAAGCGCAAGTCATCCATCAGTTTAGTACACGAATAGCACATCTAGAAAATTTGCTTGTTTTTATAACTTCCTCAAACGCGTCCGCAGCAATACCACAACAACGGGGATGAAAATGGCCTTACAGAAGCCTTGGCACTCAACTTGAATGTCACCGATCTCATTTACACAGGAACTGCAGACTAGAGACATTATGTTCGAGGATGCGGACCTATCGTATGTTGCGCTTGAACTTTCGCACTCCAGACAACCGTACATACAGAAACTACTGTGATCGAGAGTAAACAATTCGCACAATCGAGTCGACTTCGGATCACTTGTACCGTGATCACAGTATATGTTAATGCAAATCACTTAACTCGTCCGTCGTTTGTTGATGAATTTTCTCAATTTCCGAATTCACTACGCGTGATTCTTCACTGCAATAGTATGCACCACGTAACCGTTTGCGATAAAGCCAAAGAACGCCACTTTCAGACCAGTTTTACACGTACTAATTTGCAATTAACAGCAGGAGAAAAACGCAAAACGATGCAACAGTAAACAAACAAACAGATGATTTTGGTTGGTATTCATAGTATTCACCTGCAAGTTTTCACTTTTTCTCGGTCACTTGGCGCGGAATGACCCATCTGTGAAATTATATTTTTTAAAGAAATCAACAGCAAAATCTAGTGATAACAAACCGAACAAAAAAAAATCAACGAATATAAATACGCACAGTGCGCTACGAGCAGTGCTGAAAGTCAAATAAGGCCGATACAAATATTTGAAACAAATTATGTCTCCCTCCCCCTCGGATTTTTTTTGGCCAAAAATAATATTTTGAGAGGGCAACAAAAAAAAATTGGGAAAATTTAAGGATTTTCAAAACAATCTTTAACAAATCCGAGGAGTTTTTTTATTTTTTTTTTCAATTTTAATATTTTTTTTATTATTATCCTCCCCCCCCCCTTGACCTTTCGGAGAGCAGTAGGACATAATTTTAATTAAATATTTGTAACAGCCTAACTGTAAATAAACATCGTTGGCGTTATAGCTGATACAGCTGTGCCATCCCTCTGCTCCGGTTTTTATAGTTGGGCAGACAGAACGAAGAAGAAGAATAATAATGTGGTGTCAAATTGAGGGCCGTTTAGCATAATGGCCATTTGGTATAATTCATACAAGTTGTTCAATTATTGGTCATTTGGCATAATTAACATCAGTTGACTTAAATAGACTTAAAAACTTTAAAGATTGTACGACAATTTGCGGTACAACATTCCGCGGTAATCCATTTCTTCGCGATCGTAGTCTATTTATCGCGATCATTACCATTGCACAGTATTCCATTTCATGGAGGCAAAACATTTCGTTTTGCCTTATAACGGGCAAATACGAGCAGTTAAAGAAAAAATAACGCAATTCGCCTAAAACCAGGCTTACGCGTACACCGCAAAATTGTGAATATATTATCTTGCTGAAGACGTATTTCTCCCTGTTCACTTCACCACCTTATCGTTTTAACTTCCTATAATTTACCCTTCTTTGAAACGCGAACAGTTGTTTGTTTATTTCAATGGATTTTTCGAAACGACCATTAGATGAAAGCCATGATAATTTATTCATTTTCCTGTAATTTACTCTTTTTTCTTGCATCTGCTGGCAGTTCTTCAACTTTCTGCTTTTCGTTTAATCAATAACCTTAACGTAAAAAGGTTTAAGTGTTTTCAAGATTAGATAATCGACTTTTAATTTGGTATTGCATCTGAATTAAGCCAAACGGAAATCAATTTGGAACCGTATGTAAATTATGTCAAATGGCCTTTATGCCACATGGCCTTTAATTTGACACCGTATACAAATTATGCCAAACGACCATTATGCTAAACGGGGTACCCCGCCGCATTAGTGCCTTTATCTGCTGACAGGAATCTTTCTTAAAAATGGTAATATTTTGAATACCATTAGGCCTTTAATTTGACACCGTATACAAATTATGCCAAATGACCATTATGTTAAACGGGGTACCACCCGCCGCATTAGTGCCTTCATCTGCTGATAGGAATCATTCTTTTCAATGTTAATATTTTGATTACCATTAGGCCAAATGATGTTAGACGAAAGTGGCATAAACATATCTCGCGCTTAGTTTCATAGGGGCGTAATTCTCTTAACCGATTTTATATTTTGTTATTAACTCAATTGTTTCAAAAGCTTAACCGTGATTATTGATTCTGGTGCAAGATACAATCATCGTTTATCACACCAAACTATTAAATCATCGACAAACTAGCATAATTCGGTACAATAATAAAAAGAAAACATCGACGAAGATAAATCGATCAATACAGTTACGCCCCTATGAAACTAAGCGCGAGATATACAACATGTGAAGAGTCAAGTGAAAAGTTGTTAAGGGTCGATTATGAGGGAACAAAACCAGTGCCTACCTGATAGTGTTTGATCTTCATCTTTTCGCAATTTTCCTCGTCCGTTCCATCATAGCAATCGGGTTTTCCATCACACAACACCATCAACGCAAAACACGTGTTGTCGCATGCAAATACACCGGGGTTGTTTGTGCAATTGTTCGCGGAGGTTGTAGATCTGAAAAAAGTCCATAGCTAGAATGCACATCCCTTTCGCTTTACACTTGTAACACTTACGTGCTTGGTTTAAACTTGCAATCCTCGTCGCTTCCATCTGCACAATCCACCACATTATTGCAGTACATATCCATCGGTAGACACATGCCATCACTACGACATCTGAAATGTTTGTTGCTGCATTGTTTCTGTGTTGGACAGTTATCCTCGTCTTCCCCTCGACTGCAGTCCTCGTAACCATCGCATACGAATCTCTTTGAAATGCACACTCCGGAATCACAGCGGAATTCATGCAATCCACAATTTCGTTCCTTCTTTCTGGTTGGAATAGGTTTCACCGTAGTGGTCGTCATAGTTTGAGTCGAATTACATCCCGTTTCATCGGACTCGTCCCCGCAGTCATTCACTCCATCGCATTTCCACCAGTATGGCACACATTTGTCATTGGCACATTTAAACATCCAATCATGGCATGAATCTCCCGGGAGGAAATTTATTCCAGGCTTCTTTGGCACTTCAGTAGATAAGCTACAATTTTTCTCGTCACTTCCATCCTTGCAATCTTTCTCCCCATCACACTGCCATGTCTTATAAATGCACCTCGAGTCACCTGTGCACATAAACATCCATGGTTCACACTCTTTCTTACTGCAGTTTATTTCATCCGAACCGTCATTGCAATCCTGTTCCGTATCGCAGCGCCACTGTTTCGGGATGCACGTATTCGTCCCGTTGCAACGGAACTCGTCTGCTTTACATTCAACGATTGTGGTACTGTTCTTATTGCAACTAGCCTCATCCGTTCCAT
The DNA here is from genome assembly GCF_024139115.2 of Armigeres subalbatus. Classification (NCBI taxonomy): domain Eukaryota; kingdom Metazoa; phylum Arthropoda; class Insecta; order Diptera; family Culicidae; genus Armigeres; species Armigeres subalbatus. The sequence continues at coordinate 219,839,841 of NC_085141.1, read as the reverse complement.
CGCGACAGTCGTCTTCTCCATCGCAAAGCCAGCTCTTATTGATGCACCGTCCATTACCGCAGGTATATTCATCCGATTTGCAGGAGGCCGGCTTACAGTTATGTTCATCAGATCCATCCAAACAATCTCGATCGAAATCACACACAAAGTATTTGGGCACGCATTGTTTATCCGATTTGCAAGTGAACATGTATGGCGGGCATGGAGGCTTATCTGCAGGACAGCCCTCTTCATCCGACCGGTCTCCGCAGTCATCGTCTCCGTCGCACTTATAAATCAACGGTACACAAATGTTATTCTTGCAATCGAAGAACTTCGATCCGCAAGTACTTCCGGATCGTGCGCAGGTATTATTGGCAAACGGAGTGCCTCCACCTGGACATAGGCATTGACCCTGAGCATTCTGTTCCATGCCATCCGGACACAAACAGCTGTACCCGGAATTTGGTGCACCTACACAGATGTGCGAGCATTTTTTACCCACTGAACACGCGTTAGCTCCTTCTTGCACCGAATGACCATAGACCTTTAGATCCATGGAATTCATCATTTCTTCTGCAATGATATTTATCATGATTCCATGATCCTTGTCAGCAGAATAAACTGAGTTCATTTTCCAATCGTCCCAGTACATAAGATCCTTCAGCACTGCCACTGCAAACGGATGTGCGACACGAGAGTCTTGTTGTAGAATCTTGATGAAATTTTTTCCATCCATGTCACTGCTCGCAATATAATCCTTACTGGCGTCAACCCAATACAACCTCTCGGCGATGTAATCAATTGTTACTCCGTTTGGCCAGACGACCTCCGGTTTGGAGAACAGCGTTCTTATGTCTTTGCCATCCAAATTAGCCCGCGAAACCGACGGCTTCAGTGCATTCCAATCCGTCCAGAACAAATAACCTTGCAGCGGGTGAACAACGATTCCGCGAGGCTTGTTCAAATGTGGAGCTTCAATTATGGTCCGTCTCATTCGGCCGTGCGTGGGTGTGCTGGTTTTCACTGCTTCAATCTTTAGTCGCATTCCATCCACAAAGTACAACATCTCCGAAACCCAATCGTACGACATACCTTCCACGGATGACAATCCGGTATCTACCAACAGCTCCGGCGGTTGATTTCCGTTCAAACACTGACGACCAATAACGTCCGTCATGATATCCGCCCAGAAAACACAATTATGCTTCATGTCGAACTCAATCGCTATCACATTTTTCAATTCAGTCACCGGAAATACCTCTTTCGTTTTGTTATTTAGATTGATGCGAGAGATCTTATCCCGTTGAGCGATCACCAAAAATTCGTTACTTTCCTCCATCGGGCAAGGAATCGATTGGGGGACGAACTGCGATGACTGCCCCTCAATACAAACATCTCCCTCAATCTTTCGGTATCCTTTGGTACGTTTGTAGTATTGACCTGGCTTACAGCTGGTGGGAATTGCATATGGGTCGTAGTTCGCTAGAGTTCTATTCCGAACACAAGGACTATTTTCTGTACCGGTTCTGCTGAATCCAAAGTCGCAATCGAAATCCCAGCGACTGCATTTACATATTTCTTGGCGGATTGGTCGCTCGTATCCGATTCCGTTATAACAGTTGGCATGCGGTTTCCGACGTTGATAGGTATCTTGCAATCCTAGAACGCATGGCATGAACGTATCGTTTCCGGGGGCCCAAAATTTGTAATCGTCTTCGGTACAGTTTGATGTGAATGCGTTCTTCAGGTCCACTTTGATTATCAACCATCGGTGCTCTTCCTGTTCCGACCCAAACAAGGTGAATATCGTTGTGTTTGTATCCGGTTCAGTCATCAATCCGTAAACCTTCAAATTGGTCGAATGAAAGTCCGTTGACATCCATTTTTCGCCTTCATCGGTGGAATACAGAATTTCATTGGTTTCACCCTTTGATTTGAAGTATTTTACAGCCACCAGAATGCCACCATGGTCTCCCATGTTGAAGAAGTGGTAGTCCTTCAATATTTGCTTCCACGTTAGCCCAGCGTCACGAGAAATGTATACACCTGGGTGTCCTTTGAGCGATTTTCCAACAACGCCGGAAGCCATGATAACGCCAGGTGCCGATTTTGAGCTCATTATGCTTACAGATCTGAAAATAGTTGCAGCAAAAGATGTAAAATAACGCATTTCTTTGCTATTTATCAAACATTACTGTAAACAATTACTGAGTAAACATACCTGGTCACCGGATACAACGAACTGAACTTTTGGGACAGATGCAAACTGCAATCCTTGGCACAGTTGTTAATGGGCAATCCGTCATCGTCAGTAGTGGGCGCAGCAATGGGACGCCAGGTCGCACCATGATCAAATGTAATGAGCGATACCAATGAATCGGGGGAAATTGTTTCGCTCAACGGTATGCGATTAATTTTCGAAGCGATGTAAATTCCCCGCAAACCCTCTACCTTGTACAAATCAGTGAACGCACCATCAGACGATTGCCTAGAATGTTCAAACATATTAATTATTAGGTATAAGAATTTTGCCACCGCAAAGGCACACTCACACTAGCCAGCTCGATCGCCAATTCAGCTCCGGCACATAAGTGAAAATATTCTCCAAGCTGGGGACAAACTTGATGTCCGACATATCGGCGTTCGCCTCCGATACGTACAAATGTGCGATCCGTTCCGTATGTACCACCGAGATCATAATCCGTCGTCCATCGACATCGGCCACGTGGTAGCCCTTCATATCCAATTCCGTTTGGAAGTCCGCTTTAACAAACTTACCTCGCTTGTAGGAGATAAGCAATTGGGTACTGTTTGGTAGCCGCTGCGAAGCGAACATGAAATCCTTCTTGATATGAAAATCCTCAACTTTTTCAATTAGAACATTGAACTGATTGCTATTGTTGCGCAAGCTGAGTGCGTTGTAGAAAATTACTGAGGATGTGTCTGAAATGGGAAAAAGTTTGGATTCGAAAAATAGCCTCACGGAACAATCATTGAAGTTAACTTACTGGTTGGTTCTTTTCGTTCAACGTAAAGATGGATGGGAACTCCTTCGCCAGATGACCATATGTAAGATTTTACATAACTTTGCAAAAGTGTGAAAGAAGCACCAAAATCAGTAGAATAATACAGCTGAAAAAGGTAAGGATTGGATTATTTATTAATGCATTGATATAGGGGAAATGACGGCTTTGGCAGATTTTGTTCTATTATTGTCAGAGGGGTTTCTAATTTTATTGGTAGGCAATTATGGTTTGATTTGAACCAATGATTATCATACCATGGTTTTAACCATTTAAAAAACTCGTTAAAATCCAGTCTTTATACAATAAATCTTTGTGGAAATACCTAGTATTGAACTTAATCTTAATTTAAAAAAAAAATCGAATTAAGTTTTAAAAAAACTTGTTTTTTCCAAACAGCTTTTTTAGGTACATTCAAAGTTAATTGCCTATATGCCGGGTATTAAGCCACCGGGAGTGGAAATTAATTACTATGTCTGAAACTCGATTATGCATATGTACAACATGTGATAGATTTAGTTCGGAAAAGGTATTGGAGGGTAACCGCCCGTTCGGTGGGCTTTGATCCCACGACCCCAGTACGCTAGACAGGTGCTTTCCCTACTAAGCTACGAAGGACAAGATAAGGACTACGATCGGAAACGAGGTACCTTGAATGTCCTAACGCTAACCCCAAATGAACCTGGACGAGTGAGTCTTCTGTTTCGTTAACTCCAGGAGGTGGGAGTGAAGGTGGGCGCTACCCAAAAACTCCGATGGCCTAGATCCGGAGAACGTGAATTCAGAATCATGAATCCCACGGCCCACACTGCATTCAAATATAACATCTATGAAAAATCTAACATCGGGTGAAATGCAGAGCATGGAGTTGGTTTACACGGGAAACTGAAAGTATGCCCATTCCGGGAGAAGTATGCTCTTTTGTGGAAAAATGGGACTCCCCACAAAAAGAGTAAAATTTGATGCACAAAAAGCAGAAGTTTTACACATTGTTCCTGCTTTTATGCATAAAAGTTAATTAGTCATATCAAAAGTGTGCATAATATTTACAGGGCTGTTACAAACTGGCACGGCAAATGCTGGGTAAAGTGTACCATTGGTATTTCGCGTACCTGAAGGAATAAAATAGACCCTATTTTGCGGTCCTTAGCCTCTTACCCAGCAACTCCAATCCCTACCTCCTCGTGGCGCTGGCCGGGATACGAGCAACTTTAGGGAAGATCGGGTAACCAGCCCCGGTGGAAACTATGGTCGTATGCTGACATGGAAGGGGGGATTTGCTCCTCCCGGAGGTGCAAATCTGATCGAGCTTCTGTTCTCCATGTTAGGAGCGGCTCACAACTGCGTCTGTTCCCCATGTTAGGGGCGGCTGATCATCGTCCGAGTACCAGCGAGGGACTCTAAAGTAAACTGTGCACATCATGCTGCATCGTGTCAGCATCGAGAAGGCAGCCCCTTGAACGCGATAAAGGTAGCGCAACCCTGGTAAGGTAGCCTACCGAATATTCTACAGTTACCAAGAAAGGTAAAAATAGAGCAAACGGATTGATTCAACGGCAACAGATCCGGCAACGAATAAAGGACAACGATTGGAATGTCGGATCTTGGAACGTGAGAACTTTGAATGAACCCGCACGTGTTGGGCTCCTAGCTCGTGAGCTGCAGAAGGTCGGCGTGAGTGTGGCAGCAATCCAGGAAATACGGTGGCCCAGAACTGGAGAACGTGAATTCCGGGCGGTGGATCCCATAGCGAACACTTTATTCAAGTACCACATCTACTATAGCGGCGGTGACAGAGCAGAACGAGGAGTTGGCTTCATGGTGATCGGGAAGCAGATGAAGCGTGTTATCCGGTGGAAGCCGATAAGCGACCGCATTTGCGTGTTGAGAATGGAGGGCAAATTCTTCAACTATAGCCTGATCAGCATCTATGCCCTAACGAACGATAAGCCTGATGACGTGAAGGATGAGTTCTATGAGTAGCCTTGATAAGGCCTACGGAAAGTGCCCAACACACGATGTAAAGATAGTCATCGGGGATGCAAATGCGCAGATCGGAAGAAAAAGTTTCTTTCGCCCTGTCATTGGTACGGAAAGCCTTCATTCCTCTACCAACGATAATGGTCTGCGACTTGTAACCTTTGCTACTGCAAGATGTGTGGCAATAAGCAAACACACCTGGCAACATCCGAGTGGAGACACTTGCTCACAGATAGACCTCGTGCTGGTCGACGGACGACATTTCTCGGATGTTATAGATGTAAGGTCCTTCAGCGGTCCGAACATCGACTCGGATCACTATCTTGTACCTAATTGCAAAAATTCGGGAATCGCTGCCAACACTGTGTTACCGCTAGTGTCGTGTTTTTCTAAAGCTGTTTATCGCAGTTCTCACACTTTTTAGAGAAAGCTAAAATTGTCAAAGTTCCGACGATTAGCTATCGTAGTCAACATACGAGCATATTCCAGTGATTTATTCCACCCGCGAGTGTTATCACGGAAGAAAAATAAAAAAAACAATCAACTGAATTTCGGATTGTTTTCGTCTACTCGCCGGCCATTCGTCATTTCTTTTAATCAACTCTCGCGCCGTCTTCCGTTCATTCTGTGAAGCAACGGCGGCTTGTTTACAAACAACCGCAATGACGAAAAAGTGCGACAGCGATCCGTGCTTTGGCGCTTCTGCTCGAGGTGGCAGAGTAGAATGCATGAAATGCCGTAAGCAGTTCCACCTAAAGTGTGTCAGTTTAACCGGGAATCAATACAAAGCAGTACGTGATTGCCCCGGAGCTTTCTGGTTCTGCATGGTATGCCGTAACAGTGTTATCACAGCTGATAACCGCATAGGCGGCTCCGACGACTGCTACGCACTCATTCTCCAACGTATCACATCAGTTCTCAAGCTCGTGCTCAGATCGATGTTTCTCGTTCAATCTGTCGTGCAATCGTTTCATCCTTTTCTCGACCCAGCCATCAGAATGCTCCCACCCGGCCAGCCGTCAGTAACTCGACTCATTTCAATGATGAGCTCGACAGAATGCAGTTCGAATTCACCGAAGTTTTCAACTCATTTATCAACGACGCCTCCCCACCAACCGCAAATGGAGCTAATAAACGTGACCGTACTTCCAGCTCAACTTCATCATTCCCGAGGACCGACAAACGAATGAGAGTTGACGTTTCATTTGGTACGTCTGATCATACGGATGTTATAGTTCTTCTTTTTGCAGATGTCGCTGAGCTTGGCATTCCAACAATTAGTCCAACCAATGCATCTCTATCACCATCTCAACATACTACCTCCACCGCCACTGCCAATGGCGCTATAACCGCCGCAAACACCGCTACTGCTGCTGCCGCTGCTGCTGATACCGCAATCAACGATCAAGCCTCCTCCCCCAATGCCATACCCGTCACTTCTGCCCAATGTCAAGCCATAAATCAAGCTCAAAACGAAAATATTGCAATTCAAAGCCCAACTATCGCTCCACCGCCAGCATATCAAGCCCCTCCGCCACAACAAGCCACATCAACGAACCTGCCGACCAACACCTCCTCAATCGCTCCGTTACCACAACAATCAACATCTACTCAACTCAACTCAAGATTCAAGTGTCTTGCCGCTGATCGCACTATCGTGCCTACTGACCGACCCGTTATATTAAGCCAAGTGAGTTATTCAAACTTATCACAGCCGTTCTATCAATTCGATCCGCCAAAATAATTTAAGAATCAATTCGAATCACAATCCTCACACTACAAGTGATGTAAACAGAATCAGAAACACACACACAATGCCTTCAACTACTCCTAGCCTTTCCGTCGCTCCACCATCCACATCACTTCGATGGTACTACCTAACACGGTTCCAGCCCCACGATCACAATTCGATAATCTGTCACAAGCTAGTGCGAGAAAGTGTGCCACTGACATTCGTGTCTTTTAAAATCAATGTTCCTGCTGCTGCTGAACCAGTCATAACCGATCCAAATTTTGGCCCGCTGGTGTTACAATCAAGCCCTTTTCCATGCGTAATCAAAATTTTTATTGACACGACGCAACAGACTTGCAGTACAGAATACTCCCTCCCCGCGGCAACGTGTCGCCTCAGATCTGAATCCGCACCGCCAAGAACAAATGATTTCATCACATGCGCTACCTCGTTCTCGATCGAACCGAATTGTGTCCCCACTAGTCCTGAATCAACAAACTCGAGCTCCAGCCCAATTACTCCCAAAAACCACCAGAGTACTCTCGACAATGGTATAAATCCGAAAGTACTGATTTATTACCAAAATTTTGGAGGAATCAATACTAGCTTATCTAATTATCGTCTCGCAACATCAGATGCTACTTATGACGCGTACGCTCTCACCGAAACATGGTTAAAAGAAGACACAGTTTCTAGTCAAGTTTTTGGATCCTCTTTCAACGTTTTTCGCTTGGACCGTAACCCTAACAATAGCAGAAAGAAGTCGGCACGGCAAATGCTGGGTAAAGCGTACCATTGGTACTTCGCGTACCTGAAGGAATAAAATAGACCCCATCTCGCGGTCCTTAGCCTCTTACCCAGCAACTCCTATCCCTACCTCCCCGCGGTGCTGGCCGGGATACGAGCAACCTTAGGGAAGATCGGGTAACCAACCCCGGTGGGAACTATGGTCGTATGCAGACAGGGATGAGGGTTTGCTCCTCTCCGGAGGTGCAAATCTTATTGAGCGTCTGTTCTCCATGTCAGGATCGGCTCACAACAGCGTCTGTTCTCCATGTTAGGGGCGGCTGATCATCGTCCGAGTGCCAGCGAGGGACTCTAAGTGAAACCACCGGTGGTCCACCGGAAATAAGGAGGAATGGTCCTCCGGAAATTTAGGGGGTTTGGTGTCAGGCCCTGCAAGCCAGCCTTTAAAAAATCTTAAGCAACGAACAATCAACAAGAGAGTACGGACCGGAACCATCGGCGAAGACCACTGCGACGAAAAGGGACTAGCGATTGGAAACTCGGTTCGTGGAACTGCAAATCTCTCAACTTCATCGGGAGCACACGCATACTCGCCGATGTGCTCAAGGACCGTGGATTCGGCATTGTAGGGCTGCAGGAGGTTTGTTGGAAGGGATCAATGGTGCGAACGTTTAGAGGTAATCATACCATCTACCAGAGCTGCGGCAACACACACGAGCTGGGAACAGCTTTCATAGTGATGGGCGATATGCAAAGGCGCGTGTTCGGGTGGTGGCCGATCAATGAAAGAATGAGCAAGTTGAGGATCAAAGGCCGGTTCTTCAACTTCAGCATAATCAACGTCCATAGCCCACACTCCGGAAGCACTGATGATGATAAGGACACATCCTACGCGCAGCTGGAACGTGAGTACGACAGCTGCCCAAGCCACGACGTCAAAATCATCATAGGAGATTTGAACGCTCAGGTTGGCCAAGAGGAGGAGTTTAGACCGACTATTGGAAAGTTCAGCGCTCACCGGCTGACGAACGAAAACGGCCTACGACTAATTGATTTCGCCGCCTCCAAGAATATGGCCATTCGCAGCACCTACTTCCAACACAGCCTCCCGTATCGGTACACCTGGAGATCACCACTGCAGACAGAATCACAAATCGACCACGTTCTGATTGATGGACGACACTTCTCCGACATTATCGACGTCAGGACATATCGTGGCGCTAACATCGACTCTGACCACTATCTGGTGATGGTTAAACTGCGCCCAAAACTATCCGTCATCAATAATGTTCGGTATCGACGACCGCCGCGGTACGACCTAGAGCGACTGAAGCAACCTGATGTCGCCACTGCATACGCGCAGCATCTCGAGGCAGCGTTGTCGGAAGAGGGTGAGCTCGATGGGGCCCCTCTTGAGGACTGCTGGAATACAGTCAAAGCAGCCATTAACGACGCAGCGGAGAACAACGTCGGGTATATGGGTCGAAGTCGACGGAACGATTGGTTCGACGAAGAGTGCAGACAGATTCTGGAGAAGAAGGACGCAGCGCGGGCGGTCGCGCTGCAGCAAGGTACCCGGCAGAACGTGGAACGTTATAGACGGAAGCGGAGACAGCAGACCCGCCTTTTTCAGGAGAAGAAACGCCGCCTGGAAGAAGCGGAGTGCGAGGAGATGGAACAGCTGTGCCGTTCTCAAGATACACGCAAGTTCTATCAGAAGCTCAACGCATCCCGCAAAGGCTTCGTGCCGCGAGCCGAAATGTGCCGGGATAAGGATGGGGGCATCTTGACGGACGAACGTGTGGTGATCGAAAGGTGGAAGCAGCACTACGAGGAACATCTGAATGGCGCTGAGAGGAGAGGGAGTGAAAGTCAAGGCAGTGGAGGAGATGACTACGTCAGCTCAGCGGACGACGGAAGCCAACCAGCCCCCACCTTGAGGGAAGTTAAGGATGCCATTCAACAGCTAAAGAACAATAAAGCAGCTGGTAAGGATGGTATCGGAGCTGAGCTCATCAAGATGGGCCCGGAAAAGCTGGCCACTTGCCTGCACAAACTGATAGTCAGAATCTGGGAAACCGAACAGCTAGCGGAGGCGGAAAGGCGACAAACTGGAGTGTGAGAACTTTCGAGCGATCACCATCCTTAATGCCGCCTACAAAGTGATATCCCAGATCATCTTCCGTCGTCTGTCACCATTAGTGAACGAGTTCGTGGGAAGTTATCAAGCCGGCTTCGTTGACGCCCGCTCGACAACGGACCAGATCTTCACTGTACGGCAAATCCTTCAAAAATGCCGTGAATACCAGGTCCCAACGCACCATCTGTTCGTTGATTTCAAGGCGGCATACGACAGTATAGACCGTGTAGAGCTATGGAAAATTATGGACGAGAACAGCTTCCCTGGGAAGCTTACCAGATTGATCAAAGCAACGGTGGATGGTGTGCAAAACTGTGTGAAAATCTCGGGCGAACACTCCAGTTCGTTTGAATCGCGCCGGGGACTAAGACAAGGTGATGGACTTTCGTGCCTGTTGTTCAACATTGCGCTAGAAGGTGTCATGCGGAGAGCCGGGTGTAACAGCCGGAGTACGATTTTCAACAGATCCAGTCAATTTATTTGCTTCGCGGCCGAACATTTGCAAAGGTGGCAGAACTGTACACCCGCCTGAAACCTGAAGCAACAAAAGTTTGGACTGGTGGTGAATGCGTCAAAGACAAAGTACATGCTTGTGACAAAGTACACGCGACAGGGCCCGCCTGGGAAGCAGTGTTACGATAGACGGGGATACCTTCGAGGTGGTCGAGGAATTCGTCTACCTCGGATCCTTGCTAACGGCTGACAACAACGTTAGTCGTGAAATACGAAGGCGCATCATCTGTGGAAGTCGGGCCTACTACGGGCTCCAGAAGAAACTGCGGTCGAAAAAGATTCGCCACCGCACCAAATGTGTCATGTACAAGACGCTTATAAGACCGGTTGTCCTCTACGGACATGAAACATGGACAATGCTCGAGGAGGACTTGCAAACACGGGTGCTTAGGACCATCTTTGGCGGTGTGCAAGAAGACGGTGTGTGGCGGCGAAGAATGAACCATGAGCTCGCCCAACTCTACGGCGAACCCAGTATCCAGAAGGTAGCTAAAGCCGGAAGGGTACGATGGGCAGGACATGTTGCAAGAATGCCGGACAGCAACCCTGCAAAGATGGTGTTCGCTTCCGATCCGGCAGGTACGAGACGGCGTGGAGCGCAGCGAGCGAGATGGGCAGACCAGGTGCAGAACGACTTGGCGAGCGTGGGGCGTATCCGAGGATGGAGAGATGCGGCCTCGAACCGTGTATTGTGGCGTCAAATTGTTGATTCAGTGTTATCTGTTTAGATGTTAACTAAATAAATGAAATGAATGAAATAGCAGAAAGAAGTCAGGTGGAGGAGTGCTATTTGCTCTGCATTCAAAATTCAACGCTCGACAAATTGCAGTACCGAATACTGATACCGTCGAACAACTTTGGGTAGCTGTGAGTTTTCAATCTCACTCTCTTTATATATGTGTCGTCTATATTCCGCCGGATCGCACACAAGACTCGAATATGATTGATCAGCACATTAATTCACTTAATTGGATCACCAACGAAATGAGTATAAGGGATTGCTTATTAATAATTGGCGATTACAATCTACCTAACATCAAATGGAAACCGAGCAGATTCAATTTCTTCTATCCCGATGCAACACAATCTTCTATCAGCTCCACAGTTGCTAGGCTTATAGATGGTTACAATTTGGCGCGTGTGTCTCAGCTGAACTTTGTTCAAAACAACAACGGTAGGATGCTTGATCTTTGTTTCAGTAGCATTGACGGAGATGTAAATTACTCATTGATGGAAGCACCTTCACCATTAGTAAAATCTTCGATTCACCACCCTCCACTGCTAATCGAGATAAGCGGTGTCTCACCTTGCAGGTTTTCGGAACCAGTTAAATCTGTTTACTACGACTTTAGGAATGGCGATTATTGGAACATGAATGCATTCCTCTCTGCCATTAATTGGGCTGAGAACATTGATCATAACCTCAACTCATCGGTTATTACCTTCTCCAACATCGTATTGTATGCTATTGATCAATTTATTCCAAAACGATCTAGTAATCCTCCATCAAACCCACCTTGGGGGAACAGTTGTTTGAAGCGCTTGAAAAGTCGTAAACGGTCTGCTTTACGTAAATATTCGTATAAAAATCACCACTACAAGCTCAACTATAACTCGATTAACGCTCGGTACAAGCGCCTGAACAGGAAACTTTACTCCGCTCATCAACGAAAAGTGCAAGCGTCATAATCCTAAAGGATTCTGGAAGTACGTCAACCAACAACGAAAGGAATCTGGTCTTCCCTCTGTTATGACAAAGGGAAATATCGAATGTTCATCAACAGAAGACATCTGTAATTTGTTTCAACAGCAATTCTCGAGTGTGTTTAGCAAAGAGTCTTTGGATTTACAACAAATCAATGAAGCCGCTAGCAACGTCCCTGTTCGTCTTTCAATTGGAAACCACCCAGTTGTTGATGCAGACACAGTAGCGAGTATTTACTGTACCATAAAACCTTCTACTAGTTATGGACCAGATGGTATCCCTGCGTTCGTCTTGAAAAAATGTTTCAGTAGTCTATCCGTTCCTCTAGCTAGTCTCTTCAACTCGGAATTTTTCCTGAGCATTGAAAGAAGTCCTTCATTTTTCCTGTCTTCAAGAGAGGAAACAAGCGTGAAGTCAGCAATTACCGTGGTATAGCCGCACTATGCGCCACTTCAAAATTGCTTGAACAAGTAGTCTACAAGTTTTTACTCCACAACTGCCAAGAATTCATCTCTGAGCATCAACATGGGTTTATGCCAAGGCGTTCAACCGATACGAATTTGACTCTCTACACATCGTTCATCGCCCAATATTTGCAGAAGAGATATCAAGTGGACTCAATCTACACTGATTTTTCGGCTGCCTTCGATAAAATCAATCATAGGATAACGATTGCCAAGTTTGATCGCCTAGGATTTTCCGGATCCTTTCTGTTCTGGCTTGAATCCTATCTAACTGGTCGTGAAATGGCCATCAGCATTGGAGACTCTACCTCGCAATATTTCGATGTTACCTTAGGTGTACCACAAGGTAGCCACTTAGGTCCTTTTATATTTCTAGTTTATCTAAATGACGTAAATCTCATACTCGAATCTTTCAAGCTTTCGTTTGCCGATGATTTTAAATTGTACTGGATAGTTAATCATGATCAGGATGCTCTATTTTTGCAACGTCAGCTGGACACTTTCGTCAAATGGTGTGAGACAAATCGCATGGTCCTCAACGCCGATAAGTGTTCTGTAATTTCTTTTTCCCGTAAGCGCTCTGCGGTTGACTTTTGTTATAAAATCGGACCTACAGTTATTAGACGAGAATCTGTTGTTAAAGATCTGGGTGTGTTATTAGACTCTCAATTGACTTTCAAGGATCACATCGCCTATATTACCTCGAAAGCATTCAAAACACTCGGATTTATTTTTCGCATAACAAAGCACTTCAATAATATCCAATGTCTAAAATCGCTTTACTGCGCTTTAGTGAGGTCATTACTAGAATATTCATCTGTTGTCTGGGCTCCTTTTTATCAAAATAGCATAACGCGAATAGAAGCAATTCAGCGTAAATTCGTTCGTTTCGCTCTACGTCGTCTTCCTTGGAATGACCCACATAATTTACCCAGCTATGAGGCACGCTGCCGACTTATTGGTTTGAATCTGTTAAGTGATCGTATCCAAGAGACGTATCCAAGGCGTTGTTCGTTTCAGATCTTCTACAATCGAGAATTGATTGCCCCACTCTGCTTTCTCAATTGAACCTTAATATACCCTACCGTCCACTTCGATCAACTCCTTTCATTTTTTTGAGAAGAGCTCGCACAAATTATGCGCAAAACGAGCCTTTCACTAGCATGTGTCGCACTTTCAATCGTTACTCAACCGCGTTTTAATTTTTATCTTTCCCGGTGTATTCTTCGGAAAAAGTATACTCCTCTCTACATCCGACAGTATTACACATTAAGCCAGGTAGCTTTATAGATGTATTTTTTGTATAATATTAAGTAATTAGGAAGTTAAGTTTAAGCAAAATTATGTATCATTTGGAAATATTGTTATCTGTTGATATAAAAGGAGGTTTTGCGCCCGTTTGAGAAAGATTTCATGAATAATTCTACTCAAACGGGCTTTTCCCTGCTCCAAATAAAGAAATAAAGTAGAAGGAGTTGCTGAACAGTACCACCAGAAGCTGAACGAGCGGATAGGAAATGCCACGTTGTCAACAGATGGTGGTAAAATATCCACGAAGCTGTGACTACAACAGCGCAGGAAGTGTTAGGCACTGCACAGCGACGCTAACGAAATGGTTGGTTTGAAGAGGAGTACCAGCTAGTGACAGACGAGAAAAATGTTGCTAGGTGTCGCATGCTAGTGGCTCGTACCCGTTCCAACAGAGAGCGGTACAGTGTAGCAAGGGCAGAAGAGAAACGAATCCATCGCAGGAAAAAAAAGGCAACAGAGAGTGTGATAGCTGAAGCGCAAGAGAACATGGATAGAAACGATATGCGGAGGTTTTACGCAACTGTCAATGGCGCGCGGCATAAGACTGCGCCAATGCCCGCCATGTGCATTGACCGAGGGGGGAATTTGCTGACAGACAAGACTATGGTGGCAGCCAGGTGGAAGGAGCACTTCGAAGATTTGTTGAACGGTGAAAATGGAGGTGTATTAAGGAGCAAGATGGACATAGTCGGCGACGGTCAAGCTGTGGAACCACTAACGCTGGACAAAGTTATAAAAGGCTCTAAACGAGCTGAAAAACAGTCGAGCTTCTCAAACACGGAAGTGACCGATGCCGCTCAAAATAGAGCTGACGAAAAAAGGGACTAAATAGTGACTATCGGTTGCAGAAAAAGTGACCAAATAGTGACTTTTAGTTTCAGTTGCAAGTTCGATGAGACGAAATCAACATTTTGGATCTAAAGAAATTTTTTTTCATAATTTGTGACGGAAAACATATTTCACTCACCACTCTTTTCTCTTAGAATGAACTCAGAAAAGAAACGAAAATCGTACACGCTAACTTTTATCTACTCACTGAGTAAGTAAAATTGTATTGCCCTCTCTTTTAATCCCACGGATATTTTACTCAAAACTAAGAAAAGTCTAGCGAGCAAATCAAATTTTCACATCACTGGGAGTGAGCGAAGTGGGCCCTCCTTAGCCGTGCGGTAAAACGCGCGGCTACAAAGCAAGACCATGCTGAGGGTGGCTGGGTTCGACTCCCGGTGCCGGTCTAGGCAATTTTCGGCTTGGAAATTGTCTCGACTTCCCTGGGCATAAAAGTATCATCGTGTTAGCCTCATGATATACGAATGCAAAAATGGTAACTTGGCTTAGAAACCTCGCAGTTAATAACTGTGGAAGTGCTTAATGAACACTGAGCTGCGAGGCGGGGGTATGGGGATGTAATGCCAATAAGAAGAAGAAGAAGGAAGTGAGCGAAACATGGTTATCTTCCCGAAAAAGAGTTTTTGGCGAAAATCTGCGTGAATGAGCATTCTCTTCTCGTGAGAATGAGTGAAAATAACGATCACTGGATTAGCTAAACACCTACTTAAGAAAGCTGTAGAAAACTCTACGATTTGTCATAGGTGCCACGGAAGTTTTAGGAATTTGTAGTGCGAAAGGAACAACAGTACGGATTATTTTGTTAGAAAACGAAACAACAATTTTGAAGATTCAGATACAACGAGCCTGGGATCCAACGCGCGATCTCCTGCTTATAATGCAGGACCATGCTCTCTGAACTTTTGAATATTTTTCCTCTGATGCAGATTTTCCGACTTGCTGTGTTGATTCTCTTCCTATGATATCTACTCAACAAATATTTTTTAGAGGAAACCCTTCATTACATCTGACAAATCTACACCGCTTGAGGACACTTTATATTTTATTAAATTTTTGTATGGATTACTAATGAGGTATCAAGTCGCCTCATATTGAGGCAATAACTCAAAATCCAAATATCCTGAAATTACGGAGGAAGGTTGGCATTTTTATCAGTACAGATCATTTAGGATATTTATGGCTTTGTGCTGTGGAAAAAATGATAGCATTTGGTCATTATTGGGAAAAGTTGCGTGGCCACTCAAATTTTGCGTGGCCACTAAAAAAAATCTTGAGGAGGGTCAAAACACAGTAAATAATAGTGTAAATAAGGTTGTCAATCAAAAAAAGTAGCGATAATTTGTCTAGAGGATCTATTATAAATACACAATATAACAATACTACTTTAGTTCTCGGTAAAACAGCAGAAGATCAAGTCTCCCAGGGATAGATAATGATTTAAAGAGTAAGAGGTTGTGAATTCAAGTCTCTCTAAAACACGAGGAATCTTTTACGCAAAAATAATATCAATTTGTCAATTTCGGAAACTTGTGCTGTGCCTATGCGCAGCCAAGATATTTAACAAAATAAAGATTTTAATATACAACTAATCGAGATGTAGTTTATATGCAGCACAACTATGTCTTTCTTTGCTTGGCTGATATCAAAGTCTAATACCTGCATTTTTATCTTTGTAAATTTGTTTTTATTCTTGTTAGTGTCTGTTTCCTTGAAGCTCTGGTCATCCGAAAGCTAAACCCGTTTTCAACGTCAAAGGTCCGGATGAGCAGTCCTACCGGATTAGGTGAATTTTCGGGTCGCCACAAGTTTTGTTGTCTACAAATGTCTCAACTAATTGTTAATAATAATTTGATATAAATAAAATATCATACTTTAGAATTACCGTTACTTTTTGAACTCTTTTTCCTTCCTTGTTGCAGCCAACCATAACGCCAATAAGAAGATTGAGAATTGGTACCAGTATTAGCTGGTATTAGTATTTATATTTGAATGATGATAACTCTATTATCATACCATCCCAAAATTTGAAAAGTGATTGCCGCCGCCTTTAAGAAAACTAATGAGTGCTGCGATTTTTTCAATTTATAAATTTATTTTCTATTTCTCAAAGGCCAACAAGACGTTATCCATAGCCAACAGGACATGAAAGAAATTCATATTTGTTCCGGCTAAACTGTTAATAATAATAATATGATATCTCACGCTTAGAATCATATGGGCGTAACTGCATTCATCGATTTCTTTTCGTCGATGTTTTCTTCTTACTAAAGTAGCGAATTTCTATAGTTTTAAGAAGATTTAATGATTTGGGATGATGAAGGGTGGTTGCATCTTGCACCAGTTTTGCGCGAAATATAAAATCGATTAAGAGAAATTGATCAATACAGTTACGCCCCTATGACCCTAAGCGCGAGATATAAATAAAATATCATACTTGAGAAGTGCAAAGTTTGAAAAAAAAGATTTTCCAACACTCGCACGCGATCTTTTCAATAATCAATTGATAAAAAATCGCCAGCGAATTAGATTCGTTTGAAAGCCGTAGCTTCATTTAAACCATTAACCGTTACTTTTTGAAGTCTTTTTCTTTCCTATAACGAAACCATAATGCCAAAAATAATATAGAGTGTGACTGTTGAAATTTAGCTGGTACTAGTCGACCCGGCAGACGTTGTCCTGCATAGTAGGCGAAAATGCGCGATCTGAACTACCCAAGCAAAATGCCCATACGAATCTTAATTTTAATTTTCCAAGATTTAGTCAACTTAACCCGTGCTTTTCTCATGAGGAAATATCATATAAACCCGTCGGAAACTATAACGAATGTTTCTGCTGAAGAAATGAAAAAAATCCATCCAGCCGTTTTCGAGTTATGCGGATACGAACACAGACCATTTCATTTTTATATATAAGATTAGTATTATTTGAATGATAACTTTATTATCATACCATCCCAAAATTTGAGAAATGATCGCCGCGACAACTCGCCTACTGTTCTCATTTGCAAAGCTCTCAAATGAAAATTGGCATTACCAAAGAATGATTCAGCATAACTGTGCACACGACTGAACCTGAAGTTGTTTTCTTTTAACTAGATCGGAACACCAGCGCAGTTTGCATTCACATTACTAAACTTGCTACAATGTGGCATCGATTGTGAATTTCACCGAAGCCATAACAGACCACACAGAGGAACGCTGGTTAAAATTTCCTTTCAGCACTTATCATATTGCAAACATAAATAAACCCAAGCTATACAACAATACAGTTGGACCCCCAAGATGATTGTTTTCGTTATACAAAGTTGTATCGCATGCTACCACCGGATTTTTTTAAGGGAATACATATTTCCGGGAAGTGAACCAACTTATGGTTGGGTTCAAATCGATTTAAAATAAACAAATTTATATGTCGACAACCACTGTTTGATTTATACCACAGCCGTTAAATAATTATGAGTCACAGCACAGTTTGCTGATAATGCTTAATAAACAAAATAATATGACTGCACGAGAACTATCTACAGCCAACTGTGTTAACGTGTTAACTGTGTTTTAATCATCGTTTCTTGCAACATATGATTCAATATGAATCAATGGTAAAATATTTTGCACATGCAAAACAAAGTTGATTCAATTGATTCGTTTTGAGTTATTGGTCTGAGTGCTCCGTAAAAGCATATTCTATAATTATATGATGCGACTGCACCAGATAATTAGTTACAAAGAATTCGATAAGCTCTATAAATTATTCTTGGAAAATAAAACGACTCATAACGTACAAACAAACACAGCACAGTGCATTTGCATATGTCATTCACCTACCTTACGTTCGGGATCTTTCTTATCGAGAATAAGCATCATTTTAGTATCGGCCTCGTAGAAAGTCACATCAGACGGTGTGAAGTTCAGCATCCGAACCGTTACCGATTTTCCGTAATCTTCTGATGTGAAAATCGCTTTATTTCTTGGATCACTGAAGACAATCTAGTGAAAAAAAATATACCATAATGACAAGAATGTGTATGTCTTTGTTGTGTAACACAGATGAAGCCTTACCGTATTAAATTTAGGATGCGTGAAGAACTGCTCCACAGTAGAGTTTACCGTTGTCCCATTGATAGTGAGCTCAAACATGGCGGTTTGATCGTCGAAGGTATCTCCGTAGTCTTTGGACACAAATATCCTCGATGGCTGCGGAGGCGGTGCTTTGGCATCGTTATCAGCTGGAGGTTCACGAGCCAGGCATATCATTACGCTGGTGCCCTCGCCCAGCCAATGCACAATCAGTTGAGCATGTGAGTCGTTTAATTGATTCACCTGTAAATAAATAATGAAAACAAAGAGAAATCTGTTAGGTCAATGTTTATAAACATGCTTCCGTTGATAACAGAGCAAAGTACGATGGCATAACAAATCTGGTACCGTTATACGGCCCCGCCGGTTGGCTGAGAATCTTAATAGCAGTTGATTGATAAATCTAGTCGGATCGTTTCTCGTTGGTTCCGATTTCACGGTCAACCGGCGACGGCGAAAGATAACCCAAGAGGAAAACCGGTAACCAGTTATTGATTGCAAAAATGCGGCGCCAAGACTCAGCTACTGAATAGAAGTCTGTTTCGTCGCATCAATAAACACACCTCCCTTGAGCGGCACAATCACATTACTACAGTCTGGCGGATAGAATACGGTCATCTTTTTGCGATCGATAATAGTAGAGTTGGGAAAGCATTAGAATAAAATTAAGAAGTAAATACATGAACAAATAAAATGTTTGCAAATGCATGCAAATATTTATGTGAGCAAGATTGATTTTTTTAAAACTGCATTTAACGCAGTGATGATAAAGTAGAAAAATATATACTACAGATTCATATAATTTTACCATGATGGCAGTGTTCGCTTTGGAACAAGCATGTAAACATCAATGGATTTTATATCCGCCTGACTATTGCCAGTCAATAATACTACAATGTTACTAAAACAAGTTTTGCGGTAGCCGGTTCGAACAGGTTTTTCAATAAAGAAGATCATTCTCATTAGTAAACAATCCATTAACTGTATGATCAACTGATTTTATTATGTCAATACAATGCATTTTTTTGGTATTCGATTCAGTTGGATTTACCAAGTAGTTTAGTTTGACAAGGTCCCTACGTCCCCGCAACTAGGACACAGACCGACAATGGGCTAGCCCACGATGTCCACTTGAGCATCGTGTGCAGTAGTTAGATCTTGAGCCGGACTAGCTTTGTTTGACGTAAAATTACGTCTTTCGGCAAGATAGGGGGTCATTCCAAAGTTTCAAATTTGGGACCGTCACGAAAATAGGTCAGGAAGTACGAGTCAATAACTCATCCGTTTTTCAACGAATTCCGAAGGTTTTGGACTGAATCGATCAGTAAACTCTCTAAGATTCTATAAAACTATTGTAAACAATTGATTCAATGCATTTAACTATTGAAAAATCAATTTCGTCAGCCATGTTCAAATTGCACTTTAACAGTAAATTGCTTACATTTCGGCTATAAGCCATGCGGCATGGACATGCATAAACTTTTGATGGTCAAATTTCGTATCCTCTATCACACTATGTAGGGGGAGATCCCCCAGCGCCGGACACCTCCCAACACCGGACACTTCTCAAAACGATACTTGCAGAGGTCCTTCCACCATCTAATGTAGTACAAAAGATAGCTATTTCAAAGTCTTTTACCTATAGGAAAAAATTGATCTTTAGGTTGAAAGCTTTGTTCAAAATTTAGGATTGAAAAAAAATGTTCAAAATTTTCTTGTTTTACCTTATTTTAGAAGGTTTGAATCAACAGGATCAAATTCGATCGGAAACATTCTAATCACGTAGAGATGGTTAATATCAGCCATATTTTGAATAACGATCATGATTTGTTAGATATGTTATATAATTGTGGTGTAAGATCAATTTCGTCTATCCGGCAGCTTTCCCCCAGCTGTCCGGACAGTGAGATTCTTATGTAAGCAAATAGTCATTTTTACATCTGTTTTGTTAAACTTACTTCAATTAATTGATTCTTCTTACTAAAGTATCAGGAAGCCATAGAAATAAGTAGAACGAAAATTTGAAGATGACATTGAAAAAAAGGTGAGAATTCGGAGAAGGATGTAAGAAATTTAGCTGGAGAGTCAAATAAGCTCTATTAACACATTTTAATATCCACAACTCAAAGCAAGTGAAAAATATTGCTATTCTAAATGATTTCTCTAGTTATATAATAGCAACTTGTTATATTTGAACATGATGCAAAAGTGTCCGGTACTAGGGTACGCTTTTCTGAAAGGTGAAATTTTCCACCAAAATTCATCATTAAAATACATTGTCGCAAAACGTGTTCAAATGCTCATGTATAGTTTGTATGATTCATCAATGATCATATTTTGTGTATATGGTATACCAGTTAACATAATCCGTATAGTTAGTGAGATTTTCGTTAAATGGCTTATGTGTCCGCCACTGGGGGATCTGCCCCTATACCTCTACGTCAATTTGCGATCGTATCTTTGATACAACCCTCTACTTTTTTTTAATTTTCTGTTTCCCATTAGTAGCGTTTGAATCATATTCCCAATTCCCAACAATCTAAAGAATTTCCAAAAGATCCAAAAGTTTTAAAATCTGATTAGGTCAATACCAATTCCTCAAAACGACCCATCCGCTTCTACCGGCAAAAATAGAAACGGCGATCGGGCGAATCCAACAGCAGTTCCACGCAGATCAACACCATCAACAGGTAACAGAAGCATTGTACTACGTATTAATGACTCTGGTCCGCGTAAAAGTGCTATCAGACTCATCAAATCGACGTTCGCATCCCCGTCCACAAAAACAGAGCCGCTTTGAAAATTTGGTATTGAGTTAATCATCATTCACAAGAGTCAGTTTTATTATTAGTTGATGATGAATTAGAAAACTCTAATGGAAACAGTACAGTTCGTTAAAAGTGAGACTGTACCATTATATGTGACATTACGAATGTTGTGTGTCTGCAATCGAAGTCGAAAGCCTGTAACTAGGCAATTAAATGTCTCAGGCACATACATCAAATTATTGATGCCTCATGGCATCAATTCTATCGAGGTGCCCAAATAGGATCTGATTTCTACACCAAATAGAGCTATGTATACAACGGCTTGGTTGTTGTAGACAAAATTAAAAAAGCAATGAAAACACATTTGCGGGATTTGACTGACGGACCAAAATCTTATAAGGAAACCTCGTCATATCTCGCAATGGGCACCCAGGGTTTGAATCCAAAGGAGAATGAGAAAATCTCTCACTCATCATTATCTAGCTGTTACGATCAAAGTTCCTGATTATAAAGTTGCCCAAAGAGGATCTTCTTACACTTATTTTGAATGATGCTCTTGTTATTATGTTCGCAAATTTCATTTTTGTTCAACCCAACAAATGACTTCACGGGAGTGTTCACTTCTAAAGCTTTTTAATTCGATACCAAGTCACCCACAGAGTGCAAACACGTGAGTTTCTTGTGTGCTACTTTATTGAGGGGTGTATTAAAGTGTTTTGAAGCTGTTTCTAGAACAAATCTAATACATTTCAATTCTTGCTTTTTAATTCGCCATAATAATCATTAGGCGATAACAATACTTCCGCCTGGCTGACAAGCATTTGTTTACTCGATAAGTAGACGGTTTGACAGTTAAATAGGTAGATTTGGCATCACTCTTTACGTATATATAACGACATGATCCGTATTTGTTCCGGAGCATTCAAAACCAGTCCCGTAGTGGTTTTATACGCTGAATCTGGATAGCTACCATTCGGACATTTGGCATGCCAGAAACTGATGGCAAAGGCTTCCAAACTAGAGGAGAAGAAAGTATTGTCAAATTATGAAGGTGAATGGCCGATTACCGAACGATCGAAGAGAAGGTTCGAGGAGAATACCGGGGAGAAACTTCCACCCGTAGCTGAATTCCCCCTTCCGCTGAGGAGCGGTTGGACATCAAAAGAGTTACCAATTGACTAAACGGTTAAAAATAACTTCAAAGCTGTAGAAGAAAGCAGCAAACCCAAAGCGCTGTACAGAGAACTGGAATAATGGAAATATGCGGGTTTAAAATATTTTGTAATGTAAAGGAGCAAGTCGGATATGGTATCTGGGACGGAAATTGCGGGAAAAAGCTATAATTTGCCAAAGGGTTGCACCACCTTTTCTGCCGAAGCGAAAGCATTGTATATCGCACTTCAAGCCATCAACACTGGAGAAAAAGCAATTAGAGCAACACAAATGGAAATTGAGAAAAAGCAAGTCGGGATCTGTTGAATTCCGGGACACTCGGGTATACCTGGCAATGAAAAGGCGGACACATTGGCTAATATGGGAAGAATGGTTAAAACGACGGAAATTGAGCTTCCTGCAGTAGATCGCATCTCATGGAGCAGGAAAGTTTTGGAGGACATTTGGGAGAATATCTGGTACAAGGAGCGTGATGTACGTCTGAGGAGGGTTAAACCCTCGACAGCTGCATGGCCAGACCGTAAATCCAGACTAGAGCAAGTGCTGTTACCACGTTTGCGAATAGGCCATACTAAGGCCACCCACGAGTGGATGCTAGAGAAAGGAGAGAGTCCCAAATGTAAATTGTGGAACAGCACTATCTGACCAGCATATGCTCATTGAATGTCAGGAATACGAGAACATCAGGAGACAGTTACAGATGGAGGGTAACACCTGCCAAGTTCTGTGCTACGAGAAGGAAAGAGAAGAAAAAGTGATATTTTTTTTTAAATTGACAAACCTATGGAACCGAATCTGAGTAAAATAATATGAAGGGAGGGGAACAGAAAATAAAAGGGATGAACACAGTGCCAGGAATACGAGAACATCAGGAGACAGTTACAGATGGAGTAACACCTGCCAAGTTGTGTGCTACAAAAAGGGATGGGAAAAGTGAGAAAAAAAAGTTGGGATGGGAACAGTGTTAAGAAAAAGGGGAAGTGATAATAAATGATGGGATGGGAACAGTGCTAAAAATATACAAATGGAAACAGTGATTGAAGAAGAGAAACAGTGAGACGCCTATAAGAAATCATTGAAGGAAAGAATTTTATCAATTAAATTCAAGAGGTGAATGACTGCAACCATAGTAGTTAATACCTCTATAAAAACATGAAGAAGAAGAAGAGAGAAGAAAAGAAGGCTAATCCGACTATCCGAAATAAACTTTCTCAAAGTGCAAAACTCAATCGTAAATAGCGAATTTGATGGCGCGTCGGAGGGAGATGATGCAGTAAATTTGAATGGATGGAATCACTTACAGCAACCAAGCTACCACGCCAAACCCGATGCCACCGAAACAGTCCATTTTCACAATTAACTCTTTCTTTCCATAAAATGCTGGTCCTGAGAAGAACCAATTTTCTTTTCCCAATGCGCCTTTCCAACTAACTGACACCACAATTTGTGATAAATTTTCAGCATCGGCACTGGCGGTGCGGGATTGCAACAGTGCTATTTTTATAGTCAACCCTTTCTTCATAAAAAGCAGGTTCGTTGAGGTTGAAAGATCTGCAACAACACACCGAGCATCACCACCAATGTGATGGATTTCCGTTGAAAATGTTACCAGCGCCTCCGTGATGCTGTGTCCACTCCGCTGCGATCGCTTTGATGCGCCTGTTCTGCGTGAAATCTTGTTCAAACTGAGGATTAGATTCAAACCCGCCAGTGATTGATTTTTGATGTCTGTGCTAGTGATGCATGTACGTGATTGTTTTTTTATTCTTTATTTAGGTGTTTTTTTTAATTCTAGATTAAGTTCAACACCGAACTACGTGATTGGTTAGTTTACCTATTTCTAAACTTTTTATCAATTATCGATAATAAATAGTTAAAAATTAGTATTTTCATATAAATACAAAGAAGCGTTGACTCATCCTTGATCGAATGGTCAAAAAAAATTGAAAATCCATCGAGAAACGGCTGAGATATTGAAGTTTAAAAGTCTATCATATTTTCGTGACGGTCCCGGATTTTCGCAATCGTAAAGTGTACCCCAATATAGAAAAGACAGACGTAGTCCTACGTCAAAATGTACCGTAGTTACTTTGCACATTCAACGACGACGATGATTGTCGTATTTTCAGAGCATAGCGAATATAAAAAATATAAAAATGTCTTGCAAAACATTATTACACGTTATATACTTGTTGGTGGAGGTTCAAACTCAATATACTACACGAGTACATATTACGGAGCACATCTGATGGTATACTGATAATAAGGTTTTATTTTATTGTTACGCCATACCAAATTGCACAAATTCTGCTCAAACAACTCCTAGTATCCAGTATTTGGGGATTCCCCGAGTACCATGTCGGAAATGTATCCCGTATGATTGCAAACGTTCTATAAGCAATCTTGTAACAATGCCAATTTAACAAATTCCAATACAGATTTTTTTGTTTCAACCATTCAATTCTACCAACCGCCCATTTCCGTTGAGTCACTGTAAGTTTTATACGCAACAGTAACAATAGCTTTGCTCAGATAATTCAATCGAATGATTCCACTTTTCCTGTCCACGGACGATTATCTTAAAATTACTCTCATCGGCACCACACAACACAGTGCAACTGCATGAATGTGCGGTATCTTTATTCCACGAATTCAATGTCTAGATGAGGGTATTTCGAGGTTTGTGGGAATTACCGCGTAACATATATGAGTTGCATTTGGAATTTGGAATTTAGAACATTCAGATGATTTCATTGCTCGACCGAAAGAATTGCAATATGATTGAATGGTAATATAGCTAAGAATCCCATTGCCCACATCTGATTTTGTAATCAGTTTGTTGTTCTCAGTCACCGATTGGTGATTTCGTTTGCACTGGTTGCAGTGGTCATTGTCATTGTTCTAACAAATAAAACAACGGAAAAGATTCATTCAAATTGAAAAATAACACGTTCCTCGTGTAGAAAGGGGCTAATGCATAAATAAACATACTCGTACCAAGAGGAAGATCAACTTAATGCTGGGTCTTTCTTCCTGTTACGCTTTGGTTAGTAGTTCCATCACGTTTGTTCTGGTTGGCTTATTTTGCGCCGTGCTGCTGGCAGGAGCGGATGCCAAAGTGTGCCAAATGAACGAAATATTCAAGAACGGGATAATTGCCGACAGGTGTCCCAACGTGCATAGGGGAAGGTCACAGCACTATTATGTAAGCCAGAAGGGAAGGATACTTTTAATTAATTCACCTAAAGAGCAACAGGCAGTAAATTTAGAAAAATCATGTAAGGCAAATTACGTTTTTGTTCTATAATTGACGAAGGATTGGAATCTGGCCACTTTCTTTCGATGGGATTCGAACCCACGACCTTCAGCAGTACCGAAGTACATGGGTACGGGTTCGTGTCCCATCCAAGGTAAGTAGTTATCTCCAATACATTTTTTAATTGTGTCACGTCAATTAAGCACAGTTTTTTCATATGGAAAACCAGATTAAGTTACAGGAGCTTGAGGCCAAAATCACTTCAATCGTATTCCTGCTTACGTTCAAATCTACTAATTTGAGCCAGCCAAAATATCCCTTGAATCGCTTGTTCGCAAGTTTCAAATAAAATACGATTTGATTTTCTCTCACTTCAATGTCACACACAGATTTACATTTACTTACTGTGGATGAAGAGATTAGATATTGCACATATTTTTGTATAAGAAAGATAAAACGTACTTATGCGCATCGCTACCTACGGCGACCTCCACATCCATCTTTACAAGGAGACGCGGCTTCCGTTTGTTCGAGTTTATTATTTTCAACGCAGGTCGCACAGTAGCGACAGTGATTGCATTCCATCCGTTCTTGAATGGATTTCCTTCTTCTCGGGTGCACGCATTTTTCTTTCATCTAATTCTTGCTATGAATAAGGGGAAGACGTTGCTTTGTTGACGATGTCGCATCGTTTCGCTTGTGATATTTATTCAACGTGTTTTCAAATTATAGGGTCTTTGGCCATATTATATCCATCACTTGTGAACTTGGAGAATATATCATAAACATATCATTATATATTTTCACAAAAAAGAAATGTTGTAATTTCATTCATTTCATTCATTCAAAACATTTCAAAATATATTCATCGTTTATATTCTTCACAGATCAGTGGCGTAGCCAGAAAATTGGTGAACGGAGGGGAGAGGGTTCTGAATTGCATTTGATAGAGCAATTTCAATGTTACTAGTTAATCTTTTGGATCTTGAATAAAAATGATCTATGTGCAGGCCCTCCTTAGCCGTGCGGTAAGATGCGCGGCTACAAAGCAAGACCATGCTGAGGGTGGCTGGGTTCGATTCCCGGTGCCGGTCTAGGCAATTTTCGGATTGGAAATTATCTCGACTTCCCTGAGCATAAAAGTATCATCGTGTTAGCCTCATGATATACGAATGCAAAAATGGTAACTTGGCTTAGAAACCTCGCAGTTAATAACTGTGGAAGTGCTGAATAAACACTAAGCTGCGAGGCGGCAATGTCCCAGTGGGGGATGTAATGCCAATAAGAAGAAGAAGTCCAAAGGAGGACAAAGTAACCTGGATTTTACAAATGTTTCGCTGGATTTTACAAAATGTCGGCATATTGCGCGATAGTTCTGCCGTCCGAAGCAAGAGCCAACACGCACTGAACTAATTAACTTTATTACCGGCCGCGCAATGCGAAACACAAAATTTCGGCAAATCGCGCGATCGTTCTACCGTCCGAAACAAGAGCCAACCATCATCCAGTTGTATAAATATCCAAAAAATATATTATGAACAGGTTTTGTCATTTTAGGCAATTACAAAATTCATCAATAGTTTAAAATTTGCATTCGCGGATTTGGTACCCCTCCTCCCTCTTTAAGCTGTCACGTAATACGTGTACGGCCTAGGGGCCCTCCTTACCCGTGCGGTAAGACGCGCGGCTACAAAGCAAGACCATGCTGAGGGTGGCTGGGTTCGATTCCCGGTGCCGGTCTAGACAATTTTCGGATTGGAAATTGTCTCGACTTCCCTGGGCATAAAAGTATCATCGTGTTAGCCTCACGATATACGAATGCAGAAATGGTAACTTGGCTTAGAAACATCGCAGTTAATAACTGTGGAAGTGCTTAATGAACACTAAGCTGCGAGGCGGCTCTGTGAGGGATGTAATGCCAACAAAGAAGAAGAAGATGTATGCAGTACAAGTTCCATGAGGGGCTTATGTCCAAAACCTCCCTTGTCTACGCCACTGTGACAGATGTCTCTATTAATCGCTTCAAAGAGAACAATATATCTTAATAATGTAGTGACAATTTATGTTGAAGTAAGCCCCTTCCAGTTGGCAGAAGCACCGATAAGTGTAGTTTGAAATAAGACTGAAGATTAAAATTCAATAAAGAAAATGGCAGTGGGAAATCGATAAACTGTATATATATATATATATATATATATATATATATATATATATATATATATATATATATATATATATATATATATATATATATATATATATATATATATATATATACAGACGCACAGACTCCTGCGCTTTGTTTAATTTCCTGATTAATGCCTTCATAGTTCATATTGATAACATTAACATTTTGAATTTGCTACCACTGAATCATCGCCATCTCTTGAGTGCGTCGTTTCAACTGGCACCCCATTATGCTTCATTCAGTTTCGAGATTTCCCCTGTTAAAACTGCACAGCTAACTAAGATAACATATAATGCTACCGTGATTCATGAGACTTCTTCGCAAGTACACAGTGATAGATAATTCGTTTCCTCTGAGTGTTGACCAGAACGATGTGCAGTATAATAAGTGACACATCTTGCACTATGAAGTGCATTTGGCGTGTAACAGTATGATAACCCAGATCACTCAGACAATTGACGATAATTGACAAAAATCTGCCGGTACACCGGCCGTCACCGCCTGGAAACAGCAATTCTTTCAAAGAGAGTTCAGTACAATTCAGGCTTTAGGATTCTCGGGTAGGATCATCCCCTGTTTGAGTGCTTTGTTTGTAGTGATGAGAAGAGGATGGTACGATCAAAATGTGGGTATGATCCATGACTCTGAAAATACGGGCGTGAGTTTCGGTCATGCCAACATCATTGTGGGATGCAGGCATCGTCATGGTGTCGACGGCGAGTGTCATAATTCAATTGTTAAACAAAACGCACATTGTTCTAATTTCGGTTGCGTTAAAATGAGTACCAGTATTGTTCATCAATAGAAAACCAGCCCGAAGACCTATTGATATTGTCCATATTGACCGAATTATCATAGTTCACTCACACTGCAATAGTTGAAAAACGTTTTTAGGCAGTTTTTGACATAGTGTCACGAAACCGGGTGTCGTCAGTGGGTAGAATAATCTAGGGGAGATGCGGCCAATATGCGCCCCCTAAGATAATCACCAAATTTAATAATGATTTCATTAGTGTATTAGTGATTTCATTTGTGTATCAATAATCTAACATATCATTCATTATATGATCCAAAACTTTTCAGGTAAATCCAGCAATATTGCAACAGAACATTTTTATTCCAAAATTGAGAATTTCAATTCAAAATGAACGCAGGGCAATATGCGCCACCGAAAAATAATAATCAAAATATTCCAATTTTTTTTTTTACCAAAATATTCAAATTCACAAGATTAGTGTCAACTCAATCCTTTAACCTTCCGGGACTTGCATCGTTGTAAAAAGTACAACACATTGAGTGAAAATGAGATATCTTTTTAGTCATTTGACCAATTTGCACCAAACTACCATGTATTCCTAAAAAAAAATAGTTCTTCATCAATTGAAAAGATAATAAAAGTGATTCGATAGAAGGCTCGGGTAAATATAGCTAAATAAAAGGTTCAGGTGCACAGGGAAACTGGTCACCCTGAATTATTTATTTATTTCATTAAAAATGTATCCTAAAGTAACGCGAATTTTTCATTTCATTTCATTCATTTCTGATAATAACCTTGGATCTAATTCGTAGTTCTCATTCACCTATGACCGTAGATGGCCACCAGTTCGCCATTTTGGACCATTTTGGAAAGTTCCTCCTACAGGAGCGCAATTTTTGCTAGGCAATTTCCGATGGTGATATTAGAGTTAATACACAGTTCTTACTGGGCCCTCCTTAGCCGTGCGGTAAGACGCGCGGCTACAAAGCAAGACCATGCTGAGGGTGGCTGGGTACCGGTCTAGGCAATTTTCGGATTGGAAATTGTCTCGACTTCCTTGGGCATAAAAATATCATCGTGTTAGCCTCATGATATACGAATGCAAAAATGGTAACTTGGCTTAGAAACCTCGCAGTTAATAACTGTGGAAGTGCTTAATGAACACTAAGCTGCGAGGCGGCTTTGTCCCAGTGTATGGATGTAATACCAATAAGAAGAAGAAGAAGAAGAAGAAGGAGACACAGTTCTTACTATGCTATGATCGCAGGTGGCCACCAGGCGGCCTTCCGGAACGTCCGTAGAAATGCTCATTTTGTGAAGTTCGTCCGTAAAAATTGTCATTTTGGAAAGTTGTCCTAGAGCAGCGCATTTTTTTCTAAACCATTTCAGACAATAACCTTGGGGCTTGGGGTTAATTCGCAGTTCTCACTCACCTATGGCCGTACTGCCGCTAACCGCAAGTCGAGCACATCTGTATATGGAGGCCCATATACAGATGTGCTCGACTTGCGGTTAGCGGCAGCGTAGGTGGCGGATAATCCGGAACGTCCGTAGAAATAGTAATTTTGAAAAGTTTATCCTAGAGCAGCGCAATTTTTTGTAAACCATTTCTGACGGTGATATTCGGGTTAATACACAGCTCCAACTCGGCTACGACCGCAGTGGCCACCAGGCGGCCTTCCGGAACATCCGTAAATATTGTCATCTTGTGAAGTTCGTCCTAGAGCAGCGCAATTTTTCTAAACCATTTCTGACAGTGATTTTGGAGGAAATTCACAGTCATTACTCTGCTATGACCGCAGGTGACCACTAGATGGCTTTTGGGATAATCCGGAACGACCGTGGAAATGGTGATTTTGGAAAGTTTTTCCTAGAGCGGCGCAATTTTTGCTAAACCATTTCTGACGGTGATTTTGGAGATATTTCAAAGTCTTAATCAGCTACGACTGCAGGTGGCCACCAGGCGGCCTTCCGAATAATTTAGAACATCCGTAAATGGTCATTTTGGATGGTTCGTCCTAGAGAGATTTTTTCTAAGACATTTTTGATGGTGGTCTTAGTGTTAATTCACAGTCACATTCTGCAACGGCCGCAGGTGGCTACCAGACGGCCTTCCCGCAAATCTGGAACGTCCGTGAATGGTTGTTTTGTACAGTTCGTCCTAGACCAACGATTTTCTTCTAAACCATTTCTGATAATGACCAGGAAGTTAATCTCTTTTCCATAAAATATTGTATAGAGTTTTCCACCTTCGCCAAAGGTATAATAATAGCCCAAAAATATATGTACTACGCAAACAAATGAATGATGAATTCTATCATAATAATACTTAAATTGTAGTCATTGATGATAATAACTACATCAGGTATTCGAGAGATATTGAATACCAAATCAATACCTTGTCTAAGTTATTCGACAAGTATGATGTGTTTATAATAGCCATCTGAATTACTGAAAATACCTTAATGAGGTACCATACTCGATGTACATTGCCTTACTCGATGTACTGTAAATCTATGTGAATCCTGGCTAGTATGATCAGTTTTTTGATAATAATAACGAGTGTACAATCACAACGTATTTTTTAGCCAAAAAGAAGCTATTTCAGCTAAAAAACTTTGTTGGGATGTGATAGGAACGCAAAATACGGAATTCTAATGTGATGTAAGAAACAAGTTTTTCCTGCATTTCCAATTCTAACAGTTACAGTTAGAACAGTATTGAAATGGAAACGCTACGGAAATCCATTTCCTGTTCTAGCAAAGCGATGGCTGTAACATGAGAAATATACAAAAAAAAGTAGGCGAATGAAACGGTAGTTATATGTTGATAGTCATACTTTTCTGAACACATTGGTTTTCAAATCCCAAATAACTGTAAATGACGGCACTTCTAAATCCCACATATCCTGCGATATCTAACAAAACTGGTTGATCCATATAGCACCACCCAGCTAATGTAATCCAAACTAAACAGTTCTTCAGAATAATGGTTTTTATCCTCGAACAGCTGTGAAGAAGACGGCCACTCTCTAATATCACAGATCCGGGGTTATATATTCAAACTGGTGGTCTCACATTTACTATCACTACTCTACAGATGAATTTTAAACTTCACAATATTACAACATATTGGTGTCCAATCCCCGAACAACTTTGTAGAAGACGGAAATTTTATAAATTCCCCAGATCCCAAGAAATCGAAGAACTAATATCTCATATGCAGTAACACCTCCTTGCGGGTGAAATTTGAATTATTCAGTTTTTCAACATATTGTTTTCCAGTCATCGAACAATTTTGTAGAAGACGGCAATTTTCAAATTCCAAAGATCCTGAAATATCGAACTAAACTGACCTCTCATATACACTAGCGTCACCTTATGGCTTATTTCTAAACTAAACAGTTTCTCAACATATTGGTTTCCAATGCTCGAACAAGTCTATAGAAGATAGAAACTTTCCAAAACCAATAGATCCCGAGATATCAAGCCAAACTTATCTACAACACTAGCGCCACCTTGCGGATGAATTCTAAACTAATTAGCCTCTCAACATATTGATTTCCAATCCTGGAACAACTTTGTAGAAAACGGCAACTTTCTAAATCCCACAGATCCCAAGATATCGAAGAACTGAGCTCTCAGAAGACGGCAATTTTATAAATCCCCCAGATCCCAAGAAATCGAAGAACTAATATTTCATATGCAGTAGCCGCAAAGAGGGATGAATTCTAAATTATTCAGTTTCTCAACATATTGGTTTTCAGTACTCGAACAACGTTGTAGAAAACGGCAATTTACTAAATCCAACAGATCCCGAGATATCGAACTAAACTGATCCTTCATATACACTAGCGCCGCCTTACGGCTCAATTCTGAACTAAACAGTTTCTCAACATATGGGTCTCAAATGCTTGAACAACTTTATAGAAAATGGCAACTTACCAAAACCAATAGATCCTGAGATATCAAACCAAACTGATCTCTCATATACAGTAGCGCCACCTTGCGGATAAATTTTAAACTAACTAGCTTCTCAACATATTGGTTTCCAATCCTTGAACAACTTTGTAGAAGACGGAAATTTCCTAAATCCCATAGATCCCGAGATATCGAACCAAATTGGTATTTTCATATACACTAGCGCCGCTCAGTGGGAGAATTCTAAATCATTTTTTTCTTGACTCATAGGGCCGCATGGGATTATAGATGGATTTAGAGTTTTTTCAGGGTTTTTAGAGTTTTTAGAATTCTTATAAGAAACATTGTGCCATTTATTGAGAAGATGGGCTATTTTCCTCACCGGTATACCGTTGGTTCCGGATCTTCCGGAGGACCAGCAGAAGATCCATTGGACTTAAAAAAATGTCCTCAATGAGAGTATATATCCCCTTTATTATTTTCCCGAAAAAATCACATTGATATCATTTCAATTGGCTTCATTATAACGGATTTTAGGACTGTTGTTCTTTTTACAACACGCGAGTTCTCGTGTTATGAAAGTTGAAGCGAGTTGCGGAAGGTTAAGGTGGTCCATGTCTCAGACAGATGGTAGTAAGGAGAATTTTTTTGGGTATCTAAAGAAAAAGCATTAAGGACGTGAACGCCGAAATTGCGTTGGAATGAGCCAAAATATTTTATTTTTTAAATTTTTAATGCACACTGACTATATTTTATTTTACGTAGTTTACGTCGCGTAGTCGTGTCTTGTATACAACCCCAACCAATTTTTTTCTGGACTGGACCGGAAAGCGAACTAGCCACCATCACCATGGCATCGGAAGACTACACATTTCAGGAACTATTTATTTAAAAAATTCAACCGTCTTTGTTACTTTTGTCCAAATTACAAAGAATATACATAAATCCTACATGTTTTGTCAGATGCCCGAGATAATTTTTGAAATTTTGTCGAAATGGAATTGAATGGTCTGGTTTCATAGAAGTCAAGTGAAAAGCGATTACCCACTTTCACATGTGAGCCTTTAACGGACCTAGGTTTTAAAAAATAATAGGGGTACCTCAAGCTATGCAATGCTCCGAAGGGGTACCACTCAAGAAAAAGGTTGAGCCGCTGGATTAGTGAGAAAATTTTGCAAATCGATCCATGCGTCCGTGCGTTATATTTCCTCAAAGGAAACGTAAACTCATTTTTATATATAGAGATTGAAGTTTTTTTTTTGCGAATTTGAAAATTTACAGATTTCGAATTTAGCCAGTGATGCACGAAACTGTTGAAATATCTTCGGGGTTGCATAGATCACATCACTTACCAAGGTGAATCCAGATCTGTGTAACTGTTATCCCAACCCATTAGCAAACCTATCCTTCCCGTGGCAATCGTGGAGATGCAAAGGTGTTCTCGGTCTCTAGTAACAACGAATGACACACTAACTTTCCTTTCCTTTCCCGATGACCGTAAGGGCGTGGCAGGCGCCGTTATTGACTTTTACTTAATTTGAACTCTTGATATGTGCACATTGAGGATGGAAAGCTAGTCCCAAGCTCCGCCTGTCAGTTCTCTGTGCAATTTTGATTGTTCTGCTCTGTCACGGAGTAGCAACTACGAATTGTACGGTCATCTATGCCCAGGGTCATGCTCATGCCCCGGTGCCGGTCTAAGCAATTTTCGGATTGGAAATTGTCTCGACTTCTCTAGGCATAAAAGTATCATCGTGTTAGCCTCATGATATAAGAATGCAAAAATGGTAACTTGGCTTAGAAACCTCGCAGTTTTCTATTCCTTTCTTTATTTGTTAGGCACTCTGTGTTACTTAACCGCTACTGTGCCAAGATCTACTGTGGTATTCTGCTGAACAGAATCCACACAGAATCTATTTTTAGATTTCCATTACCATTATTGTTGTCGTTGCCAGTCCATCTCATCGTGAGTCCATTGTGTCCGTTTGTCCATGTCGTGCATCCAATGTTCGTTGCATTGTTCAGTTGCCATTAAGCCGGGTCCGTTGGAGGGATGCCTCCGAGAAGAACAAGTTGTCAGTCGTCATCAGGCAACCGTGACGGTGAGACGCGTTTCCCAATACGCTACCGCATGGGCTGCGCATCCGGCGACTGACAAGGGTTTGGTGGAGGGGCTGGGAATCGAACCCATGACCATTCGCTTGTTAGGCGAACGTGTAGCCAACTACGCTACGGGACCCCCCTCTAAACCTCGCAGTTCATAACTGTGAAAGTGCTTAATGAACACTAAGCTGCGAGGCGGCTCTGTCCCAGTGTGGGGATGTAATGCCAATAAGAAGACATAGTCAACATGGACAATTTTTGCGTTACGTAATTAATGAATCTTCCCCAATGCAGGGCTGGTAGCGACCGAAACAACTCAAAATAGTGACTTTAGTGACCAAAGCTGACGAAAAAAGGGACCAAATAGTGACTTTCAGTTGCACAAAAAGTGACCAAATAGTGACTTCCAATTTCAATTGCAAGTTCGATGAGACGAAATCAAGCGTTTTTGGGTCGAAGGAGAATATTTTTTTCGTAATTTGTGGCGGAAAACATCTATCACTCACCACTCTTTTCTCTTGAAACGAGCTCAGAAGAAAAATTAAAATCGTACTCGGTAACTTTTATCTACAGGGGTTAGACAAAAAGGTTGAAAGGCAAAAAATTGTCGAAGTTCAAATCAGCATAACTTTGCGTAGAATGATCCGATTTTGATCAAACTGGGACCATCGGACGCGGAAACTCTTATAGTATACTGGCCTTATGCGAAACCTCTGATTGGACCTTGGCCACCGGTGATGTTCCGGGTTTTCCGAGGGTATGTTAAAAATGCATTTTTTCTGCTGCTTTTTATTTTATATGACGTTTACTGCCATCATGTTTTATGTTTTCCCCAGAAACTAGAACTAATATGCTGACCAATGCTGGCTGCAGATCGAAAATCCGATAGGTATACGCAGAGATATGGCCATTTTCGTGAAAACGGTACGGGATTGGCCATACACCCTGAACAAATGCCATTTTCGCAGAACTTCCGGAACCTGTTACAAATTGGCCAAAGAGTCTCACAGTCTTCAAAATATATCTCTAATAAAGATCCTATATTCATCGTCTTGAGAAAACATGAATTTTGACACCCATATATACATGGTTCCAGATGGTGCCAAAACCGGCCCCTCCTGGAAGGCCCATGGAACCTGCTATAAGGGTGGCAATGGACACTATAATTCTGGAAATGTTTCTGTAATAATCGTCTCGCAAATCCATGAAGTCAGATACTCATATTTGCATTATTCCGATCTGATATCATTTCATCATGTTCCCGGTACCATTTTTACGGAAATGGCCGTATCTCTGTGTAGTTTAGATGGATTCTCGATCTACAGCCACCATTGGCCGGCATATTAGTTCTAGTTTTCGGAGAAAACATAAAACATGATGAAAGTTAACGTCTCATAAAATGACAAGCAGTGGAAAAAATGCATCTTGAACATACCTTCGGAAAACTCGGAACATTTCCGGTGGCCAAGGACCAATCTCAGGTTTTGCAGAGGGACAGTATACTAGAAGAGTGTCCGCTTCTGATGGTCTTGGTTTTATCAAAATCGGATTATTATACGCAAAGTTATGCTGATTTGAATTTCGACTTATTTTTACCTATCTCAACCTTTTTGTCTAACCCCTGTACTCAGTGACTAAGTAAAATTATTGCCCTCTCTTCTAACCCCACGGAAATTTTACTCAATATCAGTAAAAAGCAGGATAACTCAAAACTATGAGTAGTCTGCATGCTAATCAAATTTTTACGCCACTGGAAGTGATCGAAATATGGTTATCACTCTTAACACCTGTTTTTCTTTCCTGAAAATTATTTCTCGGCGAATATCTGCGTGAATGAGCATTCTCTTCTCGTGAGAATAAGTGAAAATTACGATAATTGGATTAGCTCGACCTCCTGCTTGTAATGAGGACCATGCTCTCTGAATTTTTAAATATTTTTACTTCAAAATACGTAGATTTTCCGACCTGATGTGCGTATTCATAAACAATCTTTGCTTTGGAATTCGAAAGCGCATGCAATGTACAAAATTGGGGAGACTTGATCGCCTTTCTATGATATCTACTCAATAAATATTTGTTTAGAGCAAACCCTTCATTACCTCTGTCAAAATCTACAAATAAGCTGCTTTAGCACAAATTATATTTTCTTGAATTTTTTGGACAAATTTTTATATGGATGCCTAATGAGGGATAAAGTCTCCTCAAATTGAGGCAACAACTCAAAATTCAAATGTCCTGAAATTGTGGTGGAATGATGGCATTTTTATCAGTGAAGATCATTTAGCATA
Source organism: Armigeres subalbatus (assembly GCF_024139115.2). NCBI lineage: Eukaryota > Metazoa > Arthropoda > Insecta > Diptera > Culicidae > Armigeres > Armigeres subalbatus. The sequence goes on along the minus strand of NC_085141.1, from coordinate 219,802,866 downwards.
TTTATTAGAGTGGGGCGTCATGGTCATTTTTTCAAATCAATGGTTTTTCGAAGCCATTCCGGGTCCTGAACAACTTTGCAGAATTTGGGACCGATTGGTTGCTTCCTCGCTTTCCGCATCGCGTTTGAAGTTTGTATGGAAATTAGTATGGGAGAACGTATATTTTTACATTTATACTAATAGAGGTTTCAGTTCATCGTAAACCAAGTGGCACATTGCGTTAAAGTATAACCCAAAAGATGTCGAAAAACTTTGCTGAAGAAGGCTCGTTGCTGGAACGTCCACGAAAAAAGTTATAACGCTTCAAAGATTGAGTGTTCAAACCATATGCAAAAAATCGTTTATTCTGCCATCACTGCCGAACTACATAGACCAATAATTTAACTGAGTGTTATTTCAAAATAATTGATCTTATAGGGCTTTAGAGCTAATGGGAGCTATCTGGAATCATTTCACAAAGAAAATAATCCGACAAGAAGGAAGATGGGTTTTGCCTTTCGATAACCATAGGTTGTCCGGTAGTGCTGGCAGAAACATTGATTTCTTGCATATGGTTTGAACAATCAATTTTCGAAACGTAATAACATTTTTTGTAGACCTTCCAGCTATGTACCTTCTTCGGCAAAGTCTTTCGGCATCTTCCAGACTATATGCTAACGTATTGAGTCACGTGATACATGATAAATTGAAGCCGCTAATAGCAAAAATGTAAAAAAGTACGTTTTCCCATACTAATCTCCATATAAATTTAAAACGCGATGCGGCATACGAGGTCGCAACCAATCGAGCCCATATTTTGCACAGTTGATTGGAGTCCCAAAACGATTCAAAAAAACCTTGATCTCACTTGATTGGACGAAATTTGCGTTTTTCCATACAACAGCGCCCCACTCTAATATTTATGGATTTGTGCTGTGAAAAAATGATAGCATTTGGTCATTATTGGAAGAAGTTGTTCTAATTTTGCGTGGCTACTAAAATTATTTTCTGGAGGAACAAAACACAGTAAATAATAGAGTAAATAAGGTTGTCAATTAAAAAAATAACTCACCACATAACGATCATAGAGGATCTATTATAAAAATACGCTATAACAATACAACTTTACTGCCCATGATCGCATATTTGTAACATAAGCATTTCGGTTGATTTTGTAAATCCTCCTTTTTACAAAATGAACAAAAATGCGAGTGCTACAAATATGCGATCATGGGTAGTTTAGTTCTTGGTAAAACAGGGGACAATCCCTACTGCATAAAGTTTGAGTTTAAAAAAACTCTAAATCGACAGGTCTCCTGCTTGCATGACAGTATACCAATTTATAAACTGTAACATAAAACACCTTCAATTAGCTACTGGTGAAATGCCAATAGGAGCAGCGAATTCAATTAAATGGCTGGCGATGTTTCAGAGTGATCATTTTTCCAAGATCCGTAATTTCATTTCCGCCATAAACAAAACATCTTCCGATGGATACATAAAGCTAAAAAATCTTAGTCAATAGTTTCAAAATAGTTGAAAATAGTGACTTTTTGCGAGAAAAAGTGACTTTAGTGACTTGAGGTCGAAAAAAGAGACTTTTTAGTGACTAGCCCGAAAAAAGTGACCCGTTACCAGGCCTGCCAATGTAATAAGTGCAGGGCTGTTACAAACTAGTCGAATTCCAATCCGCGAAATCCGCGACTAGCAAATTGAAACCCGCGACTGTAAAAACAAATACGCGACTAACAAAAATATGGTTTCTTACTTCAAAACACGTTTTATAATTTTAAAATTTTTCTATATTTTTGCTTTTTTGCTTAAACATAATGAATTCGCTAATTTATGTAATATCTAAAACTGCATAGTTAATGCATCAACCATATCATGAGCTACAGAAAATATATGTGCAGCGTTGAACTATGCCCGAAAGAAATTCAACGCAACATTACCGGGGAACCCCCTCATTTGAATCGATGTTGTATCATTGCATTTCTTTATAAATTGGTTGTGCAGATGATAGTCTGTTGTCATAGGTAAATACCAGTTAGACAGAGGCGCCTCGTCCATACGTTCTACCTGTTCATGGAACAAGTAACCATTTTAGTTCAGAAGTAGGAAACTAATGTCCTTACAATCAATTTCTAAGCTATTTATTATTAGGGCAAATAATTACCCAGTAAAATCTTTAAACAAAGTTTCACGTAATACTTCCAATGATGGTTTAATATCTAACGAAACAAAATATTGCGTATACAGGTCAACTCAACGCCACATGCTTGACGTACAGTAACAGTCGCATTGCACCTTAATATGTGTTTCTCCGACGGATAACAGCACACCACATCACATAGAAAGCTTTTGCCAGTCGTACGATTCATGATAAAGAACCAAACACAGCTCTGCCAGAAGTAAAATTTAAAGTCTTGCGCCATCTCAAAAGTTCTGAAATAATTTCCTCCTTGGTATGTTCACTCGTTCACTGCGCGCGGAGAACCAGCGTGAGCGTTGCCAGCTTTCTTCGTTTCCTCACATCATCCTCTTTCGAATGCGAAGCAGGCACGTTTGGGTGCAAGTTCTGCTATGTTGCGCAGGAGTCCAACCCGTTCGACGCGCTGCGAGAACAATCAACGACGCGACGTACCTTCGGTTAGACTCGATCGGAGTGTCGGGCTATGCTTTGCCGAAAGACGCACCGCGCACGCTTTCGTTCATACTTCGATGATTGGGAACAACTCATGTTTGAGTTTTCGAAAGAGACATCAAAATTTGATTGTTTTAAAACATTATAAAATTGAATTATTTAATGTTTTTTTCCCCAAATAATCAAAATCAATCAACTTGGAGAAAAAGGCATAGTTTTCACAAAATTTTAAAAACTAAATAACTCGAAAACATTTCAGTGGACTGGGGCATCAAATGATGATAATGGGTCATAATAATAATGTTTAATTACATTTCTTTCATAACAACAAAATATGTGAAAGTTTTTAAATGCTAGAGGCGATGGGCCCTGTGCACCCGAATGGTGGAAAGAGCCGATTTGAAAGATCTCTATTCTGAGCAATATCCAGTTATCGTCAACTGTTGCCAAGTTAGATATTGGACGACATACGTGAGTTTTAAATTTAAAGTGCATCTTAATTTAAAACATTTTTGGAACAAAAGAGATTAATAAGCTGTTTATTGTTCTGTAAATCCTTTCTATTTAATTGTTTTTTTTTTTCAAATGTTTGGTTACGTTGTACAAGAAAAGGTTGTAAAATTAGATTAAATACACAACTTTCATTTGAAACCACTCAGCTTGATGCATATTTGTTTAGCAGGCTGGTAGAACAGGTGTACCAAAAGTTCACGAGACGCCCCTGCAGTTAGATCAAGGGCTTTATTTGAATTATACTTTTTAGTACACTATATAGTATTCTTCTAATCTCTACTATCGTTTTACAAGGGCTTGGACGCATCAATAATCCGTCAGGCTATTTATTGATCAGTCATTGCATTGTGTACTTCCATTAATCCACCATTTAGGAAATGATAAGAACAATTTCTTCAATAGCAAGCGATTCTCTACAAAGCTCTGCAGAGGCCCGAACAAAGCTTGATGATTCTGACTAAAAAGCACTCAGGCGAAATGATACCAGATGCAGACAAGAACGGTTCTAAGGCCTGCGAATTTTTTAGAACTTGGATAATGTTCACGATTTGAAAAATGATATATGAATATACAAGACATATGAAATAATGGATGGGTATTGGATATACACGACGGCAGACTCGACACGTTGTTCATTTGCCAGAAGAGCGTCAAGCGAAGATAGCATGCGCTAGACATCCCAGAAGAGGTCGTTTGCTTCATGGTAGGCCGCGTTACACGAAGGCGTTTTGCCATCTATAGTGAGCATTACAACGCCGTATGTGCTATCCATCGTAGGATTCGTTCGGAGTCTCTAGGCTCAAGTCAAGTTCAGTCAGACAGTTTGTTACAACTAAGTAATCACGAACGAACTCTCAGTGGATATAAGAACAGCGAGGAATTTTGAAGCGCGGGTTATGGAACAAAAACTAGCCTACCAAAAAGTGATTTCAATGATTGGGGCAACTGAATGTCGCCCCAATCATTGAAAGGTGATCTGATCCTTTCTCACAAAAAGGAAGGTCGAGCAATTCACAAGGAGGATGGTCAAAATGTGACATTCTCAACCTAGACCTAAATCCTTCAACAGCAAGATAACATACCACCGGAGAATTGCGCACAAAGAAAAGATTACTGCAAGACACTTGAGGATGCAGATGAACCATATTTCCACCACCCTTAGAAAAGGAGCCATACAGCTGGCAGGGAACCCAGGATACCAGTCCTCAGGGAGAAGCCGGAACCGTCTGGACCTTATAATCGCAATTTTGTCTATTTTATTAGTGTTTTGTGTTTTTTCTCTATCCTTTATCCTTACAATCATTTTAATGTAGTAATTTTATTTCAAAATAACTAGCGAAGTTCTTGTTTGCCTGGCAAGACGGTCCATCTGGTCCGCCCTTCTTCCTAATTTAAATTGCTAAGAGGAATTAGAAGGTCCTTTCCTCATTGGTGTTGAACCTAATATTATAAGTATAAACACACCTAAATAAAGACAGCTTCGATCAGCTATCAGTTCCGTCCCGGCAGTTGCAGGTGTGAATAAGTATTACTGCGTTTGATCCGACATTATCGTCAACCCTCTATGCAGCGCAAGTTATTATAATTGTAATTCCACAATTAGCGGCACAAACGTTCTAAGCAATAATATAAATAGTTTTCGGCATTTCAGTAATCAAGAAATGCAATATGATCGATCTGATAATTCGGCAGACTTTCTATGTGTCCACTTAAACCAAAATCCATACGCCTAATGAAGATTATTAATATACCATGTGTTTGGATCTTGACGGAGTTTGCAAACGTCCACATAATTGACATGTTGAATTGATCCTTAAATTCAGGGAAATCGCGATTTTCGCGAGAGCGTAGTTATAAATCCGAGATTTTCGCGACAATGTTTGACGGAACCGCGATTTTCAAGACTGGAAGGGTAAATCCGCGACAAATCCGCGAAATTCGCGAAAAACGCGAAAATCGCGAAATCCGCGACTGTTGTAACAGCCCTGTAAGTGTTGTAAACCCATCGGCTGTAAGAGTGAAGTACATGCACTGTGTGAAGTACTATTTTATATCATATCGTGCAAACTATATGGTCTAAATATTGATGTCGGGAAAAGGCTTTCAATCTTTCTAACAAACATTAAAGTACATACTTTGCATTTGCAGATGATATTGATCAGCTTGTGCGTGAACGCCTTGGAATTGATAATTCGAATAAAAATAGTGTTAGAAAATCAGATCCGAAAAAACAGATTTCGTTTTGTTTAAAGTTGGTAATAAATACAAATTGTTGGCTCTACGTTCCTCCACATGAGCTAACAAATTTTAAACAGACAATTCACGAATGAAAACATTGCATGAAGGTCAAATATTCGAAAACTGATTAGATGTTCATGCTTGTTTATGTTTCTAGCAGCAATTACTGACAAGCCGATTAAATGACGCCTTTTGAATACATATAATATTTTTATTTGTACTACAAGAGTTAGACAAAACAATTGAGATAGGCATAAAATAATCCGGTTTTGGTAAAACCGAAACCATCGCAACGCAAAAACTCTTCTAGTTTTTTGTCCTGATTCTAAATCTCAGATCGGTCGAGAGGCATGTTCTGGGTTTTCCGGGGGTAGGTTGACATTAGTCGATTGGTATATAATACTATGGGTCTCCGAGCCTGCTATCAAAGGTTCGAGTGGTCTTATAGCCTTTTCGTATACGAGAAAGGCAAAAATCACTGAAATAAATATTTAAACAAAAAAGTGACGTCAAAGGTAGCCAGCGTAGGTTGCATGACATCATCGACTACCAGCAATAATCTACCACACCAGAAGATGATAAACAGCTCCACGTTATTCATAACCATAAGGCGCTTTATCGGCAGCCCTTTGACAAGCGATTCTCCGGAAATAAAAAGGCGGACTCGCTGGCAAAGGTGGACGCACAGGAAGGTGAGGTTTATGATAGACAACTCTGGAGCAACGTTAGTCCGTCAGAGTAGGCTAAGAAATTGGACACACAACGAACTTGAACGGTGGCTTTTTTCTATAGTTTCAACAGTTTGTGCGCGAGCGTGGTACAGAGGTAAGTCGAGGCTTCATTCGCGTGATGTCGAGACTTATGCCCAATCACTATTCACTAAACGCACATCTGTACAGAATAAACCTTGTCCATAGCAACTTATGTAGGTTATGTTGACATCGATCACGTAGTATGGTTCTGATCGGAAAATGACGCCTCCAGAGAGCAATAATTGGATACCCTTGTGGCCCGAGGTAAACAACCCTTCAGGGAAGTTCGAGATGTTTTTAGAGATCGTGATGTTGTCTATATGCAGGCCGTTTATAGTTTTCTTTGTAGTTCTGACATCAAAATCTAATAGTTTTTTTTTCTTCATTTTTTTTTTTATTTAGTCTTTGCCTTTATGTTCTGTAGAGCGCCATAGCTCTTGCCATCCGGAAGATGCTCCCAGTCGAGCTGAAATTCCCAGCTCCCAGATCTTAAGCCCCGTCCATCTTCAAACACTGTAAATTAACCTCGAGTCAACACGAGTACGTTGGTTTCTACCTCTCTCTTACCAACTGAAAAATAAAAATTATAAAATATCACCATGGCTCCGTAAAGTGTTACACACGCCTGAGCCTACCAAATAAACGAAAAGTTCGATTTTTTAGTGAAATTATGGTTTTCAGTACAATCTTGTTTTACGAGAAAGGCAAAAATTTTATAAATTAAAAACAGCTGTATATTCTTACTGAAATTTTGACATATTCACCCTTATTCTTGTTTACGGACGAACGATACTTTCGAACGAATGCGATTCGTTCGAACCGTTTCTCCATTTGATTTTGCTGGCGTAAACGAGAATGCGCTTCAACTTTCGTTCGAAAGCGCGTTCGTACGTAAACAAGAATATGGGTAATTATTTTTATCTGTATAATCGCCATGAGACTTTCCTGCGTATTGGGGTAAACCGATACTGTCGTGCCGCCACTAGTGGTCACAGACGGCGTGATGCACGCCTTTGTTTTATTCGGTGTGTCGATTTAATTCAAATTCCCTCAAATTTCATTGCACTGTAACAAGATTTGTCTTAGGTAAATGTCTTTTGATGTGCAGATTTTAATTACTTGTATTTGTTTCAACTAGTTAACAAAATAATATGACAGAATACATAACACTACCAAGGATTTTGATAAAACGAAGGGAGGATCAAGTTTTTAAAACTTATTGTTGAACTGACGTCCGTTTGAATAACAAATAAGGCGCGTCTAAAAATACGAGTGAACCTAGCATAATAATAGTAGTCACCATCACCGTAACGTTGATTATATTTTTCTCTCATTATTATCACGTTTGCTCGCATTAGAGGAAAATATATAAAAATAGTCTAAATCAGTTACAGAAAAGTTTGTTTTTCTCTTCACGTTCATTCTAAAATGTCAAATTTCATTCCGTTTCATCAGATTGCACCTCATACGCCGCGAAACAAAGCTGGTCCCCGCGTTACTGAACGTGACATTGTCTGACGACAAAAAAGGTCATCAACACCTTCCACTGACTGAGTCTACGTCCTAACTGCGCAGAATAACACAAATGCAGTATCACGGACAAACATACGCAGTACATTTGTCGATCATCATTATCTTGAATGCACTGACGACATCTTTGGAATTGTTTTGGACAAATCACGAGCCAGTCAAGAAAATTTGATTAATCTAAAAAAAAGTATCGAGTGATAAATCTGTTTGTTCATGGTGATATATTTGCGAACAGTCGGTATAAATAAAACAAAACGGTACGGAGCTGCGTTCGAAGCGCGAATGAATGAAAAGCAACAGCGTCGAAAAACATTCTGAACAGCTGTGTTTTTGCTATCAGTCTCAGTGAAGACTACGACGAAGACAACAACTGCCGATGACGAACCTGTATTTGTTGTTTTTTTGCGGGACCATCGGACTGACTTACTTACATTAGCCAAATGATACCATGATCCACTTGTCAAGGACTGCAAATATCTCATATAGCAGCGTAGTCACGTCTGCTATGTTTGCGCAAATTGGTCGTGGAAAGGCGATGCGAAACTTGGAATTAGAATTGAGCTCTACTTGTGACATGGTTTGTAATATTCATTCAATGACTATTTACATATCAAGCATAAATTTTCAAAAGGACTTATGTAACAATTATTAAGATTCGAGAAGTCCTTTGGCAAAACTTATTATTAAACGGTTTTACAACTAATTTTTCAATGTTTTTTATCCACAGGCACGCATAAGTATATGACACGTAATAAGCGTGCTCAATTCATTCAAATTACCTGTGAAAAATGATAAAATCCACATACACCGGTATGCTGCACATAAGTCACTACAGATTGGTCGGTTTTTCACAGTGCATGTTTGACGAAAGTGCAGTTCTGTTTTGTTTTTCTTTTTTGTTACATAGGTCATTATGAAATGTATGTTTGATATAAATTTTCTTTATTTGATTTCACTCATTTCGTATAAATTATTACATTCGGCAGCAATCGCTTGCGTCTTATAACTTCAACAACTGCGACACCTTTGGGGATGTGACAATTGGTAAACATGTTTCCCAAGACAGTTTCGTGTGGAGTGTGTTATTTTTACGTGGATGATTCATAACCCTACTTTACCCAAAAAATAACACTAAAAAAATCCGTCGTCAACAAATGGAACAAATGGTACAATTAGTGCGTCACGCTCGCGGACCATTTACAGCAATCGTAGAACAAAGAGAATATTTTCTTGTGGAACTGATAAAGACTTATCGATTGTGCTTCATCGCGGCGGCTTTAGCTCACCCCGTTTCTATAATTATACCTTCGTTCGATTCCAATGAGTGCCGATTGGAAAGACATTGCACTCCTGATATGGATTATATTTGATAATGACAAAAACAACTGTAGAGATAAATCAAAATGAAAATATCTGAAGACATTGAAGTACTGTAATTTTAAGACTTATACACATTATTATCTTCTTCTTATCTTTCTTCTTCTCCATATAATAAAAATGAAATGGTCTGGTCCGCATAACTCGAAAATGGCTGGGTGGGCTTTCTTCATTTCTTTAGCAGATATGTTCATTATCGTTTCCGACAGGTTTATATGATATTTTCTCATCTGAAAATCATGAGTTAAGTGTAAAAACTGGAATAAAGATTTGTATGAAAATTTTGCAGTTCACGACGCGCCTACGATGCAGGACAATCACTACTGGGTCAATTAATTGAGGACGTCTTCCCAATAGTACTGAATTTGTCAATCACAATGCAATGCCCTGGTGATCCCGGGTAATTATCAGTCGGTATGGAATAAAAACTATGTTTGAAAACTCTACATCTAATCTGACATTTGTAGAAGGCGCAACAGCCAAAATATATTCTTTCTAGTTCCTCGTCTACACGGAACCGCAAATTAATTTACTTTATGGTTCCTTTCACTCAAATTCGCCCTTATGTGAAAAAAGCCAAAAATGAGCAAAATGCAAAAAAAAAGGTGAGTATTTTATCTTTACTCCCGTGTTGAATTTTAATCCATCACTAGGTTTCACAAAGTCGAATTTATGTTATTTTCTCCAACCCGGGACTATGGTGAAAGCAACTCAAATTTGGTTTCTTCTATGCCTAGGGTAAGTGTTCAAATAGTGTATTCTCTGCGTCGCACAATAAATTAAATAGTGCGATGGACATGACATCAAAATGTTCCAAAGTCAAGTTCACCTATCGCTTCATGGTTTGTCGAGCTATGAAGTATGGCACAATAACATGAAATCTAATTGTACTCAGCAGTAACACGATTTATTGGCAAGAATGATCATATGAAGTAAATTAGACGGTACATTTTTGGTACAGATTTATTATATTGAAGCCAATGTTTTGTCATTGCAAAAAATAGCGTTGCAAAACGTTTAAATTGTTTGTAAGGAGGTCCTAGGAATTGCTCGTGGCACTCCTTTAGAATACTGCACACTAACTTTTTCTTTCTCGAGCTCGGCAAAATCGGGCACCGCTGTAGCTCAGTAAATTTCAGAACTGAACTTCGGCATAAAATTTGGTTTATTACTGATTTTCGGCAAAATATTTACCATATCTCAGCAACTGAAACGTCACATTTACTGTGATCTCGGCAAAAATCATGTTTGCTGAAACTCGGCGGTGCCCACCTCGGGAAAATAAACAAAAAATGCTGAGATCTCGGTGAAAAAAATTAAGTGTGTGAGATGATGTGATCCACTTGTGTAATATGTCGTGACAGAAGCTTTCGAGAACTTTCAAAAAACATCTCAAAGTCAAATCATAAAGCATTTAATGCTACGTACGTACGTACTTTCTTTTGATGTCGTACTGTTGATTGATTTCAATAATCATATTGTATCATCACCACTGATAAAAAAAATCTGATAAGGCCGTTACAAATATTTAATTAACATTTTGCCCTACTGGTCTCCGAAAGGTCAAGGGGGGATAATAAAAAATAAATATTAAAATGAAAAAAATCAAAAACATCCTCGGATTTGAGAGAATGTTTTGAAAATCCTCAAAATTATCCGAATTTTATTTTGTTGCCCCCTCAAAATATTATTTTTTGGCAAAAAAAAATCCGTATCGGCCTAAGTTGAAATAATCAACTTAACCTTCCGTGTTCGGGTCAATATGACCCGAATCGCAATTTTTAATTGTTATAGCTTTTTAACGCAACAATTTGAAGGTCTGAAACTTCTTGACTTTTCCTATTTTGTGGAAAACTATGTTCCGGAATGTTGAACTACTTTGTACGACGTTCCTTAGCATTAGCATTAGCATTAGCATTGTTACGGTGTAATTCGTAGATTGGACACTAGTGATACTCACTCATGTTTTACTTTTGAGATCCTTATCTAGAATTCTATCAGAAATCAAGAAGGGGAGTGGTCCTTGATTCCAGTCTTAAACAAAAATAACAAAAGCATGAGGATTACTACTCCTGGCCGCGCCCATCTTCACCGTAACTAGGGAGAAGAAGGAAGTGTTGATGTAGTACTTATTTAACGAGAGGCCACCGACTTAGCGACACCCTCATAAGTACCACGGAGTTGGATAATGAGGAAGGTAATCGTTGGGTCAGGATTTGCCTGTAACACACCACTTAAAGTAGACATCCAGCATTACGGGTCTACTTTGTACGACGTTCCTGAAGGGCTCCAAAAAAAACTCACACTTACGGTGTTCGGGTCATATTGACCCGGATTTGACTTGGCAATATCTCGGCCAAGTCACAGCCAAATTCACATGTTTATATACCAAAATAATCGTCTGCTCATAAATTTTCCAGGGCCTCAGATTTTTTATCGGCCACACCTACATCCTGCAATCGTCGGAGGAAGGATCGTCAGTTGGCCACTTTTATATGGACGAAAACTGCACACGTATATCGCGAATGAACGATTTTATTGCTGTTTTTTCTCAGAAATGTACATAATACTATTTCAGTTATGATGAATCGTGAATGCTGACAATATTTCTACGGATGTTCTAGGTTCTCCAAACCATTCTGGATTTTAGAGCCCTGGTCTATCAAGTCAATTATGATGGGTACGAAACCAATAGCAACCCATGGTGCCCATACATGCCCTTAGAGGCCATGTGCATAATTTATGATCTAGATATGTCCAAACCGTATGTTCTAAGTTCTAACCCAGGTCAGCTGGGTTCCATTCAAAGACAACAGCAACCCATACAGGTCCTGGAAACCTGGAATGTTATCAATTTGAATTCAGGTGCTGCGAGACAGTAAGTATATTATTCAAAAAATACACATTGTGGAATTTGACAATTGAATTGGCCAATATATCAAAAATAAAAACTGCTATTATTTTGAACAATTTGACCTAGTGCGTAATTTTTTAACGCGTCATTCGAAAAAAAATGTTACCTAGTATGTGTAAATTTCAACATATTTGTAGTTCACTGCCAAAATTTCAGATCTATCGGTTATCGGGGTACAAAGTTACAGCTTGTCAAAGTTGACCATTTTATTACCATCTTACTTAGAAATTACGCAAAAAAAATCGGATCATAACTATGACAAAGATTGTTTGTCACTTTTCCCGGTTGGTTAGATGATTTCCCGGATAATTCCCGGTATTTTCCGGTCGTGTCGGGTTCCCGGTTTTCACGACTGGATGGACACCCTGGTGTGGTTATACGCCAGTGAGACTTGGTGTGTATCAGCTGCAAGTATTCATCAACCGGTGCCTACGTCTTATAACTCAGGTCTGGTGGCCTTACAACTGGATCTAGAATGATGAGCTCCACCAACAATGCCATCAGAAACCGATATCAAAAGAAATTAGAGAACGTAAATGAAGGTGGGTCAGCCACACATTACAAATGAACGGAGACGCCTTGAAGTGCTAAAGTGCTTGACTACCCGGAGCGATTTTCAAAAATCGTTTCTACTTTCTTGTAGAACAAAGCTGTACCGAAAAGCTATATCCAAAATAGAACTTTTAATAGAAAGCTCAGAGGCCCCTGACCGTGTGTATGTTAGTGTGTGCACACAAAAACTAAAAAAAAACATTAGCCTTTTGCTTTTAAAATATAAAAATAATGGCAGCTTGAAAAGTTTACAATACATAGCTCATCATATTTGTTAGCATTAGCATTAGCATTGAGCAATTCGCACAAATTCGTAGGTGGTACAAGCCTGGACTATTGTACGAGAGTAACATCACTTTCATTGGTTTACCACATATATTGAGTTGGGACCAGGGAATCAATATTCGAGCATCGTCTAACAACATACCCTTTGTTATCAACAGAGTTTGTTACTGACAAACGCACTTCGCAACTAGCCTTTATCAGAACAAGAATCATTTCCCTTGCATGCTCTGATATTTCCGAGAATACTAGGTTATTTTGGTAATCAGAGTTAGATTCTGGAATATTTCCATAAAAGCAGAAACTACGATAGCATAAAACCGAAATTTGCTGTAGAGATAATGCAAAATAACGGGATGAAAAGTTGGCAACAAAATTGTCTTCTTTTTTGTTTCTGACAAAAATATTCGGATCCTTGTCATTATTATCTCCGACAAAAACAAAGCTTTGTCGTTGGTTCTCTTTTGTCGCTTGTTTCGCAAGTGACAACAATGCACTCTCCAATAGTCAAAACTATCCTGACCATGTCTTTGCGAATGCTGAGGAATGGGAATGGTTAGTTGGACACCTACTTAAGAAACAGAGAACTCTACGACCTCTCATAGATGCCACGAGAGGATGAAACATAGACAGAACTGAGATTAAGTGCTGTTGCAGTTAAATTAGTTACTGGACAAAGAAAAACTACAGGTAAGTTTACGTTTTCGAAAACTGATTCGCAATGATACGGAGCCATTGGTGCTGGTTTCTCACAGTTGGAGAAAATCCGAGCTACCCAGGGCTACTGTTATTTGATTTGGACGGGGGAGTTTTCCGGCAGCTAGTTTGCTCACTAGTTCGATCCGGCAAAAATTTACGGAGCCACTGAGGTGCTGGTTTCTCACAGTTGGAGAAAACCCGAGCGACCCAGGGCTACTGTTTTTTTATTTGCACAAGGAAGTTTTCCGCGAGCAAAACTGGTCACTGGTTCGATCCGGCAAAATGGTACGGAGCGACTTGTGCTGCTTTCGGTTGTTATTGGTAGTGTATATATAGATAAAAATAAGTGAACACCTATTGAGTTCCGCAATTTGAGAAGATGTCGCCGAAGACAACACGCCCAACTTGAAGAAAAAATTTAATGATATTTGCAATCGTTATCGCCTGAAATTGATTCAGCTAGAGTTTATCCAAAAATGTATATAACTCTCCAGTGACTGAAGCTATCAGTACACTAATTTTATGTTATGTTATTTGATATATAGTCCAGATGGTTAGCGCGTCAGTCGAGAAGTTCTAAGCGTGGAGGGTGTAAGATCAACACCCGTCTTTGGTCGTTTCTCCCCTAAGAAATTGTGACGTTTGAGCGGGTCGTATAATGAACGCAAAATGAACTTTTAATCGAGTGAATACCCCGCTTAAGTGTCAAAATTCATTAGGTGAGTTAATTTGATGAACTCCTGCACAGATCTATGGACACGATTTAATGCCTCAAACAAGCAAAACTGCCATGTTGAGGGAGCTGGCCAGGTTCGATTAAAAAAAATCTAGCAAACCATGTGCCTCATAAACGATTGTATTAAAGATTTCCAGCAACTCCATGGACCGTAGACCACTGTTGCCTTTGACTTTTCCTAGATTATTGCCTTGTCTTGAGAAGAGGTGTAATGCCTCGAGATTTAGTGTTGTTTCACCGAAATTCCTGATTAGAAATATTTTTTCTGTTTTATTTAATTTTCAACTTTCTCCGGGAAGACGAGGGATGTGAGAGTGTGCTTTATAACCCCGTCGTACATACGTAATGCATAGTATTTATGCATTCCTCGATACATCCCATGACCCACTTGTATCAAAGCAGGCGTTGCTTTGAACGATAAAGAGTAGACCTCTTCATGTTTTCAAAAAGTATCAAAAATTCAACCGGTCAGCCTAGAATCACAATTCTTATGCTAAAATAAGTCTCCTGGCAAATTTTCAGCTAATTCGGATAAAATTTCGAGGTGGCTCAAGTCGATTTAGTGTTTTTGGGTTATTTTCAATTTTGGAAAAAATCTAACAAGAGATATAAACGTCGAAAACTATCGCAACAACCTCTATACGGAAGCTTTTGGTGTGCTCTACCAGTCTTGTGAACATTGCGATTCGTTCCGTTCACGTTTTGTCTTTTTAAAAGTGATTTTCAAGCTTTTAAGTGCATAAAAATACTGTTTCCCCCAAAAGTCGTTGTTCTACAAAATTCTTGAGTTTATGACAAATGATTGTTAATTTATTATTTTATAGTTCCTCTTTTTTCCCTGGAAATTTGAGTAATATAATTGCCCATGTGCGATTTACCGTTAAATTCTTAAAAATCAGAAGCTGAACATTTGTCATAAATTTGCACGCTGAGATTTCTTCAAACAAGTTGTTCAAACAAAGAAGCTTCGATTTCACTTGTTACTAAGATGCACTCAATGTTAAAAGCATGAAGGCATATGATAAAATTAACAAAATTTGGAAGTCGTTTGTTGTTAGCATCAAATATCATATGATTTAATTTATGTTTTGTTCGAACAACTTGCTTGAAGAAATCCTAACGTGCAAATTTATGACAAATGTTCAGCTTCTGATTTTTAAGAATTTAAGGTAAATCGCACATGGGCAATTATATTACTCAAATTTCCAGGGAAAAAAGAGGAACTATAAAATAATAAATTAACAATCATTTGTCATAAACTCAAGAATTTTGTAGAACAACGACTTTTGGGGGAAACAGTATTTTTATGCCCTTAAAAGCTTGAAAATCACTTTTACATGGACAAAACGTGAACGGAACGAATCGCAATGTTCACAAGACTGGTAGAGCACACCAAAAGCTTCCGTATAGAGGTTGTTGCGATAGTTTTCGACGTTTATATCTCTTGTTAGTTTTTTTCCAAAATTGAAAATAGCCCAAAAACACTAAATCGACTTGAGCCACATCGAAATTTTATCCGAATTAGCTGAAAATTTGACAGGAGACTTATTTTAGCATAAGAATTGTGGTGCTGGGCTGACCGATTGAATGTTTGATACTTTTGGAAAACATGAAGAGGTCTAATAAAAAGTCGTCCTCTTTGGTGTTTGAGTATGAACTGCCGGGCGAGCAGGTTGTGTGCTGAGCAACAGTTTGTGCTCAATTCGGATTTCACAGAAACCATAAAGAAAGTGAAAATTAGTTCCTTGTTCAGTCGTGATTCTCGAGCAAGCAGAGCGATCGGCCGGTCGCCGAAATTTATTTTTGCTTTGTGCGGAAAGCAAAACGATCGGCCGGCCGCCGAAATTGAGTAAATTAATCAGAAAGTGAAAATTTAGTTCGCATCCAGTTTTGTAGTGGGGTCGATAATTAAAATAATTAGCATTCGTTTGTTTCTGTTTTAAATCAAACTACACGTTATACACGGCAAACCGTTTACCAAAACGAACCCTGCCACTCTCCCTACCCCATATATCCAACATCCCAGTGATTTCTCGTGGAAGTGCAGATGGCTCGTCGGCTTCTATCAAAGCGAGTATCACGTCAACAATTTCCTACCTTTTCCTTAATTGACCTGCATTCGGACACGGCCGGCGCTGGTATTGCTTATTATTGGGTCACTAGTTCTTACACATTGAAGATGATGTTAGTCGCAATCGCAAACTACATCTGTTGGTTCTCTGTGTAATTACAGCTGACCTGGCAATAACGGAGTAGCAACCGTGGGCGGTCAATCATGCTCATGCTCATGCTCAATTCGGATTTCACTGAAACCATATTTGTTGTAAAGACATTAAACAGTTACTGCTCCATGATGACTTCATCTCACAGGTCCTATGTTCAATCCATCAAAAACAAAGCAATGCGTCTAATAGGCATAAGGACGTTAGGTCTCAAAGAACAACCCATGACAAAAACAAGGCAGCATTATGAGTCTATAATTCGTATTAAAATTTAAGCACGAAATTGTTTTTCGTCGAATTTTAGGAGGACTACGAAATTCGGTTGTGGACAATCAATATCGCTGTTGTTGTCTACTAACTTAATATTTTACCGACTCTCGAATAAAACGCGATAGAGTTACGGATGGTATTTTCGGTAATTGTCCAGAAACCAAAGGGTACCCATAACAGAACCCTTTCTGCTACGAATTAAATAAAATAGTACTAAGTCAAGTGGACAAATAGCAGCTAATACAGATAGGAAGCAACAGAAAGCCGTAGATGTCAAGTAGTTGGGAGTTTGGAAGGGGTGTTTTGTTTTTTTTTTAGGAATTATCACCATAAGCAAGTGATAGCATGTTTAAAGGCGTTGGGAGTTGTTTTGCTAATGACGAATTCGTTTTTAACCAGTTCCAACCTAAGTGCTGTCAAAGTGTTTTTTTATTCGCTCAGGTAGGAACTAGGTTCGCACTAGTTCCAACCCCAAAGCTGTCGGGTTCGCACTGTGTTGTTTCACAGTTTCGCACCAGGTTCACCAATACAACTGCACTTCAACTGTCATAACCATATGGGTGGAATAATCTTAGCCGAAGCAAAAAGCAAACCGGAATAAAAACGAAACTGTTTGTGCATTCAATAAAGAATGCGCATCGAAATCCGTTTTACGGAAATTTATATTCCCTATAATATTTGTCTACATTTGCATTATATTTATATTCCCTGAGGACTTGTTCAGTAATCCCAGGAGAATTTGTTTAAACCGAAATATTATGGGCCTTCAATAATTCATTTGCAATTTGTTCGATAATTTCCCCATTAATTATTTATTTAAGTAGTTCTTCAAAAAAAATCATACGGAAATTCTTCAAAGAATTCTTATAATTCAAGACAAAATTTTCAAAACGACTTATCTGCTTTTGTAAACAAAGATTCAAACGACGATTTGACGAATCTGATACCTTTCCCACGCAAACCAACACCACCAATAGGTAGGTGAAGGCTTCCGCTGCCTGTTGATGGTGTTGGTATGCGTGCGAGAGCTATCAGATTAGTCAAATCGTCGTTTGAATCTTTGTTTACAAAAGCAGATAAGTCGTTTTGAAAATTTTGTCTTGAATTATTTTAGGTATTGCTCATTGAAGTCTTGTATGCATACCATTGCGAATTCTTCCAGGAATGCATTAGGGCAATATTTCAGGCATTCCTTCATATTTTTTCTAGAAATTCATCTGGAAATTCCTCGAAGAGTTCTCACGAAATATCTTCCAAAAATTTCTCTGGAAGTTCTTCCAGGAATTCCTTTGAAAGTTCCTCCAAAAATTCCTCTGGAAGTCCCTCAAGAGATTTCTCCGGAAATCCCTACAGAAATTCCACCCGAAGTCTATCCAGAAATTCTTCCGGTAGTCCCTTCGAGAATTCCTTCGGAACTGGAATTTCTCCGAAAGTTCGTCCTAGAATTCCTCTGAAAGTTCTTCCAGAAATTCCTTCGGAAGTTCCGAAGTTCCAGAAGTCTCTCAAGAAATTCCTCCGGAAGTCCCTTCAAGAATTCCTCCGAAAATTTTTCCGGAATTTTCTCCAGAGTTCCTCTAGAAGTTCCTTCAGAAATTCCTCCAGCAATACCTCCGAAAGCCCTTCAGAAATTTCTCTAGGAGTTCCTTCGGAAGTTCCTCCAGAAAATCCTCCAGAAGTACCTCTAGGAATTCCTCCGGAAGTCCTTTCAACAATTCCTTCAGAACTCCCTCCAGAAATTCCTCCGAAATTCCTTCCAAGAAAGGATTCCGAAGTTCTTCCATAGAATCCTCCGGATTTTTTCCGGAAGTTGCTCCAACAATTCCTCCGGAGTTTCCTCAGGAAGTTCGTCCAGGAATTCCTCCGGAAGTTCCTCCAGGAATTCCTGCGGGAGTTTCTCCAGGAATTCCTCCGGAAGTTCCTCCTGGAATTCCTACAGGAATTTCTGGAGGAACAGCCGGAAGAATTCCTGGAGGAACTTCTGGAGGAATTCCTGGGGGAACTTGCGGCGATATTCCTGGAAGAACTTCCGGACGAATTTCTGGAGGAACTTCCGGAGGAATTTCTGGATGAACTTTTGGAGGAACTTCTGGAGAAACTTCCGGAGGAATTTCTGGAGGAACTTCCGGAGTATTTCCTAGAAGAACTTCCGGAGAATTTCCTGGATGAACTTCCGGAGGAATTTCTGGAGGAACTTGCAGAGGAATTCCTGGAGGAACTTCCGGAGGAATTCCTGGGGGAACTTCCGGAGGAATTCCTGGATGAATCACCGGAGGAATTCGTGGAGGAAGTTCCAGAGGAATTTCTGGAAGAACTTCCGGAAGAATTTTTGAAGGATTTTTGGGAGGAATTCCTGAAGAAATTTTCAAAGGAAATCCTGAAGGAATGCTCCAAGGATTTTTTGAAGGAACTTCCGAAGGAATTGTAGAAGGAACTTCGGAACTTTCCTAACGAACTCCCGAGCTCCGAACGTTACTTCAGGAAGAAGAGGAACTTCTGAATGGATTCCTGAAAGAACTTCCGGAGCAGTTCCTAAAGAAATTTCCGAAGGAATACCTGAAGAAACTTCCGGGGGAATTCCGGAAAGAAACTACGAGTAAATGCCTGCAAGAACTTGCTAAGGAGTTCCAAAAGGAAACTTTGAGCAAAAGCCTGACTTAGGTTTAAAAACGAATTCGACATAAGAAAGTTATTGTAACTCCGTTCTCTCCGTTTTCTTCTTCCTGGGATGGGGCAAGGTATTTAATCTGTGCCCTGGCTGATAAGCCCTGGTTCAAGCGCCATTTCTCGCACTCTTTACGAGTTATGTACATGCTTATTTTTGTAATTGTAGTTTATTGATTTGTGAGGAAATATGTCATTTTATTGGTGCGATGTTGGTTTTTATAAAATAAAGAGAATCTGGTGGTATAATAATCTCAAAGTTGAGTTTCCTCTACGTCGGGCATTAAGACATCTGCTATTGAAGACATTTACACCCTGTTCTTCAGAATACTTCGTCGATTCGCTGATTCCACGAATGAGCGACTTGCTTCTAGCTACTTTAACTTCTCTCCGACAATCGCACGATGTATCCTTCTGGTTGCATCATTAAATGGACGCTTACAA
This sequence comes from Armigeres subalbatus, assembly GCF_024139115.2. Lineage (NCBI taxonomy): Eukaryota > Metazoa > Arthropoda > Insecta > Diptera > Culicidae > Armigeres > Armigeres subalbatus. Next base: position 219,783,053 of record NC_085141.1, on the reverse strand, counting down.
TCTACCATGAAGGAATGCAGTCCGCACATCCATGTGTTTCACCAACCCACGACCTACTCTTGGATCAATTCAAACTTCTGTGAAAAACCCGGTGCCAGCAGACTGGCTTTATGGCGTACAACTCTGCAATGCCGGTCTTACACCTAATCTTACCGGTAAGGCGGAGAATCGATCAGATTCATTCATTCAGCAACTACAGTTCCACCAGAGTGCTATTTGTTGTCAATATTTAGGCAGATTTGGAATCCTTGCCTTGCGTGCAAAGGCGTAGGATTGCCAATCCGGAGATGGCGAGTTCGATTCTCGGTCCGGTCTAGTATGTTTTCGGGTTGGAAACATTCTCGACACCCTGGGCATAGTGAATCCATTGTATTTGCCACACAAGATACATACTTTCAATTATAATACAGTCAAACCTCCATGAGTCGACATTGAAGGGACCATCGACGCATGGAAATATCGAGATGCGGAAAAGAAAATCCTTGGGAAGTTGTTTGAAGGGACCATCTTAGTAGTCCAAAAAATATTTTTTAATATGGCATAATTTGCTTCCATGAGTCGATATCGAGTCATAGAACATCGACTCATGGAGGTTTTACTGTAACTAAGGAAATGCTAATAGAAATACTAAATTGAAAAGCAGCCCAAGTTCCAGTTGGGTTGTTCCAGTTGAAATGATTTCAGTTTTACTTCTAAAATCTACAAATAATAGAAATTTGAAAAGTTCGCAACAAACATCTCAACCTATTTGTTACAAATCTAATTGAACCCAATGTTGCTTTTGTCCTCTACAGATAGAAATAAGGCCAATATCGCTAATTCCCTTTGTAGATATGTTTTGCATGATAAGAAAATTATTTAGAGCTTTTTAGTGGACTGTAAGTACTAGAGACCTGGATTAGGAGAAATGCGGATACGAATGTACAAATTTGTAATTTGTAATTTATTTACTGGCATAACGGAAGCATACAGGTTACCCCATATTTTAGGACAAATGTAAAACTAGCTTTACGTAATAATGTTACATTCAATATGGTACAAAATTTTGATATTTCTTAGTACATACACAGCTCGCGATACAGTATTTGTAAAAATGGACATTAATTATGAAGGTAATTCAAAAGTGACAATAATAGAAGTTGATATCGACAGAACTTCATATAATGGTGATTTTTCACTCTCGAGCGGAAAGGGTTGAAGCGAAGTATAGATACATACATATATGGTAGATAAAGCCAAGTAACATAAACGGAGACTAGCTGCATTTACTAAGTTGCTCAGGGTAGCATGTAATCTAAAATTAGCTTACCCAGCACGTCTATAAGATTTGAAAAGGTGTTGAAGTATGTGATACATATGAGAAAGACAACGTCTGTCTTTGCCGTAAACAAACGCAGGTTTTGATAAGTACAATTTTTACCGAGACTGACGAAAACAGAAACGATTGGTTTCAGCATAATTGGTAAGAAAATAAATAGAAATTGCAAATATACAAATGCGAATGCGTGACAAAAAAAAACCTACCTTCGCTTCAATCACTGGGCGGACGGAATTTTTATTATCCTTTCCCGATCCTCCCATTGTCGTTGAGGCAGATGATGTTGGTCCAGCGGCCGATGAACCGCCGGTCCCGGCAGCCGCGCTACGTTTCATTCGACTGAATGCACTCATGCTGTCGGTTTCTTCTTCATTGTGGAATCTGTTGATCACAAACGATCGTTCCGCCCCTTGCTTTTCATAATCCACAAACAGAACATCCGGTGGAAATCCGTGTCGAACGGCAATCGACTGCTGAAGACACACCAGCAGCATCATTGTCAAAACGATAAAACACGGACGGTGACGCGCCATTTTGATTTCTTTTTCTCTTCTCCTGTCGTCAGAAACTTGTGCTGAAAAGCACAGAATCAATCAACTCCGTAGATAATTTGCCCGCTGAAGAACAGCAGGACTCGCTGTTTTTCTTTTTTGCTCCTGCAGAGTAGGATTTATTGGAAATCCTTCACTTTCCGATTTGTACACCCGACAAAATTTCTGCACTAACAGAATTTCACTTTAGATAAGTAAAACACTTTCCTCATTGGTGTATTTTCATTACACCGCTCCTTCGCCTGCCGAAACACTTTAAAATACTAGCACTTGATTAATCAGTCGCAGATTATAATTAAATTTATAAAAATGCAACAAAAGCTACATTTTTTCTTCTAGCACTTTCGCGTCACACGTTGAAATACAAATCCAGAGACGATGCATCCACGACGAAAACTCAACAATGACTGACAAACATACGACTGACAGAAGCAAAAATTCTGACGGAAAACGCGTTTCCAAACGGAACAGGCGGAAATGAAACAACAAATAGGGTAAGATGGAGCAAAATAATGAGTACTCTCCAAAGATTAAGGTGATGCGTTTGTTAGAGCAAGATTACCGGTGGTGAGCTTAATGGGCCAAACACAATTGATACGTTTGCGTGCGTTTTGATAGTTTTCCCATGGGAAAACTGTCAAAACGCACGCAAACGTATCAATTGTGTTTGACCCATAAGCCGTTTGGCAGCGCAGTATCGTTACTTGACACTTTACCGGTCGCTACTAAACGCGCTGCTATAACAGTAGCGCGACTGACAGGTGACCAAATTTGGTAGCGCGATAAGAGCGCTGCTATTTGATAAACTGTCAACTGTCAAACGTCACCGGTACGGAATACAGCAACCAAATTGAACTGATAGAATAGCAACCGTCGAATTATTAGTATGCCATGATCTAGATAAAAAATAAATTATTATTCTGTTATACACTACCAAACCTACACAGAAAGAAAAATCATTAATAAAATCAAAAAATCCATTGGTTAAAATAAAAAGTTTCGTTGGTTCTTTTTCGTAGAGAGTTACGTATGTTTGAAATAAAAGTACAGCAACTTTTGCGTCAGCAATGTTTCAAAAGTGGCATGCAACTCAGAAATTAAAAGTTTGAACTTTCAAAATAAAACTGTACAACTGTCAGATTCGAATAAGAAAAAGTGGTATATTTTCATTTGGAAATCGACTTTTTCACAGCCTCAAAACGATCCTCCCAAACCATTTTTGTTCATTTTCTTTTAAAATTTTATTTAATCGTAATTGTTTTAGTTTATTCTCATTCTATTTTTTTATTGTGAGTATTTGTTGTTAAGTTGGCCTGGTTTGCAGGACATGGATAGATGAATAGGGTTGTTTTGTCGTCGATCTTTTAGCCACTGGAGAAGACATCCGTCGAGATGCGCTTCCCTCTGCTTGTTTTTTGAATTTACCTATCGAGAAATAGAAACCATAAATGAAAAAATGTTCTCACTCGTGAGCTAAATATTCACCATCGTTCAAAACATGGTCCAGCAATTACCTTGTGATGTTTTATTGTGACGCCCATCTGCTACTTCTTGGACTGATTGGCGAACTCCGGGTTTCCAATCGTTCGATTCCGAACAAAAACCGTCCGGTCTGATACACCTTTCCATCAAAATTGAAGCCATTAGACGTCCCGCAATCTGCCTGGAAAAAGCCTCATGTGCTCGTAAAAACGCATTATCTTTACTGATGGGGGTTGCGACTTACCTCATGCATCAGAACCTAATCCACCACTTCGGGTATATTCTCGGGTATATCTATCTAGCTGAAGGTTTCATTTTCACTTAAAACTATTTATCTAAATATATTTAAAAAACAGTATAAGCACCGAAGAGATTGTTTTGGTAAACTTCTGCTCTACCGTTTTCGTCAACGAGTTTGACACATTGAGCGGTACAAATTTTTTGTGGGTGAATTGACAGTTCTAAAGTTTTATTTTTGAAAGGATGAACTTTTGAATATAATCTATATTAAGGTGAATAATACTTTGAAATCCAATAAAAGACATTTACTTCAAACAATTTTACTTTCATTTCAAAGAAAACAAAACAGTTTTCAGAATAAAAGTTCAAAATTTTTAATAAAACCATTTTTGTTTTTTGTGTGTAGCAGATGTATTCTTATCAGGTTATGTGCCCAGCCGTTTCCAACGATACGGCTTTGTTGAAGAAAAAAACAATTTTTTTTCACTAAGCTCTGCTAATAATGGTGAATCCTGAAGCTGCTACAAATGGTTCTGGAGCTAGTTCGAGTCAAGTTGGACATTCTTCGGGACAGATGAGGCATCTAGGTGGATCTGTTTCTCTACCAGTACGCGAAGTTCTTAGAGGATCGGAAAACTATAGTTCATGGTCTTTCGCCACCAAGATGATCCTTATCAAAGAGCGGACCTGGTGTGCAGTTAAAGAACAAGCTGAAGGAGAACCAGTAGTAAATGATGAAATCTCCGAACAGGCGTTAGCGACCATATGCCTTAGCATCGATTCTATACGGCCTGGTAAGGGATGCCAAAAATGCGAAGGAAGCGTGGGACAATTTACGTAACACGTACGAGCAAAGTGGATCAACAAGAAAAATTGGTCTGCTGAGGAGGCTCACAGGAATTCGTTTGGTTGGAGCTGAACGTGATGAGGACATTATTTGTCAGACGACTCAGCAGTATGTGAATGAGCTGTTTACAACTAGTCATCAGTTGGCAGAGGTCGGATTCAAGGTAGATGCCGCTTGGCTGGCCAGCTTATTAATGAAAGGTCTGCCAAAACAATATGATCCGATGATCCTCGGCATGGAGTCATCTGGAATCAAGTTGACCGCGGACATCGTCAAAGCAAAAATATTGCAAGATGTGAAAATATCAAGTGAGACGAAGCCCGGTGATGAAGTGTTCTTTAGTAAAACCAAGCCAGCTCTGAAGGTCAGTAACGAGAAATCAACTATCAAGTGTTATCGATGCAAGAAAATGGGCCATTATGCATCCCAATGTTCAGGTCAAGTCGTTGAAAAGAAGAAAGATAAGTATCACAAAACTAGTGGTCATGCAGCGTTCTTTGCGGCATTTAATACAAGTCAGACGTCTAAAACAGCAGTAGCAGATGAAGATTGGATTTTTGACTCCGGAGCAACTAGTCACTTGTGTAGAAATCAAGATTTACTTACAGAAGCTGAAAACATATCATCGAGTATCAACGTGGCCAACAATGCTGTGGTACCGGTGGTTGCAAAGGGATCAGTAAACGTATCAGCGGATCTTGGAAGCACAACTTGCGAAATATCGATGAACGAGGTTTTATGCGTACCGGATGGTACCGGATCTAGCAGTCAACTTGTTATCAGTAAGTAAAATGTGCAGAAACGGTTATAGCGTGTAGTGATAGCAATGAGGTTATTAAAAAAATAAGAAATTAAAGTTTAATAAAATATTATTTAAATGTACTGACAAAAAAAAATACATACAAGCACTTGTTATAAATCTGCGTGTATCACAAATTCTTGAACATGCGATGTAACCAAGTTATGAAAGCTCGATGCGTATTACTGATAATTCGCCAAAAAGTAGGCAATTATATTGCACCTAATGAACTTGAAGGCATTAATGGTAAAATATGGCAACAGGGTATGAATGGCACGAATGGAGTGTTAACTCATCACTAACGAACCATGTCTCATATGTCCATAGATATGAGTAAAATGGTTCAAATGATTTGAATTTTTGGCCGATGTGTTGGAGCACATCAAGCAGCAGGACCATCGACGGGTCAAGGCGGCCCATCCCAGGATCCACAGGAGTGGATCCGAAGGAGTTCCCGATGACATTCCGATGGTGAGTAAGCGGGTGGCACCGCCCTCTGCCAATATCGGAATGTCTCATCGGAGGTAGCAGCGAGCATCCGCTCCGATGCCGAGTAGTGGGTGGCACCCTACTCGGCTAATCGGAGCGTCGATGAACATCAACAACATTTATGTTGTTGATGCAACGGCCAGTGACTAGGACCAGTCACGACAATGGCGCAAAAGGGGTAGGATTGGTAGGCTCTCCGGTGGAGATAGACGGAGAGTCGAGAAAAAGAAAAGACTCCGGTTGAGTTGGACGGAGGTCTGATGGCTCTCCGGTGGAAATAGACGGGGAGTCAGGAAAAAATAATAAGACTCCGGTGGTGGAAGACGGAAGTCAAAGAGTAAAGAAGGCCCACCGGAGACAGACGGTGTGTCGAAAAAAAAGGAAATGGAGGTAAAAAAAAAACAAAGATGGCTCTCCGGTGAAGAAGGACGGAGTGCTAAAAAACGGTGGAAGTAGACTGAGACAATTCGAATTCAATTAGATTTAGAATTGGATTCCAAAATGGTTGAGAATTAGATTTTTGAATATGGTCCTGATTGAAAACAGGCAAAGGTTTGGATACATGGAGACATATGTTCGGATTTCAAATCGAGTATTTGTTCGGTTTTTATATTCTTTTGGAAATTATACTGCTATTTGAGTTGGAAATCGAAAACATTTTAATTAGATGCGACTTACAAACGAATTGAATAACTTTGTTAGATATCAAATACATGTGGAATAGGACTTTGGCTTCAGATAAATTAAATTGGAATTGGACTTGGTTTGGATTTGGATTGTATTTGCATTGAAATCGGATTGAATTTAGATTGAATTTGTACTGCATTTGGATCGAATTTAGATTGGAGTTGAATTGGATATGGATTGCATTTAGATTGGATTGAATTTTGAATAGATTTGAATTTGATTTGTATCTGAATTGTATTTGCATTGAAATCGGATTAGAATCAGATTGGATTTGGATTGCATTTGAATTGGACTTGGATTGGATTCAGATTAGATTGAATTTGAAATAGATTTGAATTGGATTTGTATTTGAATTGTATGTGCATTGAAATCGGATTGGATTTTCATTAGATTAGATTTGGATTCGATTTGAATTGGATATGGACTGGATTTAATTTGGATCTGGATTGGCTTTGGATTGGAGTTGGATTGGATTTGAACTGCATTTGGATTGGATTTAGATTGAATTTAGATTGGAGTTGAATTGGATTTAGTTTGCATGTGGATTGAATTTGGAATAGATTTGAATTTAATTTGTATCTGGATAGTTTTTGGATTGTATTAGCATTGAAATCGGATTAGAATTAGATTGGATTTGGATTGCATTTCAATTGGAGTTGGATTGGATTTGGATGGGATTCAGATTGGATTGAATTTAAATAGATTTGAATTGAACTTGCATTTGAATTGTAGGTGCATTGAAATCAGATTGCATTTTCATTCTATTAGATTTGGATTCGATTAAATGGATTTTGATTAGATTTGGATTCGATTTGAATGGATCTGGATTGAATTTGGATTTGAGTTGGATTGGATTTGAATTGCATTTGGATTGGATTTAGATTGAATTTAGATTGGAGTTGAATTGGTATTAGATTGCACTTAGATTCGATTGAATTAGGAATAGATTTGAATTTGATTTGTATCTGGATTGTATTAGCATTGAAATCGGATTGGAATTAGGTTGGATCTGGATTGCATTTGGATTGGATTTGAAATTGATTCAGATTGGATTGAGTTTGAAGTAGATTTGAATTGGATTTGTATTTGAATTGCATGTGCATCGAAATCGGATTGGATTTTCATTCGATTAGATTTGGATTCGATTTGGACTAGATTTAATTTGGATCTGGATTGGATTTAAATTGGATTTAGATAAGATTGAATTTGGAACAGATTTGAATTAGATTTGGATTGTATTTGCATTGAAATCGGATTGGATTTGGATTGAATTTAGATTGCATTTGGATATGATTTAGATTGGATTTAGATTGGAGTTTAATTGGATATGAATGGGATTTGGATTGCATTGGGATTGGAGTTGGTTTGAATATGAAATGGATTTTGATTGCATTTTGATCAGGTTTAGATTGGATTGAGTTTGGAATAGATTTTGATCGTGTTTGGATTGGATTAGGATTGAACAGGATTTGGATTGGATTTGCACTGTTGGCATTAGATTTGGATTGGATCTGGATTGTGTTTGGATTATATTTAGATTGGATTTCAATTAGATTTATTTTGGATTGTATCTGGAAATCAATTCGATTGGATCGATTGTGGATTGAATTTGTATTTGGAATGGATTTGAAATGTATTTGCATTGAAATCGAATTGGATTTAGATTGGATTTAGATCAAAATTGGATTGGAGTTGGATTGATTTGAGTTGGATTTGGATTGCATTTGGATTGGATTGAATTTAAAATAGATCTGAATAGGATTTTTATTTGGATTGGACTTAGTTTGTATTTTCAATCAAATCATATTGGACTTGGATTAAATTTGGACTAGATTTGGATTTCAATTGGATGTGCATTGAATTAGGATTATATTTAGATTGATTGGATTGACATTGAATTCCGATTTGATTCGGATTGGATTGGATTAGATTTGGATTGGATTTTGACTGGATTGTATTCAAAATGGAATTGAATTGCTTTTGAATTGGATTTAGATTAGATTGAATTTGGAATATATTTTAATGAGATTTGTATTAGGAATGGATTTGGATTGTAGTTGTGTTTGATTCGAATTGGATTTAGATGGGAATCGAATTGAATTTGGATTGCAATTTAATTGGATTCAGATTGAGTTGAATATGGGTTGTATTTGTTTTTGGATTGGATTTGGTTTAAAATTTGGAAAAGACTTTAAATAGATTTGATTTGGATTGGATTTGGACTGAATTTGAATTGGGATTTGGACTGAATTTGAATTGGATTTTGATTGGATTTGGATTGGATTTAGATTAAATTTGGATTGAATTCCTATTGGATTTGGATTGGATTCGGATTGAGGTTGTACTAGATTTGAATAGGATTTGGATCGTATTTGCATTGAAATCGGATTGGATTTAGATTGAATTTGGATTGTATTTGGATTGGTTTTAGATTGGAGTTGGATTGGATTTGAATTTGATTTAGATTGCATTTTGATTAGGTTTAGATTAGATTGAGGGGCCCTCCTTAGCCGTGTGATAAGACGCACGGCTACAAAGCAAGACCATGCTGAGGATGGCTGGGCTCGATTCCCGTTGCCGGTCCCTGGGCATAAAAGTATCATCGTGTTAGCCTCATGATATACGAATGCAAAAATGGTAACTTGGCTTAGAAACCTCGCAGTTGATAACTGTGGAAATGCTTAATGAATACTAAGCTGCTGTGGGGATGTAATGCCAATAAGAAGAAGAAGAAGGATCGAGTTTGGAACAGATGTTTAGTGGATTTGACTGGATTTGGATTGGATTTGATTTGGAATTGGATTGCAATTTAATTGGATTTAGATATTCAACACAATCTAAATCCAATTAATCCAATGGATTGAATTTTTGTTTTGGATTGGATTGGATTTTAATTGGAAGTGATTAGGATTTGGATTTGGATTGGATTTGATTGGATTTGGATTAACTTTTGATTGAATTTGGATTGAATTGGGATTAGATTTAGATTGGATTTGGATTGGAATGAATTATCGATTGGATTGGATTTTGATTGAAGGTGAATAGGGTTTGGATTGGATTTGTATTGGATTTGGATTGAATTTTTTTATTGCATATGATTGGGATTTGGATTGGATTTAGATTAGATTTGGATATGATTTTAATTGGATTTGAAATGGATTAGATTGAATTTGGTTTGGAATGGATTTGAATTGGATTAGGAATGTATTTGGCTTGGATTTGGACTGAATTTTGGTTTGGGTTGGAATGAGATTGGATTAGTATTAGATTTAGCTTTGAACTGTTTTTATTGGATTAGTTGTATAATATTGGATATTCAATTTGGAAATGAACTGCTAATGGAACCTGGAGATCCTGGAAACACAAGAGTTCGACCGCAAGCGCATTGGATAGATGGATGTGTACCCGGGCAGAAGCCGTAAACAGCATATTTTGCTATCTTATCAAGATTTGATATTATTGAGCTATTTTTCTCTGCTCGGGTATAGCATGTGAATTTGTAATGCATTTGGACTGGATTTATGTTTAATGTTATTTCACATGGATGAAATTTTGATTAAATATTAATTCCTTTGAAATGTATTGTGAATTGTGAGTATATACGTATAGAATACTTGACTCGGTCTAGTGAATATCCGGCAATCTTGCATGTGAAAATGCAAAAAAAAAAACTAGCCTAAAAATAATATTCAAATGTAAATTAAACAACACTGCCACATCTTAGAGAGTAGAGGTGAGCGGGATTGTAGTGATAGCAATGAGGTTATTAAAAAAATAAGAAATTAAAGTTTAAAAAAATATTATTTAAATGTACTGACAAAAAAAATACATACAAGCACTTGTTATAAATCTGCGTGTATCACAAATTCTTGAACATGCGATGTAACCAAGTTATGAAAGCTCGATGCGTATTACTGATAATTCGCCAAAAAGTAGGCAATTATATTGCACCTAATGAACTTGAAGGCATTAATGGTAAAATATGGCAACAGGGTATGAATGGCACGAATGGAGTGTTAACTCATCACTAACGAACCATGTCTCATATGTCCATAGATATGAGTAAAATGGTTCAAATGATTGGAATTTTTGGCCGATGTGTTGGAGCACATCGCGCAGTAGGACCATCGACGGGTCAAGGCGGACCATCCCAGGATCCACAGGAGTGGATCCGAAGGAGTTTCCGATGGTGAGTAAGCGGGTGGCACCGCCCTCTGCCAATATCGGAATGTCTCATCGGAGGTAGCAGCGAGCATCCGCTCCGATGCCGAGTAGTGGGTGGCACCCTACTCGGCTAGTCGGAGCGTCGATGAACATCAACAACATTTATGTTGTTGATGCAACGGCCAGTGACTAGGACCAGTCACGACATAGCGTAATTTTTTTTTTTTTTTATTCCTTTATTTATTTGGTAGGCACTCTGTGTTCTTAACCGCTACTGTGCCGTGATCTACTGTGGTATACTGCTGTACAGAATCCACACAGAATCTATTTTTAGATATCCACACTCACGTAAAATACCTTCCGAAGTTTATTAGTTTGCCTTATGAAAATTATCCACAAGGAATCGCTTTGAAAAACATAAGGCAACCTTATGAACCAGCATGAACTTTGGATGAACCAGCTCCATAATAAACATATATGTTTATCTTATGTTTACCTTACCAGTTTCATTAAGCAACCTTATGAAATTTCATAAGTTTATTCAATGAAATTCTTACGATATCAATATATATTTTTATCCAGTGAAAATAAAATCAAGTTGTTTTAATGCATTAAAAAAGTCCTATTATATTTACTTCCTTCGATTTATTATCATCAAATATTATTTTGAAAATACAGATAGTTAGGTCCTTTATACAATTTAATTTTTGATAACATCATTTTTTTAAATTATTTGCATTTTCGGACTTAATAAAAACTTAATTTTGCTAAAAAGATGGTTCTTGGGCACTACAATGCCAATACAGTTTTGGCATGCTGATGCTACACTCGGTGCTGATAATAAAGATGACCGAACTGTTGCGCTCATCGCGAAGCGACTGATGGTGATAATGCTAAGGGCCGGCAACGATGACCGTCGTATGTTTATCTGCCGTTTACTGAAGGCTGTATCTCCTAAGAAAATTGTTGCATGATTTAACTCTACCTCCGCTTTAATCCACATTATAATTTTACGTTTATGGAAAGAAACTTTCTGACCTGGTCGTATACTAATGTGCTTGCTACGACAATACTAAACTTCGCTCCGTACTTGCATTGCAAAACGGCTCATAGTTCACTCTGACGATCTACATATGTATTCCAAGATAAATGCTTAAGTCAGGGCCGGATTTAGAGGGAGGGGGGGGGGGCGTGGCCCCGGGCCCCCACAAATATTATGCACCAAAACCAACCTTTTTTGTACATTTTGGGCCCCCACATACTGTCGGCCCCGGGGCTCCCTTCTCGCTAAATCCGGCCCTGGCTTAAGTCGGTTCGTAGTGTAGGCCTAATTATTTCCGGGAGCTAACCAACCGCAACATCTCGTATATCATATTATATTCTCAGCAGTCGAGATTCGTGAGACTTTATAACGTTGGCTCAGTCGCAGTCGTTCATTATACTATTCACGTCACCACAGAAAGGTTTTGAGATTGCACCTTGCTCGGCACCATGCCTGCATCGGAACCTTTTGCTGGGGACCATGCCTGCATCAGAACCTTTCGAACTCGCTTTCGAGAGACCCGGTTTTCCTCGCTAATACGATGTTCAAGATTCTGCAATACCAAGAAAAAATATCTTATGAACTGTAAACTATTTACACACATTATTAGAAAAACTAATGTGGTTAAGTATTTCAAATGTATGGCTAGTAAAAAACGAAAAAAGTAAGTACACAAACTTACCATACTGGCCCGTTCACGTGAGATTGACTTCAATTTGGCCGCAATGCAGCAACGCAGCATCAGTAAAAGAACCCTCTCCTGAACAGGGGTGCTGAGACAAGATATCTAAAGAACCGATCCTTGTATCCTTTGACGTCAATGAAACTTCGACCGATCTGAGTTGATCTTTAAATGATTTTCTCCACCCATCGCGGGATTTATTTTTTCAGGGCAAAATCTTACGATGATCTTCTCCATTTCTGGGTTGTTTTCTGTAGAAGTATGAAAGCGTATATTAAGTTGCATTCGGCAATATTGAATTTAATACCGAACTCACCTTGTTCCCGAGTGATATAGCCTTGCAACAAACATACCGAACTTGGTCCATGGCTGCTTGCAACTAGCATTACTGCATCCAACATGTCATTTTCTTGTGGATTCACAGTCTAGGGGACACATATCCGTTTCAGGAAACTCATACTTTGTTGATGCTACCGATGACATTTTTCAGAGCAATTTTAGTGTGGCAGGATAAATAGTAAGCTGGTTTGTGGGCTAACTTGGTGCCGAGTAAGCTGACATTGTGCATAACATATGTTATCCAAGATGTTATCGGCGTCGGTATACCGCTATAACGTTATAACGAAATTTAATGGGACAGACAGCAACAGTACAGCAGCTTCTCATCTATGGCCCCTAACATTGAGCCTTTGCCGCATCCATTGGATCAGCTGGAAGGACCAGAAAACACCGGATCTGCTGAAAAGTTATTGAAAACTTGATCATTTTTTATATTACGATACCACCGATGCATACAGTATGTACACACAAAAAACAAAAATGGTTTTATTAAAAATTTTGAACATTTATTCTGAAAACTGTTTTGTTTTCTTTGAAATGAAAGTAAAATTGTTTGAAGTAAATGTCTTTTATTGGATTTCAAAGTATTATTCACCTTAATATAGATTATATTCAAAAGTTCATCCTTTCAAAAATAAAACTTTAGAACTGTCAATTCACCCACAAAAAATTTGTACCGCTCAATGTGTCAAACTCGTTGACGAAAACGGTAGAGCAGAAGTTTACCAAAACAATCTCTTCGGTGCTTATACTTTTTTTTTTAATATATTTAGATAAATAGTTTTAAGTGAAAATGAAACCTTCAGCTAGATAGATATACCCGAGAATATACCCGAAGCGGTGGATTAGGTTCTGATGCATGAGGTAAGTCGCAACCCCCATCAGTAAAGATAATGCGTTTTTACGAGCACATGAGGCTTTTTCCAGGCAGATTGCGGGACGTCTAATAGCTTCAAAAACCGGACGGTTTTTGTTCGGAATCGAACGATTGGAAACCCGGAGTTCGCCAATCAGTCCAAGAAGTAGCAGATGGGCGTCACAATAAAACATCACAAGGTAATTGCTGGACCATGTTTTGAACGATGGTGAATATTTAGCTCACGAGTGAGAACATTTTTTCATTTATGGTTTCTATTTCTCGATAGGTAAATTCAAAAAACAAGCAGAGGGAAGCGCATCTCGACGGATGTCTTCTCCAGTGGCTAAAAGATCGACGACAAAACAACCCTATTCATCTATCCATGTCCTGCAAACCAGGCCAACTTAACAACAAATACTCACAATAAAAAATAGAATGAGAATAAACTAAAACAATTACGATTAAATAAAATTTTAAAAGAAGATGAACAAAAATGGTTTGGGAGGATCGTTTTGAGGCTGAGAAAAAGTCGATTTCCAAATGAAAATATACCACTTTTTCTTATTCGAATCTGACAGTTGTACAGTTTTATTTTGAAAGTTCAAACTTTTAATTTCTGAGTTGCATGCCACTTTTGAAACATTGCTGACGCAAAAGTTGCTGTACTTTTATTTCAAACATACGTAACTCTCTACGAAAAAGAACCAACGAAACTTTTTATTTTAACCAATGGATTTTTTGATTTTATTAATGATTTTTCTTTCTGTGTACTGGAGCGGAAGTCGAACATCGTAGCATAATTGGAACAACAAGCAAATCTCTTCTGAATTCTATCCCAGCATTTTTGAATCAATTATTACTCACCTCCATGTGATAACAGAAGATCATCCGGAACCTGGGCACTGCATTAGTTTTTTTGTGAATAAGCTAAATTATAAAACATGTGGTCAACCGTGTTGCAAAAAGAAAACAATGACGTTGACATTTTCCTCGCAGTGAACCAGGAATGAACACATGAAATAACATAAGATTACCTTATGATTTCTATTCATAAGGAAAGACATTTTTATTCATAAGGCACATGTATGTAATTTATACTACTGATTATGAATTTCATAGGGACCTTATGAAACGATTATGAAATGAACTTTTGGTGTTTCATAAGGCATAACTTATGAATTTCCATATTTTATTTACACCAGTGCATTATTCGTTATTGTTGTCGTTGCCAGTTCATTTTTGTCGTGAGTCCATTGTGTCCGTTTGTCCATGTCGTGTATCCAATGATCGTTGCTTTGTTCGGTTGCCATTTAATCCGGGTAACGTTGGAGGAATGCCTCCGAGAAGAACAAGTTGTCAGTCGTCATCAGGCAGCCGTCACGGTAAGGCGCGTACCCCAAACGCCACCGTATGGGCTGCGGATCCGGCGACTGACGAAGGTTTGGTGGAGGGGCTGGGAATCGAACCCATGATTATAGCGTAATGTTCACGAAGGAAGCGTGTAAAGTGGTTAGTTCAACAAACGAAGTCGTTGCTGTTGGACAAGAATCTGGAGGTTTATACAAGTTGATGAAAGTTAACCGTCCATCTGCAAACATGACCTGTAAGACGGAAAGTAGAAATTTTGAGCTCTGGCACCGGAGGTTATGCCATATGTCGGTTGGATGCATGAAGCGACTTATTGGTATGGCGAGTGGATTCGAGTTCAAGGTTGTTGATTCAATGAAGTGTGTACCCTGTATACAAGGCAAGCATCGGCGGCAACCGTTTCATTCGAAAGGCCGACGTGCAGATCGTGTATTGGAGTTAGTTCACACTGATTTATGTGGACCTATGGAAACAGCATCAATTGGAAGAAATCGCTATTTTTTAACGTTTATTGATGATGCAAGTAGCAAAACCTTTGTGTATTTTCTGAAATCAAAAACAGAAGTATTAGAAGCATTTCAAGATTTCAAAATTTTTGCTGAGAACCACACAGGTGAGAAAATCAAACGTCTCCGATCAGACAATGGCAAGGAATATGTGAATTGTCAAATGAAGCAATTCCTTCGTCAGTCCGGTATTCATCACGAGACATCCGTTCCATAAAACCCGGAACAAAATGGATTAGCGGAGCGTATGAACCGGACCATTGTTGCGAAATTAAAGAAGACCTATTGGGTTAAAGCTGTTGCAACGGCATCGTATGTGATCAATCGATCGCCAAACAAGGGATTACCTGTGACACCTGAGAAAGCTTTTACCGGAAGAAAACCAGATCTTGCGCATCTCCGTGTGTTTGGAGTAAAAGTCATGTTCCACATCCCTAAAGAGAAGAGACAGAAGTGGGATGCAAAGTCTGAGCCTGGTATTTTTATGGGCTATAGCAGCAGTTCGAAAGCATATCGAGTGTACAGTCCAAAAGCGAAAAATATCATCATTAGCCGAGATGTTATATTTGGAAGAGTAACAGCCTTTTGCGCTCCCTCCACAATCAGAGGACTCACGTAAGTTGGTAAGGCGCAGTGAGAGGGAGCGCGTAACCCCAGGCAAGTATCGTAATTTCATTATGAACTGCAGTACCGTGGATAAAAATCTTCCACAGTTTCCAGAACCAAACTCAATGTGGGATCCCAATCCAGTGGTCTACGTTGACCCGAACATGTTTCAAGAAGCAACTTTTGGTAACAACAGCAATCTGTGGAAGGAGGTCATGCAATTAGATTATAATGCGTTACAGAAAAATTGCACGTGGGAGTTGACGAAACTACCTAAGGGACGGAAGGCCTTACGATCAAAATGGGTCTACAAAGTGAAAACCTCGGCGGCCAGCTTGCATGCGAGCTGGTCTCTGATTTGAGGTTTGTATAGATGCTAGCACGGTATACAGAATCAAGGTAGGCTCGTAAAGAAAATGACATTTCAAAAGTGACGTGATTGCTATCGCAATATGAACGAGTGCAAAAGAAGGCCAATCTAAATCGTAGAGCGCTGGTTTGCTTCGTCCCGAGCAGCGATAGCAGTGACGTCAATTGTGTACAGTAAAAATTGATGTTTACGTACGTGTCGATAGTGCCTTGTTTTTGTATGCCGTGGATGCTAGCAGATAGTGTAATAAAACAAGCCATTTAGAAGCAATATTTCTGTCGACGGTTGCTATAAAACGATTAGCAGTGGATGCTGCTGCATGCAGGTCGAGAAATTGTTGCCTAAAAATAATTTCAGCGATTGATGATGGATAGGAGTTAGCCAATACAAAACGTTGAAAGATGTTTGAATAATAATTAATATAACGCTGAAAGTTCTGTTTTTAAGCTTATGTGCTAAAAGCAGCATGTAGGACTCTTTGCGAAGAAGCACATCCATAATTTCTCTGTTATATTTACATATATCAAAGTGACTGTGTTGACAGAGTAGAGTGTGTATTGAAAAAATCACATAAGAAAGGTCAAAACAGCACCTTATAGCCTATTCAGATTGGGCTATTTATGACTTTGTTAAGTGAGAGGGTATCCAATTATTACGAGGTGTTCGGACTGCAGCAAGATAATATATCTTGACGTTTCCATGTTTCCTCATTTGCACGCTAATACAGGGTTGAATTCAAGGAGAGTTTAAAAATTTAATTTGCGAAATCAACCACTTAATTTAATTTAACGGGCTCGGTAAACGAATTACCGATTTCTCAACAGCTGAGCTCTCGGCAGTCTGCTCAGTAAAAAGTTGAACCATTTACCGAGTGCTCGGTTTGCATTCTTAATTATGAAATATCAAAAAATACCGTATTGATCTGTAACAGCTACTGAGCACTCGGTAAAAAAAATCCGGATGAGTTTGTAAAAAGAATACCGACCTCTGTTGAGAATATTACCGAACAAATGTAATTGAGCATTCGTTTTCCTTGGGATAAGCAGAATAAAAGAAACAAATTTTTGATCGAATTGAGTTAATTTATTTAAAAAATAGTAATCTTTCCAACGGTTTTAAACAAAACCGATTGACCCGGTGTAGATTGCTCTTAAACGTAGTCTCATATGTATTATTATATAAATTGGTCGAAATTTTCGATGTCCGAAAGGAATTCCGACGGGTTTCCTGTGCTCAGGTGGATCCATCAGAAGGAAGTTGATAAACAAACCAAACGTGAACTTCGTGGTTGGCAACTTCCGCTTCAGACCTAGCGGAATGCTGGCTTCCTCTGTCAGGTACTCAATCGGACCAAACCCGATGAATGCAGCCCACATTCCTGAAAATTCAAGTAGATGTTATATATTTGCTGGCTTCAAAATGGATCGCTTCTACTTACCGAAAACTCAACCACAACGAAAATATTATTTGGTCAAGCAAAACACGCGCAAAACTGAAGAGAAATAATTGCGCAATATGGCGCCACATCGAGCGTCAAGTGATTCTGGTGTAAACTGGGGTCGGTAAAAGTATTACCGTAAATTCAGCAAAGTATATTTTGTTTCACTGAGTACTCGGTATATTTTTTGACAACTTCAATCAGAAATTGTTAAACAGAGTAGCTCGGTTATTCATTTTACCGATATCTCGTAAATTTTAATGCATTGCTGAGAGGTCAGTATAATGTTTTACAAAACTTTGTATTTTTATTAAAATTAACTGACCTCTCGGTTGAAAATTATTTTTACCGGGTAAAATCAGTAAAAATTATTACCGAGCTGAAGTTCTCGATTTAAGTGTGTATGTGTGGCGACAATCGAACATTTTTTCTGAACAAAGTTTCTACGAAAAAAAATATATAAAAAAAAATATGAAAAGGGATTTTCGAAGAATATTTGAAGCTCTCATTAAGGATAATGAGCGAAGCTACATTCATTAGTTGGGTGCGCCATTCTTCGGGGAATCAGACTATTCCTCAATTTATTTTTACGTTTAAAAAGTATTTTGATTCTGTACTATGATCGAACGGAGATTTGATAGAAAAATTTAGGTACTTTTGGGAATTCTCATAAATAAATAAAAAAACGACGATTGGATCAATTTTCAAGAAATATTATCGAACTAAAATGTATTTCCACCAGTATCTCCATGTAATGAAGGGCAACTCAGCAATTTAATTTTTTTTTTTAATGGAAACTGAACCGTTCTACTCGACAATCAATGATACAGCTTCTAACAAAAACGAATCGTGTGATTGTGATATAATTTAAACTGGATTTTGGATGAATTAATGCATTACCAATCCATGTTTTATTTAAGGTTATTCTACTTTATATATACATTCCATTCAAATCGTACACACAAAATACAAAAATGGTTTTATTAAAAATTTTGAACTTTTATTCTGAAAACTGTTTTGTTTTCTTTGAAATGAAAGTAAAATTGTTTGAAGTAAATGTCTTTTATTGGATTTCAAAGTATTATTCACCTTAATATAGATTATATTCAAAAGTTCATCCTTTCAAAAATAAAACTTTAGAACTGTCAATTCACCCACAAAAAATTTGTACCGCTCAATGTGTCAAACTCGTTGACGAAAACGGTAGAGCAGAAGTTTACCAAAACAATCTCTTCGGTGCTTATACTGTTTTTTAAATATATTTAGATAAATAGTTTTAAGTGAAAATGAAACCTTCAGCTAGATAGATATACCCGAGAATATACCCGAAGTGGTGGATTAGGTTCTGATGCATGAGGTAAGTCGCAACCCCCATCAGTATTGTAGATTCAGTTGAAAACCGAACTGGGCTCTCGCGACAATCGCATTTTCTCCCATTTCCAAGTGTCGCAACTGCATCGCGGGTGGTGCGCAGGATGGCGCACGGCTATGGCATAGATGCGCACTACTCGCGATGCAGTTGCGACATCCAGAAATGGGATAAAATGCGATTGTCGCGAGAGCTCTGTTCGGTTTTCAACTGGATCTACAATAAAGATAATGCGTTTTTACGAGCACATGAGGCTTTTTCCAGGCAGATTGCGGGACGTCTAATGGCTTCAATTTTGATGGAAAGGTGTATCAGACCGGACGGTTTTTGTTCGGAATCGAACGATTGGAAACCCGGAGTTCGCCAATCAGTCCAAGAAGTAGCAGATGGGCGTCACAATAAAACATCACAAGGTAATTGCTGGACCATGTTTTGAACGATGGTGAATATTTAGCTCACGAGTGAGAACATTTTTTCTTTTATGGTTTCTATTTCTCGATAGGTAAATTCAAAAAACAAGCAGAGGGAAGCGCATCTCGACGGATGTCTTCTCCAGTGGCTAAAAGATCGACGACAAAACAACCCTATTCATCTATCCATGTCCTGCAAACCTGGCCAACTTAACAACAAATACTCACAATAAAAAATAGAATGAGAATAAACTAAAACAATTACGATTAAATAAAATTTTAAAAGAAAATGAACAAAAATGGTTTGGGAGGATCGTTTTGAGGCTGTGAAAAAGTCGATTTCCAAATGAAAATATACCACTTTTTCTTATTCGAATCTGACAGTTGTACAGTTTTATTTTGAAAGTTCAAACTTTTAATTTCTGAGTTGCATGCCACTTTTGAAACATTGCTGACGCAAAAGTTGCTGTACTTTTATTTCAAACATACGTAACTCTCTACGAAAAAGAACCAACGAAACTTTTTATTTTAACCAATGGATTTTTTGATTTTATTAATGATTTTTCTTTCTGTGTACAGTTGTCCCACGTGAAAAATGTTGAAATCCAAAGTATATTAAGCCATTCAAGGAGCAGAATTGAAACAATTTATGAAATCATGTTTATTCATCAAATATATTCGTTTTACAACCATTCCTACGTTTTTAATTGTCTTCCGCATTGGCCCTTGAACTTTGAAAATTTATTCGATTTGTTCTATTAAATCTAGATTTAAGTTAAATACTTCATGTTAATTCTAGAGAGCATCTTTTTTTAAACAATTCATGTTGAATAAGTGGAGAATAAATAATTATCATCATTATTTTTCATCATATAAAATGCTTTCCACAAAACCATCACAATCCGAGTTATTCTTCAGCGCTCAGAAGATTTCCATCTAACATGCATTCGACCCTGCTGCGACAGAAAGAGCATGACTGTCAACTACGAAACGAAATGAAAACAAAGAGAATTTTCTCTCTGGCAAAGAGAGCGTGACGCTTGTCATTTTTGTTTTGTTGAATTTCTCCCTGCATCCCAGTTAGAAAGAAAGCTCTGTCGTAATAATTGTTCGTAATAAATTCTTCATGACTCTTTTTAGCGGGTATCTTTTGACAGCGCAAAATGTATGGAATATTACGTAAATAATGACATCATAACGCGTATTTACCCTGAAACGCCAATTATTATGTCATTAATGGCGTAATCTGAATAGGCTATTAAGGTTAGCCTCACACTTCGGGAATTTGGTCCGCGGATTTTTTCCCCATGTTTTTTTACATATGCGATGTTTTCGGGATTTGGGCACGGAAAATCAAAATCCCGGCCCCATTTAAAATGCACGGGGCTCAAAATCCGGCGGAAAATTTCCCCGAGGTGTAAGGTAGCCTTTAGGAGGATAGATCGCATTTTTTCTATCATTTGGCATATTTTTACATTAATTACTATGCATCGCAACCATTCTTGAAAAAAAATTAATTAAATTTAGTGGCTGTATAAAACTTACCTATATGTAACATTCAAAAGGTCTGAATAAGCGCTATCTAGTTTTCCGCGAGCGGTAAAGGCTACCCTAAAGGTAGCCTCACACCTCGGGAATTTGGACCACGGATTTTTTCCTCATGTATTTTTGCATATCCCAGAGTAACAATCTGTGAGAAGTTAGACACTGGTTAGGGTCTGTTAGTTATGTTACGGCTCGAATACATAACCTTTTTTATGCTTTTATGCTGATTCCATTTTTTCTTTAAGTTTTGACAGACAGCAATGCAACTATCATCACTAAGTGGTAAGATTGGATCCAAAAAGTCAGGAAAAGGGAACTAACTTCTGAAAGTGTTTTGTTTTAGGTATTTGGTAAGGCTTCCTGTAGGAGAGATGGAGAAATATCCAAAATAACTTCTGGAAGAATCTCCGAATGAGCTCCTGTAGGAATCATCGGAGGAACTTCTGAAGGAATCTCCGAAGGAACTTCTGGATTAATCTCCTTCCTGCAGAAATCTTTAAAGAATAACAGGTGCAAACTCCAAAGTAACTCCTGGAGGAACCTTCGAAGGAACCCGCGGAGGAATCTCCGAAAAAAAACTCTTGTGGAATCTCCGAAGAAAATTTGCAGGAATCTCTCAAGGAGACCGTAGGGGAATTCAGAATTCCTGGAGGAATCCCCGAAGGAACTTCTGCAGGAATCTTTGAAATAATTCCTGGGGGAATCTCCGAAGCAACTCATACGAATCTCTGACGGAACTTCTGGAGGAATCTCCGGAAAATGTAATTTATGTAAAAAAAACTTACAGTTGATCTTGTTTGATATTTCATTTACATCCCATTGTCATTCGAGGCAGTTTGGTTATGTATTTTCACGATTTTCACAAGTA
Organism: Armigeres subalbatus; assembly: GCF_024139115.2. Lineage (NCBI taxonomy): Eukaryota > Metazoa > Arthropoda > Insecta > Diptera > Culicidae > Armigeres > Armigeres subalbatus. The sequence goes on along the minus strand of NC_085141.1, from coordinate 219,761,074 downwards.
CATAATCATTCTGCCATGAATGACAGCTGGATGTAAATAAATCAGCATAAAAGCTCTTTTCAAACAACCCTAACAATACCCTAACCGCCCACTGCGAAACATAACTAACTTCACTCTAAAGTTAGACTAACATGTTAGATCAAATCATGCAACAAACATAAACATACCTAACAAAAGTGTTGCAGATCTGTCTAATTTTAGTCTCATTTTACCCTAAAGTTAGTGAGAATATTAGAGTAACTTTCTAACAGGTTACACTCATATTAGGGTCAAGTTAGAGTAACCTTCCTTGCTGGGATGCGATGTTTTTGGAATTTGGGCACGGAAAATAAAAATTCCGGCCCCCTTTAAAATACACGGGGACCAAATTCCGGCGAAAAATTTTCCCGAGGTGTAAAGCAGCCTTAAGGCTGCCTCACACCTCGGGAAAATTTTCCAGCGGATTTTGAGCCCCGTGTATTTTAAATGGGGCCGGGATTTTGATTTTCCGTGTCCAAATTCCGAAAACATCGCATATGCAAAAATGCATGAGGAAAAAATCCACGAACCAAATTCCCGAGGTGTGAGGCTACCTTTAATGGCCGCCAGCTTGCCTGCGGGCTAGTCTCTGATTTGACGTTTGTGGATATCAACTGCACCCAGGCGGGTGCTAAGCTGTCAAATATGTGTTGCCTCGAGCCAATCGAGCGAATGCCGACGGCACTAACACTACGCCGTAGTCTATGAAAAATAAACACTGCAGCGAGTGAGAATGTTCTGAAACGCACAAAGTTTGGATGAAGCAAGAAACAACTGTTTCTGCTCAGCACAGAGTTTCTTCTACCAACATAATTATTTATTTGCATATTTCGCGTAAGGAATAAAGTGAAAACACTACATTTTTACGGATTTGGTGTATTTTTGTTCGATGCTATCTTTAATTTAATATGTGCTTTCGACACCACTCTCTCTTGTAAAAACGGTAAACAATACAAATTTTCACAAATACCACCACAATTTATGATAGTATATGAGCATTTTGACATTGGAGTATAAATTTATGCGCCAAATAAGAGGGTACTGTCATACTTGCCAAACTCCATATGAAAAAAATCCGTTGTCCCCCCTCTGACTGCACCCATACCGCTCCGAGCATTCTGACCAATGTGTTGATCTTGTTGTTTAGTGCTCTGCTCGCTGTCTTGAACACCTGGAGTCTTTCTTGTTGGAATATCAGGTAGTGTGCAACGCTTTGCAGTAGATCGAAGATGGATAAGAAGCAGGCGCCGGTTAGTTGTAGTTGCTCTTTGGTATAGATTAAGGAAATTCCTTTTCATTGCTTTGTTTTTGATGGGATGGAAATAGGAGCTATGGGATTCCCCTATATACCTGTTATTGAATCAAAGAGAACTGCAGCTGCTGGCAGAAGTATCAGTCACCAGCCTGCCGTTGAGTGAAAGGGAACTCTAGTAGTTGTTTTTTTCTTGGTGAGGGGGTTCCCTTGTTTCCAACAGGTTATGGGCCCAGAGCGGTTCCAGATCTACATCTTAGTGTGATAGATAGGCCGTCGAAGTTACAGCAGTGGGATCATGGATCGGCCGCTTGAGTCGCGTGGCACAGTGGGATCATGGATTGGACACGTAAGTCGTGGGTAGCGCAGGACGTAATTCATCAGAAGGTCGGAGCGTTCGGTAGAATGCTGGCTGGTCAACAGGAGTCTAGGAGAAGCGACGGGTCGAAACAGGAGCTGGTCGGTAGAGCATCGAGAGGCGTCATGTGCTAGTTGGCGTACAAACTTCGGAGTGAGGGCCATTTGTACGAGAAATTGAACCAGGAATTTCGGCGAGGAGGAGCTCAGGACTAGAGGCTGAGTGTTAGAAGGAGCCAGGACAGTAGCGAGGCGTGCACACTAAGAAGGAGTGTTGGAATATCAGGTAGTGTGCGACGCTTTGCAGTAGATCGAAGATGGATAAGAAGCATGTGCCGGTTAGTTGTAGTTGCTTTTTGATATATGTAGATTAAGGAATATTGTTGAGTCTTCCAGACCTCTTCGTGTTTTCAAAAAGTATCAAATATTCAATCGGTCAACCAGACGCCAAATTCTTATGCTAAAATAAGCCTTCTGTCAAATTTCTTTTCTAATACGGATAAAATTTCTAGGCGGCTCAAGTTAGTTTAGTGTTTTTCGGCTATACTTTCAATTTTGAAAAAAATCTAGCGATAGATATAAACGTCGGAAATCATCGCAACAACCTCTAAACGGAAGCTTTTGGTGTTGTCTACAAGACAGAAGGCTTATTTTAGTACAAAAATTGTGATTTTGGGCTGACCGGTTGAATATTTGATACATTTTGAAAACATGAAGAGGTATATTGTATATACCTGTTGTTGAAATAAAGAGAACTGCAGCTGCCGGCAGAAGTATCAGTCAGTGGGCCTGCCGTGGAGTAGAGAGAGAACTTCAGTATTGGGGGTTCCCTTGTCTGCCCAACATTTCTATCCTGTCCGCCTCGGTTTAGTTCGTTGCAATTCTCTTTTAGTTCTAAGACACTTGAGTCATTCTTTATTTCCTTTTCCACCCATATGCGAATGGCTTTACATTGCGCATATCGGTTAGGCAAGGCACTCAAATTGCCGACCTTGCGAAGATGCACAAATTTTTTTCGGCCATGCACTCCAGTTGTCTCATTCTCACCCATATGTAAAATAGTATAAGCCAAATATTGTCATAGCTATAAAACCCAGAGACATCGAAATACAAGCGGGATTGATAGCTCCCGAGCTCGCCATAGTTTGGATACCCCATTGAAAAGAAAAGACCTTCTCCGATAAATCCAAATATAAACACCACAACAATCGTGTTCGTCCACCAATAAACCGGTTGGCAGTTGCCTGTTGGCTTAGTCTTCCTTAGCATTGTAACGTCACAAGCTCGTGTCAGGACTCGCTGGTTAGTGCGCCTAAGACTACATAATATCCTAGGATGCTGCTTTGTATTCTATCTAGGAGGACAGTAGCAGTAGCGTTTGGCGGGACGCTGCATTTTTCAACTCCGTTTTACAAATTTATTACAATTCATCTAGCCTTACCAATATTTTTCCAATTTTTTGTTGGGCCTAAATCTATGCGGAATGCACTTTTGGAGGATCCATTTCAAGCCAATGACGCAATTCAGATAGGCGTCCCGCATTTCGCAGGACAGTTGCTATTACAAAACCTTCATCGTCGGAAGATGAAACTATTTCTTGGATTGGGTACTTCCAACATGTCCAGATTGACACTGTTCTACGGGTCATATAGCAGTGCAACATCAGTTTTGTTCTCATATACCGACCGATGTAGTAACGGTCGCGCTGCCTCGCTGTAGTTGAGTTTCAACTGAGTCACTTGCATGTCCGAGCACGTTTGGAAGCCGGACAGGCCAGCCCACCGGATGAGTATTTGTTGTCTACGCCAGAAGCGCAGATCCAACACCTCGCACTTGTGTCCTTCAGCTCCACATATCCGGCATAGGATACTCCTGGACCTTTGCAGTTATAGAACTTAGCATATCTGACCGCACACTATCCTGGGTTGGCTGTCAATAGGGACGTTAGAAGCGCCAGAAAAACAGTCTTGGCTTGGCATGTTTTTCATTACCTTTGCAGTTATATGACTTATGACCAAAATCGATGCACTTAAAGCAGACCTGAGTTTGTTCGTTTTTTATGCTCATCGGGCATACTAACCAACCCACCTTCAACTTGGCCTTATCCAGCACCTTCTTGATATCAGCCAAGGGTACTTGTAATGTGGCAACCTCCGTTTCCGCTCGGTGCTTCTTAGATTTCTTGATGTAAAGCATAAACGTAGTGCCGATATCGTATCTGACCATCACTATATCACCGGTGAAGCACGTCTGCGCATTGCGCGGATTCGCCGACCGGAGAGAATAGTTTGACGGTGGCTCAACACACGCCGATTGTTAGATGCCACGTTGGAAATGTCTTTCCTTGAAGAGTTGGAGTATAGTGCTGCAGATATTCCGGATGGTGGCAGCGTAAAAGACTAATAATGAACTGGCTTCATCGTTACGAGCAAGAAAAATCTGGGAGAATGAGTCCTGGGAGAAAATAAGTCTTAGTCCCAGAAGTCTGTAAGTCTGGGAGAAAATAAGTCCCAGAAATCATATGGCATATCAGTGTGTACTTTTAAAGAAGGAATCATCTACTCTTTCGCCTTTTTCCGGGAAAATCCATACTTTTAAATAAGGAGTCATTAACTGTTTTGCCTTATTCCGGGCTAATGCGTACTTTTAAAGAAGGAGTCATCAACTCGTTTGCTTCATCCCGTGCAAATGGGCACTTCAAAAGAAGAAGTCATCTACTCTTTTGCCTTATACCGGGCAAATGTGCACTTTTAAAGAAGGTGTCACCAAACATACATTTTAGTTTAGAGTTTAGAGTTTAGAGTTTCCGCGTCCGATGGTCCTGGTTTTATCAAAATCGGACCATTCTACGCAAAGTTATGCTGATTTGAATGGCTGTAATTACGTATTGCTTGAGTTTGTGGAACTTTTCACCATGTCTACCATACAGGGGTGTGATATTAAAAAGATTCACATTTTATTCATTTGTCCCATTTTATTTTGAAATTTTAGAGTAGCGATCTTTGTTTGATTATTCCGATAACAATTAAATATTGATGTCTCCTTTTTCTATATCAAGGGATTTTTGACTTCAAGATATTGTTTTTTACATGTTTATTTCGCCTTACTTGTATCTAGAAAATAATATTCAATCATAGATGTAAATATATCTTTATTTCTTATTACATTATTTTTTATGTACGGCTTATCAAGAAAAACTGCAAATAGAAAGAAAATCGGATGTACTACTAGCGCTTGCGTTGAAATTTAAACTGGCTCATACTGGCGCCTAGCAGTTTGATCGATTAAATGAAATAGGATTTTTTTTTAGAAAAGAAAAACATTTGTACTAGCCAATCGGAATTAACCAATTTCTCCGAACATCACATCTCCCTTTAAGAATTAATATAAAAAGCATAATTATGCTCAGCTTTGTTTTTGCTCAAAATGCTGTAGCCCATCCAATTTCCTATTCCAAATGCACTTTGAACTTGATGCGATGTTCGCGGTATTCGAATTTTCTGTTACTCTCGACAAGATATAGAAGAAATAGCTTTTGTTTTTTTATAATGCTAATACATTATTCGCTTTCTTTTACGTCTGAAGTAAAACAAACTATAAGGATTCATTATTTCATACATTTATTCTTTTGTTTTTACTCACAAGCTGGCAGTTTGAAAATATACTTGATTGATTCATATACTTTTTTGTATAAAACAAATTCTTTTACATAGCGCGCAAATATATTTTTTATTTCTCTCTTACGATGTTTCCGTTTTTATTTAGTACATTCTTAATAAGAAAAAGAAAAAATAAATAATGTTCGGCCTAAAATAAACAGAATTATGATTATAGTTATTCTAAGATTTTCATCAAAATAAGTTTATCGTTCTGACGAAACAGCGAAATTTGTTTTCATTTCATTTTATATATTATTGCAATGCCATTTTTTGTCTCCATCATATAGGTAATAGTGCTCTTAATCTATCAACGAATAAACGGCCGATGACCATGCTTTAACATCATGACTTTTCAGTACTTCGTCAACCAGTTACTCTGCGCCTTTGTGTAGAACTCATCGGCCAGTTCACAGTGTATCGCTAAAAACTATCGCTTCTGTGTTTAAATGGTAAGACAAAAAATTAAAAAAAAAACGAATTTGCAGAGAAAAAACATGTTGTGGAGACCAACTGGATCCGCAAACAAGCAAAAGTTGGGCACATATCATTTCAGATTTTGTATTTTGGAACTATAATTCACAGCAAAAAGAAAACGAATATTTTGAAATATCAATATTTGTGTTTTATTTTGCATAAATACATAAGTCCATAATATTAAAAACCTGAAATAATTGACGCCCAATGGTTGGTCGAACTGTGCCTAGTTTTAATATTTTTCATTCCTCTGAAAACCCAATCAAACTCCTTCCAGATGGCTCAAACCGATCTGTTCTAACCGGTTGCTTCGTGGTACTTCTCGATTAAATCTTTTTCGCATGACAGTAGTTCTCGTTTGTGCTGTATTTTTTTTATTAAAATGGAAAGCGCACACCTAGACCTCACATTGAAGCGAACTCATTCACACTATAATTAATGGATTGCGGCAAGCGTAATAGAAAGGCTATTATGAGGAGAAAAAGTGCACAACTCAATATGCTACTAGATTCCATGCGATTCTCCTCTAGGTGGCCAATGGCTGACTGGATTACTGCACTAGATCCTCATTTCTTAAACTTTGTTTACGAAAATAAAGAAATCAGGCTTCCTACGCTGTGTTTCTAATGGGTGTGTCATATACTGGCCTGTATAACATCTGTGAGGGGGGTTCACATACTTATTCTTACAATTTCTTTTCTCACGAAACGAAAGCGAAGACTTTGTGGGATTTCAAAGAGTTTCTTTTTTTCGTCTGATAATTTCATTTTTCGTTCTGCTAGGATAAAATAAATATTTATTATATTAGATGTACATTGTTTGTTAAAATTAGATCTCGTCAGGTTCTTAGACTTTAAGACTTTTTAATTTGGTTCCAAATCAGCTTCAGCGGAGCGCGTTTTACTTTGCTTTAAATGTCTTAATTCGACAACGTTGATTTTCTAGGTAAACAATACATTTTTACTTGATTAAAGTTCCTAAAATTCTTTAGCTGTTATTGCGAAGACGGCTGCCATTTGTTGCGAAAATCTTACAGACAAAATTGTGTTGTTTGCTCTCGACGATGAGGTGTGATGATTGTTGATGGAATTTTAGTCGTAGATGAAACTCCCGAAAGCCAGATTCACCTGGATTGTACTCATTGCGATATCTTCATCTTTCTTTCATGTGTGTACTGTTCTATACGTTACATGCCTGTTCTGGTTATTCACTGGACTCTACTGGACTAAGCTGAGATAGCATTAAAGATTGCTCTTAACATATTAGTTGTTCCTGACTTTCATCCGAACCGAAATGTTAGTTAACAATAATTAACCACACAAGTGCGCCGGTTTACTGTTGCTGCTTTCGTGTCTACATAGACATAAATTTCTATCGATTTTGAATAACTTTTATTTTACAGCCGGTGGGGCTGTAAAAAGTACGTACTTAAAATCACTAACAACTAATTAAAACAGAAGAAAGTTGTCCAATTGGGTTTAGTACAGTTTTTGCTGATTTATCGCTTTGCATAGACGTGTCGATATCGGATCATGTATGTTTTTGTAAAGATTTTAACTGGAAATAAAATGAAAGAAAATTAAGAAAATAGATAAACATTTAGATAATATGGTTGAGATATTTTTTTATGCCTAATTTTATTCTCCTTTTAACAGCACAAATGTATACCTTCAGGTAAATTATGAATATTCACGTTTACCAAGTACAGTTTCCCATCCATAATAGGTTGAAATAATAAAATATATAATCGTAGTCAGTATTTCATCAAAATAATACTAAGAAAATTATTTAAGCTCTTTTAGTGAAATGTTTTCACCTGTCATAAGACAAGTTTATTATATGTAATTAAGTAAGTAAGTAAGTTTATTGTGAAATCCACACCTTACAACGAAAATTTATTTAATAATTTATCTGGAGAATCCTCCAGGGATTCAGCTTTGTTTAGACTGACTGTACATGTCAATGGTTGCTATACTCCGTGATTGATTAGAACTTGTGTAAATTGTACTACAATCCAAATGAATAGAAGTTGGTATTTACTATAGATAGTAGAATCTATAGATGAGCGAAAGCATGGCTGAGTCGCTTTTTTGACCGTGCACACGCGCATATGACGTCACAGCCCTTAACATTTCCATTGAAATCGTGACGTCATGCTCGTTTGGAGACACGTTTGACAGTTCGTTTGGAGACAGAGGATTTATCTTCGCTCATCTATATATTCCACTATCTATAGTATTTACTAGAAATACTACAATAAGAGATCGGCGAAGACACCATCTTATTTCCAATCAAACCGTCAAAAGCGGTTCCAATTCAATTTGTTTACATTTTGCATCCATAAGAAGCAAGCAAAAAGTTCAAGTGCTGCCAGTCTTATTTTCACGATTTCATGTATTTTCATACGTTGCCATTTCGACAGATTTTCACTCCGCCGGTCTCTGGTTATAGGGTTGCTAGTATTTACCACCTATTCTAAAAATCTGGACCTTACAGCTAGTTTGATATTTTTGTGTAGTTATTGTTACTACTAGAGACCGAGAATATCTCTGTATTCCTACAATACCACGAAAAGGATGTTTTATCAATTAGGTAGGGTAGATAAACTGAAGCATAGGCCAAGGATTCCCTAAGGAAAGTAATATAGTCCATGCTAGGCGAGTCTGGGATTGAACCAACGGCCCCTGCTTATAAGGCACTAGACCATCGAGCTCGTCACCAAAAATTCTTCCAGGGATTCAAGCCAGAAACTCCTTTGAAATTTGCAATTTCTTTAAGAAATCATTCATGAATTACTTCATAAAATCTTTCTGGAATTCCGGGGTATGAGTGGGAGGAATTTGTGAACGATTTTAGAGTGGAATTCTTGAAGGAATTTCTGTAAGATTTTCTGCGGGAATACGTGTAAGATTTTTGGAAGAAATTCCTGAAGGCATATACGGAAGAATTCCCGAAGACTGACTGGGAGTGTGAATTTCGATAAGAAAATTGAAGGGAATTTCTGAAGAGTCCTCGAAGTAATTTTAGAAAAAAAATGGGTTAATTTCTGGAAGAACGTCAGGAAGAATTTCTGAAGGAATTTGTAAGGAAGTATTCGCGAAAAAAAAACTGAAAAAATCTCATTTGAATTTCTGTAGTAGCTCCTATAGTGTAAATTTCCAAAGAAATTCCTCTGGTAGTTTCAGGAATTCTTCGAAAACTTACTCCAGGAATTTCTCCGGAAAATCCTTTCGGAATTCTTCGGAAAACTACTTCAGGAATTCCTCCGAAAAGACTTCTGGAATTCTTCGGGAATTTGCTTCAAGAATTCCTCTGAACATTCTTCCATAAATTCTTCTTATAGTTCCTCCAGGAATTTCTCCAGAAGTTATTCTCGGAATTTCTCCGGAAGTTCCTTACAGAATTCATCCGGAAGATTGTTAGGAAATTCTTCCGAAATTCAAAATTCCTTTCAGGAATTCCCCCGGAAGTTTATCCACGATTTCCTCCGAAAATTCCTCCGGAAGTTCCTTCGGCAATTGCTCCAGAAGTTCTTCCGTAAGTTCCTTCAAGAATTGCTCCGGAAATGACTCCAGGAATTGCTCCGGAAGCTCCAGGAATTCTTCCGGAAGTTGCTCCAGGAATTGCTTTGGAAATTCCTCTAGGAAATGCTCCGAAAGTATCTCCAAGAATTGTTCCGGAAGTTCCTCCAGGAATTGCTCCGAAAGTTCCAGAAATTCCTCCAATAGGAATTCCTCTGGAAGTTTCTCCAAGATTTCCTCCGGGAGTTTCAGGAATTCTTCGGAAACTTACTCCAGGAATTCCTCCGGAAAATCCTTTCGGAATTCTTCGGAAAACTACTTCAGGAATTCCTCCGAAAAATCCTTCTGGAATTCTTTGGGAATTTGCTTCAAGAATTCCTCTGTACGTTCTTCCATAAATTCTTATAGTTCCTCCAGGATTTTCTCCAGAAGTTATTCTAGGAATTCCTCCGGAAGTCCCTTATGGAATTCATCCGGAAGATTGTTAAAAAATGCTTCCGAAATTTCGTTCAAAATTTCTTTCAGGAATTCCTCCGGGAGTTTATCCAAGATTTCCTCCGAAAATTCCTCAGGAAGTTGCTCCAGGAATTCCTCCGAGAGTTCCTCCGGAAGTTCCAAGAAATCTTCCCGAATTTCCACCAGGAATTCCTCCAAAAACCTTTTGGAATTCTTCGGGAACCTACTTCAGTTAGAAATTTCGGAAGATTGTTAAAAAATTCTTCCGAAATTTCGTTCAAAATTCCTTTCAGGAATTCCTCCGGGAGTTTATCCAAGATTTCCTCCGAAAATTCCTCAGGAAGTTGCTCTGAGAGTTCCTCCGGAAGTTCCAGGAAATCTTCCCGAAGTTCCACCAGGAATTCCTCCAAAAACCTTTTGGAATTCTTCGGGAACCTACTTCAGGAATTCCTCCGAAAAGTCCTTTTGGCATTCTTCGGGAACTTACTCTATAAATTCCTCTGGACGTTCTTCCGGAAATTCTTCCTGTAGTTCCTCCAGGATATTGTCCAGAAGTTATTCTAGGATTCCCTCCGGAAGTCGCTTACGGAATTCATCCAGAAAATTTTTAGAAATTCTTCCGAAATTTCGTTCAAAATTCCTTTCAGGAATTCCTCCGGGAGTTTATCCAAGATTTCCTCGGAAAATAGCTAAGGAAGTTGCTCCTGGAATTCCTCCGAAAGCTCCTCCGGAAGTTCGTTCAAAAATTGCTTTCGGGAATTGCTCTGGTTGCTCTTCAAGGAATTCCTCTGGAAGTTCCTCCATGAGTTTCTTCAGAAATTTGTTCGAAGTTTATTCAGTAACTCCTCCAGGAATTCCTCCGTAAAATTAACCCGGAATTTCTCGGAAATTTCCTCCAGAAGCTCCTTTTTTTCTTCCTTCAGATGTTAATCCAGAATTTCCTTCAAGGAATTCACCGAGAACTTCAGGAATTCCTGTTCAGAGGAACTTTAGGAGGAATTCCTGAAACTTTCGGAGCAATTCCTGGAGGAACTTCCGGAACAATTCTTGGAGATTTTTTTTTAATCTTTATTAATGTGTTTTTTAATCTATAGATTAAGTTCAACAACGATTCTTGGAGATATTTTCGGAGCATTTCCTAGAAGAATTTCCAGAGCAATTCCTGGGGCAACTTCCGGAAGAATTCCTGAAGCTTCCGGAGCAATTCCCGGAGTCACTTCCGGAGCAATTCCTGGATGAACTACCAGAGCGATTCCTGGAGAAACTTTCGGAGAAAATCCTAGAGGAACTTAATATCAGTGGACTTGGCAGGCTGAGGGCGCGTTTATGAAACTTAACTGGTCGCTAGTGTCAGTACCTGTTCTGACGATGCCTTACTAGGAACAACTATTCACAATCGTTTGTAACGCGAATGATGTAGCGATAGGCACTGTTCTTACGTTGTAGATGGATAAGGAAGAACATCCCATTGGACACTATTCGCAAACAAAAAATGAATGCAACTACTCCGTAAACGAGAAAATCCGAGTGTAGACCGATAAAATCCGAGTGTACACCAATTGAAGGAGTTTACTGTGACCACTCAGCACTCTTGTACCTACAATACATAAAGAACCCGACAGCTCGAATGGGTAGATGAATACTCCGATTGATCACTTTCTACTTCTTTACAAGGACTCCACTTCCTGTGAACATTCTGCTGTTAAGAGCGATGCGAAAAGGCAAACTTTATCCAATCTAATAAGATCGTTTGGTACATAAGATTGGCCCGGTTGGTTGTGTCACCGCTTTTTGCATCGCGTTCGAAATTTATATGGATATTAATATGGAGAAACGTACATTTTTGCATTTCTGCTCCTAGTGGTTTCAATTTATCGTCAATCGCGAACCTAATATATTAGTCTGAAAGATGCAAAAAGACTTTGCTGCAGATGATACCTTTCTGAAACGTCTACAAAGATTATAACGTTCCAAAGATTTATTGTCCATATGCAAGAGATCAATGTTTCTGCCAGCACTACCGGACTACCAATGGTTATTAAAGGGCAAAATCCTATTTCCTTCTTGTCCGGATTTTTACTTTGAGGAATGATTCCGAATAACTCCACTCCAAGGAGTTGCCTTGCCATATAAGAAAAATAATTTTGAAACAGTTGTCAGTGAAATTATTGGCCAAGATAGAATAAACGTCTTTATTATTATCTTTATTTGAGAGACTTGCAGCCCTAGGCTGGCTCATTTTTCAGATTAAATGTTTTGGCCTTTCTCGTACAACATTTCACTCCAAAAATAAACTTTTTATAGAAGGCTCGGAGACCAATGATGTTATATACCAATCGACTCAGCTGGTAAGTAACTGAGCAAATGTCTGTCTGTCTGTGTGTGTGCACACAAAACCCGAAAAACATCAGCCAACTTTTCATACAGTAACCCTTAATCCGATTTCTTGCAACAAGTTGCATTCGACGGGAGATAAACTCTAGTTGATCATTATTGAATTTGATAACGATTGGTCATTGCGTTCAAAAGTTATAAAGAAAATGGTTTTCAAGCCATACTTTAACGCGTTGTGTCATTTGGTTACGATAAACACTAGAGCCTCTAGCTGGAACATGTCTTGCTTTTTCACATAATATTATATTAGCATTTGAACCGTTTGTTTGAGAAACTGCATATGTAACATTTTTGGCCAAAATGAGATTTTTATATATTCTGAATCCTCTTCCAAAAATACGTATTCTGGCAAAAAAAAAAATTGTTCAGGAATGTATGAAATTTTTTTCGTTTGTTTGAGAAACTACATATGTCCACGCACTTTGAGGAGCAATTATAGAGTACTGCTTACAGTTTTTGCACTGGAATTGCCCCAGGGTGTTGAGTTTTGCTAAAAACTATTGATCTGTATCGAAGAAATCGAAAGGCTCGTCGCCAATTTGTTCAAAAACAGTTTTTTGTTGTTTTCTCGAAATTGTGTAAAATGGACTTATGCAGTTTCATTTGCATTGAGAGTTTTTCCATGTCGGACAGTGCATGAATATGTATTTTATATGGCAAGCAATATGGATCAACTATGACCGGTCGAGAAAGTTTCCCACCCGAAAACATAATATAGACCGGATCAAGTATCGGTCTGTTTGGTCTGTGGAATTGTACTGGTAAATGTAACGACAGCTCATATCGTGCATTTGCTTTGACCCTTACATATTTTATAACGATGAGGAGGAATACATTTGTGCTGCAAAGATTGTTACATTCCAGAATATTGACACTACAATGACGTACACCCAGATCTTTTTATGCGGTTATTTATACGTAAAACAATAGAGGGGAATAAAAACAAAGTTGTGTAAGTTACATTTTTTGTTGTAATGCAAGTTGTTGAAAGTATAGCAAAATATCATTGAGCTCTGGTGCTTTACGGCTATATGTTGATATAATTTCAACCTTGGCCATTAACAAAGTGTTTTCGTATTCTCACACAATGTTTATGCAGCAGACAAATCTAGGAACTTTTTTCAAATGAGCGTAATTGATTCTGACCATGATTTTTGAAGCGGCGATTGTACTCTTCATTCAATATATTTTGGTGAGCTTACGTGTCCAAAAGAAAGAGTATATTGCGATCTATCTAGTGGTAACGTACAAAATATGCTGAATTAAGAGACTATAAGTCGTTTCAAATTTCAAGGTCAAATACCGTTACCTCTATTTGAAAAAAGTTCCTAGAAAGCGCATCATCTCGAAACTATATATTTGTCACTTACACAGCCCTGCTTTTAATCTCCTCTTCCATGCAATCATTCAGCTTTCTACGTTTCTGTTTGTTTGTAGAACAGTTGGAATTCATGGATTATAGTAAATTTTGATATTGGTTTTTATGTTTCTGCAAGAGACTGATACTATGTTCGTACTAGCAAGGGCCTTATAACATGTTTTTCGTCTATCTTGATGAGCTTTCTTTTTTAATTTGAATAACATGTTATTCAGGCCGTAGTGCGAACATAGTATGAGACTCACATAATTACTTAAAAAGTTCCAAAGCTAAACGTAAGGATACATTATGTCAATCCTTGCTACTATCAAGAAGTATATTTTTAATTTGACTTAGGGCCGATTTCTTCACCTCCGCTTAGGCCTTAAACCAGGTTTAAACGTATGGGTAAGCACCGCTTAAGAGTTAAGCGAAGGTGAAGAAATTGGCCCTTAGTCTACGGTAGTCAAGTTTAACGTAGCCACGGCAAAGAAAATAAAATATCAACAGGTTTTGTTAAAATCTAAAAAAAGACTATAAAAAGTTCTGGGTGTATCACCAATTCTATAGATACTGCTAGTGGAAAAACTTAAATTCTAATTTACCATGCAATAGAAAAGAAAAGAAACATCAAAACAAACTACTATGATACTGTGGGAATATTAAAAAAAAGAATAAATTATGCGATTCTTACTATTAAACAATGAATTAATTAAACGTGGTGACTATAAATACTAATGAAAATATAAACACGTGTAATCACTTCGAAAACCATAAAAATGAAATGATGGTAAAAATAAATATGAAACAATTATCTGATGCTTAAAATGGTGTTTATAAAAGATAAAGATTCGATGTTGAGTTAGAAAACTGATAAACAATGGATGATAGTGTACAAAATAAATAAACATGAAGCTTTTAAAAAACCACCACCACACACGCAGAGAACTCATGTGGAACAAATCATTTCCAAACGTACATACTTATAAAACATAATAAAAAAACAGAAAACTATATTTTAATTTGCGGTAAGCTCAAGCAAAAGCCAGAGCATTTATGAATGGATGTGTGCAATGTAACAAGCGCATATTTCACAAAAACAAACTTTTAAAATATGCGCCTAATTTTTTTTGTAGGACAAACCAAATGTAAAGTGAATCCATTTATGATGTAGTGTTTTTTAAGAGGATTCGACTACGTCATTCATGGTTGTTTTTTTTTTTAATAACAAAGTGAAGATGAATGCATTCATTGTCAATTTGTACGTAGGAAGATACTGATATTGATGACTTGAAGAGGAATGGTGTACTTGGAAAATGTCTTTGCGTGTGATTTGTCTAAAATGTGTTAGGTAGGAAGAAGTAGTAAAACGCAATTTACTTTTTCTTCAGTGTAAAGAATGACCGTCTCTTCTGTTCATCTTTCTGTGATGAAGCTGGCAACGTTAACGAACGGCCTTCACCGCTAGCGTCAAGCTCACATTGGGCTTTCAAAGCAGTTACCCATTGGTTCATTTCCGCATCATCGTGACACTGCAGCAGGAATTCGCCACCATTCGATAACCTACGGGAGAAACGGAATAACAAAATAGTAGTTTTAATGATCTTTCAATCATAACGGTTCATGCTGCATACTTTATTCTGAACACATGCTTCTTCTTGGTATAGTCAGTAGCAATTTCAATTTGAGCTCCCTTCAGCTCTAGTGACGGTTCACCGCGGAACGTTTGCTCTGGAACAGCCTTCGATGTTTTCTGGTCCTTGAAGAACGTCAGGCGGCCATTTCGGGCAACGCTGTAAATCTGGTCAGGGACAAAGATGAATCCGATTATACAGATATCAATGAAACATGTTTTTTTTATTAAAACACAATAAAATTATGACTAACACCGTTAACACCATTAAAAACAATAGGCATGAATGAAGTAAGACTCTGTTTCTTGTCGCCCTATTTGCTCATACATCAACAAACATTTATTAATGGTTTCATAAGCATACCTTATCCCACGATCGATTGGAGGCCTTCTTGGTGGTGGATTCCCATTCGTGTTTCCTGGTAAGGACACCTTCTTGTGCGCCTTCATCGGCTCCTCCGGGACTTGGACGATCTGTGTTTGATAAGTTGCGAATTAATTGTCAGGTATAAATGTTTTTACATTTCAAATAGGTAAAACGTCGTTATCTGGCCAATAGACTAACTTTTCTACATATCGAAAAATTCAAAATATTTTATATATTGAGACATAATAGAGTTCATATACTGCAATGAAGTATTCCGGTGTTCCTTTACTTCCCGCTGATGAATAACACAATTCAGTCGCAACATGTTAAACAGATGATTTTACTGAAATAATGTCTAAATGAGAGAAACATGCACAAGAAACATTGTGTTCTACGAAATCTACGAAAAGCCTAGCATGAGCAGAGCACATACAAACAATACCTTAAATGAACACGACCTGTAAGAATCAAACGGGTTACATCTAATGCTATCTTTATACCTCCTTCATCGTCCGATACTTCTGCTTTGGAGGAGCCCCGCTTCCAGCGGAAACTCCGGAATGGGCTCTTGGAGCGAGATCTTCGGCTAACTTTGGATGCTGAAGCACTGGCCGTGCTTGCGGAACGCTCTTTGGGTGTCGCAGAGTGCCTCCTTGTTGTGCTGGTGCTGGGTGTGTCGGTACCGACTGGTTTTTGATGTTTAATGTATTTGCACACATTGATGGAATTTTGTTGATGGTTCAAGAGGGCAGGCAAAAATGAAAACGTGACACAAACGCGGACACGAAAAAAACAAAAATCGAACTTCAATTTAATTCGGTGATATTTCAGCCAAATTGAGCCCAGCACCGCATATTCCTTTATTTTTCCAAGCCGGTTAGGGTTCTACCCAATTGAGTGCTAGCTGTGATGTTAGTTACAGGAAACAAAATAATAGAACGAAAGATACTTACTAGATGGGTACTTGGGCAGTGTACCAGTCCTCAAACTAGTGGGCCTCGGACTTGACTCAACTTTAGCACCTTTTCCTGATTCTGTGCCCATTCTAGACTGTGCATGCACTGTACAAACACATTTTATTAAAACTCGTTAGAAGGATAGACGTGCATAATTAATCGACTTGATGCGAAAGAACTACTTCACTGTGTAACGTGGAATGTAATCATGAATCGTTGGACTTCTACAACTAGCTTACCTTATAATTAACGAAAATTGCATATCAGGGAGAATAATAAATAAATTATAATGTCAGTTGCTGCTCATTGCACTAATGAAGCGAGGAGGTTTTGAGCTGCACAAATGGTGTGCGATGCAAATACTCTTGAGCTTCAAAGAGGCATTCCGGAGACAAGAAACAACGGAACTTCCACATAAGGCTGAAAACTGTTCTTCTTCTTCTTATTGGCATTACATCCCCCACTGGGGCATTGCAACCTCACAGCCATCAACACTTCTACAGTTATTAACTGCGAGGTTACCATTTCTGCATTTGTATATCATGAGGCTAACACGATGATTGATGCTTTTATGCCCAGGGAAGTGGAGACAACTTCCAAACCGAAAATTGCCTTGACCGGCACCGGGAATCGAACCTAGCCACCCTCTGCATGGTCTTGCTTTATAGCCGCGCATCTTACCGCTAAGCTAAGGGCCGATGCCCACGTAGCGGTTTTTCAACGCCACGTGCACGCAGCGTTAAAACAACGCTGGTGTGCATCGGCATGGTGACGCTGCGTTACCCCTTTTTCCCGATGCACACCTGCGTCTTTTTGACGCCACGTGCACTCTGCGTTGAAATGACGCTACGTGGGCATCGAGCCTTAATGGTACGTGGAAAATCACGTAAATTGCTAGAAATGAACTCCTTGACAGTTTCATCTGACGAAGGTAGGTATTATTGAACATCAGATGGCATCTAAACAAACATCCCGTCGCTATTACTCTGATTAGTTCATCACTTCTACGTGAAGATCACGTACACGTCTGGAGTTCATTTTGACAGCAGATGCCATCATTCCTCTAAATAGGGGAGTAGGGGCAATATGAACATACGGGCAATATGAGCCACCCTCATTTTGAGCTTATTGACATGTTTTATCATGAAAAAGTTATATGATCTTTGAGAGGATGCTCCACATATGCATCAACGTGAAAACCGCATTAAAATTCAATTCAAACATGAAAATATACTTGAAATTGTAAATTTTCACTGCATAGGCAAAATTATTATAAGATTTCAAGTTTATAAATAAGGTTTTGACACAAAACTGATTAAAATACAGGTCAAAAATACACCACAATCAAAAGATATATTAAAATTGAATATTGTGTACACATGTTTATATTGATACAAATCTGAATTTATCATAAAACTTTTTTTTCCCAAAACCAGTCTCTATGGGGCAATATGGGCATATCTGCATAGAACAAGATATCTGGCCTTAAAATGCGAATAAGTTCAAATTTCAGTATTCAAATACAAGAATATTATCATATATGAAAGATTCATTACGGAAAAATTACAACAGCGCATTACTGCGATAGAAACAGAAAAAATGACCATTGACCAATTGAAATGTGGCTGTTCTAACGGTGAAGAGTGGCAAATTAGTTCAGTCCGCTGTTGTGCAGTTTTTTCATTTTATTTGATGTGGAATACTCACAACTGTTGTAGGAATATCATATTCTTCTATATTACTATACTTTTTTCGCCTAAATTAAGGTTTTGGAAGGGTGGCCCATACTGCCCCAAATGGTGGCTCATATTGCCCCGTATAGTCGGGAACACACATTGAAATCAATACATTTTCAAAAGTGCATTTCAACAATTTCCAAACGCATTTTTCGTCATCCATCGACGTCATATGAAAGGTAACATTCTCTAGTATAAGTCAACTACATTTGAACGATGCTTTTTTGAGCTTTTCAGCGCTTTTCGGAACGATTTCCTTAGGTGGCCCATATTGCCCCGATCACCCCTACTGAGGTGGTCGCTCTTTAATTTTGGGATTTATAATATTGTAATACATTAAAATTTAATTGCTAAAAACTTACTGTAATAATTGATACAGCTACTTTGATGTTTAAAAAGCAATTTAAGTGTAAATGAAAATTGATGCTTTTGTTTTTGCTGTAGTTAATATTGATTGATAAAATTCTGGGAACACGAGATGGCGACGCATGCAGAACAAAATTAGGACGCAAGTGAAAGAAGATTTTTTCTACGTTACTTAAATTGGATAAACAAAATGTTTTATAAATTTGCTGGAACTTTATTGAAACATGTATATTTAAAAAAATAATAATTACCGGGCTACAAATTACACCATTTTTATTGCGCTGTATCAACTATCCAGTTCGCAAGGTTATTTCAGAACCTATTGGTATTGTGAAGCAATAATGTTATGTACAAATATGCTTAACATAGCTCAGCAGCTTATGTTTTATTTTTGTTTATTCTATGTTGTATATTTTGAAAATGAAAATGAAAATTTGGGTTAATAATATCGAGAATAATAGTCAACGAAAAAACATGTGTCTTTTGCTAAAAAAATATATAAAATCCACTGAAACAGCGTTTAAAGCCTATCCGCATCATACCGTGGATGCCACCTAAAAATCACGTACCTATCACGTGGCACTCTGGTAAAGTGGTTGTTCATGAGTTCATTTTCTGTTTACTTGCGTTTCACGTAGCTGTTACGTGAAAAAGGTGATGGAAAAAATCACACATGTTTTCACGTAATATTGACGTTTGGATTATTTTAAGTGTAAATTAAAATTACTATGAGTAGAATTAACAAACTGTTTGCGCATAAAACTAATAAACATAGGGGTAACGGCTCAAACCTTGGCCCATTATGCTACGGTTGAGCACATTTATCGTTATAAATCTGTATATATTGCATTTGCAACCAGAATTATTCCACCAGCCGGCTTGCTTACATTTGGTTTTGACGCCAAATAGCAAAAAACGACGATGAATGTCCGCAATATCTCATTTAAACCAGCGAAAGTCTCGAGGGAAATGGACAAAGCATCGGCATCCTTGTCCCTATCATGTGGATAATTTTTCAGCCCACTTGGGACGAATGAGTGTTGATTTCGAACATACGAGAGATAAAGATGGGTTGCTGTTTATAGTACCAGTCATTTTGCTTGCGTTGAATAAAGGCAGCATGCAAACAAATAGAGAAAATCAAATTATCTTATTGAGCGTGAATTCTAATTGGTTGCATGTAAAATACTACCACACTATTGCGAGAGTGCGTTTCAGATTCCCCAATAGCACGCTTACCAAGGACATGCTAACGAAAATACTATTATATGAATCATTTATTTCCCAAATATTTACCATATTTGCAAGTGAAGAAGTTTAGAAAAATGAAAACTGTATTAAAAACTGCAATTGCAAAAAGGCTACATGTTCTAGCCCTCATGTTGTGCCTTCAAACAAATTGCATACGTTAATTATCGGCTGCCGCATAATTTTGAGATTTACTGCTAGTTGAAATCATGGCAGTGGTGTTGCTCTCGCTCTCGCGATACTCTCAAAGAAACTTTTTTCCAAAACGTAAACAATGCTTTAGGTGGGGATGATGCATAACGCACTACTGAAGAAAGCCAATTGTAAAACTTATTCTATGCAATTCCTTGCTTCGTACTGTGCATAAACAATTATAACTGTGCCAACTACCTGATATTATTACAGAATTATTCATGAATACAATTATTGGATGCTTGTTTTTAACTCTGCCTGTATTGAAGTTTCATGCTTGGTACGTGCGTTTGACTCCTCTCTATATCGATCAGCTGTTGCGAATCCTCTCAAAACTCTCACGTGTTTCAACTTCCCGAGTTGAAAGAATACCTTTTCGGTATCATTTTACAGATTAAAATACTTTTTGCAAGCAATAATAAATCTAAATTATGATGAAGGTATTTGTCAAGTAATTTGACTTGAAATTATTCTCATGAAATGACGTTGAAAGTTTATCTAATGAAACATATGATCCATTGTATCTTTCCATTATTAAATGAGAAAATGTTTGTAGGATTCGTGCGAAAGATGATAAAACTAAATATTCTTACACTAATTGAATCATTTATTTGCGAAATTATGAAGAAAATGGTGTATCGAACCAAGAAAGGTTGATGCTTGAATCGCTTTTGCTTGAATCGTGTTTGGAAGCCGTAAGGTAGGCAATTATTTTTGGTATGTTCTGCGAATGAAAGCGATTATATCGTGATTCGAGAAAAGCATCATGAGGGCCCATTTACTACGTGGCGTTTTAGGTAGTGGGAAGGTTCTTGTCTGAGCGTTAAGGACTTTATAAATTTTAGAACCCTACCATACATGAAGCATTACTCTTGGTTCGGGTTGAGTTTAACGTTATGTAATTTGCGAATGAAACTGTTTTTACAAAAATTCTTGGCGTCCTAATCGCAAGCATCGGATATTCTATCTGCAGCTTTCAGTTATTTTCTCCAGTACGGGTTATTGGTGAGAATGTTTTGATTTCAGAGTTTCACCTATACTAACGTAGTGCTACAAATCGAAAGCGCATGCCACCATTTGGCTACGGGTGTCCCCAGTATTGTCCAAAAAAGTTTTGGGTAATTATGTCGCTATACTAATGAAAATTGTGAAATAAAAATGATAGCTGACATAGTGTGGTTGTTATCCATTCATCTGATGTGCGAAAGCAGGTATGTTCATTCAGAAAACTCTTTTATGGGGCAAAAGAAAAACTCTAACACAGCCAGCCTGCATAAGTCAACGAAACATGGCTGCTAATAAACCGAGTCAAAGTGATTTTTCACGCAAGATAATTGCTTTTAATAGTTTAAGAAGTGTATAAATCTAGAGTTATGAAGCAGATATATGTTTGATACACTTTTCTTAAGAAGTGATGGTTAATATCTCTCTACAAATCGACGTATTATCGCTGAAATATTGATTAATTTGCGTGATGAGCCAATGTTACATCCAGGGCCAACATTACCGCCGGTTACCCTATTTCATTATTTATTTGACAAATTTGTTGAATCAACAAAATATGAAATCGAAAACAAAATTTGCTTTGATTCGTTATTTCTGTTCTCGACTGTCATCGATTTAAATAATCGATTTTGTAGAAACAATAATTTGCATTGTCAAACATCGAAAAAGAGAAACAATAATCAATCATATGTAAAATTTTCAGTTCATATTTTGACATCGCGCAAAGGGCGGACGCGTTTTTGTTCTCTCTCGTTTCGTTAAACACAATTCACAACCATCAAACACAATGGGAAGTGCCCGGGAAAATACACTTGTGTTCGATTTAAGTTTGCTTCCAATTCGTCCCGACGTTGGGAAAGTCAAGGATTTCTTGGAGGATCAAATACAGATCGATTATGCGGATGTTAAAAGCATTCAGTTGCATAACACCCGCAATTGTGTTCTGATAGGGCTGATAGACAAAGAAGTCGCTTTGCGCTATCAATCAGAGCACAATTGCAAGCGAACTATTGTGTGCAAAGAAAAGCAATATAAGATTTCGGTTTACGTGGATAGTGAGGTGGTGGTCATTAGGGTTCACGATCTACCGACAGAGAGCCACAGTGCCGTACATCAGTATATGCTCAAGCATGGAGAAGGGATTTTTATCCGTAACGAAACATGGAAGCATTGTTTTCTGGGGATTTCAAACGGTGTACTGGTAGTTCGAATAAATTTATTTCAACACATACCATCGTTCATAACCATTGCAGAATGTAACACCGTGGTAACTTACAATAATCAGCCAAAATATGTCGTCGGTGCAATCAGGCAGCGCACCCTAATAAAACATGTGCAGAAGGGAATGGCAAAATTGAAAAGTGGCCACACCACTATCCTCAAATGACGAGTTGTTCAGTCTGCCTGACTACCCACCGATAAACAATAATGAAAAGTTATCATCGCCTCTAGCTACTAATGAAACCGCAGCAGAAGAAGGACCACAAAACGGCCAGACGTCGAAAATAACGCATCCTTTTCATCGTCCGAGTACAATGAAGTAACGCACAAACGCCGGCGATCAAAGCTCTATTTCGCTCTATTACGATGGAAGCGAAAAAACGCGAATCAATTTGAAATAGTCGAGAAAGTGAAAAAAAAATTGGGATATAAAAATGGAAAGGGGCTTAGCACTAATAAGGCTCGGTAAAGCTGGATGCGGCGAGTGAGCCTTAAATAAACAGAATGATCGAGCGGCTTCCTTCTACCAAAGATATGGCGCCACTAACGAGCTGGGAACTGGCTTCATAGTGTTGGAAAATATGCACCAACACGTGACTGGGTGGCAGCCAATCAACGCAAGGATGTGTAAGCAGAGGATAAAATGCCGTTTATTCAACTACTAGCAGGCTACTTATTCATTTGTATGGGTTCCCTCTTTAGGGAGGGGTTTTAAACCACCATAGAAACATATCTTTCGTTCTATACTTTCACATGCCAAATTTGGCTCTATTTGTTTGATTAATTTTGATTGATCGAGTAATTGGTGTTTCATTTGTATGGGAGCCCCGCTTTCCAAAGCGAGGAGGGGTCTCAAGCCATGTTAAGAACCTTCCCTGACCCTAAAAACCTCTGCATACAAATTTTCACGCCGATCGGTTCAGTAGTTTTCGAGTCTATAAGGTTCAGACAGACTGCCCACTCGAAAGGAGATCCGACGACGAGAAAGAAGCGTTATATGCACAGGATGCCCACTGCAGGACGTCAAAATCGTCATCAGCGACATGAACGCCAACGACGACGGCCAACGATACATAAACTTTGCAGCCCCACTTTCTTCCCCCCCAAGAATATCCACAAGGCCACATGGAAATCACCTAACCAAGAAACTGAAAACTAAATCGACCTTTTTATAATCGACGATAAATTCTTCTCCGACATCACGAACGTCCGCTCCTACCGCAGTGCGAATATTGAATCCAACCACTACCTCGTCGCAGTATGCCTGCGCTTAAAACTCTCAACGGTGTACACATCTATTCATCTACTCCAAGGACGCACATGGTACAATCGATCGGGACCAGCTATGGCAGCTAATGCACGAACACGGATTTCTGGATAAACTGATACGGTTGGTCAAAGCGATGATGGATCGGGTGATGTGCGTAGTTCGAGTTTCAGATGCATTATCGAGTCCCTTCGAAACGTGCAGAGCGTTTTGGAAAGGTGATGGTCTTTCGTGCCTGCTATTCAAAATCGCTTTGGAGTAATACGAAGGGCAGGGATTGACATGAGTGGTACGATTTTTACGAAGTCCGTTCAGTTATTTGGTTTCGCCGACGACATAGATATTATGGCACGTATTTTGAGAAGATGAAGGAAGCCTACGTCAGACTGAAGAGCGAAGCTAACCAATCACCAAAACGCCGAAGACGAAGTACATTATAGGAAGAGGTTCAAAAGATGACAACGTGAGCCACCCACAACGAGTTTGTATCGGTAGTGTCAAAATCGAGGTGGTTGAATACTTTGTGTAATTGGGCTCACTGGTGACCTCCGATAATGATACCAGCGGAGAAATTCGGTGACGCATCGTTCGTACTTTGGACTCCGCAAAACGCTCCGATCCAATAGAGTTCGCCGCCGTACCAAACTTATCTACAAAACGATCAATAGACCGGTAGTTTACTACGGACATAAGACCTGGACGATGTTCGTAAAGGACCAATACAGGAGTTTTTGAAAGAAAAGTGCTGCGTACCAGCTATGGTGGGGTGTAGATGGCAAACGGTACGTGGAGAACACGAATGAACCACGGGTTGCATCAGCTGTTGGGAGAACCATTCATTGTTCTTTGCCGGGCACATAGCCAGAATGTCGGACAGTACTTTGGTTAAAATGGTTCTCGACAACATTCCAACAGGAACAAGAAGGCGAGTGCGCAGCGAGCAAGGTGGAGCGATCAGGTGGAAAACGATTTGCGGACACTCCGCAGACTACGTGTTTGACAACGTGCAGCCTTGGACCGAGCTGAATGAAGAAGACTTTTATGCATTGCACGGCCACTCCGGCCTTAGCCTGAGAGAATAATAATAATCATGAAAAACAACTTTATACAGAAATTATATTCTAATTTAACGCCAGTACGAATTCAGTACACTGAATTCTGTTTTTAAATGATTTACATTTTCTCTATTTTGCACTCATCCTGAATGTTTAACGCATATTAATTATCATGTGATTTCTCTTTGATTAATTAAGGATTTTTTGAAACATGCTTAAAAATACGAGCGAAAAAAAATCGTGTAAAAACCGTATCCTGTGTACTTATTTTTTGTTTAGTTTATTTCTAAACTTCCCGAACGGGGAGACATTAATGTGAGCTTATAGCCAATTTTTTTTTCTAACTACCCAATACCCTGATATGCAATCTTCATACAATTCTCACCCCTATGGACGAGTAGCTTCCATTAGCGTGATCGCGGAACAAAGGTCAGAAATTACAAAACATATTTAACTACATTTAGCACAATGCAAAAATAAAGCTGGAAATAGAACATTAAAAGCGGGAAGTATAGGGAAACACCACATCCTAGCGAAAAATGTCATTGCATCGCTGGAGCGAAAGTTATAGTACCAATAGATAAAAACCACCTTCGCATGACAATGATTACAAACAAGCAGGCAGCAAATGAAGGAACACTCCTAAAATGGCCAAATAGGTTGGTTGTTAATAGTAAGGTCGTTAAGTACCTGGCTGGGAGATAGGTCTTTCTTTTTCTACAGGTGAAGTTGCTCGCATAGTGACTGATAACAGTTATATGGTAAGGGTTTCGTCAATATTTAGTCAGTTGCAATTTTGGTTATCGATCGTGATAAGTTGGGCAGCGTGTGTACAAAAGAGGTGGGTTAATGTGAGTATTTAAATATGTAGCGATAATTACTGGTGGGTTAACTTCGAACGAGCATTGTTTCACAGTTCTGACATGTGGACTGTAGGGACGCATTTAGGCTTAGTTACTGGCACATAGTATAGGAAACAGAAGCGTAATAGCAATAACGCAATACGTGATTTTTCAACATGATATCATGTAGTAGGATTGGGCGGTACCCCGTTTGGCATAATGCCATATGGCATAATGCCGTTTGGCATAACGCCGTTTGGCATAATGGTCATTTGGCATAATGGCCGTTCGGCATAATGGCCATTTGGCATAATTTATATGCGGTGTCAAATTGAGGGCCGTTTGGCATAATGGTCATTTGGCATAAGGGCCGTTTGGCATAATAGCCATTTGGCATAATTTGTATGCGGTGTCAAATTGAGGGCCGTTTGGCATAATAGCCATTTGGCATAATTTACATACTGTTCCAAATCAATTGCCCAGGAATCTACTTAGCATCATCGGAGGTGAATTACTCCGATGATGCTAAGTAGACTTTAAAGCTCTAAAAATTATACGACAATTTGCGGTATACAACATTCCGCGGTAATCCATTTCTTGATGAACCACATCGCGATCATAACCATTGCGCAATATTCCATTCTGCGTTTTGTATCATTCCGCAGTTAGAATTATTTTGCAGTGAATCGTTTTGCTGCCAATACCCGAGCAAATTCGAGTATTCAAAGAAGGCAAAATAACATATTTGGCCTTATACCGGGCAAATGCGAGCAGTTATAGAAGGCAAAATAACACATTTTGCCTTATAACAGGCAAACACGTGCATCACGAAACGGTACATCATAAAATTGTTGAGACAGTTAAACCTCCATGAGTCGATAATAAAGGGACCATCGGCTCATGGAAATATCGAGAAGTGGAATATAAAATCCTTGAAAAGAGTCCAGGCAAAAATGGTTGCAGCAACTTGTTTGAGACCAAATCTGATCACAGATGAATTACAGTAACCAATAGGGTTTTTCAAGGGACCATCGCAGTAATCCATAACATATTTTATAATATGGCATAACTTGCTTCCATGACTCGTTATCGAGTCAGAAAATCGTCTCTTGAGGGGTTCACTGTATATCCCGCTGAAGATTATTCACTTCAACACCTTATCATTTTCATTTCCTATAATTTACCCTTCTTTAAAACGCGAACAGTTCTTTGTTTATTTCAATGGAATTTATGAACTGACCATTTCTTGAAAGCCTTGATAGAAAAACTTTCATTCACTTTTTCTGTAATTTACCCTTCTTTATTGCATATGAATTGTTGCAAACGGCAATTAATTTGGAACCGTATATGAACTATGCCAAATGGCCTTTATGTCAAACGGCCCTCATTTTGACACCGCATACAAATTATGCCAAATGGTCGTTATGCCAAACGGCCCTTATGCCAAATGGCCATTATGCCAAATGGCCTTCAATTTGACACCGCATATATATTATGCCAAATGGCCATTATGCCAAACGGCCATTATGCCAAATGGCCATTATGCCAAACGGCGTTATGCCAAACGGCATTATGCCATATGGCATTATGCCAAACGGGGTACCGCCGTAGGATTGTGTTAGTATTTTACGTGTTGGGTATGAAATGCATTGAATTATAATTCCATGACTTAGTTTACCTGATTCCTGCTCTTTCGTGGAATGTGGTGAGCCTGGTGCATCGGCTGCATCACGTGCTGCTGCTTCGGCCTGACGGGCTGCCTCGGCTTCAGCTTCCGCTGCGGCTCTGGCTTCGGCTTCCGCTTGCAAACGTTGTCGTTCTGCTTCTTCTGCGGCTTCCTGGCGACGTTTCATTTCTTTGAGCTCAAACTGAAAATTAAATATTAAATATTAATAACAATTATATTTTATATACACATTATCTTCAACATACCGTAGTTAATCGCTCTAAAGCGCTGAAACGTTCCTCCTGGGCGGCAGCGGATTTCTCAAATGCCTCATGCTTCTTAATCAGGTTCTCAACTTCGTCAATAGTGTGTCCCAGTTCCGTCGACATTAGGTATGGTTCCTGTGCAATCAACCAAGCCTCAGCGACAGCAGCATCTCGGGCAAACTGATACACCTCCAATACTGAAAAATTAAGCATACGCAAGTTAAACGATAATCCTCTAATTTCCAAAACGACCGGAATACATACTTAGCTGAAGGTTCTCCCAACGTTCCTCCCATCGATGCAGTAGAGCGTTTCTGCTGTTGGTCAACTGTAACAGGCGCTCCTTGATGTCTGCCGATGCGTAGTGATTCCTTGCTAACAGTTCTTTTCCAAGAGCCAAACACGCTGAGAAGTTATCTTCACGGGTGTCAATTTCTGCCTTTAGACTTTGATGATTGTTCATCAGAAGTTCCACTCCGGACACATCGCGTGGTTTCTCCGAGGTATTCATCTGTCGCACTACATCTTCCATCCACAGCATCAACGTTCGGACCATATTGAAGAATTTGAACAAATCCCCAGTGTCAGCAAGTTTATTCTTACGGGCGTCGCACATTCCCTGCAGGTTGGCCCAGGCTGCGAGAACCTCATGCTCACGGTTTGTGATCTCACGTGCCTTTTCACCAGCATATGCGGCTTGTAATTTCGAAGACTCTTCCTGAATCTGCTGAACTTGGGAATGGAGTGTCATCAGATCCTGGATGAAATTTTGATGTTTGCGTTGTAGCGCAGAAACCGATCCTGCATCGCGTCCTAGTTCGTCCGACACACCATGTTGCTTTTCGATAATGCGTCCCAAAACATCCTTGCAATCGTGGAAGAATTTGTGCAACTCGCGGGAAGCAGCCAACATCGCCTTTCTGGTTTCAATCAGTTCCAGTAGATCCTGCCACGATTCATTGAGACCGTCCTTCCATTCAGCTATCGTTGCACTGTCTGAGTGTCCAGCATGAATCAGATCGTCCGCGATACCGTTGGCCTTTGCTACTCGTTCGCTTCCGACTGCAGCCGTATCTTGGGCAAATTCGTTGAAACGTTCCCACAGCAATGTAATGTGATCATAGTCCTGGCCAAGCTCATGCGAACCAGCAACCAATTCGCGCTCTGCAATCCATTGTTCAAGATCATCAACCTCACGATTCAGCATGAACAGCTGTAGCGCTTCATCCAGACGAGCGCGACGTTCTCCAGCCAAATCCTTCAATCCGGCATACAATTTATCCAACTGCGACTGCTTAACGGATACTTGATCGCTGTATGCATGGTGTTCAGCTGTCAGCTGTCGTGCAGTTTCTCCCAGTTGTCTGATTGTGTCGGCGTAGTCCTCCACAGACTGCTCCAGAGTATCATGTTTTTTCATCAGATTTTGGGCGGAGATTTCGTCCTTTCCACGGTCTTCCACCATCATGTACAATTCTTGTTCGCTCATCCACGATTCGGCTTCAGCGGCATCGAAGAAGTACTGCTGTACCTTCTCAGATTGATCCAATTGCTTGTGACGGTTGTCGATGGCATCTTTCAACTCCTGCCATTTCTGAGTCAACTGGCTGATTAGGTCGGCATACTGCGAAGCATCCTCGTGTCCTTCGTCAATGAGCTTCTGGCCGTTGTTGCAAATAGTCATGATTCTAGGCTCGTGGTTGTCAATTTCAGTATTCAGCGACTGGTGCTTCTTCTTCAACACGTGGACATTAAACAGTGAGTTGCCAAATTCTTCGGAGTTAGCCAGGGGCATCTTTTCATCAATCCACAGTTTTTCATCCTCGACATCGCGACGGAATTGATAGGCTTCTTTCTTCTTCTCAAGCTGACGCTGACGTTCCAAAAGTGGTGCCTTGATCTTCTCAAATCGAGCATTCACCGCTGTCTTCTTCTCCACGATGGGTTCTACAACATCTTGAGGAGCGGTCTTCGTCAGGACTTCGGTCTGCTTTTCTAATTCTTCGACTTGACGTGCCTTAACAGCCATTTGTGTTTGAATGACCTGTTGTTTCTGCATCAGAATGTTAACCGAAGTCAGATCACTACCCGTATCGGTATTGATGATCTGTTTCTCCAAATCGTCCATCCATGAATCGATATCGTCAACGCTCTGTTGAACGATAACTTCACGCTTAGCGTCGAACAGAAGTGCTCCCTTCTCCTTAGTGCTGGTCTCAAGTTCATCGAAGTTCTTTGCAAGGTCTTGAAGTTTTGGTTCGATGATTTCTTTGAACTCGGGCTTCTCAACCATTAGTTCCTGGGCGGCCTTCTGGGCTTCGTGGAGACGTTCCTTATTGGCAGCAATTTCCGCTTCGAACGCTTGATGACGGGTCCATTTGCTATGAACGGTCTTGGCGCTGCGGTATGTGTCATCCTGAGCGGTAATGTATTTCTCTTGGACCCACTCCGTCAACTCTTCAATGTCTTGTAAGAACTCATGCAACTTAACTTGGTTCTTCAATTTCTCGTGCAGTTCGATAGCTCGGTTGCGATTATCATCACGACGATGAGCAATGCTCTCAGCCCGCTTTCCGATCTTGTCGGAATCAAAGTGCTCCTTCTCTGCCAGCTGATCGGCAACCTGAACGATAGTATTAATTTTTTCATCGTTGGCCTCCATAGTGGTGAGGAATGCCTCATGACGTTTAAGCTGGTTTTCAGCTTGTTCCAGATTAACTGGAGTGTCATCCTTGCTGAGAACATGCTCTTGTTGGCTAAGTAGCACTTCGGCTTGGCGTGCATCACGATTGAACAACTGCTGATCCAAGCTTTGCGATAATAGAACTTGACGGTTCTCCCACATTTGATGTAACTCTTCCCAGCCATCTTTCAAAGCCTTTAGACGTTCACGCAGGAACATATACTGCGGATCTTCGGTCTGGGTAGGCTCGGAAGTCAAGCCTTCGCCATACTCCATCATTTTAGTGTAATCTTCGGTATAATTGTCAATCTCCTCGCGGATGCTCTGGTGTTGATTTAATAGCTTCTCAGCCTCTGGCAGTGATGTGGGAGTATCCTCGGAAGCAACATCGGTTTGGGTTTTGGTCAACCAAGCCTGGAAGTGATCCAGATCGCGCAAGAATCGGTGAAGATCTCCGGCTTCTTCGAGCTTCGAATCACGCTCCTTAAGCATTTGAGTAAGCTGTTCCCAAATGACTTGAATTTGTGAAATTCTTTCACGAATCAAAGCTGCCTCCTCTGGATGATCACCTTCGATGGCATCAGCCTCGCTTTCCAGAGCAGTAAGTTTGGCTTGGATGGCAGCAAGATCACGCTCCATACCGCTGAGACGACGCTGTAGCGTCATCACACCAGTTAGATCCATTTGAAGACTGTCAGTGTCAGTGAGAATACGTTTCTTATCCTCGATCCAGGAAATCGTTTCACGACATTCGATGTAGAATGTTTGCACCCCATGAGCGGACTTCAGATCATCGCGTTTGCTCTCTGCCTGTTCACGCAACTTCGACCAGCTCTGGTTGAGATGGTTTTGCTTCTCGATGATTTCCTCAGAGTTGGGATGCTCAACGTGCAGCAACTGGCGGGCGAGTTGATTGACAACTGCTACGCGAGATGCGTTGGCATTCATTTCCTTATCGAATCCGTCGTAGCGATGCTTCATGATTTCGACATCCTCGATGTCCTTGCCAGGGACCATTGTCTGCAACATACGTTCCTTTTCGCTGATCCATTGTTCTACGCCATCGCTCTCGGAAATAAGTTTGTACAGACTGAGAGCATCGAGAAGACGTTGTTTGCGCAGTTTGGCCAGCTCCATGAGTTCTTTATAGCGGGCATCAATAGCAGCGAGACGTTCTTGAACCTTCTGCTGTTCTGGGTCGTTCAGTGTTAGATTCTTAGCCTGAGCATGCAATTGTTCGATAGTTTCAGCGTAATTTTTCAGCTCGTCTGCGACGTCTTTGTGCTTCTTCAGCAAGCTTTGTACATTCGCTTCGTCACGACCAACATCTTCAGAGGAAACAAGACGCAAAGCATCCAACATCCAGTTATCAATATCATCGGCATCGGCAAATAGTTGGAAGTAGTCGACAGCATTCTCGAGACGTTGACGACGCGATACCGTCAAATCTCGTAGATTGTTCCACATAGACAAAATTTCCTTGAGACGTTCATCAATGCGGTCTGCTCCAAAGTGACCCTGGCGAACCAACTCGTCACCGACGGTACTGACAGACATCAATTGTGGTTCATGGGAATTGATTTCCTTCTCCAATGCCCTATGCTTAGATAGTAGTAAGTTGACCGTTGTCAAATCGTGGCCAATCTCATCAGCAGAGACAATCTGTTCTTTCTCCTTGATCCAGTTCTCTTCATCGGCCATGTCCCAATAGAATTGCCACAATTTGCGACTCTCCTCCAAACGGCATCTTCGGTCTACTGCCAGCTTGCACAGCTCGGCATACGCATCTTCTAGACGCTGTACGCGATCAACAATGATAGCCGGATCACATGGCTTGTACCCTCCTTCTTCGTCTCCCAAGAATTTCTGGGAGTTTTGTACTACTTGTTTCACACGTTCGCCGAGCACGTTGATATCGGCTTCCACTAGCGAATGTTTCTGCAGCAGATCCTCCACGCCCATCAAGTGCTTGCCGAAATCGTCCGTCAGCAAGCGTTGCTTGATTTCTTCCATAGAATCAAGGATGTAGATCATTTCCTGGAAGTTCTGCTGCAACTGAATGGAGAACTCAAGACGCATTCTTCTTGCTCTAAGCAACTCCAGCAGATAATTCCACAGGCGCAACACATTCTCTTTACGGGCTGCAATCCGCTCAATATCGTGATACTTTTCGGCCTCTAGTTCGTTGCAAACAGCCACAACAGCTTGGACACGTTCCTCATAGGCAAAAATGTCGGTTTCGATGGCTTCATGCTTCTTCGCGGCGGCTTCCACCGCAGCCAGATCAAATCCGAAATTGTCGGTGCTAACCAAGCGTTGATTTTCTGAGAGCCACGTTTCTCTCATAGTTGCCTTGCGGTTGAACCGTGCGGCTAGCTGTTCGAGCTTCTCCTGGCGAATCAACTCTTCGCGGAGTGCGAGTTCTCGTTCGTGTTCCGACTTCTCCAGACGCTCCCATGCTTTGTTAATATCGGAAATCATTTTACCTTCCTTCGGAGTATATGGTTTTTGATTGTTTGCTCTCATCTTCGATTGTAACGTGAACAGAAGTACTTCTAGGTTGCCCTTTTCCACGAATTTGGGAGGCTTTTCAACCGTGCGATAGTTGGAAAACTGTGCCAACTGTTGCTGCACGCCGGCTAAAGAGTTGGCAAACTGTCGGTCACCGAGCTGAACAATTGTAACTTCAATCCACTTCAGCAATTCGCTGGTCAGCGATTCGTACTCGTTGATCATCCGATCGTTGTCCATGGCAATACCGACGACCTTGCCGATACGTTTGCCCTGTACGGTTTCTTGTTTCAGCTTGCTGAAATAGTGATAGTAGGTTACCACGTATGTGATAATGGACTTCTCGTCGGGATGTTCAACGAAGACATCTTCCGCGTCCAGCAGCTTGGTAAGTCCGAGCTTCTCCTCAGCCACGTTGAACGCATTGTTCAGGTTCTGTATGGGATTGTTCTTCGTCAGCTTATCGAACTGGATCAGATCCGGACGATGCTTGTGAATGATTGCGTTGAAGGCAAGTCCATCCCGCCAGGAGGTAGTGAAGTTACGGACGTTCACGTTGTGGTATCCAGCGGTCTTCATCTGACACCACAGCAGCAGTGCATCCTTGGCGGACTTTGTCTCCTTGTTGTCGGTTTCCTCGATTGTAATATCTTGGATCTGAAAAAAAGTGCATGAAATATTTTAGGATGTTCCGTTATCACGTATGGAGAAAATCTATTTAAGCAGCATGTTTATCCCTAAGGAGCTGCATTCCACACAAAAGCACTTGTTTTATAGAACATATTTTAGTTAGGATCTTCAACTAATAATGTCGTTCTGTTACAATACGGATATTCAAAAAGATCTTTCAAGTCAATCGGAAAAACCACACCTTATGAAACGATATTTCTAAAAATTCTCCAAAACCAATATTTTTGTAGAAAAATAGCCGATGTGGAAGCAAAAATCATAAAAAAAAACCAAGCTAATCTTTGATCCAATATTCATATTTGAAGTATTTGATTATTTCTCGGGTACTTATTCAAAATGACGTATATGATACAAACGTTGATTTGTCCAATCTGTTAGCACTCTTGCGCAAACCATTACCACATACAGGTAGAAGAGGCTTCTGCTACCTGTTTGTAGTATTGGTTTGCGTGGGAGTGCCAGCAGATTCGACAAATCGACATATGAATCTTTGTTTACAAAATCACATGAAAATGACATGAATCGGGTACACGAAAAAGTACCCGAGATTTAACTATCTCGTTTGAAAGATCTGATAAAAAATAAACGGTCTGCGTATAATTTTGGAACCATTCTAAATACTTCTAAAACACTAATTTAGTTGAGAAAAAATATATATCTATACATGCTCTGCTAACGTGGTCAATGAAACTATAGTTGAATAACGAATGAAAGAATGAAGAACATAATAAACTAACCTGGAATCGCAGGATGATGGTCCATATCAGACCCAAGTTTAAGCTGGCGTTTCCATCTACGATATCGTGCGAACCGATGTTCTCCAGATGGACCCTCTGATCCCGAAGGAACTGCAGCGCTTTGTCTACATTCTCGAGGCAGTGAATTCGCATCTTTCCCTTGGTCGGCCGGGGCAATCGCTCGCCGGATAATACTTCCAACAGTTTGATGAGGTTTTTGCCGTCCCGCATGTCGACGTACAAGTCTCCTATTCGGCTGTTGACTCTCACTAAATGCGAGTTGACCCATTTTGTGAACGTCTTCTTCTGGACACTTTCACGTTCCTCTGCGAAATAAATTAAGTAATAAATTAACTCATTAAGGGCATCAGTCATAGCAATACTAACCCGCTAAAGCTTTGATTCGTGATCGCTCGAAAAGGCGTGAACTGGAGTTGCCTCCGTCGTATTCGTATTCGTCGATATACTCCTGCCCGGGACCCTGACTGGGGTCCCACCGGACCACTGATATATCAGTCGTCATGGCTAGAAGCTTACTGTCCTAGAGAGCGAGCTCCTAGCGCGATGTTGAAGAAAGTCTGCAAATAGTCAGAACACACGAAAGGGTTTTAGTTCTGCATTTTTTCCGTAATGTGTGCATTCTCTGAGAGTAACAACAGCAGCAAGCAACCAGGCACTGCAACTGCCTGCATATAACGGGAATCTGAGTGAGACATGTCTGCGGAACCAGTGCGGCGACGACGACGACGACGATGATGTGCAGAGAATGCTCGGGTACTTTTTCAAAACGGCGTATGTCGCAAATTGTAAACAAACCCGTTTTCAACAGCATATGGTATAAAATTCATCTAAAAATGTGTATATCTTCAAAGCTACATGAAAATGTGTTATTAAAAATGTAAATCAATTTTTTGCAAAACGGTGTAACATCATTGTTGAAAATATGGCACATACACCGCTTAGCAGAAAATGTACTTTAAAAAGTTTTTTCAAACAACTAAATAGTTTAAAACGTGCGTCTGCTTGTACTTTTTCATCACTGATTTCAAAATTAAGCATGTTGCTTGAATATTCTGATTTTCGTTAAGAAAAACATTTTACGTTGTTTTTCTGCAGCAAATGTTGTTACGTCGTGTTGTAAGTGTTGCAATTTTTTTGTCGCATGTGCGTGAAACGTTTCAACTTGACGCAACATTTCGACGTATCAACAATGCTGCGTACGGAGCAGCTTAACATTTCGACGAAAGTAGCATGACCTCGGTCATGCTGACGTATCAAAACGACGTATGTGATTTATCTGCTGCAGAACGTTGTAACATATATTTTTATCAAAATAACTGGAATGTTCACACGCAGTGCTGATTTCAGAGTCAGTGACGATGAACCTTTTCATAATGTATCGTTGAGATGTATTCAATTGCAATAAAAATGATTAGTTTCTAAATAGGAATAAAAATGAAATCTGAAAACTTCCAAGCTCATTTTCTCAGCTTGATCAAAATGTTACATACGCCGATTTGAAAAAGTTCCCGAGAATGCCACAGTCGGGCGGCTAGCGTAATTACATCCGCCGTCATAGTGTCTGGGTCGATTGCTAGCTAGTACCGCATGTTATGAAGGAATAAGAGAGAAGCATAAAAATCGACGACCAACGAGAACGTATGAATAGTGATAGAATGATGACGAAAACGGCGCTAACCTGCCACACGTACATTTAGGAATGCTTCTAAATGCCGTGCAGAATTTAAATGGGTAGAGAAAACAAAAAGCAGAAGTACTGCATTTGCGTAAATGAGCTCAATGTGTATATACCTGATTTGAATCCACCACCAGAATTATTCCTGTGAGTTATTGTATAAACTGGCACAATGGAAGCAATCGTGTAAAGTGAAGAACTGTTCCGCTTCGTGGTGACGGTTGACAAGCATATCTTGTAATAGAATAGCAATTGAAGAAAGATTCATATGCCATGACATTTGTTTCAATAGATGACGTTAGTAGTAATCTAATATCTTGTAAAAAGGTAACATTTGAAACTATTGTTTGAGGTCCATGTCATTTCATAGACATGAAAATACATAAGTTTGTCATATGATAGTAAAACAGTCTCTAGCGATGAAAATTAATAACCACCGTGAATAGTTACGTAAAACCATAGATCTGAAAGCGACTAATTTATTTTGCTAATCCTAACATAACATCCTTCAATTATCTCATAAGTAAGTGCAAAATGTAGAATTAGTAAACGCCCAGATTTCTTTCTGATCTTGAGTTATAATCGAAAAACACTCGGACACTTCTGAGACGTCCAAACTGTCAAAATCGTCAGGAAGATCTTATCAGAATCGTTAAGGATTAGTATTATTTTCGCCTTTCTGGTATACGAAGTATGCGGAAAGGCTATAGAACTACCTCAAAACCGAACTTTTGATAGAAGGCTTTTTAACTTTTAAATCTTCAAAAGCAACGTGTTGGATTGATGAAAGCAAAAGGGATTTGTTTAGATGACGGATCACATTCAGGATGTTATTTTAAGCCCGAAGAATCAACATTGTAGTGGCCACAGTAGTGTTAACTTTTCCTGTCAATTTCCTGTGCAAAATAAAGTAGGATAAACTAACATCATCAATCAACTAATTGGTTCAGTTCAGGAATGCAGATTTCCACAGAATATTGTATATGATTCAACCACACCCAGTAGACAGAGGAAGATGGTTTACTTCTAAGAGTTTTTTTTTCTATCGGCATAACGTCATCGTTTGTGCAATTCCGAGATGACACACACGAGGCGGACAATAACCAGCAGTGGCGACTGCATTGATAGAGCACATATATAAGTATTGCATAACCGACATCATAACCGCTGAAGCGGAGATCACTTGAGGCGATGATAGCAAACATTGAACTTTTTTTTTTCAATGAGCCTGAGGTTCGATTATTTACTCTTACGAACACTTGATATAGGCAAGTATATTTCACACTTTGCTCGGACTGTTTCGATTAACAAGAGCGAAAAAAGTGCTTTGGCTATGCCTCAAATTATTATTATTAGGTATTAGAACAGTGGTTACGACTACGGCTTCTAAGGAGATATATTTTATTAGATTTCAACATTTAGTAAAACTGATCGATTATTGCCGATATTTTCGACGCTATGAAAATGATCGATCGATCGACTGTGGTTACAACGTCGGTATCGCCAACTGCAGTTACACTGGAGACCAAAATAGGGGAACTTCATTTTGAATAATAAATGAAAAGTAAATATTCCTGTCATTTTTTGACCCGTTTTATAAAATTGATTATCCTAGATGAATTTGAATCCAGGCAATCACCTGGCAGCGCCATACGTTGGGATTACCTTTTCCGATTGCTGCAAGATCCATGATTGGTCAGACGTCTCGTGCGCTACTTGACGCGTATAGCCCAGCAGGATTGAAACAAATGAAAACGTCAGCATGATTGAAAACGAAAAAGATCGAATATTAAGGGGCAAGCCAGAGCAAACGCGACGAGTGATGCGACGCGACTTCTGTAATGATGCATCTCAAGACAAATCCGAACTGTCGCTTTCACATCTGAAACCGTTTATCTTTGCCTAAACACAACACGCTTCACGATAGAGTATATCAAACTGTCAAGATATTGAAGTCCTCCGATCGTCCGGCTACTGCAAAGTTTGAGGGGCTTTTCCCGTTGACATTCACATAAAAGAGCATCACAGTACTAATATAGCGTTTCGTGTTCATTAGCCAAATCAGAGTTCCACAACAATAAACTGCCAAAGCAGCTCAAGGTATGGTACACGGTCAATCGCACCCACCAAGATCTTTTCGATTACGCTGGCTGAGAAGTAACAAAACTGACAGCATAGGGCCGCCGACTGTCGATCGACCTTGAGGGCCCCTTCAGATTTCCTGCTTCGGATGGCTGCTTTTTTAAAACGCTGGCTAAGACTTGAAGAAGCTTTTCGAAGTGATCGAACCAACATTTCAGCTTTCCAAGTCAGTGAGTTATTGAGGCGATATTCTTCGGTTGCTCCAGCTATCTTTTCTTCATCGGCCAGGATGTGCAGTCCACGCACACCAGCCTGTTCTGTCTGCAGCAACGCCGGACTCCCACTGACAGAGATATATTCCGTAGACGTGTAATCCAGCAGAGTGCGCAGCTCATCCAAGTTGATCTAGCCGGTTTCGATTCTTCGCCGCCTACTGCTATTCTACGCTGCCACCTTCCAGAACATCCACTACCTGAGTTCCATATTCTTCAACGAACGATCTCTTCACAGCTGGATCTTCTAGTCGATCTATGGTGAAACGACACCCGAGTGAATTCTCCCGCCGCTGAATTCTGGAAATGCGTGGTCGGATCTTGCCAATTAAAAGATGATAGTCAAACGCCCTGACAACTGAAAGCGGCTCTAGAGAAGTAAGCCAAACGTTGGCTGCAGACGGGAGAAACGGGCGCGGGTGAACTCCACTGTCAACGATGGTAGAAAAGCCGCAACAACCGGCGATAATCGCCTCCTCTAAGATATTTCACGACGCATGATTGGAGCAAGGACAAATCCGTGGGTGCCAGAGAAAGACGCGACATGTCAGTCACTCACCGATCCAACTGATCAGCTGAAACGTTGGTTCGACCACTTAGAACAACTTCTTCGAGTTTTGACGACTTGTCGTAATTCAGATATAGGAAAAGGTTGACAATTCTCCGACGGCAGCAAGCAAGATTCCGCCCGGATGATCATGTGAGAACCATACTGTCATGCTTTGCATCATCCTGGAGTAGGTCAATGAATTTCAAGAGTCCCTCCATTTGGTACTGATTGACCACGGAAAAGCCTTCGATCGTCTGAATCACGAAAAACTGAGGGGCATCCCTAGAAGCAAGGGAGGTCTAGACAAAATCCAGAGTCCAGCACAATATAATCGCTAAAGTGAGGCAAGGCTGGATGTATTATATCTCTGTTGCTGTTGCCCATAGTAATCGACGAAATCATGGGCCGCGCTAGCAGCCCACCACCATAGAGCAATCGTACTACCTCGACCCAGATGACGATACTGCAGTTCGAACGCAACAGTTGAGTAAACTGAATGACCTGGTTGAACGTTCCCCTCATCAACATCAACAACACCGAATAATTGGATGTAAACAACTCCAACTCCACGGTAGCCGGGCAAACAGTGGAGAAGGTCGGAAACCAAAGCCAGTCAACGTTAGGCGGCGGTCTAGGCAATGCACCAAACCTCTAATACTCAACTCTAACGTGAAATCTGTGATGTCATACGCCAGTGATACTTGATGTGTATTCGCAGAGATCTTATAGATTTGGAAGTATTCATCAACCGATGTCAACGTTTTACAGCACGAAATCCGCAAGTAAGCGCTGGAATCCGGTAGGACATCGCAGCAGGGGCAGACTTATGATCTCCTGGCGACGAAACCCTAACAGGGATTTATTTTGAACTCTTTGGAAGAATGTTTTTATTTTTCATAAATCAATTGGAACAGTAACTCTCAAAAAGCAAGGTTATTTTCAGTGTATCGTACCTTTGCATAGAGTAAAGTAAACGAAAATCTGCAATCAGACGCCTGAGAAGACATCTCAGATCGTGTGGGAGTCGGGAAGCGCCCAGGCAGCTATCCATGAGCCGAAATTACCTCCTTACGACTATACAGAAACCCCCGCAGCTCATCCGCGCATGTTTCTTGTATGGGTGAGTTTACGGGTTTGTCCGACCGAGGTCGTATGTATGCCGCTAACAAGTAGCATGTCATTCCAATAATTTTAAAATCGTGGGCATGCTGATATGGCGTGCTTTCACCGTCACCGAAGTTTTCCGGGAGGTCTGCAATTCCGAGCTTATCCAAGAACGTCATGAAACAGTCATGTTCAAACAACACATCTGTGATTTCAGAAGTACATCTGACCATTGCCCTAATTCAGCGGTTCTCAACCTTTTTCTTGAGAGGTACCCCTTCGAACTTTTGCATTTATTGAGGTACCCCCTATGTTTTATTTTTTTTTAAGTAAGCGTAACTCTTAAGATATATGAAAAAATGGACCTGAAAACTAACGGAATATATGACCCTCCATTAACTTTTCTGAAATTTTCATTTTTCGTGGAACTTCCCAATTGAAATTAAATTCATACATCGAGCCTCCTGCAGAACTTTTTTGACTTCCGAGCGTATTAAAAGGAGGCTTCTGAGCCTCTTGAAAGTAGGATTCCGCGCATCTTCCTAGACAACCTTCCGAGCCTCTTGAAGAAAGGCTTCCGAATCACTTGAAAGGCGGTTTTCGAGCCACGTAAAAGGAGGCTTCCGCTTCATAGCATTTTGAAAGGACGCCTCTGAGCTGCATGAAAGTATGTTTCCAGCCTCTTGGAGAAATAATTTCGAACCCATTGAAGAGAGGCTTCCGAGCTTGAAAGAAGGCTTCTAAACCCCTTCGACGGAGGCTTCCGACCCTCTTGAAAGAAGGCCTCTTGATGGGAGGTTTCCGAGCTCTTGAAAAAAGTCATCCGAGCCCATTTAATGGATATTTTTAGGACTTCCTTTTTAGCCACTTAAAAGGAATAATTGGAGTATCTTAATTGGACGCTTCTAAACCTCTTGAAAGTAGAATTCTGAGCCTTTTGCAAGGAGGCTTCCGAGCCTTTTAAAAAGAACCATCCGAGCCATTTGGATGAAAGGATGCTTCCAGACCACTTTAAAACAAGTTTCTGAGCCTCTTGAAAGCTTTCCAAGCTTTTAAAAAAAGGAGCAAAGAAAAAGGAAAGCTTAAAGGAAGACTTCCGTGCCTTTTTAAAGGAGGCTTCCGCTGCCGTAATCTGAAAAAGTGATGTAACAACCATTTTACAACATGCATGTTTTCCATTTTTCTGTTAAAAAGCTCGATGAGTAGTACTCGTTAACACCATTTTTGGAAAATGGCGTATACGTCACTTTTTCAGATTACGGCAGTCCGGGCCTCTAGAAAGGAGGCTTTCAAGCCTCTTAAAAGTAGGATTCCGAGCCTTTTCAAAGTAGGGTTTCGAGCTCTTTGAAAAAAGGCTTTCGAGCCTGTTGAAAAATGCCTTCCGAGCCCCTGTAAAAGATCCTTCCGAGGTTTTTAAAAGGAGAAAAGAAAAGAAAAGAAAGTCCATAGAAAAAAAGCTTGAAAGAAGGCTTCCGGTCCTCTTGAAAGTAAGTTTCCAAACTTCTTAAAGTGAGGCTTCCGGGCCTTTTAAAAGAAGGCTTTCAGAACCCCCTCAAAAAAGGCTTTCCAACCTCTTGAAAGAAGTCCTCCGAGCTGCTTAGAATGAGGTTTCCGAGAAACGTAGAATGATGCTTCCAATGCTCATGCAACGAAGCAACTGAGATTTTCGAGGAAAAGCCTTCATGTCTCTCAAATGGAGGCATCCGAATCTGTAGAATCTAGATATTAGTTAAGAAGCATATTTTTAACAAATTATTCAACATTCTGTATCGATCAGGTAGATTGGATAGAAGATTTTTAAAATTAGTTCATTCGAGGTTTTGTCCTTTTGATCGTTTGTCCCACAGCCCATTGTTCTGGTTGTCGAGGGCAGAATTCAATAGTCCATGATTTACTGATCGCCATGCATAGTATGTACGAGACAAATTTTTGAAATAAAAAAATCAAAGCTTTATCAATAAGTTTTGATTAAAATTGTAATTCATCCGCCATTGCGCATATTTATCCCAGGGGTACATGTACCCCAGGTTGAAAACCGCTGCCCT
Organism: Armigeres subalbatus; assembly: GCF_024139115.2. Taxonomy (NCBI): domain Eukaryota; kingdom Metazoa; phylum Arthropoda; class Insecta; order Diptera; family Culicidae; genus Armigeres; species Armigeres subalbatus. Next base: position 219,719,396 of record NC_085141.1, on the reverse strand, counting down.
AATTGATTCCACCAGTTTAAGTTTCATACTTAATTCAAAATTCTACACAAATTTCTACAAAAATAAGTTCCAGTATTTTTTTGATTACCGTCAACTGGGGGGAAGATGATCATTGAGGTGAAGATGATCATTTGATGTGTCAGTCAAAAGTGCCAATTTTTTTTATGAAACAGTAGTCAACAATATTCTCCGTTCAAGTAATGTTACCGCTAGGTAGAAATCCGAGTTTTTCTATTATAATCATGAAAATGTATTTTGTGGAAGAAAGAGAGAGATAGTCATAAATGACGTTATTTTCATTTCAAATATTGACTTCTTAGACTTCTTTACGTAGTAAATTCAACATTCATACAAATAACCTAGTGTATTTTGACTATTAGGTCATAATGGTTTTAGTAGAGCTGTCTTGATCAACTTCACCCCAAACCAGATTATTCAAAAAATGTGTGATAATTTAATTTATTTTAATAAATGCGAACGCATTTCAGAAAACTAAAGTTGTTGATTATTGCAACGTATAGCAATACATGTTTTGAAAATATTTGTTTCGATTTCCATTTAATTTTTCCATTTTCCATTTAAATTTTCCGAGGAATAATTCCAATTTGGACTTTTTTTTCGTTTCCTTGTTATTTCTTTTATCCCCTCCCCCCTCGTACATTCCAAGAGCTGTCGGACATAAAATAAATTTAATATTTGTATCGGCGAATATACTTTTTTGCCACGGTGGAATCTCAACCAGAACCGGTAAAACTAGCCTGGTCTTATGCTCGTCTTAAAAACTTAAAAATAATGAAACCGAAACGCTTAGTCCTAGCTCTTGTAGAATCCGTACGCTATATAAGCTCTGACTATCAACAACTTAACGACCATCTTTGTAATACCTCTTTGGCAGATTAAGGACTATTGCTATTGATGTACCGTACTGTTTAAATAAAGAAAACTGCAGTCAGTAGCCAGCCATGGAGTAAAGTAAGGCAGGGTAAGTTAGCGTTTGATGCCTTAGAATAACTTTTGCTTTAAAAGTTTGACTTAGTAAATTATGTAACAATTTTCGTTCCGTTTTTACCACTGCTCAAAGGCAACTGTTTTTTTTTTTTCTTCCTAAACAATGGATGGGGAATCTGCTCAACAGACATCCTGGGTTGATGTCTGGGTTAGGGGCAACCTCCAATGAGGGAGACAGGGCTGCATCCCCGACCAGCTAAACCGTTTCCATTGCCGCCAAGCCCATCGTCCCTTCGGTACAACCAGAAAGTAATGCTTCAAAGGGAGGCCAGTGCATGACGCACCCTCGAGGTTAGCTGCGTGTCCTTGCAGCATCGAACATCGTGACTCGCTTTTTTAGAAGAACACCATGGTATCGTGCCAGCGCATTGCCGGCTTTCCAGGTGGCCTTACCACGCCCTATGTCCTCGGAAGGTGGGCAGGGTCGACTTCGCGCCTGCTTCCCTCTGCACGACTGGTATCAAGAATGATGATGCCGCGTGCACCCCAAATTGACCTTTCTGCGATAGGGCCTATTCGCCAGCACACAGAGGGACTTGCCGACGCGAGGCCTACGCCTGCCCCAGCCTTGACGAGGACCCTTTCCGTCCTCGGGCTCGGAACCCGCCCGGTTGACCGACGCCGCGAAAGCGACGATACCATGTTGTTCTTCGCGCGGCCACTTGTTCGATAAAAGGATCGAGTTCGACCACAGAGCATGACCACCGGTATGACCCATGAAGGCGACTCCGATCCCTTGGACCACCTCTTATTTGCGCCTGAACTAGCCATCCTTGAGTCCACGCGCCACCTTCTGTGTAGCTCCGAGACGATTTGGGCGATAGCCGATAAAACGGCATTCCAGCCAACTTCGTCTTTACACATCCTCCGAACTGGGTTGTCCGGGGTAGTGTCCAGACCACATGTGGCAAGCATGTGGTCACGCATTGCGCGAAAACGTGAGCACACGAACAACACGTGTTCCGCCGTTTCCTCTAAACCTGCGCACACCAAACACTCGGGCGAAGCCGAGCAAGCCAGCTGCTTTACCTGCACTTTGATTTTGCAGCACGCTTAAACGCCGGGCACATCGAGCCCCCATGGGTGCTTGCTGTTCACAGCTTTGCTGGAACAAATCAAACAATTGGGAGGGTTCGTGCAGCATTGTGCCTTATGTCCCTCCAATCCGCAGCGTCGGCAGAGATTGCTTCTGTCAGGGCCTTTGCAGTCCCATTGCTTGTGCCCCGGTTCCAGGCACTTGAAGCAAACTTCGGGTTGCTCGTATATGCGCACAGGGCATACCGACCATCCCACCTTGACGCTCCCTAACTTGACTACCTTGAGGCGTCCGCTGCAGATAGCCGAACCAATGCTACCTGCGTCCCTGCCGGACCTTTCCGTAGCCGAACGGCTGCGGTGGGCGTCTCCACTTCACACTGTCGCCGCAGTGCCGTGACGAGCTCTTCGACTTCAGTGATCTCGTCCAAGTCTTTAACCCTTAGATTCACCTCCGTCGTGAGTGCCCTCACCTTGACCGTCTCGCCTAGGACCTCCTCCGCCAACTTCTTGTAGGCGGCGCCCTTTTGCGAGACGCCCCGCTTCAGCTCGAGTATCATCTCGCCCATCCGGGTACGTCTTATTCGACGTACGTCGGCGCCGAGTTCACCGAGCTTGACGTCACTCCTCATCGCCTTCAAAACATCCGAGTACTTAGCCTCGTCCGCCGTGATGACTAGGGCATCGCCCCTGGAGCGATTGGCGCCTACCCTAGACTTCTTGCTACCCTCACTCGCCTGGGCCTTCTTTTCGGCCCTTGACGTCTTCGGTTTCCTCTTGTTCTTGACCAGGGTCCAGGAGGCGTCATCCCCCTCTATTTCCCTGGTCTGGTGCGGCTGAGAACTTTCAGCCTGCCGTAACCCCTTACCACCGTCTTCCTTGGGGGGACGGGCCCTTCCAGGTCCTTCCTCCACCGGGTTTGGAGGTACCTGACCGGGGTTCAGCTTCCCAGCCCCACTACCCTTGTTCGGGGTAGTAACCCTCCGCGTTTTGGAGCGGCCCCAGGGAGCTCATCCCTGGAGACTGTCTCCTGTTTTTGTGTCTGCTCCGTTGGAGTAGTCACCCCCGACGTACCCGCAAATACTTGAGCCTCAGTCTGGGTAGACTTTGGCACCACCGTCTTAGCTGGCACGCCTTCGGTCGACTCGACCTTGCCCGAGTCCGCGAATCCATGGGCCTCAGTCTGGGTAGACCTCGACTCCACCGATTTCACGGGTTTACACTTGGCCGTCCCGACCGCCCTCTCCAGCTTGGCGTCCAGCATCGACTTTCGAAGTTTCTACAAGCTCCTCTTGAGGTCCTTGCTGATATTATGCTTCGATGACGTAAAGTCGATGATGGCGACCAGCTGTTCCGTCGCCACCTCGAAGGCCGAAAGCCCATCGCGTTTGCGGTTCATCGCCTTCACAAGCCATGGGCCGTCAATAACCCCTTCCGGCGTTTTTATAGCCGAGAGGAAGGTTGAGTGACCCACGCTGGCGCTGCGCACTGAGCTGCCGACTATTGCCTCTGGCCTCCTAGGCGGAGACCTGAACAACCCACCTCTTGTGAAGGGGTTGTCGCCTACACTACTACCACTAATTGAAGAATTGACTTGGTTTTCCATTTTGGTCCCACGAGTTGCTCGGGAAAAAAGGTCCACCACGCCAGAGCCCAGCATGACGCGGTAAGGGACAATTACTGTGGAGGGTGCCCAGGTACCCCACAGGCTCCGTTAAAGGCCTAGCTTATTATTTCACCCCCTTGGCCATGCATCCCCTCGGCACGGGTCGCTTGACGCCTTGGGATTAGGGGTTAGGGACGATGGTCCCGGTCTAACTCGCAGTGGCCATGGGGAGGGGTCGTCAAGCCCTTGGACAAAGTCCCTGCTGCCCCCAACAGCAGGAACTGATGAACTGGCAACTGGCAACTGAACAGGCAACTGTTCATGAACTTTAAATTGTAGGCCTTTATCGAACAATGTAATTTAATTATTGTAATTATTTTCATGATGATTGATCAATACCCGTAAAGTAGGCAATTAACATACGTTTGAACGCTTAAAGCTCTTAAAATAAACTGCCCTCTTTTACTCTAATGAAAACTCATAACTTTTCTTTCTAAAGGGGGGGGGGCTTATAGGGTGTCCCAGAAAGTATAAGAACGATTTTGATGCGCTGATGCGCTGGAAAAATCTGAGAACATCGAAGGAAAAAGTCGACAGAACAATACACAAACAAGACACAGACTTTCAGGAAGCAGAAGAAGAAAAAAAGATGTCAATAACATGCCGCATATGTCAGAACCTGGGCCCATAAGATATACGATAGTGTACGCGCAAAGTGTGACGATTCATACAAATTTTTTAGATGTTTCATACAAAAAATGTGACATAGGGGGAGGGGGGTTGAAAATGCCCAATTTTTGCGTTACATAATTAATGGATCTTCCCTTACATATTTATTTTTTCTTCGTCTGTAGTATCAACTGTACATACTGGTTAAAAACTTATATGCTAATTAAAAATTTGCCTTAATCTTATTAAAAAAAACCCAGATTAATCCACCTAGCGTTGGTGGTGCCTTTCTCTCATTTAGTTGAGACACCAACCTTATATGAGGTTTATATGGTCCGATGTACCATTTTCTTCATAACATTTAAACGCAATGACCGACATGAGCTCAGCTCGTCGAGCTGAGTCGATTGGTATATAATACTATAGGTCTCAGAGGCTTCTATAAAAAGTTCGTTTTCGGAGTGAAATGATAGCCTTTCGGTACAACTTAGTTGTATGAGAAAGGCAAAAATATAGCTCTGCTACCAGGGTTTGCAGAAATCGCTCTCAATAGATGACGAACAACGATAAAAGAGTGGGAAAAACCTCTTCGAATCATAACAAGCCAAGAAAACAAAACTATCGCACTTGCATACAAGTCTCACACGGTATGCTACCTATCGAGATTGTATACAGACATGATAAATGAGAGATTTTCTCATTTTTCTTTGAATTCAAACCCTGCCTGCTACAATTAAAATCGAACCAATCAATATCAAGCGGGTGATTTTGCCTAAACATTGTGGAGTGTCGATCAAGTTGATTCAAAAGTATAAGATTGCTAATGTCGTTTCATTTTGCGTGGCAAACATTTAGTTCGCCGCGACCTAACAGCCAAAGTACTGGTACCACAATTTCATTTTGGAAAAAATACAATTAATGACTACAGCGCCACTAGCATTCTAAAGCATATGCTACTGTCGGACAGGCTGGAAGAGATGGCATGGAAGTTGACTTGCTGCAAAAGCCCTAGGCAGTCCAAGTGGTTGTTTAGAATGTCAAAGGCAAAAACCCTCTGTGAAGCCTTGTAAGGCGAAAGCCTTCACACTTAGTTTTTATTTCTGTAACTCGGCAAAAATCCGCACAGCCGTGTGCCAGCAAAATAAAAAACTGATATTCCGGCAAAAATGATGTTTGTTAGCTGATTTTCGGCAAATTATTTGCTGATTTTCAGCAATTTTGACAGATATCTCGGCAAAAAACATGTTTACTGGGGCACGGCTGTGCGAATCTCGGTAAAAGTTGACCATTTTGCTGAGATCCCGGTAAAAAATATTAAGTGTGTTGGCAGTAGTCGTTGCAATATGCTCATTAAAGTTCAGCTTGCAGTCAATTGTAACTCCTAGGTCTTTTACTCCATACTGTTTAAACCATATGTTGAAAATCAAAATGGGTCTTTTGCCGAAATTTCATTGATAAATCTTATGTGCATCATTATACCTTTTCTTCTTCTTCTTTGTTGGCATTACATCCCCACACTGGGACAGAGCCGCCTCGCAGCTTAGTGTTCATTAAGCACTTCCACAGTTATTAACTGCGAGGTTTCTAAGCCTAGTTACCATTTCTGCATTCGTATATCATGAGGCTAGCACGATGATACTTTTATGCCCAGGGAAGTCGAGACAATTTCCAATCCGAAAATTGTCTAGACCGGCACCGGGAATCGAACCCAGCCACCCTCAGCATGGTCTTGCTTTGTAGCCCCTCCATTATACCTTTTACTTAGTGATTAGTAGCAGTCTTGCTCTAGGTTACGATCTTTTAATTGAGTTTCATCAGAACTATATAGCTCAACTAACAGCTCAATCTGAATATTATTATTCACATATTCACCACTTCGAATGACCATCCAAATAACGGAGGCTGTCGTTCACAATCGTGTTTTTTTTTCTTCGACTAATTGACAGAATAAACTCCGCAACTAAATGACAACAAATGAGACGGAAGATGAAAAACACCCGGCCGATATGTTCCCCGTTCGTCATCTTCTATCTGTGTGTACATAATTTTCGATTTGATAAAAAAATACACTCAAAGAACGTATGTATACCGGCGGTGTGCAAAGATTGTCAGGTTCCAGAGTGGCCTGTGTATATCGCTCAAATACGACCAAAACGAATCACTATTCTGCATCATAGAACGTACCATTCAACACACACGGGCCGGGTGGCAGCTAAATGTCTATGATGAACCAGCAGCATAGCAGATTTGAATAACGATGGTCAGATGAATGGGGCATTGAGTACTGATGATGGGCATCAGTCAAGGCAAGCAACCGAGAGCGATGACATCATATGTGTACATTTTAGCAGCGCTTCTCGACACTTCGTGGTTTGGACAGGCGGCCAATTACCGAAAACATTTGTTATTGTTATTATAGTATGATAACAAGTAAACTAATAAGAACGACAGTAAATCTCGTCAAAGTAGGTTAAACACGCTCATATTGCTTTTTTGAATATCTACATCTTTAGTAGTTCATATTCGATTCTTAAATTGAGATAGGCACAAAGAACTTAGTACGCATTTAACTACTAAAATGCCGCCGAGTTATATGTAATTTGATCATTTTGTCTTCGTCATTTTGTTTTATTACATGAAGATAATAAACGAAACAAACTAAATCATTGTAATTTTTTCTATGATTTTCAATGCCATGCATATTTAAATGTTTTACCTTTCAACATAAAACGATGCATTTATATTGGATATGGCTGTAAAACTTTGATTAAATTAATCGGACTTAAAAGTGTGCACATGTCGTTCCACTTGTTATCAGTTGACAGACAATAGGCACTCACATTATCAGCAGCCAACTAAATAAGCGAATGATGCAACTGCTAGCACCATGTGTACCTAGAGAATGTGTGTGACTGTGTCAAACTTATCGGCTCCGGTAACGACCATGAGTATGTAAACAGGTCGAACCGCTAAGTATGATATGGGCAAAGACCATGATTCTAGTATGGAAAGAACCTGCCGGTGCAAGAAGAAAACATTGCTCGCACACTCCGCTCCGATGTCGGTGTCAGTAAGCCAAACCGATTTGAAGTTATTTACTTTTCATCGCAGGTTCCTCTCCACGGTTCCGCTTGTTTTATTTTGCTTCGTTTGTCTATCGGTCCGGCCAACGCCCAGTTGGTGATGACGGTAGCGGCCGGTGTTAGCTCATAAGCGCGGGGAAGAGTATGAAGAATCAAGAGTGTAGGGCATATGTCATTCATGAATTCAAAAAGCTACAGTTATTGGACGAGGCGCACTGACTGAAGCGCGATTGCATTTCCAAGATATGTGTATGCTCGTTGATGGAGTGTTTACGGATAAGGCACGTTCAAGTATTTTCAGTTGGGTAGTTTCACATTGGAAGAAGTCCATCATCGCTCTAACGGTTGACATCACTCGTGAACTTATTAATTCAAGCAAAGTGTTGCTCAAATGGCGAGTTGAGAGAAAGCGACTCATAGCAAGAAGGTCACCAATGAACAACAGACTGATTGACCTGTCAATTGAAATGGAAGGATGATTTTATTAGCTCATATTGATAAAAATATCTTTATCGTGGATCTACGTTTGACGCCACAGCAAAGGCAGAATTTGATGAACGCAATGTTTCAGGCTTGATTTTGAATTTTTAACCGGCATTCGCTTCATTAGCATTTTTTATGTAATGGTATTTTTTTTTTTTTTTTTTTTTTTAAACTTTATGTAATGGTATTGAATGTTTCTAATAAAAGTTTATTTTAATGTTGATGTTCCTTAATGTTCCTTAGGGCCAATTTCTTCACCTCCGCTCAACTCTTAAGCGGTGCTTACCCATACACTTAAACCGGGTTTAAGCACTAAGCGGAGGTGAAGAAATCGGTCCTTAATGATGTAGCTTAAACCAGATTTATGCATATGGTTAAGCAGAGCTTAAGAATTAAGTTCAAGAAAGCAGTGGCATTTCCCTAACCTCAATCTACCTGTGCACTGGACTTAAATTCTAAGAATTTTCGTGCGAAAATGTATAGAATAACTAGATTTGGATTAGTTTAAACGACTCTGATCATTTTATTTTCCATTCGGGCTTTAGAAATATCCAAATTTTCATTTTTTGTATCAGTGCACAGGTAAAAAGTGAGGTTACGCGACGCCACTGCAAGAAAGTGACCCTTAAGGCTACCCCAAACCTAAACAATTTCATCGCCGCGAATGCGACTATGTATATCACTGAGTCGCTGCATGCAACGTTCCATTTACGCTTCCATACGCTTCCGGTCTGTAAGACGTCCCCTAGCCCGGCGAAGTAGGAATCGGCTCTGTACGCAGGGCAGATAGCATGGCGTCGGAAGCCGAATTTTCCGTATGCTTCAAGCTTCTCACGCAGCAGACAACCTTGCGTACGCAAGAGGTCAAGAAGGTATTTGGAAACATCCCGGGTCGGACCAGACTTGATTAACCAAATAAACGAATAAAATTTGCGTTGTTGGGGGAAGAATTTTGATCATCGCGTTCTCTATTCTTTCCTGGCCAGAAGACTCCTCGCTTCTTCTGGAGAGGGCGAAGGACAGCACGGCAAACGATAAATCCGGCGGAACTACAAATTTTTTGGCAACGTTAAGGATCTAGTGGCTATGAGCCTTTGAAAATCGGCTGGATAGCCACTTACCAACAGGGTCTCCAGTTAGCATCTAGAGCAAAGTCGTAGGATTGCCAATCCGGATATGGCGAATTTAATTCTCGCTCCGGCCTAGCAAGTTTTTCGATGGAAAACATTCTTGGCTCCCTGGGCATAGTGTTTCCTGTATTTGTCACACATGAAGAAACATACTCACGCATTGGCGGGCGTAGAAAAGCAGGCCAAGTTCATATTGGAGTGTAGAGCCTTTGAAGAACAAGAAGATGCCACTTACCAACACCAGTGATACAAAATATTCTCCAATGGCGTTGAAAGATCTACGCTACGTTGACTTTCCTCATACTTCGGCGGCGGAATGCGCCAGATTGACGGAGTCGAGGAAGTTTTTCCACAGCTTCCTCTTGACACCAGAGTCTCTTAATTCTCGTGTATACATAGATGAGACGGTGTGCCATGAGCTACAAAAGCTCACGTAGCACCTTGATTGACCTTCCGACACTCGTAGTGTTTTTGCTTATAATTTCCCGATAGTATTAATATTGGGCCAATACACTTACTCTTCCCAGGATGACCAGGCTTTAAGACTCCAGGGCGTTCCGTCCGACCACCAACGAAGGGCTTTACGTCTGAACCGAGAACTGGGGCCTCATTGCGCATCTCCTTTCGACAGCTCTTTCGTATGACAGTTTGCATGGTTTGCTCGTATCGAGTCGAGGTGCGCAATGCCAACCCTGGTTTGCGGGATAGATGAACCAACGGTATCAACGACGATCTTTGAGAAGTTAGCGGGGTACTATGCTCTAAAGCGAGTCGAATACTGTTGTCAAAGGACTCCCAGTCAGCGGTACTAAAGAGCCATCGCGACCTGTAACCTGCAACAGTAACCAGAATTGGGAGATGGTTACTATTGTAAAGGTCGGAAGCAACGTCCCACTTCAGTACGAGGAGAAGTGACCGGTTGATGGTTATCACGTCGTTGGCCTGAGCACCAACCCCACATCACATCTGGCGAATCTCCGTCCACTGGATGCCAAGGTTGGTCCGATTATTCCGGTTGGGCTATAGCTTCCGGTACTTTCCGGATCAAGCGACGGCTCGGGACTTGCAGTAGAGTAGCAGATTTTTGCTTCGTTGGAGGTAGCAGTAAGAGAGATGTTAGCGGTTGGATTGAAGATGGCTAGGAATTGGGAATGACCGTCCTTCTTCCTACAAGCTATTTGCGGGGGTTATGGAGCCTTGTTTGGGTCTCTGGAATCAGGTGAGATCTGCGGAGCGGAGATGACAGTGGCAGGTTCGCCACTCATAGTAGCACCGGATGAAGAAGAGCACGGAGTCTTGGATGGTTGAATGGTAATTTGAGCAGCGTGATGATCCATACAAAAAATTTAAAAATCGCCGTTTTTTGTGTGACGTACTTTATGGATCTACCCTAAGAAGAAAACTTTTTGTTAGAACGAGATATTCTTCACTTGGTATAGTGTAAATGTACTGTCTGTTGTCTCATGCAAGGTGTTAAGGGGCTGGGGTTCGTGGCCGTGCTGTTAGCGACGCCAATCGTCTAGATGCATGTACTATGGAGTGTGGATTGCAAAGCAAATTGCCCTAAATTTCATCACACTATGGTGTGAAAAAGAAGGATTTATCATAAATTCACCAAAGGCCACATTGGTGGCATTTACAAGAAGAAGAAATCATTATTTTCCTACTTTAAAATTGAAAGGAGCAGATTTGAAACTTTCAAACTCAGTCAAGCATCTTGGAGTTAGACTTTACAGTAAGCTGAATTGGAACTTACACCTTGAGGAAGCATTGAGTAAGACTACAAATGCTTTATGGATAAGTAAGGCGAAATTCGGTAAAAAGTATGGACTAAAGCAACAAAAATGATTCAATGGATTTATACGGCGATTGTGAAACCCAGAATTTCATATGCCGCATTAATATGGTGGTCAAAAACAAAAGAAAGTGGGGTTCAGAAAAAATTGGAAAAACTTCAAAAATTGACTACTCTTCCAATAACTGGTGCAATGAGAAGCACGCCGAATAAAGCGCGAGACGCTTTGTTCCACGGTTAGAAGCAGAGAAGAGTGCTTTGAAGATCAAAAACCCAGATTAATCCACCTAGCGTTGGTGGTGCCTTTCTCGCATTTAGTTAAGACACCAACCTTACATGGGGTTTATATGGTCCGATGTACCATTTTCTTCATAACTTTTAAACGCAATGACCGATCGTTATAAAATTCAATAGTGATCAACAAGGCTTTGTCCCCTGTCGAATGAAACTTGTTGCGAGAAAATCGGTTAAGGATTACTATACGAAAAGTTGTCTAATGTTTTTTATAGCTTTTGTGCACACACATACACACACACACATACACACATACATACACACGGACAGACAGACATGTGCTTAGCTCGTCGAGCTGAGTCGATTGGTATATAATACTATGGGTCTCAGAGGCTTCTATAAAAAGTTCGTTTTCGGAGTGAAATTATAGCCTTTCGGTACAACTTAGTTGTACGAGAAAGGCAAAAAGATTCAAACCTCTTCGAAGGTGACCTAAAAGGACATCTTAGTATTCTAAACAAAATAAATATCAACTCACTTATCACAAACAATGATGACTGGATGAGGTACAATTTCTGTCGTTGTTTTGATGTAATCAATCTTGAGCGAAATACATGGGCAAACGGTGGACCAAATCTTCGCTCAGGATCAATATTGATCCTGAGCGAAGACTTGGTTGAATAAGTACCAGTGAATTGTTTTTACACCGATGGTTCAAAGCTGAACAATCAAGTTGGATCAGGCGTGACTGGCCCAGGGATAAATATTTCGATTCCCATGGGAAAATGGCCAACTGTTTTCCAAGCTGAAGTTCAGGCTATTCTTGAATTCTCTAAATTATGCTTACGCAGGAATTATAGACATTCAAATATTTGCATAATGTCTGACAGTCAAGCAGCATTGAATGCTTTGAAATCAGTAACATACAGATCTAAACTCGTTTGGGAATGTGTTCAGTCACTCCAAACCTTGGGTAGCCGTAACAAAAAGAACCTGTATTGGGTTCCTGGTCATTGTGGCATTGAAGGCAATGGACAAGCTGATATGCTGGCCAGACTTGGTTCATCTCGACAATTCATAGCTCCCGAACCATTTTGTGGTGTATCTGCGTGTTCTATTCGAATGGAACTCAAATCTTGGGAACATTCTAAAATCAATAAAGTCAAACTTGACAAAGCTAGATCAAATGGGGTATATATCACAAAAGATCTAATAAATGGTCGCACTGATTAAAATACCCAGCAAGAAGAAAAAAAATGTGGGTTCGATTCCCGCCACGGTAAAGAGGAAACTTTCCGTGATCGAAAAATTCTCCACTGGTTCACAGGGTGTTATGTGTCCTGTTCGTTGTCTTATGCTAGGTGTTCAGTCTGTGCGACCTCTGGTCGAAGACGGTGATTCTGTCTTCTGTCTTTTTAAAAATATCAACCACTGTTGGACAGCTCTATAAAGGTCAGGAGGATTGATCATCTCATATAAGAATCTCTCGAGCTTTATCAATACAATATAGGGAGAGTAGGGCGGCGGCGTGATTTGGCGTGGCGATTTTTTATTGCGTACGTTTCTGAATGATTTTTTCTGGATTTTTTTCGAAATTTAGTTGTTTCAAGACATTGGCGGGAGATCTTCTAAATTTCACCGGAAATATCTAATGAACTTCCCCAGAAAATTCTTCTGAAGTTCATTTGGATTTTTCGGATTTTCCACGGAAAATAGTTTAGTTTCCATGGAATCATCTTTAAAATATCCAAGAAAATTCGATGGAATTTTTATAGTACATTGTTTGGAAGTTCCAAGTGATAATGTCTGGAAGGGATATTATTTGGAATTTCTGCGGAAAATTCTTCGGAATTTCCATGAGAAATTGTTCAGAATTTCTTAGGGAAGTCCTTCGGATTTCACAACGGATAATCTTTGGAATTTTCCACGGTAGTTTCAACGTGAAATTTTTTGAAATTTTGACGACAAATACTCCGGAATTTCTAGGAAAAAAAAACTACGAAAATTCAACAGAAAATTCTTAGAAGTTTCATAATTGTAAAAATTGTACATAATTTCAAAGTTTATCAAAATCTTGAAGCAATTTTTTCGAATTTCTACGGGAAATTCTTTGTATTATCCATAAGAAATTCTTCGGAAATTCCACGGTAACTTGTTTAAAAAGAGGAATGGTCGGTTGGCCAAAAGTCATTCAGCCGAAAGAATTTTGACCAAACAAGCCGAAAGTCACGGTCGAAAATGTCATTTTGCCGAAAGCGACATACGGCCGAACTGGTAATTTGACCGAAAAAGCCGTTTTTCCTAACAGGAGGTCGATTGGTCGAAATAACCTTTTGGTCGAATAGTGCATACGGCCGAAAATGTCGTAATGGGTCGAAAAGGACACACGATCAAACTGATAATTTGGCCCTAAAGCCCTTTGCCTTAACAGATGCTTTGGCCGAACATGTCATTTGATCGAAAGAGTCGTTTGGCCGAATCAGTGGCGTAGCCACGGATTACAGAGACAACATTTTTAGAAGAATTTTTTTTAACGATCCCTCTCAAATAAAATTTCAGAAAATGTGGTTGGACCGAAATGATTGTTTGACAGCAAGGGTCATTTGGTCGGAAGAGTCATACAGTTTGGCCAAATGCTCCTTTTTGCAAGGCGACCATTTTGGCCTACCATTTTTACGACTTTTTCAAGCAAATTCGGGCAAACGACTTTTTCGGGAAATTCTTTACAGCTTCTACAATAAGTTGTTCGAAGACTACACAGATAGATAAGAAAAAAGAAAAATTCTTTCTTTTCCTTTCCTTTTCAAATTTCCACAGAAACATACTCGGGACTCGAAAAATTTCTGCAAATTTAAATCATTGTAAAAAATTATAGATTCAGGGGCGTGACAGATTTAAAACCACTCTCGACTCTAGAGGAGTTTCCCATCGAAATAAGATAGATCCGTCGTCGGGTACTATCTGGGAAGCCACGACAAAGCTGGGAGCTGAATGGCTCAAACACAGAAAGTATCGTTTTTGGGGGAGATTCGATTGCACCATCGGGGACTAACCTGAGTAGATAATGACGCGTTAAAATGCCGTCGTCGGGCGCCATTCAGTCGGACGCTATGTTCCACTCGGAATCTCTAGATCGATTTCGGCACTCGAATGTGCTTCAGATACACAAAGACATACATCACTTTAGATTTTCGAGCTTGGCGTCACACGGCCTGTCGGAGTAGCCATTCAATATCTCCCAAGTTATGAATGGCTAAAAATCAAATGTTTTTGCAAAAAAATCATCATTCATTAGTGCTGACCTACTTTTCATTCTTTCTAACGTTTGGGAACAAACAGAGAATCAAGAATTAACATATTGAAGCACTATCCACCCCGTAACAAAAACATTCTACTACTACTACTGGTACAAAAACCTGGCCTGGGATAACGGGATCGAACAAAAGAGACTTACTTCAAAACATACGGAATGAATTTAAAATACAAATCACCCCGAGTAGCTGCGCTGTATAATAATTACACGCCAACACAGTCCTCATACCGTGGTTCATAGTTATGTAGACCACCAAATTGTTTATCCTCGCCGTCTTTAGTCAACAAAATGTGGGACGTCATCAATGTGGTCTCACGGTTATGGCGATGTTCTTGTTGCGGCTCAGTCGAAAGGTAAGCCGGATAAATGCGTGAAACGGTGTCGAGAGAAATTGACGAAAATACCCATTTTGCAATGAAAACTGTTGATCCCATAATCGTATCAAACAGCAGTGAACACGCGCCCGAAAGCTTGCTTGGTGCTTCGTATGGTCACTACCCTCCCCGTCGCTGCCTACTCACGACAATGGGAAACAATTTGAGAAGCGAGCGGAGAGACGGAAAAAACAACAATGGAAAGTGGTACAATCTTTCGTTGTTCGAAAAGAAAAATGATGACCAGAAGATACACGAATCACCGTTGCATCGTTGTGTTGCGCTGGGAGGACGTCATAATTAATTCGCGGAAGTTGAAAGTGAGTTTTGTTTCGATAAAATTCGTATGACGTGTAAATGGCGAGCAATATCGCCTCGTTGACGGCTTCCATGCAATGTATTCATCTCTCTTGCGTTGCATTAGATTCAAGTTTATTTCTTATTCTTATTTTTGATATATTTGTTAAGAGGATTTCATGTGATGATTATTCAAAATTGGAAAAAGTACATGAAAATCAAAAACTTTCCACTAATGTATTTCAGTATGGAAGCAATAAGCATTTATTTATGATTTCCCTATGGAAAAGAGTTCTTTAAAGGTATCAGGTAACGATTGCGCATGTCCGCAATATCTATACTTCCGAACAATGAACTTGCATTTTTAGCGACTGCAGATTGTGTGATCTAAGAGGTCAACTATCCAGTTAGATTAGCAAAGCCAAAATCGTAAACAGCCAGTTCGCTGCTCAATCGGGTGGAAAATATTCTTTAATAGTGCAAAGTGCATTATGCTTTCCTTTATTAGAGATTTTTTTAACTGTGCATCAATGTACAAATCACCAAGATATAAATTCATATATTGGCAGGAATCGCAAGCCTTTCAGTGATAACTGTGCGATTGATATACAAAACAGTCGAAAGGCAGGTTAATTTTCAGTGGGATTAAAGAAGAAGATTGGCAAATAGTGAATTATATGGTTTTCTAGCCTCCTACAATATAGAGAGGAATCCAACTATCATTTGTCATTTTATGTATGCACACAATATAGGGGAAAATAACTGCTTGTTTCCAGTTGCAGTTTTATATGATTCTTAGGAATTAGCTTTAAAGAAATTACGAAAAATGCGATATTTCATTTAACTACCCACATTAAAAAAAATAAAACTGAAAAAATGACAAATTAAAAATCATCGTTCATGTTACATAAAACTCATATAACTTTTCTAATTTAGAGAACAAACTCAATCTGCGCACATTTCCAGAATGAAAGATACCAGTTCGTAATCGTAACTGACAACAAGTAAAAACAACGTCAATCATGTTAACCCAAATAAGCGAACTTTCGGCCGGGTCTGCTGAGCTAACATGACGACAGACTTTTTGGCGAGACCGCCGTACATAATATACGAATCATCTTCCTGCGCCCCCTGAAGCTCATCACAATGTACTTCTGGACTCACTTACTAGACAGCGAAAAGGGAGGTGGGATGTCTGATATGTAGGTCAGTGCGATGCAGAGGGTAGAAGTTGATACCGATGATGGTCGGTGTTGATGGCGATGAATGTTTGCTATTAGCATGTATCAGCAATAGTCTACTCACATTTATGTCGTGTGGATTAGATACGAATACGATGTTGTAACGAAAACACCGATGATGATGATGATGATGATGGAAAAACGAAATTCCGGTTGCTCTCCTAAACGATTGCAAACCGAACTGACGCACAGGAAGTAAACAGATTCGATATATGGTCGGGATCCTGCCAAGCCGCACCAAGCGGCAAAGCAATATGAAATCTATTTATGCGCCTATTTGATAGAGAATATCCTTGATTACTGAGTCCAGAAATGTTCATTACGATATGTTAATAGTTAGAATCTCTGCATGTTGTTTTGCGTGTAAAATTGGGTGATTTTCCATTGGCACTTGGTGCGGAATGACAGAACCCCGACCATATAAAGGGTGCCAAGGAATCTCTTATATGGGGGGAACCACACGAAGCAACACAGAAATACTACATCTGCGGAGAAGAGTCACTTTTGGCAAAGAGCAGGATCATCGGTTTCAGGCACACGGCGACAGACAACAACAAAAATCCCGGCCGAACCGAGCGGATATCGATTTTGCTATAAAATTAAATTGGCTCCTGGCTGGTTGGTGCCTCGGAAGGCAGCGAACCGGCCGCTAGCTAGCTCCGGTTAAATAGCACACGCGAATAGCTCGTAACTCTCAGTAAAGTGTGACCTCATGCGATTCTCGTTCGGTTCGCTGCTGCAAAACGAGCAGGACAAATATTTGCACATATAATATGGCGCTGCTAATTAGTGCAATAGAAGGAGATTGTCTATGAAATTTGGGGAATGATACCGAACGTTCTTTGCAAATGTGACTTTATATGTTTGGGCTGTATGTGAAGGTTATTTTCTTGTTCGAAGTTCGAAACAATGAAATATCATAATGCTCAAATAACCACATCACATCATGTAATTCACATGTGCTTGTATGCTAGCATCTTCTAGCCCGAGTTGTGTAAACAGCGATGCATCATGTGCATAAATATTTAAGTAGTTGATCGGGAAAATGACCTGCTTAGACTTTGGCGCATGATTCGGGCAAAAATACGTCTTTCTGTGAGAAAGACTAATCTTCCTAACCATAATGGAATCTCTCAATAAAAAAATCACTGGAAAGATGGATCGTAACACATTCTTTCAATAAAGAATGTTAATTTTTGGTATTAAAAAACTCGTATGAATCATTGCGTTCTCGATTTTTACATTACCAAGTATTTGGATGTGTATTGTCAAACTTTATAGAACTATACTGGATTATGCCCGGGGCCCTCCTTAGCCGTGCGGTGAGACGCGCGGCTACAAAGCAACACCATGCTGAGGGTGGCTGGGTTCGATTCCCGGTGCTGGTCTAGGTAATTTTCGGATTGGAAATTATCTCGACTTCCCTGGGCATAAAAGTATCATCGTGTTAGCCTCATGATATACGAATGCAAAAATGGTAACCTGGCTTAGAAACCTCGCAGTTAATAACTGTGGAAGTGCTTAATGAACACTAAGCTGCGAGGCGGCTCTGTCCCAGTAGGGGGATGTAATGCCAATAAGAAGAAGAAGAAGACTGGATTATGCTACTCAGTTTTTATCTAAAATCAAAATAAGTATGAAAACTTCGAAGCAGAATAGGGGAACTGCTCCTGGAATTCATCTCATGGCTCCGATATTCATCCCATCAAAAACAAAGCAATGTAAAGGATTTTGGATTGTTTATTATTTTTGCGATTTTTTTCAGCAGTGAGCACGCATGTTGACAAAAACGGCGACGAAATTGGTGCTGTATTTCTTTGTTTCCCGATGAGATGAATATATGTTCAGTGAGATGGAGATCGAAACAGTTCCCCTAGCAGTTATTGTCATTTTATCGCTGGATCGCATATCATTTTCTCTCGATGATCAAAGATCACGTTCGGTAACTTTTACATCCATTTTTAAAAAGCACGTGCATTAGGTTCTCTCCGAGGCGCAGTTTATCATCCGCAATACAAACAAAAACATTTGCTGATGTCTTACACACGCAAGGCTATCGACGACGATCGCCGGCCGCTTGATGTTAATCCAAGTATTCAAACTTGACTCACGCTGCCGGAGAAGCCGGCTTCTAATACTGGTTTTTGCTATCGACAAACGAACCCACCCATATCCCAGCCGGTTGTAAGACGAGAAAAAAAAATGGAACAGCCGTGGTCTGCTTTGTTCACTGACTGGTACAACATTATTAACTTTCTTCGAACAAAAATGCTAGAGCGGCAGCTCGATTCATGTGCGATAAATTTTCCCCCATGAACACACTCAATTTGCCCCGGGACAGTGTTGGTATGCGCGGCAGCAAATCCGTATCAATAAACAAGAAAGTTAATTTTTGGAAAATGAAAACAAACACGTAAGAAGACGGCGACCACGGGAAGAACAATCATTAGCTCTATCAAGGTTGACCATCGTCATGAAAACATCGTACATATACCCTGCGCGTGAGGCAATGAATTTCGAACAATGGAACAATACATCCATTGCGATAGTTGGGCTTATCGTGTGATAATCTCCTACGATTAAGATTGAAGTTCACATTAAACAAAAACAAAACAGAGGAATGGTATGTGCATTTTAATTTGGGCAAACTATTTTTGGAGTGACACCCTACCCTACAGAAATTCTTGCTGCAATTTTACCGATGTTATGTTTTAGTAGGAATTAATTTGATGTAGCTGAAATTAGTTATTCCCAAGATACATTCTTAATAATATTAAAATATCACATGACGGGCACGAACATTTTGTTTTATAATAGACAACCAGACATAGCTTTCTGAGATTTTACATCAGTTTCCTTTTTAACGTTTATTTGATACTAAATATATTTCATATAGGGGCAGCAGGGACTATGTCCAAGGTTTGAAGATCCCTCCCCAGGCCACTGAGAGTTATGGGGCAAGTCCTGGTGTTTGGTGAGAAAGTAAACAGACCTGACACGACTCCCCCATGAGATATTCGATCCGCCATTAGAAGCACCATAACCACTGTACTAGGCACGATGTCCTCGGATCAAAGAAACGACTGGATCAGATCTCCAGGAAATTGTTGAGGGGTCCCGTAGCGTAGTTGGCTTCACGTTCGCCTTATAAGCGGGCAGTCATAGGTTCGATTCCCAGCCCCTCCACCAAGCCCTTGTCAGTTGCCTGAGGTGCGAGGTGGCGTTTTGTGGTGCGCGTCTTACCGACACGGCTGCCCGATGACGACTGACAAATTGTTCTTCTCGGAGGCATTCCTCCAACGTGTCCGGATAAATGGCAACCGAACAATGCAACGACTCACGATGAGACGGACCCGGCAATGATAACAACAACGAATGTCTAAAAATAGATTATATGTGGATTCTGCACAGAAGAACACCACAGTAGATCACGGCACAGTGGCGATTTAGAAACACAGAGTGCCTACCAAATAAAGGAAGGAATAAAAAAAATCTCCAGGAAATCCAGAAGGAGATCCAAAGGCCGGCTAAAAAACTCTCTTGGGCTTTTGGTGTTGACCTCTTGGGGTTGGAAAGAGCTCTAGGGGTTGATTAACTACCAGGAGAGCTATTCAAACACGGTGGTGAGGCATTGGCTAAAGTGTTGCACTGAGTAATTACCAAGTTTTGGGAGGTTCTGCCAGAAGGTGGATGGAAGGTGTCGTGTATCCCATCTACAAAAAGGACGATAAGCTGGAGAATTGTAGCAACTACCGCGCAATCACATTGCTGAAAGCAGCCTACAAGGTAATCTCCAAAATATTAAACCGTCGACTAGTACCAATTGCATGGGAATTCGTGGGTCAATACCAGGAAGAATTCTTGTGCGAACGCTCTACTACGGACTAGCTGTTCGCCATACGCCAGATATTGCAGACATACCGCGAATAAAACGTGCCCACACATCATCCATTCATCGACTTCAAAGCCGCATATGTAACAATCGGTCAAGGCCAGCTATGACAGCTAATGCACGAGCATGGATTTTCGGATAAACTGATACGGTTGATCAAGGCGATGATTAATCGGGTGATGTGCGTAGTTCGAGTTTCAGGGGCATTCTCGAGTCCGGGTTACGGCAAGGTGATAAAGTTTCGTGCCTGATTTTCAACATCGCGTTGGAGGGATTGATGTCACTAATGCAAGCAAGGAATGACACTAGTGGTACGACTTTCGCGAAGGTCATGGACCGAGCTGAATGGACACGACTTTATGCACTGCAGATGCCACTCCGCCCTTAGTCTAAATGAATAAAATGATAATTGTTGTACCAATGTGAGAACAATATCGATAGAAATAGGGTGGCCACGAAATGGTTACTTTTGCGATTAAATACTCCAACTTTCCTCTTAATCTCAGAAGTTGAAAACACTTATTTTTTTCGAAAAGCACTATTACTACAATGGACCCTTGATGAATAGATGTTTTATAACTCGATATAAACAACTGGAAGCGAATTTCGCCAGATATGTGAAAGTAGTTACGGCGATGCACTATGGGGAAATCTTATACAAATGGGTGGCCATAAATATTGTTTCAATGAAAACTGTTTCTTAGTATGTTACGGAACATTCAAGAACTCTTTTTAAAAGTTTTAAGGGCCATCGCTAACCCTTTCAAGAAATTTACCAGCAGAGAAATACAAAAAAAAAACAAATTTCTAGCAAAAATGTTGTTCATTTTCTAATCATTAGTATAGAGAATAAAATCCACAACTTTCAAGAAAACTTTGTTTGCAGCATTCTTGTAAAAGCGCAAATATGCGCAAGCAAATCACTTACTATAAGGTGGTACTACTGTTCTAGGGTTATATTTCATTCCCCCATTTACAGATGAGGGGACATTTGGGGACATTAGGTTTGTTAGAGGTACTGAAGACGTCTAAGGGAAGGGTTTTCCGTTTAAAAAGCACGTGGTAGCACTCTCTGAGAGAGAAAATTGTTCAATTCAGCCCGCCAGAATGACGCTGTCAGTGTCGCCAAAACTATTTCATCATTATGCAGTTTACAATTGCTTGAGAATTTGCCGTAAACGGAGAGCAAAAGGAATTGGCAACAATGGGGAAGAAATTTATCACTCATGGTTCGGCGAGAGAACAGCAGCAGCGCCGAGCAATCACGCAATGAGGAAATCAAAATAAACAAACTCCAGCTGGTATTGGAAAATGAAAACATGAGCCGTTTCTAGAACAACATTAGAAAATATCGTGAGAGGATTTCTGTACAAGGTTTTCACACAAGCTTTGAAAAGTATTTGGGTGATAACAGTGCTGCTGGTGTAGGTAAGACAAATGAGACAAATAAGACAAATAAAGTAAGTTCCTCCAGGAATTCCTTCGGAAGTTCCTCCAGGAGTTCGTTCGGAAGTTCCTCCAGCAATTCCTTCGGAAGTACCTCCAGTACTTGTCTTCGGAAGTTCTTCCAGGAATTGTCTTCGGAAGTTCCTCCAGGAATTATCTTCGGAAGTTCCTCCAGGAATTCCTTCGGAAATTTTCTGGGAATTCCTCCGGAAGTTGCTCCGGGAATTCCTCCGAAAGTTGCTCTGGGAATTCCTCCGTAAGTTCCTCCGGGAATTCCTCAAGAAGTTCCTCCGGAAGTTCCTCCGTGAGTTCTTCCGGAAGTTCCTCCGAGAATTCCTCCGAAAGTTCCTCCGGGAATTCCTCCTCAAGTTCCTCCGTGAATTCCTTCGGGCATTCCTCCGGAAGTTTCTCCGGGAATTCCTCCTGAAGTTCCTACGGGAATTATCTTATTTGTCTCATTTGTCTTACTTACAACAGCAGCCTTCGATCATTTAGTAGTTTGTCAATAACTGATTCCAGAGGCTAAATTTCAAAATGTGGTGGACATCTAGTGCAAAGGTTTTTATACAACTCTGCCTAACAGTTCGTTGTTTGAATTTCACTAATAACGGAGCTATAGCGCTAGTAGCAGTAACCTAGACTAAATGATTGCATATTTTATTATCACTTATTATAAATATAGAAACTAGCCCCGTAACTCCTTTAACAGTGGAATTCGAACATCGACCTGTTAAGGAGAGTTGTAGAAAAACCTTCGCACTAAAAGTCCACCATACAACACATTTTGAAATTAGGCCGGTGGAAAGAGTTATTGACAAATCACTAAATGATCGAACGCAGATTACAAAATGATCGATAACATCCTTGGTTATCACCCAAATACTTTTCAAAGCTTGTGTGAAAACCTTGTACAGAAATCCTCTCACGATATTTTCTAATGTTGTTCTAGAAACGGGAAGTTCCTCCGGGAATTCCTCCGAAAGTTCCTCCGGGAATTTCTCCTACAGTTCCTCCGGAAGTGCCTTCGGGATTTCCTCCGAAAGTTCCTCCGGAAGTTCCTCCAGGAAATCCTCCGGAAGTTCCTCCGCGAATTCCTCCGGAAATTCTTCCGAAAGTTCCTCCGGGAATTCCTCCGGAAGTTCCTCCAGCAATTCCTCCGGAAGTTTCTCCGAAAATTCTTCCGGAAGTTTCTCCTGAAGTTCCTCCGGAAATTCCTCAGAAAGTTCCTCCGGCAATTCCTCCAGAAGTTCCTGCGGGATTTCCTCTGGAAGTTCCTCCGGGAATTCCTCCGGGATTTCTTCTGGAAGTTCCTCCGGGAATTCTTCCTGAAGTTTCTCCGGGAATGCCTCCGGAAGTTCCTCCGGGAATTCCTCCGGAAGTTCCTCCAGCAATTCCTCCGGAAGTTTCTCCGAAAATTCTTCCGGAAGTTTCTCCTGAAGTTCCTCCGGAAATTCCTCAGAAAGTTCCTCCGGGAATTCCTCCGGAAGTTCCTCCGGCAATTCCTCAGAAAGTTCCTCCGGGAATTCCTCCGGAAGTTCCTCCGGCAATTCCTCCAGAAGTTCCTGCGGGATTTCCTCTGGAAGTTCCTCCGGGAATTCCTCTGGGATTTCTTCTGGAAGTTCCTCCGGGAATTCTTCCTGAAGTTTCTCCGGGAATGCCTCCGGAAGTTCCTCGTGAAGTTCCTCCGGGAATTCCCGGGGGAAGTTCCTCCAGGATTTCTTCTGGAAGTTTTCAGGAAAACTTTTAGAGGAATTCCCGGAAGAATTTCCGGAGGAATTCTCGGAAGAATTTTCAGAGGAATTCCCGGAGGAACTTCCGGAAAAATTACCGGGGGAATTCCCGAGGGAACTTCCGGAGGAATTTCCGGGGGAACTTCCGGAGGAATTCCCGGGGGAACTTCCGGAGGAATTCCCGGGGGATCTTCAGTAGAAATTCGCGGGGAAACTTCCTGATGAATTCCCAAAGGAACTTCCGGAGGAATTCCCGAAGGAACTTCCGGAGGAATTCCCGAAGGAACTTCCGGAGGAATTCCCGTAGGAACTTCCGGAGGAATTCCCGAAGGAACTTCCGGAGGAATTCCCGAAGGAACTTCCGGAGGAATTGAAGGAACTTCCGGAGGAATTCCCGAAGGAACTTCCGGAGGAATTCGAAGGAACTTCCGGAGGAATTTCGAAGGAACTTCCGGAGGAATTCCCGAAGGAACTTCCGGAGGAATTCGAAGGAACTTCCGGAGGAATTTGAAGGAACTTCCGGAGGAATTCGAAGGAACTTCCGGAGGAATTCCGAAGGAACTTCCGGAGGATATTCTGAAGGAACTTCCGGACGAATTCCCGAAGGAACTTCCGGAGGAATTCCCGAAGGAACTTCCGGAGGAATTCCCGAAGGAACTTCCGGAGGAATTCCCGAAGGAACTTCCGGAGGAATACTTGGAGGGACTTCTGTGGGAATTTGTCTAATTTGTCTTATTTGCTTTATTTGTCTTATTTGTTTTATTTGGCTTATTTGTTTTATTTGTCTTATTTATTTTCAATTGTTTATCTCATCTTATTCCTATATTTGATTTCAATTTATATATTTGGTATCTTTGTGTTGACAAATAGGAATACGCTTTTTTCTAGTGTCACGCTAGATACAAATTTGACGGACTTTCTATCGCTCTCATCGCTCCTTTCCTGCCGTGTGCCGCAAGAAAATATGCTGTTGGCTGCATTCTCGAAATGGTAACTTTTGTATGGAATTTAAAAAACTTGGTTGAAGAAAAAAGAGCTTCCTTCAAAATTTATTTATTACATATACTTTTCATTACATCAAAATGATCGTTGGAAAAATTCAAAACTTTTGTCAGTTGGGTTTTGCGAAATTCGGTTCGTTTGTGCTTCAAATCAACGGAGAGAGGTACTGAGAAGCGAAAATTTCAGTTCTACAATAGTTCAGTATTTAGAGCTTAATTAAAATTTGGGAAATAGTAGGTCCATGAAATTTTGTAGGAACATTCCTTGATAAATTTCAAAGAGATTGTCAGTTGGGATAAGCGAAATTCGTTCCCATTTTAGTACGAAAATAGCGCTCTACCGCGAGAGAGCTTCCCTCAGACCTTAAATGTGAAAATACTTATCTAGCCTCACGATACAATCAAATTGAGGAATTAAATGAACAAATGTTTCATATATGATCAAGAGATTCGATCAAGTGAATTTGACCTTCCGGAACTGGAAAATTACTTTATCCCTGATTCCTTGCAAAACATTTGAGTAATTCTCGCTGAGACCGGGCCACTATTTTTACGAGGTTCTTAAAATGCCTAAATTTATATTCTTTCGAAAGCTTTCGGCGAGTATATTAAGGATCCGAGTTAAATTCTTCAGAAAGATGAACCCCTCGTTAGTTAAACACGAAATCATTTTAATGAACCCCTCAATTTTTGTCAATTCTTGATTCACCCAAACTGTCATAACTCTAACATTTCGCAACCGATCATAGAGATCAGCATATCGTAGGAAAGAGGAAGAGTGTATCCTCAATTTGCAATAATGTAAATAGAAACATCCTTATTGAATTTGGCCGCCATCTTGGATTTCTTTTTGAAAACTATTTTTCACCAGGTTTGCAACCACCGATTTTGAATATCAATGTATTGATGGAAAGTTTAGCTTATATTGTGCATTGTGTCCGAAAATCTCAGGTGTACACCAAGGTTTTTCTTTACACGGTTTGGTTTTAGTCGTTTAAGTCCTTCAGCGTCAATGAAACAATGAGTGAAACCCACAAAAAAAAGAAATTACAAAAAAATTAAAGAAAATGCAGGGGGTATTTTAAAAGCTGTAAAAGTTTAGGTTAACCGAGAAATTAATGAATTCCAACCGCGTAAAAAAAGCCTGGGTATGTTTTTTCTATCTAAAGTTAGGTACGATTTACCAAATTATTTTTTAAAGGGCCATCTGACCAACGAACATTATTTTTATGGTTGCTCCTTGATTTCATACACTATTCTAAGCTAAATATGTTTCAAAAATGAGAAACATATCTACAACAGTATTTTATATGAAGGGCTCAAAAGTTTTGAGCATAACGGAGCTGTATTCAAGTTATTGTATTAAATAATTAAATAATTTTGGTATTGGTAAATCCTGAGATTTCTGGACACAATGCACAAAATAAGCTAAGTTTTCCATCGATGTATTAAGGTCACTCCTGACGGAATCCAAGTTTAAAAGTGCTCGCGTTTTCGGAGGCACACCACTCGATACGGAAACAACGCACAACTGTCATTTTTATTATTTCACGCATGCTGCGACGCAGCAAAGCCAAATCAACAAAAATGACAGTTGTGCGCCGCCTCTGAATCGAGTGGTGTGCCCCCGAAAACGCGAGCACTTTGGAACTTGGATTCCATCAGGAGTGACCTTAATATTCAAAATCAGTGGTTGCGAACCTGGCGGAAAAATACTTTTCAAAAAGAAATCCAAGATGGCGGCCAAATTTAATACTGCTGGTTCTATTTTAATTATTGCAAATTGAGGATACACTTTCCTCTTTCCAACGATATGCTGATCTCTATGATCAATTGCGAAATGTTGGAGTTATGACAGTTTTGATGAGTCAAGAATTGACAAAAATCGAGGGGTTCATTAAAATGATTTCGTGTATGACTAACGAGGGGTTCATCTTTCTGAAGAATTTAACTCGTTTCCATAATATACTCGCCGAAAGCCTTCGAAGGAATATAAATTTAGGCATTTTAAGAACCTCGTGCAAATAGTGGCCCGGTCTCAGCGAGAATTACTCATTTCGAAAATGGGCAACTATGGTTTCTCAAATAAATTATTCAATATGTATTAAATAAAAAAATTGGGCCCTCCTTAGCCGTGCGGTAAGACGCGCGGCTACAAAGCAAGACCATGCTGAGGGTGGCTGGGTTCGATTCCCGGTGCCGGTCTAGGCAATTTTCGGATTGGAAATTGTCTCGACTTCCCTGGGCATAAAAGTATCATCGTGTTAGCCTCATGATATACGAATGCAAAAATGGTAACCTGGCTAAGAAACCTCGCAGTTAATAACTGTGGAACTGCTTAATAAACACTAAGCTGCGAGGCGGCTCTGTCCCAGTGTGGGATGAAATGCCAATAAGAAGAAGAAGAAGATAAGAAGAAGAAGAAATAAAAAAAACTCCCATTCTTCAAAATGGAAGAAGAATATATGAAATGATTTATTTTTAATTTATAGCATTCTAATAAAACAGCGATGATCTTGCACTGTATCAGTTGGAACAAGTATGTCTGAACTTTCAATATTCGTGAAAATTGGAACACAACCTTTTGCAGGTTGTTTTACTTTCTATAAAGAAGCTGAGAAAACTAAAAAATTCTGGATGATTGTATTCAAGAAACGCGGGACGCTAAGTCAGACAGAATCAACGTTGAATAAAATCCATTACCAGCATCAGAGATGAAACATCGATATTGCTGTATCAAACGTAATTGAGAATCAGAACCGTCGAAACAAGGGTTAGTTAACGTTTGACTTTTAAGCCCTTATCATATGTTATAAAAAAGACGATCATGAAAAACTCGAAAATATTTCGATCTTAGTAGGGTTAACGTAAACTATTTCTTTGGTTTCAAATTCTTTCTTTACTTCCTTTACGAAATTAAACAGGACTGTAGAAAGCTATAGATTCCGCTGCATGCTATATTCCAAAGCCGGTGCAAAATCATGCTTTCCAAAAGTTAACACCCTAAACAAAAAGTTTGTTTTCTCCACCAGCCCCCATAGCCAACTAATGTATAGTGAATATGTTACTGCAGCAGAGAAACCGGCAAATAGCAATCGGATGATTTTGAACGACACACTTGTTTGTGCATGCATGAACAAAAGCTTCGGAACACCCAAACACTGATTGTGTCCATATTATACAATTTATGTAAACATATTTCTTTGATTGTTACATTTATGTGGCACTACCAAAACGAAGCAATTTTAACCGCAAATGAATATGGGAAGTTTTGGGAGTTTAAATGAGTTTACGCAACGTTGTAAAAAAAATATGAAAGCACAGATGCTCTAACTATTTGTAATTAACAAAAAACAGCCAAATATTTGCTCTTTTGAAAATCAAGTCCATTGCTCCTGGATGGTGGCCCGACACTATTATTTAAACTCCTCTTCTAAGACAGCCACAATGCTCACATTTTCGGTCGACACTGTATGTAAGCAAATCAACCTGCACGCCCCAACAGTGCATCGTATCCTTTGACGTTCTGCCAGTGCAGTACAACGGTCATTTCATGTGAAGGAACGAACTTTCGAGCAAACCAAGCAAGAGTTCATAAGGTGAAATGCCTTTAGGTCGACAGCAAGACGCCACCCCAAAGCGTTGAAATTGATGAGCTGCTGCATTATTGTCGCACGAAGCTATACTACACTGTAAGTAACCTTTTCTCAGCTATATGCATTAAAAGTGAACTGTTCAATTTCAGTCCGATGGATTACCGACGAAGCTTTTATCTTTGCTGTGATGCAGAATGCATTAAACTCTATTTTTCAGTTATGTTTATTACTTATTAGATGAAATTTGTGCGGTGAAAATAGGGTATAAAAATTTTCTGGGAATTCAAAACCGTAGAACCGTCTGATACTATCAATATATATTTAGGATTAAGTGCATAGCTGATCACCTGGGATCCGGCAGTTTTTTTATACTGCAGCTGCATTTAGGATACACGCCCGAGCATGTTTGTTCCCCATGTTGCGGACAGAGATCAAAACAACGCATGACCTCACTCATGAGCAATGCGGTGCCTCGTCTGTTCTATCCAAAACTTCAGCTCCGTCAATTGGCTGGATATCTCGGTCCTAATAGCCTTAGGTAGGAAAAGACTCGAATCTGTTTTTAATTTAAAATCAATAATCGTTCATTCTGAAGACTCAAAATATCGTTCACTTTGAACAAAGGCAATGCAGGAGAGCAAACGTGTTAAAGAGACACGAATAAGTAGGATAATAAAGTTGGCCAGATTATTATTATCTGTCGTTATGTTTTCCTAAATCTTATTGCACCTCGAAACATTCGTTGTGCTATTAAGATTATGCACCACTTTAATGAATATGAGCCAAAATTGGGGGATAACTGTTTTCGGAACAAAACAATAGTTATTTTATGTCTTTCCGGCTAACTCGAAACTAACAATGGCTTTGGCCAATCGGAGAACGTGATGACGATGATGAAGTGTGATTCTATGGCATAAATATAAATCTCTATTCGGCAGCTGAAAAACCTTGCCTCGGCGAATCCACTCGCCACATTAAAAATGCAGCCATAAAAGCGGGGTACGCTATCTCATATACCATCGTCAATAGAGATTGAGCGCTGACATTTATATATGTTGTTGAACAAGGGGTGTCCGCGCCGAAGACCACGATCTGGCAGCTAAGAGCACAGCGCTCTATACAGCTCATCCACCGGCCAGCCCTAGCCGACCGATTCTCTGAGTTCAGAGTTTAAAAATATAAAATTACTCATCCATTGAGGTTTCCAAAGAACCAACACGAATGCCGGCTGCTGTCCGCCGCTCGCTTGACGAGAGACGTCCAATACTAGTTGCGTCCCGTATACAATCGAATCGCTAAACCTTCACAACAACAACGGCCGCAGCAGCATCCGAAATGCGAGAATGCAAATCACACAAGTTCTTGTGCGTTCTCAATTTTGTTTTCGTCCGAAAATGTTTGCACTGTCCTCCGGCTCCGACAGACTACGTTGGTTTATTGAGAGTTTCCTGCAGTTAGGTCACCCTCGCAAGATACACCGCGCTCGTCACATGAATGTTTGGATTTTACCTTGACTAAACTATTTTGCACTTGAAATACGCGCTTACCTAGATGGCACGTATAAATGTGTATCAGTTTTTCATATAACTTATTAGATATACATATGCAATCATAGAAAACCGCGTATAATAGCTATTCTTCAGTCAGTTTTATTTTCACCTAGCTGCATGGTAAATTCTAGTTTAAGCAAAGGATTAGAATGGAATTTCGGTTTACTGTTATTCCTATCATTTGAAGTTCAACACTGTGTCAGAAATAAATGTTTGTCGAGAACACCTACCATTACCCTAACTAGCTATTGCTATTATTTACACTTTGAACTGTGATAAAGCGCTTATGTGCATCGATGGAATAGGACTTGGAGTCAATCCAATTAGGAGATTTGCGTCAACATACGGAACAGTAAAATAGACCATTTTCGTTCTTCTAGTGTCGATTCCAGCTACCACCGATTTTGACCTAGTTTTCCCGTTGGAACGGAAACACCGCCCAGCATTTGGATGTTTCGCACGATGAAACACGGAGGACAACAACAAACCATCCATTTTCCTGCAGCTCGTGTAAAGCAAAAGCACCGGATCCTACACGGTGGAATATATCCGATGCAGAACGATGAGTCACAAAGTTCGTCGCATTGCCGTAAGACGAAAAGCTACCCCCGGCAGGAAGAAGTTGGTGGCTGGCGCTGCTGGAGTGATGCCAAATGGATTCGCCAACAGATTCGGAAAGTAGGCATAACAAGCCCAATAATTTCCTGAACATTTGTCATCAGAAGCGGCGGAAGACGGTTCGATAGGCGCCACACATGGGGACATAACAGCTGGTTATGCCATTGTGGCATGTTGTCTGTTGATCTGTATTGTATTTTCCCGTCTTCATGATTATGTGTTGAAGTCATGACCGTTAACTATCTGTCTGATGTTTTCGAGGCCAATACTTGACGATACGAAGTTTTGAAAAAAAAAAACCTGATTAATCCACCTAGTGGTGTTGGTGCCTTTCTCGTAAAAAAAATACTGAGAAATATGAGTGGGTGTTTTTTAGCGTGTTTTGCGCGTAGAAAATAGTATTTTGACCATAACTTCTGATTCCATAGTCCAATCTGGCCAATTTTCAATAGCAAACAATGGGACAGGATTCTCTGTCGAATGTTGCAAGTAGTTCTACCAATGCTAAGTTCCAAAAATTGTGTCTACAAAATTTTGTACACATACATACATACACACAAACAGACATCATCTCAATTCGTCGAGCTGAGTCGATTGGTATATAACACTATGGATCTCCGCACCTCCTATCAAAAGTTTGGTTTTGGAGTGATCATATAGCCTTTACGAATACTTAGTATACGAGAAAGGCAAAAACGTTCGCCCTGTAATGTGAAGTAAATTCTGATCAATGACATATAATTCTAAAGAGAAGAAATATGCATACTGTTACATAACATAACATAACATTTTGTATTTCGTCAACCGACGAATGAAACTCCTGGAATAAAATTAAAAAACGATAATTTGACGGCCCTCCTTAGCCGTGTGGTAAGACGCGCGGCTACAAAGCAATACCATGCTGAGGGTGGCTGGGTTCGATTCTCGGTACCGGTATAGTCAATTTTCGGATTGGAAATTGTCTCGACTTCCCTGGGCATAAAAGTATCATCGTGCTAGCCTCATGATATACGAATGCAAAAATGGTAACCTGGCTTAGAAACCTCGCAATTAATAACTGTGGAAGTGCTTAATGAACACTAAGCTGCGAGGCGGCTCTGTCCCAGTGTGGGGATGTAATGCCAATAAGAAGAAGAAGAAGAAGAATTGACGGCACGGTTTATTATATGGTCACACCACGAAGAATTACCAGAGTTACCATTCAATCGACCAAAATCCAACCTCATTTCGAGACGAGCCAGCCTAGGGCTGAAAGTCTAGCTAATAAAGACAAAAAAAAACCCAGATTAATCCACCTAGCGGTGATAGTGCCTTTCTCGTTTCTTGTGAGTGAGTAATTTCTTCGCACTTTTTGTATGAAAAAAAGTATTTTGGCCATAACTTCTGAGCCCATAGTCCAATCCGGCCAATTTTTAATAGGAAACAATGGGACATGATTCTGCGTCGAATGTTGCGAGTAAATCGGCCGAGAGTAAGTGCCTAAATAGAGAAAAAGAATTTTTCTTGTAAAAACTGACCATAACTCCGAAGCCCATAGTCCGACTGGGCCAGTTTTCGATACGAAACAATGGGACAAGATTCCGCGTCAAATGCAACTTTGAGCAACAAATCGGTTGAGGATAAATGCCCAAGAAATGAAATGATTAAGGATAAGTGCCTGAAAAATCAGTGAGATTATTTTGCGCACACACATACACACACACAGACGTCACTTTAATTCGTCGAGCTGAGTCGATCGGTATATAACACTAAGACTCTACGGGCTTCCTATAAAAAGTTCGTTTTTGAAGCGAACATATAGCCTTTAAGTAGGGGACTTGATCCCCGGGGAGACTTGATCACCCCCTGTTTTATCGAGAACTAAAGTAGTTTTTTACTAGCGTATTTTTAAGTATGATCTATAGACAAATGACCTTTATGTGGTGAGTTATTTTTTGGGTTGACAACCTTATTTATTCTGCAGGGCGGTTTGTATGTTTTGACCTTCCTAAAGATTTTTTTATTGGCCACGCAAAATTTGAATAACTTTGCATAACAATGAACAAATGCTTTCGTTTTTTTTTCACAGCACAAAGCCATAAATGTGCTTAATGATTTGTACTGGTGGAAATGTCAACATTCCATCAAAGTTTTAGGATATTTGGATTTGAAATTATTGCCTCAATATGGGGACATTTGATCCCCCATTAGTCACCCATACAAAAATTTGGCGAAAAAATTCAAAAAAATATAAATCTGTTCTCTGGTTTCTGATTTTTTGTAGATTTGACAGATTTGATGAAGGGTTGGCAGGAAACATCATTTATTGGGTAGATATCATAGAAAGAGAATCAAGTCTCCCCAAATTTAAAAATAACATGCTGTCGAATTCAATAACAAAAATCGTTCATGTATACGCACGGCAATTCGAAAGTTGCGCCTGTTTTGAAGGAAAAATATTTAAAAAATCTGAGGGCACCTTTCTAATTTTAACAAAGCAAGCTCTTGAAGAGGGATCAATTTCCCCCGAATATTTTAAAAGTAGACTTTTGACAGCACTCTAAAAAATCGATTATGTATCAATAACAACAATATTTTAAGGACTGTCATACATCAGTAAGGTTAAATACTATATTTCTTAGAGAGTCAGTGTGGAAATCGCGTATGTTTATTTATTTTTGGCTGTAATACATCGGAAATCAGAAAAGGGGATCAAGTCTACCCAGTCTCCCCTATACTTTGTATACAAGAAAGGCTAAAAGAATTTTGGTCATAACTTCTAAGCCCATAGTACGATCGGGTCAATTTTCAATAGGAAACAATGGGACAGGATTCTGCGTCGAATGCAACTTGTTGATAAATAAACTTGTTAATAAATTCCCAAAAATTGAGCTAGACTTTTTAATGTGCTTTTTATGAAAAAACATATTTTGGCCATAATTTCTAAGCCCATAGTCCGATCGGGTCAATTTTCAATAAGAAACATTGGGACAGGATTCTGCGTCGAATGCAAATTGGTTGAGGATAAGTGCCCAAAAAGTGAGCTAGACTTTTTAATGTGCTTTTTTATGGAAAAAAAATCTTTTGGCCATAACTTCCGATCGGGTCAGTTTTCAATAGGAAACAATGGGACAGGATTCTGCGTCGAATGCAACTTGTTGCGAGCAAATCGGTTGAGAATAAGTACCCAAAAAGTGAGCTAGCCTTTTTAAAGTGCTTTCTTATGAAAAAAAATCTTTTGGCCATAACTTCTAAGCCCATAGTCCGATCGGGTCAGTTTTCAATAGGAAACAATGGGACATGATTCAGCGTCGAATGCAACTTGTTGCGAGCAAATCGGTTGAGAAAAAGTGCCCAAAAAGTGAGTTAGACTTTTTAATGTGCTTTTTTATGAAAAAAGTATTTTGGCCATAACTTCTAGGCCCATAGTCCGATCGGGTCAGTTTTCAATAGGAAACAATGGGACAGGATTCTGCGTCGAATGCAACTTGTTGCGAGCAAATCGGTTGAGAATAAGTACCCAAAAAGTGAGCTAGCCTTTTTAAAGTGCTTTTTTATGAAAAAAAATCTTTTGGCCATAACTTCTAAGCCCATAGTCCGATCGGGTCAGTTTTCAAAAAAAGTGACTTTTTGCGCAAACACACATACACACACACAGACATCACTCCAATTCGTCGAGCTGAGTCGATCGGTATATAACACTATGGGTCTCCGGGCCTCCTATAAAAAGTTCGTTTTTGGAGCGAACATATAGCCTTTACGTATAGGGTAAGACGGTATAATATGCCCCCCCCTAAGGCAACTCCTTGATAACTTTTTACTTTTCAACGCAATTTATGCAAACTTTGTGTTATTTGGTAGTCCAGGAAGTCGCAAATGCATTGCCCGTGAGTAGTCATATAAAAATATTACAGATAACACGTAATAAAGCTTTTTTGAAAAGTCGTAAAAAATGGATTTCAAAAAGTGCCTGGGCAATACGCCCCACCTTAACCAAAGACGTTCCATAGCCCTTCATTAGTATTTTATCAATCACATAATAAAAAGGTTACAAATTCTTATGTGCTTGACAATAAAAAACCAACATAAGTCAATTTAAGCAGATTGGAATAACATTTCAATAGTTTCCATATAATTTGGAAGCAACTGATGCAAGCTCGCCGCGCTTGTGTCCAGTTGGTAAGGGCATATTGTCCTGCCTACACTGGGGCGTTTTGACCAGTGAAACATGTTTTTGGAAAACGTTACATTTTTGAAGATGGAAGTAATTTTATATTATATTAACCACTGAGAAAAGTTATTTTGTTGCCCAACTGAGTGTTCCAGTGCAAGTTTTGCGGACAGTATGCTAGTGTCGCTCCAGTATGTTGAGCAAACAAACATTAAAAGTTACATCAAAACTGTGACTTTTTGTATTTTGCAAATATTTCCATTATGTAATACAAAAATACTCCCATATTCACATAGGATGATGGTTTTACAAATATCTATAGGTACGAACTAAATTTGACCCTTAGTTAGTCATAGTTTTCTAGAAATCAAAGGGGGGCGTTTTGGCCAGGTGGGGCGCATTATACCGTCTTACCCTACTTTGTATACGAGAAAGGCAAAAACTCATGAAGAAGACCTTGGTATAATAATAGTTATCTGTCACCACGGATTGAAGGTATGCGACTTTGTCATACTACGCTTGTAGCTCTTATTACCTACGAAATTCATACTATTCATACTACGCTTGTAGCTCTTATTACCTACGAAATTATGCGAACCGCTAATGCTTATTAATCGTGGCTGATTGTGGTATTTGATAACATAGCAACGAAGTGCGAACTATCAATTAGCATAAACTTTCTTGCATAATCCAAACAGATGTCCTGGAAATAGGCCACTTATTTCAGGTTTCGCTTGCAATAGAACCAACATCACTAGCAGAAATGATGAAGTACGCTGCATGATCATCCTGGAAATTTGCCAATACGAAAAAAAAACCAGATTAATCCACCTAGCAGTAATGATGCATTTCTCATGCATTATAAAAAATATTGAAAAAATCACATTAGAAAGGTCAAAAAAGCTCTTTAGGGAAATAGATCACATTTTTCGATCATTTTGCATGTTTTTGCATTGATTGAAATGCATTGCACCAATTTTTGGAAAAACATTTTTTTTTTCAATTTTGATTTTTTTTCCAATCTCTAGCTGATTTTTACAATGATCAGTTTATATTTAGGGTCTAATTCCATGGTGATCGGTGTTGGTAAAAACACACTCATATCTATATAATCGAAGCCTCATGCGCCTGCTCACTCACTTGCAATTTTGGAACGTTTCGCATTGTTTGGCAAATGAGGTTCGTTCAACAAATGAAACGACACAAATACTTCCGAGGAAGGTATTTTATCCATCGTTGTCTTATTCCGGATAAACGCCTACTTTTAAAGAAGGGATCACTACCCCAATCCGGCCAAATCCCACTTCCAAAGAAGGAATCACATTCACCATTGTCTTATTCCTGGGTGATGATGGTATTTTCTACATACTTATCAAAAAACTTCCTGAGAGCTCTTTATCCGTTTTGGTTAATATATTTAACAAATATTTTCAATTGGCATACTTCCCAGATAAATGGAAAAACGCCAAAGTTGTTCCTATTTTGAAGCCGGACAAAAATCCAGCTAAGGCTTCTAGTTATCGCTTAATCAGTTTGCTTTCTTCAATAAGCAAACTATTTGAAAAGATTATTTTAAATAGAATGATGGTTCATATTAATGACAATTCTATTTTTGTTGATGAGCAATTTGGTTTTCGCCATGGGCATTCAACCACTCATCAGTTATTAAGAGTTACGAACTTAATTCGGCTCAACAAATCTGAAGGATATTCGACTGGAGTTGCTCTTCTTGATAGAGAAAGCATTTGACAGTGTTTGGCATGAAGGTTTGATTGTAAAATTGATGAATTTAAATTTTCCTCTGTACATTACTGAACTGATCCAAAATTATTTATCAGATCACTCACTGCAGGTAAATTATCAAAATTCCAAATCTGATAGATTACCTGTAAGGGCTGGTGTCCCCGAGGCAGCATACTGGGGCCCATATTGTATAACATTTTTACTTCTGACTTACCTGATTTATCACCAGGGTGTCAAAAATCTTTGTTTGCAGATGACACGGGCCTCTCAGCCAAAGGGCGAAGCCTTCGTGTCATTTGTAGTAGATTGCAAAAAAGTTTGGATATTTTCTCCACTTACTTCCCCGAATGCTTCCAAAACTCAGCTTATAATTTTCCCACATAAGCCGAGAGCTTCTTATTTGAAACCTTCTAACAGACATATTGTCACTATGAATGGGGTTCCAATTAATTGGTCTAGCGAAGCCAAATATTTAGGACTTCTGCTGGACCAAAAATTAACTTTTAAAAATCACATTGAAGGCCTTCAAGCCAAATGTAACAAATATATTAAGTGTCTATATCCACTTATAAAGAGAAAATCAAAACTTTGTCTTAAGAACAAACTTTTGATTTACAAACAAATTTTTAGACCTGCCATGTTGTATGCTGTGCCAATATGGACTACTTGCTGCAATACCAGAAAGAAGGCACTTCAGAGGATATATTAATAAAATTTTGAAAATGATTCTGAAGTTGCCTCCGTGGTATAGTACCAATGAACTTCATAGAATTTCTAATATTGAGACATTGCAACAAATGTCTAACAAAATAATTTCCAATTTTAGACAAAAATCGTTGCAATCTTCTATTGCAACGATTAGCTCCTTGTACCCTTAGTATAAATTAGGTTAGGTTTAGTTTAAGTTAAAAACATTGTAATTCCTACATGGTTCAATTAAACCAGAGGAAAATCTTAACTGCCAGAGGCAATTGAAATGTATTAATAATAACTAAAAAGTAACATAGCAAATAAGGATGATAGTGTTAAGAAAACACGGAACACCTAGTCTAAGAGATGAATGCATGTATTAGATGATATTTAGCAAATAAAATTAGTTAAAAAAAAAATTGTCTTATTCCTTATGAAGGCAAAATTCTATAGTAGTAATCAAACCTTGTAGTAATCTAATCAAGGCAAACGTCTACTCCCAAAAAAGAAAGCCCATCTATTATTGCCTTATTCCGGACAAACGCTTACTTCGCTTAAACGCTAAGTTCATTCCGTCTCCCGAACAAATATGTATGGGAAAATGAAATTTGGCAAAACTTTTTTGGGAAAGATTCGAAAAGATCTGGTATTATATATTAAAATATGTTTTGTCTACTTTCCGGTGGTTAGTGTGGTGAATTGCGCATAGCTGCACCAAAGCGGGAAATTGACTGGTGCAATGTTAGAATGAGGACGCTGTCTTTGTTCTAGATCCTAGGGCTTGGGCTTGCGGAAGCCCTTGGATAACATAAATAAATAAACTCAAAATGAATTCAACGTTTCAAAATTACTCTGTGGTGAAGTTTTGAACGCAATCTCAGGTTTTGCCCGGGATTTGTATGAGGGCCCGCCACTGTGGAACGCCTGATTTTAAGAAGGGTTTTTAAAGAAGGAATCATATCTACTATTGTCTTATTTCAGGCAAACACCTACTTTCAGTGAAGGAATCACATTAACCGTTGCCTAATTCAAGGCAAACGTCAAAGAAGAAATAACATCCTTCATTTCATTGCCGTATTCCGAATAGATGCATTATTTTTTTTAAAGAAACGAAAACATTAATCATTGTCTTTTCCTGGACGAACCATGACTCGAACCATGATAACAATAATCTTTGCTTTAATCCCAACTAATGCATGCTTTCTAGGAAAGGATTACGTCTTTTTCCAACTGGTATTATATACAGCATTCCGGCTTCGGGTTTATTTCAGTACTAATAACTTATTTTAGGAATAGAAACAAATTATGTCAAATGACCCGCTCCCTTATATATCGATTCATTGTCTTGAGCGACGAAAGTTAATTTAATGCATTCGACAAAAAAGAAGACGTAAAAATCATGCAAATCGCGGGTCGAAACATGAAAGTGTTTCTCTGGGCCATGAGCCTGGTGCGAATTGACTCGCACTTAGATTGAATCATGCATCAGATTTGAGAATTTGAGTTTTTCCCAAAACTGGTGATAATGTGATAACTCTAAGGTATGAACTATGTCCATATGTTCAGATTCCAGTTATTTCAGAAGTTATTCTGAAGCAGAGGTGAACCAGCCAAGAGCTGAAAGCCTCTTTAATAAAGAAGAAAAAAAAAGTTATTCTGAATCACCTTGGGATACGAATTTTGTTTAACTAAATTTTCAAATACAGGTAAACTTCGATATAACATACATTTGGATGTCAAAGTTTTACGTTATATCGAATTGTACATTATATCGAAGCATGAATAATCATCTTTATTTTGTGCCGCTTTGCTTCAATGTTGTTCTACTATATTGTAGGCGAAGGTAGTCGGTTGTCGACACCCGTTTGTTCTTGGTTCATAACTTTCGCGCAATTGTACAAAGTGGTGACATTTGCATACCAATGGAAGCCTATAGGCATAAGTTAATAACTGGTAAGGAAATTTGATTTATTTTATTACTTAGATTAAAAAAAATAGTTTTTGTTGAGTGTTGATATTATGCCGTTTATAGAGATCGAAGTAGACAGCGCGTGTGGATGGCAGTTTTTCAATTTAGCTGCCTGTTTTTTTTGTGATTCAAGAATTCATCAATTTCATCGCCTCAATCTGTTGGAGCTTAAATAAAATCAAGACTGATAAGAAGTTCTATGAAGGATGTTCTTTGCTTGTAGCAGATGATGAAGGACAATAGATATTTCAAGCTCCATTACCTCCAGTTTGACGATGAAATTGTTCATAACACAAATTCGGTGAGCCCTTTCCGATTTATACTTCTATTCCACTCTGTTAGTTTTCTCGTCATATCTTTATCCCAATTCGATTTTCTTAAATGTATTAGTTGTATTCCAACGTAGTTGTGAAACTTGTACAACATTTGAACAAGACAATTTAAAAAAAAATTAGTGGAATGTCTGAAATTGGCATAGGACGGGTTGGGTACTGTCTTATTTTGTTCCACCACTTGATTGTAGTTTTGCGGATGCGTATTTCGGCCTCAGCGGGGGGCCGTCTTCGGTGTCTCGCACTTGACTCAATTCTAGTGCGAGACAGTGGAGGCGGCCTTGCTGAGGTCAAAGTGCGTGTATGTAGAGTCGGAAGGTGGAATTGTGTTTTTTACAATACCAATAATATTTTTGGCTTTTGATTTGTTCGCATGTCTTGTCTGAATCTTGGGTTATTTTTTCCCAAAAACAAAAAAAAAATCCGAAATTTATTGTAGACATGAATGTAGATATTTCAATATCCATCAAATTCTTATGATAAATACATACACCTTAAGCTACATTTTAAGATAGCAAAATGTGTCCCTGTCCTGAAAAAAATGATAGAATTACTGTTCATTTTTTTTTTCGAGACGTTTTATCGAGTCAAAACAAAAATATACTGAATTAGATGAAGCTTAACATCCTGATATGATTCGATATGTTTCATTTTCCGCAAATCGATTTCATTTCGTTTACGTTTCCGTAATATTACGATTAATAACATTACTTTATATTTACATACTTTTGCACACATCACCATACATTTTTAAATATTCCAAATACAAGTCATATAAGGCTAGTCTGATTGATTTCTCCATACTGTATATCAAATATCTCCTTCCTCTCTTT
This sequence comes from Armigeres subalbatus, assembly GCF_024139115.2. Lineage (NCBI taxonomy): Eukaryota > Metazoa > Arthropoda > Insecta > Diptera > Culicidae > Armigeres > Armigeres subalbatus. The sequence continues at coordinate 219,679,578 of NC_085141.1, read as the reverse complement.
AACCCTCTCTTTCCCACGACTTTTTTCAAAAATTTCAATAGGAAGGAATCACATATGAAAAAGATGCTAGCACAAGAGTTATTTGACATAGCTAAAATTAGTGGAAAACAAAAAAAAAAGTTTTTGATTGTAAATCAATTGGTACTTGATTGTTTTCAATATTTCAAGACAAAATTTTCAAAACGACTCCCACGCAAGCAGACACTACCAATAGGTAGCTGAAGGTTTCGGCTATCTGATGATGGCGTTGGTTTGTGTCGAAGTGCTATCAGATTCGTGAAATCGACGTTTGAATCTTTGTTTGCAGAAGCAGATGGGTCGTTTTGAAGGTTTTGTCTTGATTTATTATATTTCAACTATTTTTACACTAAATTGATTATATTAGCAGTCTAATGCTACCATCAAGTTTTGCCAAATAATGCTTTTTGTTGTTGAAACAATTCAATAAAGGTTGGAAGGTGCAAAATTTTATGGAGCTCTACACTGCTGTTATAGGCATAACTGTCCCATGCACATAGGAAATCCCAGCAAAAATGGGAAGGAAAGGGTTATTGTTTCCATATTTTTACAAATACAGATATTTACTTTTACTTAAATGTTTTCATATATTTACAAACCTTCAGGTTTTTACAGTTTTGAAAATATTTTCACTAATTTCTGTATATTCTCAAACATATTAATGTGTTTTAATTTTTTATAAAAGACAAATCTAAATATTACCAGCGGGTGCCTTGAGATACATTCCGCTGTCTATACTATATTAATAATTCAAGTTTATATTTCGAGTTAACAGATTAGTGCGCGTCGATTCGGTCGGAGTAACACGATTCTCAGTATGCAGAAGCGACCGAGCATGCATTGTATTAGTTTTTGTTTTCTCTTCGTCGCAGAATCATGACGGTAAAAAGTGCAAGTTTGTTCGTGTTTTGTGTTGGACGCAGTACGCGGTCGCGCGGTTATCAAAATGTCTGATTCTGCTATGTGGGCGTGTAAATTGAGAAAAGTGAAACAATCAGTTCAGTGCAGATTTGATCGTGTTTTGTATTGAACGTAAAATGATCGGAGATCGCGTGCAAACGTATTTTCTTCAGTAAGCAGAACGATCGGCCGGTCATAAAAATTTTGTTGTGCTTTGTGGGGTAAGCAGAACGATCGGCCGGTAACCGAAATTTTGTTCTGTTTCGTGCGTGTGAGTGAATTAATTACAAAATTAAAGTTTGAATTGCGTCCAGACATGTTTTCTTCAGTAAGCAGAACGATCGGCTGGTCATCAAACTTTTGTTCTGCTTTGTGCGGTGAGCAGAACGATCAGCCGATCACCGAAATTGTGTTCTGCTTTGTGCGGCCTTTAATAAAAAAATAGTTTTGTTTTCATCGATCAAACTACACGCTATACTCGGCATACCGTTTACCAAAACGAACCCTGCCACACTCCCTACCCCATATATCCAACATCCCAGTGATTTCTCGTGGAAGTGCAGATGACTCGTCGGCTTCCATCAAAGCGAGTATCACGTCAACATTCTCCTACCCATTCCTTAATTGACCTGCATTCGGACACGGCCGGCGCTGGTATTGCTTATTTTTGGGTCACCAGTTCTTACACATTGAAGATGATGTTAGTCCCAAGTGGTTAGTGGTTCTCTGTGTAATTACAGCTGACCTGGCAATAACGGAGGAGCAACCGTGGGCGGTCAATCATGCTCATGCTCATGCTCAGTGTTGATATTATGCCGTTTATAAAAAAGGTGGCCGGTTGTCGGCACCCAAAGAACACATTATAAACGGAAAAATATGAAGTGTTGGCGTTATGACTGAAAATATCAAGATTTATTATGTAATTACAATTAATTACAAATTTAATTACATTTAAAAAAATTATGCATATTTAATAAAGCTTTCAATGGCTAATAACCTGAAATTAGGCAATTAACTTTGATAAGTCTTGATATTCCTTTGGAAAAAGAGGTGCCGACAACCAAAATTAGTAATCATTTTGAAAAGTGAAAATAAAAGATTAATTGCGAACGCTACGGTAGCAATCAATATTGAATCGCAAAATAGAGGAAATTTACATTGTAAATGCGAAATAAATTTTCCTTTTCGATCGTTTTTCTTTGTTTTTTAAACTTAAAGCAAATAATCAAAAATAATCTTCTGAGTAGGTTGTCACTTGATAGAAAAATGTTTGTTTGGATCAGTAGTGACACAAACAAAGAAATTTTTAACACGAATGTTTAAAACCTAAAGGAACGAGTGTACGAAACAATACCCAAAATATTTTCCGAAGGTATTTAATAAAAAATAAGAAAGAAATATTTGATAATAATAATAATTGATAAATATTTTTTTTTTCTAATTAGGCCGATACAAATATATAAAAAAAAACAATTATGTCTTCAACCCCGCCCCCCCCACACACTCGAATTTTTTGTACAAAAAATATATTTTGAGAGGGCAGCAAAAAATTTTGGATGATTTTTAAGGTTTTTAAAACATTCTTTAATAAATCCGAGGAGTTTTTATTTTATTTTTTTATTTATTTAATGATAATCGTCATCTGACATCTAATGTCTTAATGAATTTATTTTTTATTATACTCTTGACCTGTCGTATACCAGTTTTTATTTTTTTTTTTAAATTAATAATTTTACATCTTATTTAACCTTTTCAAATCGTTTGGGTCATATACGCCCAGATATCCGAAACCTTTGGAAAATTTTGCTTCTGAGAGCATGCAGATGAATCTAAAATGTTTGGATCCTTTACCACATTGTACGATAATTCTAAACATTCAATCAAATTGAGTCATCCTGATTGTTGAGACAGTGATCTATTTTCAGGAATACGAGATGTTCAAGTGCAACCCAAGTTATCTACCAGATCAACCAAGGCTTTTGGATTGTTTTCATCGTCGGCATATTCCCAATCCGGGTCAATAGTCATAAGCGCATCCTGAAAGTCCAATTTTCTTAAAAACGAGATGTTCATGGTACTCCAAAACGTTCTCAAGTTCCATCCAAAGTATCTATCGAATCAACCAAGACTTTTGCAATGACCTCAACATCAATATGTACCCAACCTGGTTCAATGAGCATATGTGCACTAGACTGGCCCAGGATACGAAAAGTTATCGAATTATACCCTTATTTTCTTCGTGATTTCATCAGGAATTCACTTAGGAATCCTTTTAAAAATTTCCTTTCTAAGGATATTTCCGAAGGAATTCGTTGTGGAAGTTTTGGACTGATTTCTGAGGGAAATTCCAAAAAAAATCCTGGGCGAATTTCCGAATAAATTACTGGATTCATTCCGAGAGGATGTTTTGAGGAAATGTCTTTGGGAATCTCCAAAATAATTCCGGGAGTAATCTTTCAAGGAAAATTGGAGGAATTTTAGAATAAATCATTGGTGAAATTTTCCCTTACGAAATCCTATAAAAAATTTGTTTCAAGTTTTCCTCTCAAACTTTCTTCATGAGTTCAATCGGATTTTTTTTTTTCAAGGATTTATTCGGAAATTCCTTCTGATATTCATTTCGAAATTTCTAAAGGAATTCTCCACAAAATCCTCAAGAAACTCCTTTAGAAATTTTCTCTAGGATTAATTGGACACATTTTGGTACACAAATCAATACCAATGCCTTTTTTGTTGGGACGTAGAACCACTGCGTCCATTAAGTTTAACTTTTGTGGCAAACCCCCGATTACTATTACCTATTCGCATCTTGTAGGTTGATCACCACACCATGTGTCAAATTAACAACCTAAGCCGCGTCTTTTACCAGTCCAAATTTCATTCAATTGTTATGTAAAAGCAAGCTGAGTAGGTATGTAGGTGCATAATTATTACTTTATTGATTAACTGGGGTAGTGCAAAATGAACGCTAAGCTTCGAAGATACAATGTGCCAGTTGTGAGACACGATTTTAGTTTCCTTTTCGCTTTCTGAAATAGATTACAGAACTGTTGTGAAACCAAACGACTTGCTAGGACGTGGCCATTGTTTCTTCTTAAATTACACCAAATTCAAATACTCAGTAGATTATATTACAGCAAAAATAAAGAAAAACAATCCCTAATTTGCCAAGGCAGAAAAATACCGTTAAAAGTGATAATGCAACGTGAACCGTATCATGTGACGGTTTGCGCACAAAATTCGTTCAATCACGGTAAATTAAATGCGGCAGAGCCACAAAGATAACACTTCGTTTTTGCCAATGTTAAATTCATCACGCGTTCGTTCGCTTACTCAGCTCAGCCGTCGTCGTCGTCGTCGTGCGGCAATCAGACGACGTTGTCGTAGTCAACGGCGACGTCTTCGTTGCTGTTGCTACTGAAGCCGCTATCGGCTGACTGGTGGAAAGGAGAGGAAAATCTGGAAAATCGATATTGTGCGTCCTGGGAGGAAAAAAATGAGGCAGATCAGAATAAAAAAACACACACGCGAATCATAAGTTTTCGCATCTCAAGTGCTCGATTGTTGTGTTGTTTTCAAGTGGAAATATGTATACATAATAATCTATTTCGATTCAATCGATTTTTGTTAAGGATAGCCGAACAACTAAATTTACCAAAATTGTAGGTTTAAATCGGAATAAAAACGACAGCAACTGTCGGACTATATGAGCCAGAAGCAAACACAAATTGGTATATCGAACAAGCACAACTAACAGATTTCTGTCGTCTTCGACTGCTACACAAGTAAAAATGGAATTCTTGGTATAAGCGAAAGATACAGGTTAAGTCCAAAAATAGACTTTTTGCTTTTGAATTTGCTTACGATTTCGTGGGCGTTTGTAAGCAGGTTGGAATCATCGTAGTTTCCTACTAAATTGAGCTTGGAGTAAATTGCCCAGCAACTAGCCAAAGAGGAGCTGGTCCATTCCCCATCTTATCTTGAAAAGAAAAATTAAAGCATCGATTTCATTTAATCACTTATTGTTGCTAACATAGATACGTAGTTCTGAAAAGAACAAAACAAGGAACGAGTCCCGTTGCTTTGAAAGGGCGAATATCTGTCGTTATACGCATAACTGTTTTATGTACAAATGAATCTTAATAAACAGGAGCTGTAAGATGGAGAACCGAACCGAAACTGTAAGCCTATACTTCTCTATTGAATGCCTGCCTTAATTCAACCGTTCAAACATAACGAACAACTTTCGAAATCATTATTTTATGGGCACTGATAATCCCATGTTCACTTCGTTATATGTATGCCTTCAATTTTGTCAGATAACCACATTATCACATGAAATATTTTACTCACCCAAGCGGGTAATGTTTCTTCCTTGAAGTCGCCGCACGAATATCTGTTCCGTTTTAGTTTTCCAGGCCAACTTCACTTTAGTGACAGGTTTCCGAAAAATTCAGCAGCAATACCGCAAACGTCACCTTTCACATGAGGAAGAAAAAATGCCGTTTTCAACACATTCGCTCGATACTGAAAAGTCTTCTTCCCGGTACGAAATTTGGCGATTCTCTCGCGTTCCTGTGACCGTGTGACATGGAAGCATACAGAATACTTAGCGAAGACGAGCTTCCCTTTTGCATGTACCCTCTATGCATGTAGTCTAGTCACGGTACGCTGCACACAAGAGTGTTTCGGTTGGAAAACTGGTCAAATGAAATTGAAGGGTGACCGCACCGCTTCAACTGACAATGCAAGATCTTACATTTTTTCGGTGAGAATTATTTATTTTATCAATTCTCGAAACAGGTGAATATTGAACATTGATAAATATTTAACATTCACCTGTGAATATGATGAATTAAGAATAAAATAAGATGAAATATCAGAAGACCACACTTAGTTAGGTTTTTAAATGCAGAAAGGAGGCCTCGTTTTTGTATTTCAGTTACAAACCGAAAAATAAATATTATTCACTGCTGGACATTTCTTTACACAGAAATACCCCAGTGTGCGCTAGTGCACACACTCACAAACATTAATCGACACGGACCGAGGACCAAGTGACCGCGAACTGCGATTGCGCAACCATTGCGTCGATGATGATGCCGTCTCCAATATACAGGCACCTACGGATTCGGTCTGACGGATGCTCTCGCACTTCTCGTCGCCACTATCGTGTGCCGTATTTTGACTTTTTCCCCCTGCTTTCCATTCCGTTGTCCCCTTTTGGCTTCGATCCTGATGGTTCGTCGTTGTTGTTGTTATTATTATGTGCGGCACATTCTTCTTTATACACAGAACGGGACTGATAAACGTTGATGTGACAAATGCGGCTCTCGCTCTCGCGAATACTTCGACATGAACAGAGGAGCAACGCTTTACTACTGACACGGAACGATGGCAGTGATCCAAAACTGATGCCAGGCTCCAGCAAACCGCCGTGAGAATCATCTGCAATTGGTGAACCTCGAGGATACAAATAGGACTGCAGCAGGAGGGATGGAAACGAAAATGGATTAAATTGGATTGAGATGATGATGCTAGGCTAGTCGACCTGCTAAATCCAATTTTAATTTTTTTTCGCCTCGTGGAAAGGATTTGGTCAGCCTTCAACTTTTACAGTAACTCAATCGCTGTAGACTAGGGTGTCCCAAAATTGGACAAAGTCTGGAATGTTGAGGGCTCAATCTTCAAAAAAAGCTTTGGGTATAACCAGGGAATCAATTTTTCTTGGATGCGCATACGAAACAAGCGACAAAAGAGAACCAACGACAAAGCTTTGTTTTTGTCGGAGATAATAATGACAAAGGTTCGAAATTTTTTGTCAGTAACAAAAAAGAAGACAATTTTGTTGCTAACTTTTCATCCCGTTATTCTGCATTATCTTTGCAGCAAATCTCGGTTTTAAGCTACCATAGATTCTGCTTTTATGGAAATATTCGAGAATCTAACCATGATTACAAAATTAGCATCGTATTTTCGGAAATATCAGAGCATGCAAGCCAAATGATTCTTGTCATATTGTGTTTCGGTTCTGACAAAGGTGCGTTTGTCAGTAACAAACTCTGTTTACGACAAAGGGTATATTGTAAGGCGTTGCTCGAATATTGATTCCCTGGGTATAACTAAAGAAAAATTGTTCTACGGCAGCTCTGGGAAATGAAGTTTATAGGTAGTTCCGACGCATTTAAGGAAAAACGTGCATTTTTTATATGGAACATCGAAAAAAAAATGGTAAATCGGAAAAAATGTCGATGGAACCCATCCATTTTATATTTTTTACATTTAACTTGGAAGTTTAACTTTATGGTGAAACATTGATACGGCATGTTTTAGGTCTATATATTTTTCACTGATGCTTTAATTGGCCTGAAATGATTAATTTTTTAATATATTAATATTTTTCTATTATGCTTCCATAATGGGTATCCATAATAATGCATTTGAAACTAGATATACATGAAAGATTTGGAACTTTATAACGAACATTTTGCTAAAAATAGTAACCTTCTATCTCTATCCTTTTAAAAGATATTCACGATTTACTGCAGATTGGAAAAAGACGTTTCGCAATTCCGGGTCATAATACCTGGTTTTACATGTTTAAGTAAAGAAACTTTTACAAAATGAGTGCTTTAATAACCATTATACCATTCAAATGAGTTGTATAAAATTGATTATAACACTCATTTGAGTACTATAATGGAAACCCAACAATGGAACAGCAATAACAATACTACAAATTGCTTGATTAGTCTAAGTAAGTGTTCAAATATTTGATGATTATGACTATCGTGTTATGGTTTTCTGTGCCAACTTGATTTGTTGGCAAGAACGATCATGTGAAGTAAATCCAACAAGATCATTTTGATATCGAATCAATTATCATGTTAAAGCTCATTCTACGTCATTGCAAAAATAGTGCAAAGTTTACACAAAGAAAATCTTCTGTTAGACCCGAAGGCCCGTGACATACCGCATTCTGATGTCTGTGTTAGGAATGCACGGGATTGGTTACATATGAAATTTTTACTGGCTTTTGAGAGTGTCCGATTCGATTGATATATAAATCTTAAAAATCCATCAAAAGATAAAGGCGCTAGTAATGTTCAAAATCTTCCCTTCCAGCGTAACGCTCTCGATTTCCAAGAATCTAAATGACACCCAGTATAGTAAAGAAAAACGTAAGTCCTACGTCAAAAATATACAGAGCTCGAAGACACCAAGAAATGAATAACACAAGTTAAGAGTAAAAATTGCGGCTGAAAAAGTCTTGGAAGACAATGTGACAGAAAACTTTTTGAAGTTTTTTTTATTCTGGGACTTGATTTCAGTTTCCTACACGAAGATAGAACCACCTGGAACAACAAAAAGGATTTTATTGCCGCAAAAATAAAATGCCTTTGTTTGTATGTTACAAACGATCCAGCGAGCGAGCTCTTGCAGTATAGCAAGTGCACATAAATAATTTGGTTCAAAGGCAGACCAAGATTGTTAATGGTCCTAACAGAACGCATCAAAATAATTCTTTAGAACGCTCCGTTTTCAAAATTCGTAGGCAAAATAGTTTGTAATTAGTGTAGATTGTTTGCATTTCCAGAGATGTCACAAATCGGCACCAACATTTCAAAAGGGCGAAACTGCTTTTGTAAACAAGAGCTTCTCACGTCGCTTATGGGCTAATTTGAGTCCACGCACGCAGTTCAACACCGCTGACAGAAGCGGCGAATCCTCTTCTTTCATTCGATAGCGCTGGATTGCGTGGACGGGCACAAACAAGCCCACCATCGACGTGAGAAGCTCTTGTTTACAAAAGCAGTTTCGCCCTTTTGAAATGTTGGTGCCGAAATGTTAGATGCTAAATATTTCAATTTTTTCAAAATTATAATAATAGTAATCTATGTAACTAGTAGCCAAAAGGTGATTTTCTCAACACGGTTGTACGTTTATCCAACGAAGCTTGCCGAATGGGACAAATCGGGACCGCTTTGCGATTTGGGCGTAACTTATTTTGTAAACAAACATTGGAAGGCGAATTCCTGCTCCAGGAGGCATTTCCCGAGAAAGCCACGGTATGTATTCGACAGAGTAGGCTTTCCTCTATCAGATAGGGGAACTAGTTTTGGGGAAAATCGCTTGCATTCTTCTGAGTCCATGAAACAATGTTTGTTTACAAAATAAGTTACGCCTAAATCGCAAAGCGGTCCAGAAATACTGAAAGATCGAGTTTCGCAACGAGTTGCACACACTATTTTTTGCAATGACGATTGACGATGACGATTGCAATGATGAAAAGGTAGCGATTTACTCTCTTCTATGACAAAATGTTTTTCCACATTAAAAAGTTATATCCGATTAAAAATAGTGTCAAAAAACTATAAAATCTGATATAGCTCCTTAAATGAAGAGATAGCGATTTGCACTCTTCTACGGCAAAATGTTTTTTTGAAGCACCTAAAACTTTGTAGAACATTGTAAAAATGTAAAAATTTAAATAAAAAAGTTAAAGCTAAAAAATTAATTTCAAGGGGTTACTAACTTCGCACCCCTACTAACTTTTTCCACTTCAGAGATGGAAAGTTGGTGTCTTGAAATTGTCATTTCTACAATGTCTCCATACAATATGAACAATTTCATCAATAAAATGAAAAAAAAAAAAAAAATACTCGGCACCCTTTTAAGTAATTTTTTCTTACTCCTAAAATAAAGTGCTCTAAAAATAAAGACACCCTCCAGAACACGTAAAAAGTCTCCAATCAATAGTTTCGCCGATAATACCAATGTCCTACTTTTTTCAAAGCCATCCCACTGTGACGGCGGCGATGAGATTGACCGGAGAATATGCTGAGATCCATGTTTTTCACTACATTGACTTTGACATATTTCAAGCCTGATTGTGATTCACCGCCAATTCTCGAAGCACACGTTTCAGTAGCACTCAAATATAGATCAATAGCAGCTTCTAACTTCTCATTAAATTTATTACTTCTCTCTACTCAATTTCCATTAGTCATTTAACACTCTTACCGTCACTATTATCCGGCAAAACGACATTTTTATACCACGACATATGGCCCGTTTTGAAAACGACATCCTTGGTCGTATGTCATGTTCGGCCATAAGACCTGCTCGGCCAAACAATTTTTTTGGCAATCGACATTTTCGGCCAAACGTCATTTTCGCACAGATGACCCAAATTACCTTTCCTACCGCTTCTGCCTTTTAAGCAGGAGGTCGTGGGTTCAATTCCAGGCTCGTCCCTTTCCTACTTTGTATTTCTATCTTAGTACTTTCTGTGTTTCACGTTCTACCAAAACGATTCCGACTGTTGTTATAACCTTCCACACAATCCCAAAACCTCCTGTGGCACCTATAAGAGGTCGTAGAGTTCTCTGCATCTTTCTTAACATAAGTAGGTGTTCAACTAACCATCCTTTACCCTTCCTCAGCATTCGCAAGGACGTGACCAGGACAGATCTCGACTATTGGATCTAAGATCTAAGAGATAGTGATTAGTCCCAAATCAATACCTGTGGTAACGGATGAAGGTGATTCTACTCTCATACAATAGTCTATTGGTATGTATCACCTACGAATTTGTGCGAATTGCTCAATGCAAATGCTAAATGCTACATGACCCAAATTACCTTTCCTGCTTAAGAAGATCATTTCGACCAAATGCCGACCAAACCGGTTTTCGGTCAAACATTTCTCGATAACCAGCATCAAAAACAATGGTTTACCCTTTGCTGCTTCTTTTCAACATTTCGTATAGAGCTACTGGCAGTGGTTATCGGGCACGAAGCTGCGAACAAATATGGAGCATCGTAACATTCCGGGATTGATGAGTTGTCTGTATTGCACAGCTTAAACTCGATTGACTGCTAGTAGTTGCTACTCCATTGGGCCCTCCTTAGCCTAGCGGTAGGATGCGCGGCTACAAAGCAAGACCATGCTGAGGGTGGCTGGGTTCGATTCCCGGTGCCGGTCTAGGCAACTTTCGGTTTGGAAATTGTCTCGACTTCCCTGGGCTACAGTGACTATAATAACAGTGTCGTCAAATGTCAGAATTGGAACAGAATCATCTGTCAGTTCCATACAAATGCGTGTTCCTAACGAGCAAGAGACCTGTCAAACGTAGCACATGGCGGTACTCTTCTTATAGGACTTCTACCCTGGGCATAAAAGTATCATCGTGTTAGCCTCATGATAGGGGTAACGGCTCAAAACTTGGCCCATTATGCTACGGTTGAGCACATTTATCGTTATAAATCTTCATACATTGCATTTCCAACCAGAATTATTCCACCAGCCGGCTTGCTAACATTAGGTTTTGACGCCAAATAGCAAAAAACGACGATGAATGTCCGCAATATCTCATTTAACCAGCGAAAGTCTCAAGAGAAATGGACAAAATGTCGGCATCATTGTCCCTATCAGGTGGATGATTTTTCAGCCCACTTGGGACGAGCGATTGTTGATTTCGAACATACGAAAGATAAAGATGTTTTGCTATTTATATTACCAGTCATTTTGCTTGCATTGAATAAAGGCAGCATGCAAACAAATAGAGAAAATCAAATAATCTTATTGAGCATGAATTCTAATTGGTTGCATGTAGGATACTACCACACTAATTGTGAGAGTGCGTTTTAGATTCCTCCAATAGCACGCTTACCAAGGACATGCTAACGAAAATACTATTATATGAATCATTTATTTCTCAAATATTTACCATATTTGCAAGTGAAGAAGTTTAGAAAAATGAAAACTGTATTAAAAACTGCAATTGCAAAAAGGCTACATGTTCTAGCCCTCCATGTTGTGCCTTCAAACAAATAGCATACGTTAATTATTGGCTGCCGCATAATTTTGAGATTTACTGCTAGTTGAAACCATGGCAGTAGTGTTGCCCTCGCTCTCGCGATACTCTCAAAGATTTTTTTTCCAAAACGTAAACAATGCTTCAGGTGGGGATGATGCATAAATTGTAAAACTTATTCTAGGCAATTCCTTGCTTTGTACTGTGCATAAACAGTTAGAACTGTGCCAACTACCTGATATTATTACGCAAATATTTATAAATACAATTATTGGATGCTTGTTTTTAACTCTGCCTGCATTGAAGTTTCATGAATGGTACGTGCGTTTGATTCCACTCCTCTCTATATCGATCAGCTGTTGTGAATCCTCTCAAATCTCTCACGTGTTTCAACTTCCCGAGTTGAAAGAAAACTTTTTCGGTATCATTTTACAGATCAAAATACTTTTTGCAAGCAATAGTAGATCTAAATTATGATGAAGGTATTTGTCAAGTAATTTGACTAAATTATTCACATGAAATGACGTTGAAAGTTTATCTAATGAAACATACGATCCATTGTATCTTTCGATTATTAAATGAGAAAATGTTTGTACGATTCGTGCGAATGATGATAAAACTAAATATTCATACACTAATTGAATCATTTATTTGCGAAATTATGAAGAAAATGGTGTATCGAACCATGGAAGGTTGATGCTTGAATCACTTTTGCTTGAATCGTGTTTGTGGAAGCCGTAAGGTAGGCAATTATTTTTGGTATGTTCTGCGAATGAAAGCGATTATATCGTGATTCAAGAAAAGCACCATGAGGGCCCATTAACAAACTACATGACGTTTTAGGTTGGGGGAAGGTACTTGTCTGAGCGTTAAGGGCTTTATAAATTTCAGAACCCTACCATACATGAAACATTACTAGAGGCTTGGTGTGGGTTGACAATGGTCAAGTTTTTTTTATCTATTACCAGACTAAGGCCGGAGTGGCCTGTGCAACACATAAAAGTCTTCTCCATGCAGTTCGGTCCATGGCTGCACTTCGCCAACCACGCAGTCTGCGGAGGGTCCGCAAATCGTCCTCCACCTGATTGATCCACCTTGCCCGCTGTGCACCTCGCCTTCTTGTTCCCGTCGAATCGTTGTCGAGAACCATTTTCACCGGATTACTGTCCGACATTCTGGCTACGTGCCCGGCCCACCGCAGTCTTCCAATTTTCGCGGTGTGAACGATGGATGGTTCTCCCAACAGCTGATACAACTCGTGGTTCATTCGCCTCCTCCACGTACCGTCCGCCATCTGCACCACACCATTGATGGTACGCAACACTTTCATTGGTCCTCCATGAGCATCGTCCATTCGATCGGAGTGTCTTGCGGAGTCCAAAGTACGTACGATTTCCAGCCATTATGCGTCTCCGAATTTCTCTGCTGGTATCGTTATCGGCGGTCACCAGTGAGCCCAAGTACACGAATTCTTCAACCACCTCGATTTCGTCATCACCGATAGAAACTCGTGGTGAGTGGCTTACATTGACCTCTCTTAAGCCTCTTCCTTCGTCAACTTCGTCTTCGACGTGTTGATGGCTAGTCCAATCCGTTTAGCTTCGCTTATCAGTCTGATGTAGGCTTCCTCCGGAAGTCGCATGTCCTGCGCGTGCTCCTAGGTTCATTACTATACCGCCACCGTTGTCTGTCATATCGCCATTTAGGTGCTCTTCGTAGTGCTGCCGCCACCTTTGGATCACCTCACGCTCGTTTGTAAGAAGGTTCTCGTTTATGTCCTTACACATATCGGGCTGTGGCACGTGGCCCTTAACCCTTATCCTCCCTTGATACTTTTTAGGCACTAAAAATGACTTCAAAAAATCATAACTCCGTTGATTCTCAACCGATTTTGATGATTCACCTACCAAACGAACCGGTTAGGTCTCTAGTTTTCAAACCTGAGAAGAGAATCGGCATTGGCCTCATGGTTCCGGAATAATTCCGGGGTCGAGTGGGGTTTTTTTTTTTTTCTCAAATCAAATGACCATGCTAAAACTCTGAAAACTAATTTTTTGATGTGTCCCACTTCATGAAATCACGAGACATGTTCATTAGTGCCTGTTCCAAGGTTCCCTGGTGGGTTTGGACAGGTTCTGCGGCATTCCGGGGACCTGGTTCCCCCGGGACATGGCCACTTTTCGATTTGATCCGAAACCCATCTTGCGATGTCTCAAACTTCATGATTTTGCAAAACAAGCTCAATAGAGTCTAATTTGAGGTACCTAAGTGGTTCTGGTCAGGTTCCGTGGCATTCCGGGGACCTGGTTCCCCCGGGGAAGTGGCCACTTTTTGATTTGATCCAAAACCCTACTTGCGACGTCTCAAACTTCATGATTTCGCGAAACGAGCTCAATAGAGTCTAATTTGAGGTAGCTGAGTGGTACTGGTCAGGTTCCGTGGCATTCTGGGGACCTGCTTCCCCCGGGGAAGTGGCCACTTTTTGATTTGATCTGAAACCCTTCTTGCGACGTCTCAAACTTCATGATTTCGGGAAACAAGCTCTAAAGAGTCTAATTTGAGGTAACTGAGTGGTTCTGGTCAGGTTCCGTGGCATTCCGGGGACCTGCTTCCTCCGGGCAAGTGGCCACTTTTCGATTTGATCCGAAACCCTTCTTGCGACATCTCAAACTTCATGATTTAGCGAAACGAGCTCAATAGGGTCTAATTTGAGGTACCTGAGTGGTTCTGGTCAGGTTCCGTGGCATTCCGGGGACCTGGTTCCCCCGGGGAAATGGCCACTTTTTGATTTGATCCGAAACCCTTCTTGCGACGTCTCAAACTTCATGATTTCGGGAAACAAGCTCTAAAGAGTCTAATTTGAGGTACCTGAGTGGTTCTGGTCAGGTTCCGTGGCATTCCGGGGACCTGGTTCCCTCGGGGAAGTGGCTGATTTTTTTATTTGATCTGAAACCCATCTTGCGACGTTTCAAACTTCTTGATTTTGCGAAACGAGCTCAACAGAGTCTAATTTGAGGTACCTAAGTGCTTCTGGTCAGGTTCCGTGGCATTCCAGTGACCTGATTTCCCCGGGAAGTGACCACTTTTCGTTCTGATTCGAAACCCATCTTGCGACGTCTCAAACTTCATGATTTCGCGAAACAAGCTCTAAAGAGTCTAATTTGAGGTAACTGAGTGGTTCTGGTCAGATTCCGTGGCATTCCGGGGGCCTGGTTCTCCCGGGGAAGTGACCACTTTTCGTTCTGATTCGAAACCCATCTTGCGACGTCTCAAACTTCATAATTTCGCGAAACGATCTCAATAGTGTCTAATTTGAGGTACCTGAGTGGTTCTGGTCAGGTTCCGTGGTATTTCGGGGATCTGGTTCCCTCGGAGAAGTCGCTAATTTTTGGATTTGATCCGAAACCCATCTTGCGACGTTTTAAACT
Organism: Armigeres subalbatus; assembly: GCF_024139115.2. Taxonomy (NCBI): domain Eukaryota; kingdom Metazoa; phylum Arthropoda; class Insecta; order Diptera; family Culicidae; genus Armigeres; species Armigeres subalbatus. Next base: position 219,664,413 of record NC_085141.1, on the reverse strand, counting down.
TCATGATTTTGCGAAACGAGCTCAACAGTCTAATTTGAGGTACCTGAGTGGTGCGGGTTAGGTAACGTGGCATCGTGGGTCCATCAAGGAAGTGGTCCTTTTGATGTGATCTAAAATCCATTTGCGACGACTCAAACTTCATGATTTCACGGAACGAGCTCAATTTAAAGGTACTTGAGTGGTGCTAGTCAGGTTCCGTTGCATCCCGGGATCCTAGTTCCCCGAGAAATGGCAACTTTTGCGGTTACGACTTCTTGCGACGTCTCAAACTTCATGACTTCGCCAGACCTGGTTCTCCTGGGATGTGGTCATTTTTAATGTGAACTGAACTGAACAATATTTTGACGTCTCAAACTTCATGATCTCGCGAAACAAGAAGACGTTTCTCATTATGTCAGTAACCTGGTGTCCTCAGGGGATGATTAAATTGCTCTATGTATTCTGAATCCTGAATCATGTAATCTGTAACATGAACAACGAAACATGAAATTCTAAAATGTTTTACATGCTCTCGAGTATTCTGAGAAACTTTGTACTTCTGAATAGTTTCCACCTGACACAAGTGATACGATTCAGGAAGGGTTTAAAATGCATCAAGAACCTGCCTGGTAAACCACATTCCCTGAACGCCACACGGAACATAACATGCACCACTCGAGTACCTTGAAAAAATCTCTATTGAAAATGTCTTGTGAAACCATGAAGTTTGTCTAGAGATGGGTTTCCGATCACTACAAAAAAGCCCACATCTCCAAGAGAACCAGGTTCTCGGAATGTCACGAAACCTGATGAACACCATTCAGATACCTCGAAATAGAATCTATTGAGTTCGTTTCGTGAAATCTTGAAATTTGAGACGACGGAAAATGGGTTTCAGATCACATCAAAAATTGGTAGAACCAGATTCCAAGGATGTAACATAACCTGACCAGCACTACTCAGATACCTCAAATTAGACTCTATTGACTGCGTTTCGCGAAATCATGAAGTTTGAGGCATCGCAAGATGGGTTTTGAATCAAATCGAAAAGTAGCCGCTTCCCCAAGGGAACCAGGTTTCCAGAATGCCACTGAATCTTATCAGCACCACTCCAGTACCTCAAATTAGACTTTATTGAGCTCGTTTCACAAACTCATGGAGTTTGAGACGTCGCCAGATGGGTTTCAGATCAAATCAAAAAGTGGCCACTTCCCCGGGGGAACCAAGGTACCCGAAATGCCACGGAACCTGACCAGAACCACTTAGGTACCTCAAATTAGACTCTGTTGAGCTCGTTTCGCGAAATCATGAAGTTTGAGACGTCGCAAGAAGGGTTTCGGATCAAATCAAAAAGTGGCCATTTCCCCGGGGGAACCAGGTCCCCGGAATGCCACGGAACCTGACCAGAACCACTCAGGTACCTCAAATTAGACTCTATTGAGCTCGTTTCGCGAAATCATGAAGTTTGAGGCGTCGCACAATGGGTTTCGGATCAAATAAAAAAGTGGCCATTTCCCCGGGGGAACCAGGTCCCCGGAATGCCACGGAACCTGACCAGAACCACTCAGGTACCTCAAATTAGACTCTATTGAGCCTGTTTCGCGAAATCATGAAGATTGAGACGTCGCAAGATGGGTTTCAGATCATATCAAAAAGTGATCACTTCCCCGTGGGAACCAGGTCCTCGGAATGCCACGGACCAGAACCACTTAGGTACCTCAAATTAGACTCTATTGGCCTCATTTCGCGAAATCATGAAGTTTGAGACGTCGCAAGAAGAGTTTCGGATGAAATCTAAAAGTGGCCATTTCCTGGGGGAACTAGGTCCCCGGAATGCCACGGAACCTGACCAGAATCACTCAGGTACCTCAAATTAGACTCTATTGAGCCTGTTTCGCGAAATCATGAAGATTGAGACGTCGCAAGCAGGGTTTGGGATCAAATCGAAAAGTGGCCACTTCCCCAGGGGAACCAGGTCCCCGGAATGCCACGGAACCTGACCAGAACCACTGAGGTACCTCAAATTGGACTTCATTGAGCTCGTTTCACGAAATCATGAAGATTGAGACGTCGCAAGAAGGGTTTCGGATCAAATCAAAAAGTGGCCATTTCCCTGGGGGAACCAGGTCCCCGGAATGCCACGGAACCTGACCAGAATCACTCAGGTACCTCAAATTAGACTCTATTGAGCCTGTTTCGCGAAATCATCAAGTTTGAAGCGTCGCAAAATGGATTTGGAATCAAATCGAAAAATGGCCACTTGCCCGGAGGAAGCAGGTCCCCGGAATGCCACGGAATCTGCCCAGAACCACTCAGGTACCTCAAATTAGACTCTATTGAGCTCGTTTCGCGAAATCATGAAGTTTGAGACGTCGCAAGAAGGGTTTCGGATCAAATCAAAAAGTGGCCACTTCCCCGGGGAAACCAGGTTCCCGGAATGCCACGGAACCTGACCCGAACCACTCAGCTACCTCAAATTAGATTCTATCGAGCTCGTTTCGCGAAATCATGAAGTTTGAGACGTCGCAAGCAGGGATTTGGATCAAATCAAAAAGTGGCCACTTCCCCGGGGGAACCAGGTCCTCGGAATGCCACGGAACCTGACCAGAACCACTCAGGTACCTCAAATTAGACTATTGAGCTCGTTTCGCGAAATCATGAAGATTGAGACGTTGCAAGAAGGGTTTCGGATCATATCGAAAAGTGTCCACTTCCCCGGGGGAACCAGGTCCCCGGAATGCCACGGAACCTGACCAGAACCACTTAGGTACCTCAAATTAGACTCTATTGAGCTTGTTGCGCAAAATCATGAAGTTTGAGACATCGCAAGAGGGTTTCGAATCAAATCGAAAAGTGGCCACGTCCCGAGGGAACCAGGTCCCCGGAATGCCGCAGAACCTGTCCAAACCCACCAGGGAACCTTGGAACAGGCACTATTGAACATGTCTCGTGATTTCATGAAGTAGGACACATCAAAAAATTAGTTTTAAGACTTTTAGCAAGGTCATTTGATTTGAGAAAAAAAGGTACTCAACTCGACCCCGGAATTATTCCGGAACCAGGTGGCCAATGCAGATTCTCTTCTCAGGTTTGAAAACTAGAGACCTAACCGGTTCGTTTGGTAGGTGAATCGTCAAAATCGGTTGAGAATCAAAGGAGTTATGATTTTTTTAAGTCATTTTTTAGTGCCTAAAAAGTATCAAGGGAGGATAAGGGTTAAGTAAACGGTTCAACTTCTCATAGAACTTTCGTGCGTTATTAGCGCGGTACAGTTCATCCGTCTTTTCAGGCTCTCGATCTTCCTGCTAGCGCTTTTTCCTCCGGAAAATCGAGTTTTGTCTGTTCCGCACCCGTTTGTATCGTGCCTCGTTCGCCCTCGTGCGGTGTTGCAGCAATCTCGCCCATGCTTTTTTTTTTTTTTTTGTCTTTATTTAGGAGACTTTCAGCCCGAGGCTGGCTCATCTCCGAAACGCCCATGCTGCATTCTTCTCTTCTACTAACTGCTCACATTCGCCGATTAATCCATTAAGCGGAGTGTGATTTTTCATGTTGCCCTGTGAGGAAGTATTCTCACACAACATTTTTATCCGGATAGAATGGCGGGTGATTAATCCGTGAGCGCCGGATAATTTAATTTTAATCCCAAATTTTCCTTCTCGTCACCTCACTAGATAAATTTTACAAGCATGTTTACAAAAATTTAGGACTGCAACGGGATTCGAACCTAAAACAATTTTAAAATGTTTAGACCGCCTACCACAAGAATTGATTGAAAGCGAAGGGAAAAACTGCTGTCCTTCTGCTTATCGTGGCGCATCGTCAGATTCAATCTGCGGGGAGAGGCAAAGTAAGCAGCATTTGATTTTCGCGAAACATGGGAAGAAGGATAACAATTTTTCGCAATATCGCTTGTGCCGGAGTTTATCGCAGTGTAATTTATTCGGATAAAATCTCGAGCAACATATGATTAGGGCCGAAAAACCAACAAAGCTGAACCGAGAAAAATGAGGTTCAAATTTTCTATGAAATTAGTCATTTATTGAAGTAGAAACTTATTTCATTGCCAAGCCATGCCAATACTATACGTAAATGGTTATATTATAACAGCAGATCAAGATTAAATGAAAAACCATTCGAAATCTACAAAATTTCAGCTAAAACAAAAATCGCGCCGTTTACTCGCATCATCGGCAACACGTCTGGTTTTTAAGCCGTTTGCTCAAAGCTACTAACACCATCGGATTTGTTTAGATTTGTTAGCCAGAGCAGTTCTGCTATGCGATATATCGAAAACCTAGTAAGAATATACATTTGAAAATAACTTGAAGCTAGTTTTTCTAAATAAACAATATAAAGTGAACGGCCTAAAAACCAAAGCAAACATTCCGCATTGAGGGCGCCAACAAAGCACTTAAAAACCACTATGGTGCAAATGGTTCGTGAGACGTTCACACAAAATAGCAATTAATGTGTTTCTAAAGAGATATCAAGTACGGAGTTTTAACTAGCATGAAGAATAATTTACAAAGCAATCGTTCATGCCAGAAAATCAAACATCATTGTTTTGGTTTATAAGCCGTAATCATATGTTACGCGAGAAATGCATGGTGGAGTGATCTGTTGTCGCGTGAGTGAGTGAGAAATCTGAACCCTGAGTACTGGTGATCTCATTTGTTAGGTTACACTGGCACCTGCCACTTCAGAATGCAAGTCAATGTATAGACGGGGGAAGAAATGATAATGCAATCACTCGCCCACTGCAAGCCGAATATACATCTGCATTGTCACGAGCTCATGCGGAGTTTGTTGGAATTTTTAGGTTAGGATACAGGGACAGAGGTTTCACACTAAGAATGTTTGAACAATCCCTGTCAGTCATTCAGTTGATTCTTTTTTTTTTAATCATGGAATAACAACAAAAGTTATGTGCAATGATTAAAAGTTAAACTGAGCTACATAGCTTTGTTAATTATTCATTTATTTCTTACTAACAGACCCGACGAAGCTCGTATCGCCTAAAATTGATCGCTTTCGCAATTTATTTAAAAGATGGTTAGGGGAATGGTTTCGAATCACCATAGAAACATTTTTTGTCTTCAAAAACCTCCATATACCAAATTTGGTTCCGTTTGCTGGATCAATTCTCGAGTTTTGCAGAAATTTCTATTTCATTTGTATGTGAGCTATCCTTCAAAGCAGGGGAAGGGGTCTTGAACCACCTCAATAACATTTCTTGCCTCAAGAAAATTATTTATAGCTCTTTTTTAGTGGAATGTTTTCACTGTCATAAGAGTTTAGTACAATTCCATTTAATTCCACCACTTCGTATTACTTTTACATATACGTATTTCCACCTCAACTGTAAGGCCGTCTTCAGTGTCTGGTACTTGACTTTTTTTTCTTATTACAAATGACGTACTAGCGAATTCAAATTATGTAGCGCAAACATATCGCATGAGTTGATTTATATATAACATTAAAACAAGATTAAAACATAGACTTACCTGCTACTGGATCATCATATATACGAATAATCACTTCTATTTTTGCTTTTAAATAACATTAGTAAAAAATAGCCCACGGAAGGAAATGAGCCAAAAACAAGAGGCTTTACTTTTCCCCAATGATTCAGTCAGTGGAAAGTGGCGGATGCTTTTCTTTTGTGGCAATATGCGATGCGTATGCAAGCCAAAGCATAAACACTAAACATACATCCATGATGTCTGAACACCGACCATGAAGCAGAACAGCGAGGGCACGCGTATTATATGTGTGTATAACGGGAAGACTTGTCTGTATGGCGCTCAAGTATTGGCACTCTCTCCACACAGTACTGGCAGTAGGGTGTCCAAGAATGTCAAAATTTGTATTACTATTAGCAATATAACTGATTCTTGCATAATAACGCCTAAAGTTCTTCGACTTTTATTTTAGATAATTAGGCACTTTGATACCACCATCGGGGGTGGAAATAAATCTAGTAGAGACCCCATTCGATTTTGGCAACCAACGTTTTCGATTTTGGTAATACAAATTTATTTTTTGAATTGCTTATAAACGACATAAAAAAATAATCAAAAACTCTTAGATTTCAAAATGCGCGTGAAAATTGTCAGTGTGTCTAGTGTCATAATAAATGAAGAAAATGTGAAGTATCATGAGAAAACAAGAACCCTTCGATTTTGGCAACATAAATGTTCCGAACGCGTGTCAAAATCGAATAAGGTCTGTAGATAGAAATGAGTTCTATCGTGGATAATCTGTGCCATTTAAGAGCCGGCTGAAGGCTTATCTGGACACAGTACTTTAAGCACACACAAAAAATACAAATTCAATATACAGCATCCAATAATAGTTATTGTGTAAACGCTTTTATTCGCTAAAATTTTGAAACAATCTTTTTTCCCGAGAGATTTTACATAATAACCATGTCACAGTAAAACTCTTGATCGAACATCACATTTCTTTCCCAAAATTTTTTGAACACCCTATCTATCTAGAGCCGAAAATTCAAGACTCTCCCTTCCATTGCATGACAAGCGGTTGCGAGGTCAAATTAATAAAAACATAGGCATTCGCCCCATACCAATAAAAATGAATTTCCTATCTGAAATTCCTCAATAATCTTAGCATTTTTCTTTCAAATTAACTAAAATGGAAAATATGTTTAGTCCCAACATTGCGGTATTTAACGGGAAAATAATCATGTTGGTTTTAATGATGACGGCGGATGAGGAAAATAAGAATGATGATGGCCGATGATGTCATCGATTCAATTAAAATATGCTTCTCTCTCATTCCTTTCGGGCATGCTGCACCGTTTTGGCACCCATGTCCGAAATATCTCTGCGCTACCGATGGGCGTTGTCGTCGTCGCTTTTCTCTGGGCCGCACTCACTTTTCCCCTCACTGGCGTTGCTTTTCCACGGGCACACTCATTTACAGTAGAGGCCGTGATACAGCTTTTTCCCATTCGATTCGCACTCTCTTTCCACTATCCAACAGGAATTGTGTGAGTGTGAATGAAGGAGAAAACTTTTTCATCGACCCATCCGCAAAGGGAAGGAAAAAAATTACTCACATCCAAATCAATCGATTTTCTTGAATTAAACTGTACTTTTAGATCGTCTACGCGATCGCAAACTGTGCACGCACTACAGTTTCACCCTTTGAAACACAATTTCGAACGGGAAATGCACAATTTTCTTATATTTACTGCTGATTTTCACTTGCTGGTTTCCAATATTTTTTCCACTCACACGGCACTAATTTTCACAGCGCGACGGCGACGACCATCTTTACTCGACTACGCTCACTTTCGGACAGATCGCATCCAAATTTTTGCAGTGGCTTCGTAGCCCACTCAGCAACGACAGCCGCACTACTAGCAATGAAATAGAAGGAGAAGGAGAACGACCACCTCATTCTCACTAACGTATTTGGAGTTACTTTAAACATGACGTCAGCAAAACTGCGATGCGAATGATACCCTTTATGTTTATTTATATTGGTCATCATGGATGCTATAACTGGCTGCGTGTCTTGTACACTTTTTTTTAACGTAGAACTACACTCAAATTAATCGCATGATATAAATTATGTGCAGAACGCGCATAGAAGCCATCAATAGGCCATACACTACTAAAAATCCACACATATTTATTGGAAAAAATCCATAGATTTAACTTATGATGTATATCAGCGCACACATAACCATTCTCCACGCGAACTTCTAATAAAATCTATATATATAAAAATGAAATGGTCTGTGTTCGTATCCGCATAACTCGAAAACGGCTGGATGGATTTCCTTCATTTCTTTAGCAGGTATGTTCGTTACCGTTTCCGACGGGTTTATATGATATTTCCCAATGCAAAAATTACAAGAAAGGTTGAGTAAATCGTGAAAAACTAAAGTTAAGTTTCGTATGGAGATTTTGCATGGGCAGTTCACAACGCGCATTTTCGCCTACTATGCAGGACAACGTCTGCCGAGTCGACTAGTAAAATATATATGCAAATAAACTTTATGTGTGATCTCGAATTAGCAATTATTTAATTTATGTGTGGTTCTATATCGATTATATTAAGGTGGAGCTATTGCAAAAATTTATAACGGTGACACATATATCTTATATAGATATTTTTGGCAGTGTAGGTCTTATTTCAAATGTGGTTGTCTGTTCAAATATTACGTAACGCGAAAAACGCGATTTTCAAGAACCCCCCACCCCCTCGTAACAAATTGTAACAATTATCTCAAATACCCCCACCCCCTAAGCGTAACGTAACAAATTAAATTTTCAATAAAAATCTTATTTTTAATAGAATTCGAAGCATAATACGATAAATTGTTACTTAGGGTATAGTTTTAAAGAACGCAAATAATTTAAAACATATTAAGTTTATTTTACGCTATGTGATAAATTTGTTACACGTTACAATATTTTGAAACACCCCCATATATTTTGGTAACAAATCGTACCAAAAATTGAACAACTCCCCACCCCCTATTGCGTTACGTAATATTTGAACAGACCCTTAATGCAAAATATTTACGAAACTATTTGAAAACATAAACTTTCGTAATATATTTTATGTGCAATGACTTTGAAACACGATCTCTTGCACATAAAATGTAATAACAAGATATTAATGACATATGACACAGAAAAACAAAAGAAAAATGGAAAGAAACATGTTTTCGGGATTTGGGCACAGAAAATCAAAATCCTGGCCCCATTTAAAATGCACGGGGACCAAAATCCGGCCGAAAATTTTCCCGAGGTGTAAAGGCTACCTTAAAGGCTACCTTTATTGTGGTCGCTACTTTGTGTACGTATATTTGTTTGTATTGCGCATAAATCCCAAAATTTTATTCCCACCTTTGGGTCTCGCGCCGAGCACTCAGCGCCAGATTCGGCGACAAGGAGATAGAGTTGTCAAGTTGGTATCCCTGATTTTTGACAAATGATTTCGATTGGTAGTGTGAGTGCACCAATGTCAGAAATAGAGCTTTTCACTGAAATTGTTGACACTATTACAGATGTATGAGTGAATAAAATGTGCAAATGCCAAGGCAAATGCTCTATCGCGGAAGCAGTCGCTGAAGACAAGTGTCAATAATTTCAGTGACGAAACGAAAATTTTCAATGCAAAAAGCAATATCTGTAGTGTAATGATTGGTTCAGTGTACTAAATTTTGTTTTACGTAGTTTACGGCCAACGGTCGTATCTTGTAAACAACCCCAAGTTTTTTTTCCCCAAGCAATAACAATACTTCTCAATATAAGATCTGAAACGACAATCTTCAATGTTTGGCTCCGGCACAATGGACTTAACCACGAACATCTTCTTTTTCAACGGTTCTTCTTCTTCTCGGTCGAAAAAGTGACATCCGCTGCGGGCCGATGAATATTTCAGTGAACTCAGAGCATTTTAGTTCACCAGATGTTCATGTCGAGATTCATTTTTTATAAACATTGCCCGCAGAAGATATTTTCTTACCGAAAATCGGCGCGTGACGTCATCGTGGTTTAGCCCATGGACTTAACCACGAGCGTCTTCTTTTTCCATGATTCTTCTTCTTATCGATCGAAAAAATGACATCCGCTGCGGGCCGATGTACACACTAACCTGAAACAACTCATTGGCTGGGTCGTTTGTACCCGGATTTTTTCAATATTGGCAGTTGTCAAAATCTGGGTATGTCAACATAATTGATCTGAGTCAGACGAACCCGAAATTTGGGTAATCAATGAGTCCAGTCTTCAAAAAATCACACTCTGGGAGCTGCTGAGATTCAAAAAATGGTAGAGAGATCAATCCCAATCACGCAAACGATCCCAATCCAGGCATGCATTGTCTTTTTCCACTTTGTATGGGAGGATTGAATCCTGGCATTTAATCCCAAAACATGTGATACTTTTTGTACAATCCCAATCTAGTAATCTATTTGACATTATTCAGTAATTCAATTTCACAGTCAAGGTTTTTCACCCAGGTACATTTTATTATGTGCAAAATTTGTTATCGCATTTCACATTCAGTCATTATTCATTGCAGATAAGGCCGCAAGACATATAAGATAGTTTACCAGCAATCCTGCACAGTGCTGTATTGTTGAATGTTCTCCTTACCATGGGCAGGAGGAGCTGAAACGGTCGATAATCCACAATCCAATCGACGACAATAATATCCAAAATCACTCGTCAATTGGTGATAATCCAAAAAATTAATAGCACCAAACTTTTTTTTTATAGAATAAATATGATCAATAATATTTTGTTTTATTGACGTAATTCTTCAGTTTCATTTATTACAATGCTATCTTCGGTGATCCATAACAAGAAGTATCGTAATAGCCTATTCAGATTACGCCATTAATGACATAATAATTGGCGTTTCAGAGTAAATACGCTTTATGATGTCATTATTTACGTAATATTCCATACATTTTGCGCTGTCAAAAGATACCCGCTAAAAAAAATAATAAAGAATTTATTACGAACAATTATTACGAGAGAGCTTTCGTTCTAACTGGGATGCAGGGAGAAATTCAACAAAACAAAACTGACAAGCGTCACGCTCTCTTTGCCAGAGAGAAAATTCTCTCTGTTTTCATTTCGTTTCGTAGTTGACAGTCATGCTCTTTCTGTCGCAGCAGGGTCGAATGCATGCTAGATGGAAATCTTCTGAGCGCTGAAGAATAACTCGGATTGTGATGGTTTTGTGGAAAGCATTTTATATGATGAAAAATAATGATGATAATTATTTATTCTCCACTTATTCAACATGAATTGTTTAAAAAACAGATGCTCTCTAGAATTAACATGAAATATTTAACTTAAACCTAGATTTAATAGAACAAATCGAATAAATTTTCAAAGTTCAAGGGCCAATGCGGAAGACAATTTAAAACGTAGGAATGGTTGTAAAACGAATATATTTGATGAATAAACATGATTTCATAAATTGTTTCAATTCTGCTCCTTGAATGGCTTAATACACTTTGGATTTCAACATTTTTCACGTGGGACAACTGTACGATTTGAATGGGATGTATATATAAAGTAGAATAACCTTAAATAAAACATGGATTGGTAATGCATTAATTCATCCAAAATCCAGTTTAAATTTTATCACATTCAAACGATTCGATTTTGTTAGAAGCTGTATCATTGATTGTCGAGTAGAACGCAATGGTTAAGTTTCCATTTTTGAAGAAAAAAAAATTGCTGAGTTGCCCTTCATACATGGAGATACTGGTGGAAATACATTTTAGTTCGATAATATTTCTTGAAAATTGGTCCAATCGTCCTTTTTTTATTTATTTGTGAGAATTCCCAAAAGTATCTAAATTTTTCTATCAAATCTCCGTTCGATCATAGTACAGAATCAAAACACTTTTAAACTTAAAAATAAATTGAGGAATAGTCTGATTCCCCGAAGAACGGCGCACCCAACTAATGAATGTAGCTTCGCTCATTATCCTTAATGAGAGCTTCAAATATTCTTCGAAAATCCCTTTTCATATTTTTTTTTATATTTTTTTTTCGTTGAAACTTTGTTCAGAAAAAAAGGTTCGATTGTCGCCACACAAATGCTTGATTTCGCAAATTAAATTTTAAAACTCTCCTTGAATTCAACCCTGTATTAGCGTGCAAATGAGGAAACATGGAAACGTCAAGATATATTATCTTGATGCAGTCTGAACACCTCGTAATAATTGGATACCCTCTCACTTAACAAAGTCATAAATAGCCCAATCTGAATAGGCTATAATAAAACATAGTTGAAAAACCAAAAAATGCACTGTTCTTATTTGATTTTAGTACAGTGATTGACCTTTTTTAACCAACGCCAACCGTTTGCAATGGGCCTTCTATAGCTTAACTGCTATAATATGAGGGACACACTTGTGGTATTCATACCATGGTACAAAAATCTTGAAATGAGTGCCATACCAATTATTGTCCTCATTAAAGATAGCCTTGAAATTATTTTCTTGTCGCCTTGTACCATGGTACGAATACCACAAGTGTGTGCCCCATAAATATAAGGGTGATGATATGACGTCCACTACTTTTTGAGATATTTCAACCCCTTCCCCCTTCAAACTAAGGATGTTTTTTTCGAACGGCCCCTATATCAGTTCATGTGGATGGTAGCAGGATCTATGATTTTTTGACTTTCTCTAAAAATAGCCATTTGCATAGCAGTTTCTTCCACACAGAGCTTAATTTCAAAATATTAAAAACCATTGAAAAAAATCTTCGGTATTTTTTGACAATCCTGGCGGTTGTCAACATTTCGTTTCTGGCTAAAGGAAAGAAAAACGGAAGCCCTTCCACGGGGAGCTGAGCTTCAGTACAGTGGACGATTGGTTTTAACACACCCTATCGGTCTTTTATACTTCTGTTTTTGGTACCCAGTTTCTGGGTAGTATCCAGTATTTTGCGCTCGGTAATGGCTATGGCGGCGTGAGTTACCCTTAGTTTGACATTCAAGGGGTAGAAAACATTGGAACTCATCTAGCTTGCCATGATGAAATAAAATTTGTTGAGATCCAACAATCTCAAATTTTTATTCTTCCATCTTCTGAATTACACTTACAAAAAACCAGAAAATTGAAAACGAAACATTAATATGTAGTATCAGTCCAATTTGAAAAAGATGTGTATGTGATTGATTCATTTATAATCTTTAGAAAATGGTATCACGTAAATTTATCGGAAAAGTTTTATTTTATTTTTGAGATGCTGCATGGGAAGATAGATTATTAATAAAGTGACAAGCTCAAGCTCAAGAATGTGTTAGTAGGTTGGTAGGACTACGGGTTCTTGAAAGCTGAATTGCATTTTTACAGTCTTTATCTACAGATGGAAACGTTCTAAGGCTAATTTTAAATTTTGTTTGAGATTTCACGTTTTCAGAAGACTGCAAGCCTGGCGGGAAGTTATTTCGTTCGCTGTGTTCGTGTGAAGTTGCTCAACAAACGGGGTCAGAATGAATGTATCAATCCCCAACAGTTCGACATAAAATCGAAAGCCCTATGTCAGAGCAGGAATGTTGGCTGTGGTTGCGAAGAATATATATGTATGTATAGCAGTGGCGTAGCCACGGGGGTGGTTTTGGGCATAAAACCCCCCCCAGAGACAACATTTTTAGAAGAAAATTTTTTTTTGCAAAAAAAAATTGTTCAGAAAACCCCCCCCAGACCAATTTTCTGGCTACGCCACTGATGTATAGTAATCCATTTATCAGCATAATTGACTTGATCCACACGTATTAATTATTCATTTTCCTTGGGTTTGTTAATGTGTTGTGGTCCTCACATTCCTAGAAAATAAAATTATTAGGAAAAATTGAACTGAAAAATTAACAAAATTCTTATAGAACGTATGTGACGTTTCCTTGTTGTTGGGAATCCCGATGAGTGCCAATATTTTTAAATAAAGCGAAGCGAAGATTAAAATATGTAAATATTTTCTACCTCTTGAATGTCAAAAAAGGAACTCACTAGACCGCCATTATCGAGCGCAAAATACTGGATACCCGAATTCAGCGCTCATTCTGGGTGATTGGTTCGTACGCAGTTAGTGCTAATTATGGGCAATTAACTTCTCCTGGCGAAAACTTGCAATTAGTTTTTGTGTTTGTATGGCTTCTTTATGTCGAAATATAGCTCGTCGATACTTCCGAAGTTTTGTTATCATGAATTAAGCGAAATTAAAACAAAAATATTGTACGCCATTTTAAATGAATGGTGGGTAGGCGTATTAGCCTTCTCTTCAGTCCCCTGATTCGCACCTAGGATTCGCACCACCCAGGTCAAAACGTAGCATTAGGCCTTTTCAAATGTTTCGCGAGAATATCAAGGCGTAATTTTTGCTTACACGGTTAGATGACTTTACCCATTAATGGGTACTATGTTATTGTTGATATTATTCCAACCGTGAAAAATTCACCCATTTTCTTGAAAAAGCGCCACTACCCATTTAAATGGGTAGTGGCGCTTTTTCAAGAAAATGGGTGAATTTTTCACGGTGGGAATAATATCAACAATAACATAGTACCCATTAATGGGTAAAGTCATCTAACAGTGTAGGCCCAAGTGGCTGCGCACTTTAAATTGTCAAAAGTGACGTTTATCGGGCTACGTGTTTACGTTCGTTGCTGCGTTGTCAGTCGCTCGTACGCAGAACGGGAAAAACATCGGATCCGAACGCAATTTCGATCATTTTGGCTTACATTTTTCCAGTTTTTTCTGTGCAACATAAAATCAAGGATTCAAACACGCATTTATTACTATCGTACGGGGGTAAAGTCCAGCTGTACCGATTAGGGAAGTGGAAAGATTAGTTTTTAGTGCTACGGAAGGTGGGAGTGCAAAATGTTGGATTTGTTCACCATTTTCACCAAGGGCGGAATCGTCCTTTGGTACTTCCGAGGAACCAACCAAATATTTGCTCCCTCGGTGAACGCGCTTATCAGAAGCGTAATTCTTCAGGTAAGTGAGCACTTTGACATGAATGGGTTTACATCCCCCTGGGAATCATTCTTTTTCATAGAGTATTAAATCGATATGAAAATTTAAAACTTTGTAATAATGTTTCAAAAATGTTTTCTAATTATTCAACAACTCAGAAATATTAGGGAGCCCAAAAATATACAATACCAATTACTGTCTGGAAATACTTGCTTTTGCTTTGAATAATGTTTCCACTCCGTATTACTTTACAAGAAGTCGTTTGATATAAAATTAGTTTCCAGTAAATTAAATGAGCAAATAAATTTATCTTGGTAATAAGCATTACGCATACGTAGGTAGGTACTTACAATATTTAGCTTCCAGTGTCTATCGATTTCATACAATCGATCCTAAAAAGTGACGTTGTCTTTGACCTTGAATTGCGAAATGGCAATTTTGCGCTGTAATCAAACTTATGATCAACTGTTGCGTTGCGATTGCAGATAGAGAAAATAGAGACTTTAAAAAGTTTCGTTAATGTTATTATATGAATATGCATCTTGTGTGTCACAATGGATCCACTCTATGCCCAGGGTGTCGTGTATATTTTCCAGCCGAAAACATCCTTGACCGGACCGCGAATGGAACTCGTCTTCTCTGAAATTGCGATCGTGTAAGGGAAAGTTGGCCAGTACTCTACGCAATCAATTTCTAATCATATTCTTGAATTAATTAATTCATCAGAAAATCTTCCTTGACCTGAAAAATAGTTTATAACTACCAGGCTTACGTTATTACTAATAAATTACAAATTAAATTACAAATTAAATTACAAAAGCACCGCCAGTTAAATTGAAGTGTCTTAAATACTCTATTTAGTTCTTAAATAATAAGATCGGAGTCCCGAGTTCTAAGATGAACAAATACCCACTCATTAATACTCGATTTTCGTTTGTCAGCCAGAATATCACGTTTTTACAAATCGGACCTAAATTATTTGTACCTAATTGTTAATGGTTTATTCATCTTTCTGTTACAGGAGCGATCTGGAGTTTACGATCATGATGGCCTTTCGCTCCAATACAAGCTGGACAATGAATTCGAATTGGTCTTTGTTGTGGCTTTCCAGAAGATTCTTCAGCTGTCATACATCGACAAATTTCTAAGCGACGTTCATCTGGAGTTTCGTGACAAGTATAAAAACGATCTGAAAGTTGAGAATAGAAATTATTCAAATTTTGACTTCCAAGATGATTTTACCAAAATTCTGGAACAAGCTGAGAAATGGGGACGCATGCAGGCAACTCTTCCGAAACAAATGCGCAGTTATGAAGATTCACACAAGTCGAAGAAAACCGTTGCCTCAATGATCGAAAGGAAGGGCGAAGAGAAACCAGCTGGTAGCAAGAAGTCTGTTAAAATTGTAGAAAATAAGAAGGAACCGGAAGCAGCGGTTGCTCCGGTTCACATGAATGGTGGAAATGATGATGTTATCTTGGAAAATCGAAAGAAAATGATGGAAAAACTCAACAAAAAGAAAGGAGATAAGCCAAAGTCTCCAAAGTCGCCACCGCAGAAGTCTGGAAAACAAATGCGCGTTTGGGATCTGGGTGGCAATACAAGAGACATACCTAATTTGGATCGTTCCAAAGACAAACCGGAAGATGTGAAGAGCGATTTTACACCAACCAATGCCATTATTGGTACCATGAAAGGAGGCATTCAAGATATGGAGGTTGAAAGTGATAGTGATTACTCGGAAGAAGAAGATGAAGAAGAGATCCAAGCGTACGCCAGTCGTTCAACCGCGACCCCGGCAAAGAAATCCGGAGGCGTGTTCTCTATGTTCAAGGGGCTGGTCGGATCGAAGAATCTCACTCGTGAGGACATGCAACCAGC
This sequence comes from Armigeres subalbatus, assembly GCF_024139115.2. NCBI lineage: Eukaryota > Metazoa > Arthropoda > Insecta > Diptera > Culicidae > Armigeres > Armigeres subalbatus. The sequence goes on along the minus strand of NC_085141.1, from coordinate 219,648,062 downwards.
ATTGGATAAGCTTCGTGACCATTTGATATCCAAAAACGTGGCTTCGGATATTTCGCACAAGTTGTGCGAATCAGTCGCGGTGAAGTTGGAGGGAAAAGTTCTCGGTACATTCGATACTATTGCCGCCACTGTAAAGAACACTTTAACCGAAGCCCTGGTTCAAATATTATCTCCGAAACGCCGTGTCGATATCCTTCGTGACTGTTTGGAAGCGAAGAAGAACAAGCGCCCTTACGTGATGAGCTTCTGCGGAGTGAACGGCGTCGGAAAGTCCACCAACTTGGCGAAGATATGCTTCTGGTTGATCGAGAACAACTTGAATGTGTTGATTGCTGCTTGCGATACGTTCCGAGCCGGCGCTGTTGAGCAGCTTCGCACTCACATGCGACATTTGAATGCACTGCACCCACCGGAGAAGCATGCCGGCAGGGAAATGGTTCAGCTGTATGAGAAGGGTTATGGAAAAGACGCCGCCGGCATCGCAATGGAAGCCATCAGGTTTGCGAGGGATTCGGCGGTCGACGTGGTGTTGATTGATACCGCTGGACGGATGCAAGACAACGAACCACTTATGAGAGCCTTGGCTAAGTTGATTAAGGTGTGTGATCTAGACGAATTTTATCGTAGTGGGCAATAGGCAGAAAGTAATCATTGAACATTAATTTACAGGTAAATGAGCCCGATCTAGTGCTGTTCGTTGGAGAAGCGCTGGTTGGAAATGAAGCTGTTGACCAGCTGGTTAAATTCAATCAGGCGCTGGCTGACTACTCCTCGAATGAAAACCCACACATCATTGATGGCATCGTTTTGACCAAGTTTGACACCATCGATGACAAGGTATGATTTGAATTTCTTTAATTATGTTGAGTGGTCTATTTCAATTATTTTTTATAGGTGGGTGCTGCCATATCGATGACATACATAACAGGACAGCCGATAGTTTTCGTCGGAACCGGACAGACCTATACCGATCTAAAGAAATTGAACGCGAAGGCTGTCGTTCACGCGCTGATGAAGTAAACTTTAAATGCATAGGTTAGAAACAGTCGTGGAGGGCGGTTTACTTGTTTTATACATTTACTTTTTTTTTCGAAACTTAACCCATTAAAGTAATTTAAATCGACAGCATTCAATGGATAAATTATAGATATATTTCACGTAACACTTGAAATGATCTACAAGTCGATAAAAACACGGGCCAAGGAAATCTTTCGCGTTGAGCATTTTCCGAAATATACAAATTTATGCATTGGCGTTGACATCGAAAGTTATCAATTCATAATAGCTGTGGTAGTACATCTGAAAGCCGGCAATAATTACGCCTTATGCTTGTGAATACCCAGAAGAAAGAGGATGAAGTATGAATCCAGAGTCAGACAGGGACCACGAGATTTGAAAATGATTATCATCTGCCTGAATTACGTGGATCTTCCACTATATGATGGAGCTAAGGCAATATTTGAGAACACAATACAACTAATTTTCCCAGGTAAGCCTAATGATATATGAGCAAACTGAAATAATTCTAGACAGTAAAAGTTTACGACAACCTTGGTCTGGTATTCTACGATAAACTATGATATATACTTTTGTAAATGTTCGCAAATTGTATTTTAAAAGGCAATCGAACTAGTAAAAAAAGTAAACAGGTCCGCCCCTGTGCCAGAAATTGAAGGAAACGAAATAACATCAAGGATCGACAGTTTTAATCTTTTCTACAAATCGGACCCGACATATGATTAGAATTTTTGCGAATTCTCAGTTCGGCATACAATTAGCGTCAAGCATCATTGCTCCGCTATTTGGAAGCAGACATACCATGCCCAGTTCAGATTCCTATATCTACTCCTAACCATAAATAAAAATCGGGTAGCTAAGACAACCAGTTGAAAAAATTCCAGCAAGTATTGAAAATTGCAAGTTTTATCATTACTTATTGTTCCCATATTACGTGGTCTTGTCCGTATCTTAGTTTTTAAAAATGTTTTGGATGTGTATTATCATTGTACTTTATCGCTATTTTGTTATGTTTTAACGATGCAAAGAAATGGGATGTAATTACTATAAAAAGTATACCATCAGGATGAAATAATTTCAAAAAGTATTTAATCAGTGTTTATGTGCAATTGTTTACTATTATGATGACTCCCCAAAAGCCAAGGTACTCTTTTCTGTTCTCCAAAACCGAACTTTTGATAGAGGAAGACCCATAGCACAGAGAAACAGACGTCTCACTCAACATATGTTCCATCGTTCACCTTTTCAACGGAAGATTCAATTTTTTGTAGGTGGTCGATCGCCACCGATGGCGCTGTTGAGCGATAAACGAACCAGTAGATTTCGTTAACTTTATTCCAATAAAAGGGAGTTACAAAATTCCTGCGGAATTATAAATAAGGTTAATGGTGATTCAATTTAGCACAAATATACTACAACTCACTTTTGGTGATTCGAATTCGCAATCGTTTTAACAATTCGTGTCGAGAGATTTCTCGTTATTAGTTACCTACTGATATTAAAGGGGTTTTCTTTTATCGAACTTAAGATGTAAATCGTAAAAGGATCTCACCGCTGGTCTTTCAACTCTGATAGATGGATGGATTCAAATTTTGTCCCACGGGCTTAACTATTCACCAGCTAATTAATTATGGTCGTTTTAGTATACTGGATGATAGGAAATTGAATGTCCTCACCTTATGTTAAAAACAGCCTGGGAATGCAAGTTAGCTGTGTTTTCTAATCCCGAATAAGCGTTAGAATTCACTGTAAAATATATATAGATCAACAGATCCCAGCATTAATTTTACTAACTACAATGATAGTTTGCGAGTTCAATTAGCTTTTACCTGATTTTGGGATAGCAATTAACTAGATTTTTAACAATTTTTGTGAGATATTTTGGCTTAAGTTTAGAAAATAATTTCTTGGACGTAGTTCAGTTTGTCAACAAAGGCTATCTTGTTTACGATGAAATACAATGCGCTGACCGCAGACTCGTCTTCTGACCTTTCGTGTGGCAGACAATCCTCTTTCTGCGGTTTGGGTGTGGATACGTTTAGACGATCGCGTTCACAGGAGTGGGCACGATGGGGCTCGTCGGATCACTGGACGTGGCGGGATCAACACTCCCCCCAGAATGATTATCCAGAGGTGTATCCTTGCAGACGCCTACGTCTAGTACGGCGAGCTTCACTGCTGGACGCTCGTAGATACCGCTGGCTGTCTGGACGGTAGCGCACCTTACTTGACCATCAGCTCCGGACTTCGTGGCTATCACCCGTCCCTTCGGCCAACAGTTACGCGGGAAATTCTGGTCCACGATGACGACGATGTCACCGACTTCAATGGGTTTTGCTGGACTAAACCATTTGGTGCGGCGTGTGATCGATGGCAGATAATCTCGGAGCCATTGTTTCCAAAACTGGTTGGCCAGAACTTGGGAAAGCTTCCAACAGTTCCGGAGTACCACCGGACTGTCATCAAAGGGTACCCATGTCATCAAACCGTTAGATGATCCCAGCAGGAAATGGTTTGGCGTGAGCACTGGTGATTCATCATCTTCAAGAGGGATACTGGTTAGTGGTCTTGAGTTTACCACGTTTTCTACTTCTATAAGCACGTTTTCAAGAACCTCGTGGGAAAGCGTGCTGTTTGGCTTCAGTTTGCTAAGATTCTGCTTAACTGTGCGAATGAGACGCTCCCACGCGCCGCCCATATGAGGAGAGGCTGGTGGGTTGAAGCTCCAGCTGGTGTGAGGTGTAGTGAACTCAGTCATCAGGCGTTGGTGATCTAGGTTTTCCAGTGCACTTTTGAGCTCCTTGCTAGTGCCCCGAAAATTAGTACCTTGATCACTATATATTACCGCCGGTGTGCCCCTCCTGCCGATAACGTTGCGCAGAGCCATGACGCAGGAATCGGTACTAAGAGTGTGTGCGATTTGCAAGTGGATGGCGCGAATGGTTAGACATGTAGCTATCAGCACCCAGCGTTTCTCCGTTTTACGGTTGACTGTTACCATAATCGGACCGAAATAATCCACCCCCATATGCGTAAATGGACGAGAGTAGGCGGCCAGACGTCCTGACGGCAGATCACTCATGGCTGGTGGCATTGGAGTTACTCTGTCGTTCATGCATTCCTGGCACTGTTTCCGTATTGCGTTGTACACGGACTTGAGGCGAGGTATTCTGTATCGCTGACGAATTTCGTTGAGAACAGTGTTATGGTTTTGATGATGGTACTTTCGATGGTAGTGATGAACTATCAGCCGAGTAACGTGGTGATTACGAGGAAGGATTATCGGGTTAACTACGTCATAATCAATCAACTGGCAGGCCCCGGTTCGGCCCTGAACTCTAAGTACATCGAATTTATCGAGAAAAGGACAGAAATAGGCAATAGAGCTGCTTTTGGGAATAGGCTTCGTTGAACCACTCTGACGATTACAAACGAGGATAGCTAGTTCTTCGGCGTACTCGCAGGTTTGGTCCACTGGTTCGCTGCTTTGTTTTGATCATCTGCCTCGAGTTACATATGTACCGAAACACGTAGGCCGTACTTCGCAACATCGTCGTCCACTTAGAAAAATTCTGTGGATCGACGACTGATTCTGTTGTGGAGACATGTAACAATAGGTGTGCACGCAGTTCCATATCCGTTGTTCCACATTGACGACTGGAAGGCCATTCGGTTTCGGATCGTCGAAGGAACTCTGGACCTTTAAACCAACGACTTGAAGGACTGAGATCTGGCGTGTGCGCCCATTTAGTTCCTTCATCGGCGACGTTCTGTTTCGTTGGGACCCATCGCCAATCATCTTTGTCAGTTACTTCCAATATCTCACTGACTCGGAATGCTACGAACTGGCTATATCGCCGGTGGTCGGAGTTGAGCCAGCAGATAACGTCTCTTGAATCGGTCCAGAAGTACCTCTTCTTTATTCCAAAGTTCAGTGATTGTGCGACGCTGTTGGCCAGACGCATTCCAAGGACGCTGGCTTGCAACTCTGAACGAGGAATGGAGAGAAATCTCAGCGGGGCTACCAGTGTTTTTGCACTGACGAACGCTATTTCTATGTTATCTCCTTCCTCAAATCGGAGATATACTACTGCCGCAAATCCATTTTCACTCGCGTCGACGAATGTATGCAGCTGAATATTGCAACCGCTCCTTAGTGACGCAGATACCCTATAGCAACGTGGAATCCGGACATTGGCTACTTCCGGCAGAATTTTCAGCCATGTTAGCCACTTCTAGAACTGTAACACTTCAATGGGGGTGTCCCAGTCAACAGAAGATCTCCAAATCTCCTGCAATAATACTTTTAGGTACATTAGAAAGTGGGCAATGAATCCCAGCGGGTCAAACATCATCATGAGTGTTCGAAGTACCTCACGCTTAGTTGGTCCGGATAGCAGATCGTCATCGTATCGTGGCGACACCTTGAATGTAAAGCAGTCCATAGTTGTGTTCCACCAAAGGCCTAATACCTTTTCGGTTACATTTTCTTGTCCAATCCCGAGATTCTTCTCGATAGCCGCTCCTTCATGCAGGGAAGCCAAGACCACCGACGAATTCGATATCCAATTGCGCATTTCAAATCCTCCGGCTGCGTGTATATATTTCACTTCCTGCGCCAACTTTATAGCTTCCTCCGCCGTTTCAACGCTAGCAAGCATATCGTCAACATAATGCTTTCGCACTATCGCATCGACTGCTTGCGGGAACTCGCTTTTGAATCTCTTCGCGTTGATGTTGTTGACATACTGGGCTGTTGATGGTGAGCAGCAGGCGCCAAATGTCATCACCATCATTGTGTACACTTCCGGCGACATGTTCTTGGCATCTTCCTTCCAGTAAAATCGCAAACAATGCTGATCTTCTGCTCTCATTAAAACTTGATGAAACATTTCTTTTATGTCTCCACATACCGCAACTCGATGCTCTCGGAACTGGATCAACACTGACCATAGGGAACTTAGCTGGTCGGGTCCTTTCAGTAAAACTGAATTCAAGGAGATACCGTGGACTGTAGCTGCTGCGTCCCAGACCAACCTTAGTTTTCCTGGTTTGTTTTGGTTGTATACCGGAAACACTGGCAAGTACCACTCGCGTGGTTGACAGTTTTTCAACTCATCTGCAGTCAATTTCCTGACATAACCTTTCTGCACATACTCGGCCATTTTTGTGCGGAGTGCTTTTGCCAAACATTTATCATTCTTCATTCGCCGCTCTAAACACTCCCATCTCCTGAGAGCCATCGCCTTACTGTCGGGTAGCCGCGCAGCGTCATATTTCCAAAGCAGACCCGATTCAAAGCGCCCATCTTTGGGCCTTGTCACTGCTTCAAGAATGTCCATGGCACGCTGGTCCTCTACGGAAAGCAATAGTTTGTCAGGATTTTGGATACCCATGCTATCGAGAGTGAAATAGTTTTTCATAGCTATGTGGAGGTTTTCGTCTTTCGTAATGGTTATTGGAAGAGTATGTCCCGTAGATAATCCATCCCAGACGAGTTTTAACTGCTACTGGCTCCGATGGTTTACCTTCCGGACTCTTGAATGCGTGCCCTAGTCGCGCGTTGTCCAGACCAATTAGGATTCGTGGGGTTACATCCGTGTATGAATCAAAAGGAATCCTAGCAAGGTGACTGTATCGACTTTGTACTTCAGAGGCTATTAGGGTTTGCGGTCGGATTTGAAGCTTCTGAATAGTTCGAACATCCGGTAGTTTGTACATTTGGGATGTATTTTTCGCAGAAATTCCGACTTCTACTTTGCGAGACTCGTTCTCCATTCTTCGCGCACCACCTGTCCATTTCAAGCAGAGCGCATTTCTAGATCCTTGTAATTCAAGTTCTTCTGCCAGAGAATGTTCCATTAACGAGAGCTCCGAACCGTCGTCGATAAAGGCGTATGTTCGAATCATCTTCGTCGGACCGTGAAGTACCACTGGAACGATTCGGAACAATACATTGTTTGTCAGGGCTTGATGAACGTTACAACTGGTGTTTACTGCAGATTCCGTATGGAATGAATTTCCAGAGACTTTCTCGGAATGGAGTAGTGGGTGATGCAGATAAGTACATCCGTTAACCTCACATTTGTTTTGTCGTCTGCACGTTCCATTGTGCTTGTGTAGACACTTACGGCACAGTTTTGCTTCGCGTATTACTGCCCACTTTGATTCGTAGCTTAGCTCAAAGAACCTTTTACACTTTACGAGGGACGGACAAGAACCTTTACATACAAAGCACTCCTTTCTATAATCCTTTATTCTTTATTCTTTATTTGGAGCAGGGAAAAGCCCGCTTGAGTAGAGCAAAATCCCTTCCTCAAGCGGGCGCAAAACCTCCTCTTCTTTTATATCAACAGAAATTACAATTTCCAACAGATACAATATTTCTTAAGACTATTACAATTTTACAATTAAAGAATACTTAATGTCTATCCTGACTAACTATTTATCAAAGGGTGTTTGTGTTAGAAGCGGCAAGTATTCGGCAAAACTTTTTCCGAAGATTGGGACGAGAAAGGTGAAAGTCAAATTCAGTAGCACATCGATTGAAGATACGGCTCATACTAGTGAATGGCTCGTTATGTCCATAATTTGTACGAGCACCCTGGAGGAACAAAAAAGAACTGAACCTAAGCTGACGACAAGGCGCATTAAGGTTCAAAAGAGAGAAACAAATAGGAGGAATCAATTCTTGATTGAAGAAGGTCGGAAATAAATAAAGCCCTTGATATATCCCGACGCTCGCTCAACAACTCTAATCCAATGAGCTTACAGCGGTCATGGTAACTTGGTAGGTTGTTTGGATCATGCCAGTGGAGATGCCGTAACGCGAAACGAACAAATTTGCGTTGGATTGCCTCGATACGCAATATACTGTTTTGGTAAAACGGTGCCCAAACAACAGAAGAGAATTCTAGAATCGATCTTACCAAGGAACAATACAGTGCTTTCAAACAATGGATATTCTTGAAGTCTTTAGATATGCGGAAAATGAAACCAAGCATCTTAGAAGCTTTGGAGGACACGAATGCGACATGATCGTTGAAAGATAGTTTTGAATCTAATAGTACGCCCAGATCCTTAACGACGCGTTCTTTTTAAGATTCGTTGTTCCAATTTTGTAGCAGTAGTCAATCGAGGAGCGTTTGCGCGAGAATGAGATCACTGAACATTTGTCAGCATTAAGTACCAATCGATGAACACGTCAAGCTGAGTTTGCAAGAAATAGGCATCAGAAGCGTCATTAACAATCCAGTAAAGTTTGAAATCGTCGGCAAAGGACAACTTAAATGATCTTATAAGCTGGTGAACGTCGTTGAGATAAACTAGGAAAATTAACGGCCCTAGGTGGCTACCCTGTGGTACACCTGAAGTAGCGGGAAAGTATGATGAGATGGAATCGCCAATCTTAATGGCCATTTCACGACCGGATAGATAAGATTCAAGCCAGCAGAGGAAAGGTCCAGAGAAACCGAGACGTCCGAACTTAGCAATCGCAATCTTGTGGTTGATTTTATCGAATGCTGCGGAGAAATCAGTATAAATTGAATCCACTTGTTGTCTTTTCTGCAGAGCTCGAATGATGAACGATGTATAGACGGTCAAGTTGGTACTTGTTGAGCGCTTCGGCATGAATCCATGTTGATATTCAGAGATGTAATCGCGACAGTTATGATACATAAAGTTATAAACTACTTTTTCAAATAGCTTTGAAATTGCACACAAGGCGGCTATACCACGGTAATTGCTGACCTCCCGTTTGTTGCCTTTTTTAAAAACAGGGAAAAGGTAGGAGTATTTCCAGTGATCGGGGAATGTCCCATTTTGAAGCGATAGGTTGAACAGTGTTGAGATAGGTTTTGATAAGCTTCCGGAGCACTTCTTCAGAACGAATGCAGGAATACCATCAGGTCCAGAGCTTGTTGAGGCCTTGATTGAGCAACAAATATTTTCAACCATTTCAGCATTGACGAACGGATGATTACCGACTGGGGGACGAACAGGAACGTTGATAGCAGCTGTACGAACTTGATCCGCATCCAGAGCTTCTTGAGTATAAACGCTTGATAAATGACTTTTGAAAAGATCACAGATTCCTTCGGTAGATGAACGTTCAGTAGTATCCATAGACATGACGGTAGGTAGGCCAGATTCTTTTCGCTGGTCATTGACGTAATTCCAGAATCCTTTGGGATTATGCCGAAGTTTAAGTTGAACTTTTCTTTGGTAAGCGGAAAATAGCCTTTTGTTCAAACGTTTGTAACGGGAGTTTGCCAAGAGGTAGATTTGTTTGTAATGGCGAGATTTGAACTTCGAGTAATTTCGAAGAGCAGATCGTTTTAATCTTTTAAAACGCTTCAGATGTTTATTACTCCAAGGTGGGTTTGGCGGAGACTTGCGGGAACGCTTCGGAATGAATTGATCGATGGCATACAAAACAATATTGCTAAATGCAATTATTGAAGAATTAATATCCTGGTCGATGATGGTGCGCCAATCTATGTCCAAGAAGAAGGTATTCATACTAGTATAATCACCATTTTTGAAATCATAGTATACTGCTTCGGAAGAATCCTTAAACACGCAAGGTATGGCACCGCAAATTTCTATCAATAGAGGCGGGTGATGAATCGACGATCTAACGAGCGGAGACGGAGCTTCTATTAATGAAAATTTGACATCTCCCTCGATACTACCGAAACACAAATCGAGCATCCGACCGTTGTTGTTTTGCACAAAGTTTAATTGAGAAACTCTTGCCAAGCTATAACTATCGATAAGCTTTGCGACTGTTGGACAAATCGAGGAGCGAGAGGCATCAGGATAGAGGTACTGCGAATGGCCCGGTTTCCATTTAATATTAGGTAGGTTGAAGTCGCCAAGTATCAATACATTGTCTCTGATACTCATTTGCGAAATGATCCAGTTGAGCGAACCGATGTGTTGATCGATTACATTCGTGTCGTGCGTGCGGTCAGGTGGAATGTAAAGAACGCAAACAAACAAAGTGTGGGTTTGAAAACTTATAGCTACCCAAATTTGCTCAACTGCGTCAGTATTGGGAATTGATATTTGCCTAGCCTTAAAATTAGATCGCAGTGCAAAAAGCACCCCTCCGCCCGATCTTTTATTGCTGTTGTTGGGATTACGATCCAAACGAAAAACGCTGTAAGATCCCCCGAAAACCTGACTGGACATGGTATTTGCATTTAACCATGTTTCGGTTAAAGCGTATGCATCATAGCTAGAGTCAGAGCTGGCGAGACGATAATCGGAGACACGCATATTAATTCCTCCAACGTTTTGGTAGTAAATCAACAATTTTTGATTCATACCATTGTTGAAATTATTCTTGCGTACTGGGGTAGTACTCTGGGCTGTGCTTGATTCGATATTTGAGGCTGTGCAGTTCTGATCGGCAACGTTAGGGGTGATTGAAGCGGAGGAAATATCTGCTGCTGGCGGTTGGCCCGTGAGGCAACACGTTGACGTGGTGAGGGTGTATTCTGCGCTGAGAGCCGATTGCGTCCTGCTAATAAAAATTTTTTTTGCGATGTGTTGCGCGTGGAGAAAGGTTTGATAGAGACCCCGGTAGGCCAAAATTGTGGGGAGGTTATTGTTGCTTCGAGTGTGGCAGGAACGCTTATTTTGAATGACACAAACGTTAATGGCATGGTTTCAGAACGATCATGTCTTACTAATTTCAGGCAGCTGATCAATGATCGATCACAACTCACTTTGCTAGCAATGAATGATATAATATTATCAGGAGTTTCATGGGGCTGGAATCTCGTTAGGTAGTACCAGCTAAACGATGTGGACGGTGGAGCCACAGAAAGACTAGGGCCGGACGGAGGTAAAGTGTGTGAGATGCTACCTGAGTTTACATTGCTAACAGAACGTTGAACATTATAGGAGGCGGTATTCAATTGTGATGAATAGTGTGTGCTACTTGGACAAGGCATCGAAATTTGATAATTTGATGGCAAGGGAATGGATCTCACTTGATTTGTTGATATAGTGGGATCAGTACAATGTTGATGCGGTGGAACAGATGATACAATCGATGGTACGTTCATTGATGTGGCTGGAAACGATGATGCTGTTGCGTTATCGGTGCTAATCGATCGACTCCTGATGCTTGGGGACACTTGGTTGTTGGATGTGGCAACAACAGCAGCAAAGGTGGCTTTACCGTGGGTGGCTTGAGCGGTGGTAGCATGGTTGCAGGTGGCATGAACGGCGGTGGCTTGAGCGGAGGTGGCTTGAACGGTGGGGGCTTGAACGGTGGTGGCTTGAGCGGTGGTGGCTTGAGCGGTGGTGGCTTGAGCGGAGGTGGCTTGAACGGTGGGGGCTTGAACGGTGGTGGCTTGAGCGGTGGTGGCTTGAGCGGTGGTGGCTTGATCGGAGGTGGTTTGGGCGGAGGCGGCTTGAACGGATTTGGCTTGATCGGACGGTGGTTGTGCGGAAGTGGTGGCATTGGAAATGCGAGCAGCGGATGCAGTTTTATTATTATTGCCCGTGGAAGCAGAGATATCAGTGATTGGAGCGCAGAAATCATCAGCATCTGCAAAGAGAGGAACTATAACATCGGTATGATCAGACGTACCAACTGAAACGTCAACTCTCATTCGTTTGTCGTTCCTCGGGAATGATGATGTTGAACTGGATGTCCGGTCGCGTTTATTTGCTGCATTGGCATTTGGGGGAGGGGAACCATTGATGAAAGAGTTGAAAACTTCGGTGAATTCAAACTGCATTCGGTCGAGTTCTTCGTGAAAATTTCTGGAATTGCTATCTGCTGGTCGAGGCGGTGGGTTATAGCAGCTCGGTCGAGAAAAGGTAGATCCGATGGCCCGGCAGATGGAACGAGAAACATCAATTTGAGCTCCTACAAGTTTCAACACCGATGTGATGCGTTGCAGGATCAGTGCATACGCACCGTCAGGACCGTCTGAGTGTGTATCGGTTGTCATGGCACTATTACGGCAAATCGCACAAAACCAGAGTGCACCGGGACAATCACGTACAGCCTTGTACTGATTCCCGGTTAGGCTAACGCACTTCAAATGGAATTGCTTGTGGCATTTCATGCATTCTATTCGTCCACATCGGGTTGAACCGCCAAAGCACGGATCGCCGTCGCACTTTTTAGTCATCGCGGTTGTATGTAAACAGGTTTAATTTACAGAACGAACGGCAGGCGGCGCGATGAGCGAAAAAACGAAAAGCGATGGCCGGTGAAGAAAAGAAAACAAATCGATTTTTCGTAGATTTTATATTGAATATTCTTCCGTGATAACACTCGCGAGTAGAAATTATCACCGGAGGACAATTGAGTGATGGTTCGGAAAACTGGTTTGCGATAATTCGATAATAAATATTATCAAAAAACAACGTTAGGTGGGTTGGAAAAATGAGCTTCAAGAACACGACTTGCTATCAAAACACTTGGAGCAAGGAATCCTGCATTTGTAAAGCATTCACTGAAGCCGTGGATTCATCATCACCAGTATCGGAATGGACGTTGATGAATGCTTCTTTCTTGACGCTTCGGTTTCGTGGAGGATTGGATGAAGTCTGCATAACCATGCTTGCGTCCTCCGCCATAGAATATAACCAGGAACTGAAATCCACGAGGTTTGGCGCCGGATTGCCTCTGGTATGTTTCGCCCAATCTAATCTCAATGATGAGGGTAGTCGTTCCACTAACTCAAACTTGAGCGACGCGTTGTACACGAAGTCCTGCACGCCACATGCTTCTATCGTTGCTACCAAATTTTCAACAGTGAGTGCAAAGTTAACCAGACTTTCTAGGCGATCTATTTCCGGGGAAGGCAGTGCTCGAACTTTCCTAATCGCTGATTGTACGATCGCTTCTGGCCTGCCATACAGCATCTTCAGCGTCGAAAGGACTCCAGACACATTAGACGGATGTAGCAACCGACATTTTACAGCTTCCAGTGCTTTTCCTTTTAGGCATTTCCGAAGTCTCAGCATGTTTTCTTCATTGGTGAAGCCGCACATCTGCGTTGATGACACGTACATTGAGAAAAATAGTGGCCAGTCCTCGGGGTTTCCAGCGAACTCCGGCAAATCTCTAGATACTGCTTGTCGTGCGGCAAGCTGGCTTCGGTTGAGAATACATATTGTATCTTCCGAAGCTATTGGTTCACGTTGCGTAGTTGAGAGCGCTGCACCAACGCGCGATGGATGTGGATTACACTGCGGTCTAAACGACAATCGTGGTAGTGTAGAAAACTGACCTGAGATAGGATTGGTACCACGAAGCATTGTTTGCGCCTGTGGTGTAGAGCGTTGCCCGGGAACGAAATCTGGTAGAGTATTCCGCCGTCCTCTTTGCAAACGGTATTGCTGAGTCACTTGTCGTTGATCGATCCGTGCTTGCTGTTCATCCAAATATTGTGGACTGTAATTTTCCGCCAAATCTTCTTCCACGACTCCGGAGTCTTGAGCTGCTCCACCATGCTCTGTATCTCTGATCCACTGGGAAACTTCAGACATCTTTTCGAGGTCTTCGTCGTCCAGAACCGTCTCGCCTTCACTTTCCAAGTCTTCCAAGATTTTATATTTCTCCTCCAAAAACTTTTCCTCCAACTTCTTTTGCTCCTCAAGCTTCTGCAGCCTCAAGTTGACCTTCCGTTGTGCGCTCCTCTTACTGCTCTTCTTTCCGCATGACTTTGTATCGTTGGCGTTCTTTGGGGGTGGATTATTGGTCACTGCTAGGGCATCTCTATCCAAATTTGGTTGGTTAACTTCCTCTTGATCGTCTGCACAAAGGGGACAAGCCCAACTAACGTCTGAAATTCCTTCAGTGACTTCCACACAGGAAAAGTGGAACCATTTGTCGCAACCATCACACTGCACCATTCTACTGTTATCACTTTCTTCACACAACTCACAACTATCGTACCGATTTCCCCGCGCGCGACGCACCGGATTGCGTCTGACAACGACTTTTCCGCGAATGGTTGACAGGGCTAACATATTCATTTCGGCAGCTAATTGCTTTGGCACTGCGCCTTTCTTAATATTCTTCACTTTCTTGGCTAAGTCAACATTTACCTGGGATGTAGGAAGGGGATTGTGATCGTTTGTTACCGGATCCGTAGAGCAACTGGTGACTACCGCTGCCGTGCGCAACGCGCCTGCTACCTGACTCATGACATCTACAGGCTCATCGCGACCACTATTGCATTCGTTGCACTTGTAGCCATAGAAGGGCTGTTGGTAGGAGCTACTGCAGCTTTGTCGCCAGCTGGGTCGGCTACTCCGATCGAGATACCTGCTGCTTCAGCAGTGCCATCCTTACTAGATCCGAGCTTCGATCCCTTACCAGACATCGTCAAGTTGACCGCAAAAGAATTTTGTAAGGTGTTGAGCGATAAACGAACCAGTAGATTTCGTTAACTTTATTCCAATAAAAGGGAGTTACAAAATTCCTGCGGAATTATAAATAAGGTTAATGGTGATTCAATTTTGCACAAATATACTACAACTCACTTTTGGTGATTCGAATTCGCAATCGTTTTAACAATTCGTGTCGAGAGATTTCTCGTTATTAGTTACCTACTGATAATGAAGGGGTTTTCTTTCATCGAACTTAAGATGTCAACTCTGATAGGTGGATGGATTCAAATTTTGTCCCACGGGCTTAACTATTCACCAGCTAATTAATTATGGTCGTTTTAGTATACTGGATGATAGGAAATTGAATGTCCTCACCTTATGTTAAGAACAGCCTGGGAATGCAAGTTAGCTGTGTTTTCTAATCCCGAATAAGCGTTAGAATTCACTGTAAAATATATATAGATCAACAGATCCCAGCATTAATTTTACTAACTACAATGATAGTTTGCGAGTTCAATTAGCTTTTACCTGATTTTGGGATAGCAATTAACTAGATTTTTAACAATTTTTGTGAGATATTTTGGCTTAAGTTTAGAAAATAATTTCTTGGACGTAGTTCAGTTTGTCAACAAAGGCTATCTTGTTTACGATGAAATACAATGCGCTGACCGCAGACTCGTCTTCTGACCTTTCGTGTGGCAGACAATCCTCTTTCTGCGGTTTGGGTGTGGATACGTTTATACGATCGCGTTCACAGGAGTGGGCACGATGGGGCTCGTCGGATCACTGGACGTGGCGGGATCAACAGGCGCTTTCATCGATTTTGCTTGTGTCTGACGTTTGCACACTACCGCCATCTGGTTTCCGATTGTCCAATCACAGTGCATTTAGCATTGGGCGATAATGTTTCCGTGACGATGATTTTGAATGCATTTTGTTCTAAGTGAGACGTCTGTTTTTCTGTGCCCATAGTGTTTTATATACCAATTGGCTCAGCTCGACGAATTGAAGTGATGTTTCCAATTTTTTTTGCCAAAGTTTTGATTCTCTTAAGGTGATCACCTTTTGTATCGATACAATCAAGCCAAGCCAATCTTGCGTAATAATTTTCTTACAATGCTGAAATTAAAGTCTGTAGATCGAAGCAACCTATGTGAATAGTCTGTGGAATTAGTTTAGAAATAAAACTTCACTTTAGTACCGTCCATGAACGTGTTATGGGCCCAGCCATTGACCTAGCCTAGCCGAAGTTTCAAGAACTCAAGATGTACGGAGCAGGGAACGGTTATTCTTGGCCTGGATCCAACGCTCTACGTACATGTTCAAGACACAAAAACGGCCAATGAAGCTTGGAAGTAGTTGGAAAAAGTTTTTAAAAGTTAAAGTTTTCTGAAAATTTGTGGTTCGATGGAAGCCTATGTTTTTTTTTCTTCCTAAGCAATGGAGGGAGAATCTGCTCAATAGGGTTGTCCAGGAAGTGCGGGGTTAGGGACCACCTCCAACAGCAAACGAGGGAGGCAGGAGTACACCCCCGAGCCGCTAAATCGTTTCCATTGCCGCCAAGCCCATAGTCCCTTCGGTACAACCAGAAAGTAATGCTTCAAAGGGGGGCCAGTGCACGACGCGCCCTCGAGGTTAGCTGCGTGTCCTTGCAGCACCGAACGTCGTGACTCGCTTTTTTAGAAGAACACCATGGTATCGTGTCTCGTGTCCTCGGAAGGTGGGAAGGGTCGACTTCGCGCCTGCTTCCCTCTGCACGACTGGTATCAAAAATGATGATGCCGCGTGCACCCCAAATTGACCTCTCTGCGATAGGGTCTATTCGCCAACACACAGAGGGACTTGCCCACGTGGTGCCTACGCCTGCCCCAGCCTTGACGAGGACCCCTTTCCGTCCTCGGTCTCGGAACCCGCCCGGTTGACCGACGCCGCGAAAGCGACGATACCATGTTGTTCTTCACGCGGCCACTTGTTCGATAAAAGGATCGAGTTCGACCACAGGGCACCGGTATGACCCATGAAGCCGACTCCGAACCCTTGGACCACCTCTTATTTGCGCCTGAACTAGCCATTCCTCGAGTCCACGCGCCACCTTCTGTGTAGCTCCGAGACGATTTGGACGATAGCCGATAAAACGGCGTTCCAGCCAACTTCATCTTTACACATCCTCCGGACTAGGTTGTCCGGGCTAGTGTCTAGACCACACTTGGCAAGCATGGCACGCATTGTGCGAAAACGCGGGCACACGAACAACACGTGTTCCGCCGTTTCCTATAAACCTGCGCACACCGGACACTCCGGCGAGGCCGAGTGTCCGAACGGTGGAGATACTGTCTGAAGCAACCATGGCCTGTAAGGACCTGGGTCAGGTGGAAAGTGATTTCCCCATGGCGCCTCTTGACCCACGTTCCTATCTCCGGTATCAACCTATGTGTCCATATTACAACCTGTACTGTGATTTTGCAGCACGCTTAAACGCCGGGCACTTCGAACCCCCCATGGGGTGCTTGATGTTCGCTGCTTTGCCTGAACAAATCAAACAATTGGGAGGGTTCGTGCAGCATTGTGCCTTATGTCCCTTCAATCCGCAGCGTCGGCAGGGCTTGCTTCTGTCAGGGCCTTTGCAGTCCCATTGCTTGTGCCCCGGTTCCAGGCACTTGAAGTAAGCTTCGTATTGCTCGTATATGCCCACAGGGCACACCGACCATCCCACCTTGACGCTCCCTAACTTGACTATCTTGGAGGCGTCCGCTGCAGATAGCCGAACCATAGCTACCTGCGTCCCTGCCGGACCTTTCCGTAGCCAAACGGCTGCGGTGGGCGTCTCCACTTCACACTGTCGCCGCAGTGCCGTGAAGAGATCTTTGACTTCGGTGATTTCGTCCAGGTCTTTAACCCTTAGATTCACCTCCGTCATGAGTGCCCTCACCTTGAACGTCTCGCCTAGGACTTCCACCGCCGACTTCTTGTAGGCAGGGCCCTTTTGTAAGACGCCACGCTTCAGCTCGAGGATCACCCCCTCATTCTAGCTGATGTCAGAAGGACAACAATGCCCAGGCTGCACTACCAGCTAAGTACAAACCCCTTAGCTGGCGGTCGATTGTCATCGGAAGACCCGTGGAAGCGTGAGTATTGGAACTTGTGAGGACCAGAGCTGTGTAGATCGCTTCTTTCCAGACGTCAACTCACCATTTCGCAGCCCGATGGAAGCCTATGTGACGACTTATGATGTGCATGGAGAAAACAGAACTGTGCAATAAAAATTCTATTCGACTAGATGCTGATGTCATATTAGAAATTTAGAGACAGTACTCGTCGATAGAAAACCCTTCCGCAAACGATGGCATATGAGCAAATCAAACCACCTTCCTTTTGCCAGTGGAGATTTATCAGCTTCCACACTGATATTCTTCCCTTCCCCTTCATACGGGAGTTTGGCAGAAGGGAAGGTTGTGCGACTTCGACTTCGACTTCGACTATAATTCTATCATGAACATGAACGTCTAAGTTTGGAAGATGATATTAGCATTTCCATATCATTGTAAATCGTTTTTTTTTCCTTGTTGGGTATTTTAATCACTGCGACCATTTATAAGCAATTTTATAGAAAGATCAAATGACAGGAGACCAAATACTAATATTTACATTTTACAAGGAACATTTGCGAAAATGAAATGATGATGATGATGACGAAATGATGATGGTTTACATGCAAATTTACCAAAACAAAGACCGAGCCCTCCACTCAAAATTTCGATCAGCTGTTCGAATCTGTCTCATAAAATGGCTTATTAGATCTATTGTGATATATCGGGACCGCTTTGCGATTTGGGCGTAACTTATTTTGTAAACAAACATTGGAAGGCGAATTCCTGCTAAAACAAGCATTTCATGAGGAAACCACGGTATGGATGCGATAGATTAAGCTTTCCTCTACCAGATAAGGGAATTAGTTTAGGATGAAAACGCTTGCATTATCCGGAATTCATGAAGCAATGTTTGTTTACAAAATAAGTTACGCCCAAATCGCAAATCAGTTCCGATATGCCCCATTTGATCTAGCTTTGTCAAGTTGACGCATCATTACTATTTAGAGCAATTGCATTACCTTGACTACCAGCGTTATACCAATGCGGTATTATGGTTCTGATGAATCGTACTACTATATTGGGACTTGTTCCCCAAACTTCTGAGGGTTCTATCAGCCCCTTGTTGAAGAACTGTAATCTCTTTCAAAAAATTGCCGGACAATGGCATAACAGATGTTCCGAGTCTTCTACATGTATGCCGCAGAAACGACATACATCATCTTGAAGTTTTCCTATCAGCTTCAAGTGATATCGGCTCAGGCAATGGCCTGTTATAAGGCCTGTGTATGTGTTAAGATCTTTTTTTGAAAGATCTAAAATTTTGCGAGTGATAAATACGTTTGGTGTGATGAAACGTTTAGACTGCCTCGCAATCAAGGTGTTTTTCCAGATTTATATATATTTATTTATTCAGACTAAGGCCGAAGTGGCCTGTGCGGTATATAAGAGTCTTCTCCATTCGGCTCGGTCCATGGCTGCACGTCGCCAACCACGCAGTCTACGGAGGGTCCGCAAGTCATCTTCCACCTGATCGATCCACCTTGCTCGCTGCGCACCTCGCCTTATTGTGCCCGTCGGATCGTTGTCGAGAACCATTTTCACCGGGTTACTGTCCGACATTCTGGCTACGTGCCCGGCCCACCGCAGTCGTCCGATTTTCGCGGTGTGAACGATGGATGGTTCTCCCAGGTACGCAGCGCTTTCCTTTCGAAAACTCCAAGTGCGCGTTGGTCCTCCCGAGCATCGTCCAGGTCTCGTGTCCGTAGAGGACTACCGGTCTAATGAGCATTTTGTAGATTGTCAGTTTGATACGGCGGCGAACTCTATTCGATCGGAGTGTCTAGCGGAGTTCAAAGTACGTACGATTTCCAGTCACTATGCGTCTCCGAATTTCTCTGCTGGTATCATTTTCGGCAGTCACCAGTGAGCCCAAAAACACAAATACTTCTACCACCTCGATTTCGTCACCACCGATGCAAACTCGCGGTGGGTGGCTCACATTGTCTTCTCTTGAACCTCTTCCTATCATGTACTCCATCTTCTCAAAGTTACGTGCCATAATATCTATGTCGTCGGCGAAGCCAAATAGCTGGACGGACTTATTGAAAATTGTACCACTCGTGTTAATCCCTTCTCTTCGTATTATCCTTTCCAAAGCGATGTTGAATAGCAGACACGAAATACCATCACCTTGCCGTAACCCTCTGCGCGTTTCGAAGGGACTCGAGAATGTCCCTGAAACTTGAACTACGCACATCACCCGATCCATCGTCGCTTTGATCAACCGTGTCAGTTTAACCGGAAATCAGTGTTCGTGCATTAGCTGCCATAGATGGTCCCGATCGATTGTATCATATGCGGCTTTAAAATCGATGAATAGATGATATGTGGGCACGTTGTATTCGCGGCATTTCTGAAGTACTTGGCGAATGGCGAACACCTGGTCCGTGGTGGAGCGTTCGCATATAAAACCCGCCGGGTACCTGGTACTAGGGGATTTGTTGTTCTTCAGCCGAACAATCTCCTCCAGGATTTCCTGGAGATCCGGAGCTGGTAAAATTATGTCCTGCGCGCGTTCTCCCAGGTCCATCACCATACCGCCACCTTCGTCTGCCACATCGCCATTCATGTGTTCTTCGTAGTGCTGCCTTTGGATCACCTCACGCTCGTTCGTAAGAAGGTTTGTTACCTTAGATACTGCTGTGAAACATGAACAATAAGGAGGCTGATCGGAGAGCCTTCGGAGTGCTGCGGACAATACTCGGCCCTTATCTGGCGGCGTCGCATGAATCACGAGTTGTACCAGGTGTATAAAGGGCTGGATATTGTTAAGTATATACAACACGGCAGACTACGGTGCGCTGGACAAGTTGTTTGTATGCCGGAAGAACGTCAAGCGAAGATAATATTTAGTAGAGAACTCGGAAGAGGCCGCAGGTTTCGTGGAAGGCCGAGTACACGATGGCTTTTTGCAGTTGAAGAGGACCTGAGGGCGCTCAATGTTCAGGGCGACTGGAAGCAATTGGGCCAGGATCGAGTCCAGAGGAGAAGGATACTCCATCCGGCGTAGGTTCGTCGAAGAGCTGTAGCCTATCAAGTAAGTAAGTGATATGAAATGTTCAAGGCTAGTTTGGTTTAAAACATTTTTACTGTTTTATTTTATTTCATATTTTCATTAATAGCTTTATAAGCGTAACAACTAGTAATTTCTGTCCTATTATTTTTTCTTCCGATCCGATTAATCTTTTAAGACATTTTTTCCGCATAAAGTTCTCTCTATATTTTTTCTGCTTTGCTTTTCAATATGTTTAACCTGCTATTTCGTTAAGTTCACATTTTAATAATCAGAAAGTGTTTCGATTCTCTGTAGGTATTATCTATAGTTATCTTCCTCTCTTCTCCTCAAGTAACTTTACTTTAACTATTTCAGCTAGTTTTTTTTCTTCAAATGGTAGTTCTGTGTAATAAACCCAAAATTAGTTTAGAAACAATCATTGGGTATCGCTGACGGATTGCTATCTACTATTATGTAATGGGAAATCTTTACTTTCATGGAATTTGACGTTCAGTAGTTTGGTTTGATTTTGCGATCGAAATAGCAGGAGAATAATGGTTTAGTTTTTTTATGACGTATGACTTAGCAGCGCAATAGTTGCGGAGAACAAAACGAACGACCTAAAAAACCTTTTACTCTGAACCGAACCCCTTGCCTAGGAGATTAACTATGCACCAGTTTTCAAATGTTATTTATTTGTTGTATTTTATGCAAGACGCAATTACCGATCTATTCGTAGTCCACGATTTGTATAATAGTAATAATGTATTTTGCTAGCAATAGTAATAGTGCTTAGGTAAAGGTTTCCCAAAATTTGTAGTTTACGTCTCAAAGAGAGTCACAATTATCATTTGAATGCTATCATATCATGGTCACCACAATCCTTCTCCAATGTTTCTTTCCAAAGTATCTTTCGATAAATATTTTTTGTTGATATTCCTAATCTGGCATTTGTATTGTATTGATAATTGATTGTTGTAATAACAGTAATAGTATTTGGTGAAGCCAACAAAAACAGGAACTGAAGAAGAAAATACGACAAGAACAGCCAGTTATAGTATTTATTCCTCCAAAGTTGCATTAAACAATTAGTCCAGTAAATTTATTACAAGCTACGCGATGGTATTTCGTTTCTCTTCACATTTTAAATAATGAACAGCAATACATTGCATATAAAACCATTTGTTTTGGCAATGGAGGTAATAAACTATAGAGGAATATTGTCGCTGGCGAAACATTATTTAAGTTAAATAACAACGCATAATCCATACGTTTTAACTGACATATACTCAACGTGCTTGCGATTGAAAGCAGAATGAATTAGCGACGAACTTCCCATATAGTTTATTATCTCTATTGATTCGATGCATCACCCTTTCACCCCTTTCACGCTGACGCATACTTACGAGCTATCTATAAAGCATGTTTTTTTTTACAAATTACATAACCGAAACAGAAAAGGAAAACGCTGTAAGATGATACATACAAAACTTTAGTTTAGAAAATGTCGGGACATTTGGACCATTCCTGTTTCGCTTTGGAATCCCAGTAGGTCCCCTTGAACACGTGCACCAGACTGTCCGTGCCCTCGTCTTGCTGTTTGCTGAACCAAATCGGTTCGTATGGCGGATAGGGTCGACCTTCGGCAGCTGACTTCTCGGCCTCAGCTTCCCGTTCACGTCTCCGGGCTCGCTGCTTCTCCTCCAGTCTATACAAATATATGGAATGAAAATTTTTGTAACACGGGATTGAAAAAACTGAAAACGGAAACTGAAGAATGTTCTTAAAGTCTCCGATTGAATATGAGGAAATAAAAATGCTAAAAGGAAACTTAAAGATTTGCGTTTGTAGGGTGATTTCAATACAATAATTGTTTGCTTCATTATGAGACAGCTTACCTTAGCTTTTCCTTATTACTTTCGTTCCATTTGCCTTCTTCCATCAGCCGTTGATCGGGTCGCAAGCGCGAATCAGTTGGTGCAACATTAGGCTCGGGTTCATTCAGCTGGCAGGCAAGCAACGTAAAGTTGTAGTATTTATCACAATCAGTTGGCGGAAGCCGCGAGGTCCACGCCGTTTTGTAGTTGCCCGTCTTGTAGACGGGGTTCTCGGCCGAACCACTAGTGGAAGTCACGGGCGCAATTTCAATTTTGCTATCCCATGTACCGTTTATCACCCATTTGACCTGGTTGGAGCTGTCCATCGCCACACCTTTCACGCGCCGCTGTGTGTCTCTCGTGAAGTACGAGTACGGAAGGTATTTCAGGTGACACTTCACTCCCTTGGCGGCCTTTTCGCCGTAGATTTCCATATCTCCGTGGTTGTCAACCCAGAGCTTTCCGACAATGATGTTGTGTACCGTGGTGGTCACCTTGCGCCACGTGAACTTGTTACCCGAGGCAGGAAATTCAACGTGGGCGTATCCAAGTGGAACTATCTGTATATATTTGCCCCGAAATTTGGACGTCATCGTGAATTCTTGCCAGCATCTCCAACCACGACCTTCGCAGTATTGTGCTGCCATGGGTGGATGATGGGAAACCTGTAATTGGAGAAATAAAAATTGATTACCCATTTCGCGGAATTACATTTTCCGGAATAACCCATTTCACAGAAACATAAAATACACTCACTTGTCATAAGACGAGTTTGTACAATCCCATTGAATTCCACCACTTAATTGTATCTTGACAGATACGTATTTCGACCTCAACAGTAAGGCCGTCTTCAGTGTCTCGTACTTGACTCGACTCAAGTACGAGTCAGTCGAGTCAAGTACGAGACACTGAAGACGGCCTTACTGTTGAGGTCGAAATACATATCTGTCAAGATACAATTAAGTGGTGAAATTCAATGGGATTGTACAAACTCGTCTTATGACAAGTGAAAACATTCCACTAAAAAGCTCAAAATATTTTTTTTAATAAAATACACTGTTATTTTAATATTATTTTGAATATTTAAGGACAAGTCTCCCGGAATCCAGAATTCAATGCATTCGGATTTTAGCTAGAGATTTAAGGTGATAGCTCTATTGCATCTCCTGTAATAGCCCATTTCAAGAACACATGCATTCCGAAGATATATTCGTGTACAATAAGCTCCGCATGATTACACCCACATATCATAATGATATCTGAAGTGTATTCACACTCCCTGAATCAACATTTCTTTTCACGCCTTTCGAATCTGGCGTGTATTTAGTGATAAAAAGCATTATTCTTGATTCCCAGTAGACCTGTGCGCCGAAGTATTTGTGAACGGCGGCGGCGTAAGGCCATGTTTACGGCGGCGGCGCGATTCGGCGTGAAGAATTTTTAGTTAAGAAAAAAAGTTTCACGCAGCAAGCCATATGATTCTTTTTATAATTTTTTTGTACAATTACTAGCTACAGTCAGACTGATGAAGTGAACATCCTAATCGGTGTAGCTTGTATGTCCACAGCAAAAGTTTACATCAAATCCTCCACTAGCATATTGCCGCATCACAGCACATAAGTTCATAGGAAAGTAATTTGGATACAAATCCAGAAATTCGTT
The DNA here is from genome assembly GCF_024139115.2 of Armigeres subalbatus. Classification (NCBI taxonomy): domain Eukaryota; kingdom Metazoa; phylum Arthropoda; class Insecta; order Diptera; family Culicidae; genus Armigeres; species Armigeres subalbatus. The sequence goes on along the minus strand of NC_085141.1, from coordinate 219,623,991 downwards.
TAGAAATTCCTTAAGATATTCCTCAGAATATTCGAAAAAGGAATTTCTCGAATGAATTCCTTCATTTCTTCGGAAATTCGTTCCGGAATTTCCTTGAAAATTACTTTACGGAGTCTTTTGGGAATTTCTTTAGAAATTCATTCGAAAACTTTTTTAGGAGTTCCCTTGAAAATTCCTTTAAGAATTCCTTAGAAAATTTCCATGAAAATCTTTCAAGAGGAATACCTACGGACACTGTTTAAGGAATTCGTTCGGGAATCTCTTCTGAAATTCTTTTGGAAAATCTTAGAAAATTTTGTTTCATCAAAGGTAATTGCCTATTTCCGGGGATTAAACCACCCGACTTGGACGTTAATTTACAATGTTATGAAAACTCATATGTGAATATGTACGTTATGTGGAAGATATTTGATATATACCTATATATATACCTAGATATATACCTTTGATTGAACTGAACTTGAGTTGCGTGCTCTTGCCTACGCAATGCGGTCGGGTCTGAGCTTGACGACCGACTGGCAAATAGCTTACACAACCTCACTTGATCAGTACCGTTGCTGATGAAGAATGTGTATAGCCGCCAGACATTCTAAATACTCACGCTCCTCTAATGTGGACGTGTACAATACACATGTGGAAGTATTGGCTTGAGAAATGGATTGCGAGTGATTTGACTATGCGTCCAATTTGGGAATCTCGAGCTCGTTCAGTAGCCGCTAGGTTGCGAAGGCCGACGGAGGTCCTTCGTAGCTTAGTTGGTTAAAGCACCAGTCTAGCGTACTGTTGGGTCATGGGTTCGAGTCCCATCGAAGGGAAAGTGGTTACCTCCCTTTTCCAAATCAATCTCTTCCACATAACGTACATATTCACATATGAGTTTTCATAACATTGTAAATTAACGTCCAAGTCGGGTGGTTTAATCCCGGAAATAGGCAATTACCTTTGATTGAACTGAACTTGAGTTGCGTGCTCTTGCCTACGCAATGCGGTCGGGTCTGAGCTTGGCGACCGACTGCAAATACAACCTCACTTGATCAGTACCGTTGCTGATGAAGAATGTGTATAGCCGCCAGACATTCTAAATACTCACGCTCCTCTAATGTGGACGTGTACAATACACATGTGGAAGTATTGGCTTGAGAAATGGATTGCGAGTGATTTGACTATGCGTCCAATTTGGGAATCTCGAGCTCGTTCAGTAGCCGCTAGGTTGCGAAGGCCGACGGAGGTCCTTCGTAGCTTAGTTGGTTAAAGCACCAGTCTAGCGTACTGTTGGGTCATGGGTTCGAGTCCCATCGAAGGGAAAGTGGTTACCTCAATACATTTTCCAAATCAATATCTTCCACATAACGTACATATTCACATATGAGTTTTCATAACATTGTAAATTAACGTCCAAGTCGGGTGGTTTAATCCCGGAAATAGGCAATTACCTTTGATTGAACTGAACTTGAGTTGCGTGCTCTTGCCTACGCAATGCGGTCAGGGTCTGAGCTTGACGACCGACTGGCAAATAGCTTACACAACCTCACTTGATCAGTACCGTTGCTGATGAAGAATGTGTATAGCCGCCAGACATTCTAAATACTCACGCTCCTCTAATGTGGACGTGTACAATACACATGTGGAAGTATTGGCTTGAGAAATGGATTGCGAGTGATTTGACTATGCGTCCAATTTGGGAATCTCGAGCTCGTTCAGTAGCCGCTAGGTTGCGAAGGCCGACGGAGGTCCTTCGTAGCTTAGTTGGTTAAAGCACCAGTCTAGCGTACTGTTGGGTCATGGGTTCGAGTCCCATCGAAGGGAAAGTGGTTACCTCCAATACATTTTCCAAATCAATATCTTCCACTTAACGTACATATTCACATATGAGTTTTCATAACATTGTAAATTTTGTTTGTAAATTCATTCATTTTTTTTAAATCGATGTTTACGTGTTTTTTTTTAATTGAAAAAAGTTTAACACACAAATTCCCTCGGGAGTTTCTTCTAAAATTCATTTAAAAATTCCTCCATATTATGATTCGTTCCGGAGTTATTCCTGCAGAAACTTTGTATAGTTTACTGAAAGATTTTTTTTAAATACTTCCTGGAGGAAGTTCCAAAGAAGTCTTTGAAAAATAAATAAAAGGCCTTCCCGGAAGGTTTTCTGAAGAAATCCTTAATTCCTGTGACTTTTCTAAAGAGATTTTTGAAGAAATTCCTGGAGGAACTTCGACTTTATTCTTGAAGGAATAATCAAACAAGAACCTGAAAAGATTTTCGAACAGAATTTTAAAGAAGGATTTTTTAGTGGATGTCCCAAACAAATAGCTATTGGAACTTAAATAGAAATTCCTATAATACTCTAAGAATTTCTTCGAAAATCTGGACAGTAGTGAAACAAACTCAGTTTTGACTCTAGAAACAAGACTACATGCCAAGAAAAACTCCCAAAATATCTAGATTGCGAATATTCGGATATTCTCAAGAATTCCTTGGGAATTTACTGCAGGAGTTCCTTCGAAAATTTCTACAGATTTTTTCGTAAATACCTTAAATAATTCCCTAGAAAAGTATATTCAGGAATTAATTCGGTAAGACATCAAGAAACTCATTCTAACATACCTTCAAAAATTCTGTTGGGAATTCGATCGGGAATTTCTCTAGGAATTCCTTCAAGAAACGTCCACAATGAAACCAGCTTTTTTTTTTGAAATTTTCCTTAGGGATTGCTTCGGAACTTCTGAGGACCTTAAGAATTATCTTAAGGAACTCTTCTGGAAATTCTTATAAAAATTCTTCTAAGATTGATTTTGACAATTCCATCAGGAATCCCTTCAAAAATTCTTTTTGGAATTGGAAATAAAAATTTCTACCCATGTAGATGGGTACACTTCCCCCAGTTGTAATGGATTTGACGCACCTTCCTCAAAGAAACTAGCCCTCGAAAAGCTCAAAAAGGATTGCGAATCTATTTATTAGTCTGTTGGATTACACTGTTGAAAGGAGATCCCGATGGCTTCGCGTAAGTGTCTCTGCTTACGGGTCTGCTGCCTCCGTTTTTTGCCGTTTATACAGCAGTGTATTGAAAGCAGAATTGTATTTAAATTCGATTGTAATTTTGGGTGGAGCCGCATGCAAAGCAAGACTCAAGCCAGAATGATGGATTACTGTACATACACACATATTTTTGAAAAATTCCTTCGGAAATTGTTTTAACAATTCCTCTGAAACTTTTCCAGGTATTCCATAAAACATTCCATTCCCTCGGCAATTCTTCTAGTAATTCTTTCGGAATTTTCTCCATCCTTTCCTTCCAAAATTCTAGAACAAACTTTCAGATATCAGATACAATTTCCAAAGAAATTACCGACATTCTTAGATTCCATCAAGATTTTTTTTGGACATTCCTCCTGAATTTTCTCCAGGGATTCCTCCAGAAAATCCTCCAAAAATTACTACGAAGATAGATCCAGAAATTCCTCAAGACTCTAAGCAATTTCTTCAGGTTCATTCCTTTAGAACTTTCTCCAAGACTTCCTTTCAAGTAAACCCACAAATTTATTTGGGTATTGTTTATCAACATATAGTATTGGGTATTTATTTATTAGTCTGTTGGATTACAATGTTGAAAGTAGATTCTCTCTATCCCTCGTGCTTCGTGTAAGCGTCTGTACTCAGCCTCAGATATTCATCTAGTATTTCCTTCGTAATTTTCTCCGCCATTTGCTTCCAAAATTCTAGAATGAAATTTCGGATATGTCCGTATGAATTCCTAGAGCAATTTCCAAGAGAACTCCTGAAGAAATTCCCGACATTCTTAAATTTCTTCAAGAATTTTGTTGGACATTCCTCCAAGAATTCCTTCAGATTTTTTTCCAGGGATTCCATAAGAAAATCATTCAGAAATTACTACGGGAATAAATCTAAAAATTCCTCAAAACTCTAAGAACTTTCTTCAATTATTGCTTCAGAACTTCCTCCAGGATGTCATTTGGACATTATTTCAGGAAAATCAAGACATTTCTTTGAGCATTTTTTATCGAAATAAATGAAGCCCGTTTTTTTCAGAGCAATTCTAGCAATTTAAATACAAAGAGGAGTGAAGGAAATGTTCAATTTGATGGGTCACAGATCCTATCGTGCTCCAGCTCCAGAAGCCAAATTACCATTTTTGTATTCGCATACAACGAGGCAATCACATTGATACTCCATGCTCAGGGAAGTTTATATAAGCACTAAATCAATTAAGATATGTAACATTCAAACTTTTAAAAAGATGATGAACCACCCAATGCGACCAGAATGAGGTTATTCCACATGATGTTACATATGAGATTAGAAGTTCATCACTACGCTCGTTGATTTGTAGGTCTGTTGCCAAGTAGTTCTTGAATGACCTCGCATTTAACACGCCAATGCCGGTAAAAGTGTCAGAGATAAAAACAAATCTGCTAAAGGTATAACAGCTATTTAATTAATGCCTGATAGGTTGCCTTGGTTCGGTAGATGCAACACACTATATACTGTGATTTTTGTGTTGGCCAATCATCGGCGTGAAATACGAAATTCGGCGGCGTGGAGCCAATCGGCGTATGGCGCGCCGCCGATACCTTCACCGGCGTCGGCGTACGTCAATAAGTGTCGGCGGCGGCGGCGTGGCGCGGCGGCGCACAGGTCTAATTCCCAGTTCTACAATAAAGCTTACCATATTTTGCTAATCATCCTCACGCTCACCTGCTTTGATGATTTCACTTTTTACCTTTCTCGTACAACAAAGTACCGAAAGGCTGTCATTTCCCTACGAAAACGAACTTGAGTTTCCGAGACCCATAGTGTTATATACCAATCGATTCAGCTCGACGAGCGGAACAAATGTCTGTCTGTTCGTGTGTGCGATGTGTGTGTGTGCACAAAATGCCATTAAAACATTAGCCAATTTTTCACATAGTTGCATCCGACATCCGACAATAATGTGTTATAAAAAATGCCTTATGTATGCTCTTCGTGGAGTTTCATAGTACTATAAAATTGTCCGAAAGCCAAAATTCGAACATTTTTTCCAAGTGTTTTTTCTCATTCGTTCGCTGTTTACGTTTTCGCTTCGTCGCGTTGGCGTTATTTTCGCACTCTCCCAGATTATGCTAAGCCGTTCTGGAAAATGACCAAACTACTAAAATCCAAGCCTCGGCCCATTCCACCTTTGATCCCACTAGACAAAAATGGCTCTAAGGATCGCTTGATAACTCCTGCAGAGAAGGTCGCTGAAATAGGTCGTCACTTCGTCAGCTCACACAATCTTGGGCAGAACATCGTCAGTCCACACGAAGCAGCCGTCAACGAGCATGCTAACAACATCCATTTGATTCCCAACGACTTCTCGGAGGAGTTGAAGATCTCAGCTGACGAATTGACGGCCTATATCAAATCGTCGAAGAACATGAAGGCCCCAGGCTTCGACAGCATCCTGAATCTCGATCTCAAACACATGAGTGCTCCGTTCTTTGAGCATCTCTCGCTGATTTTTAATCAGTGTCTCCGGCTCAGCTACTTCCCATCGTCCTGGAAGTCAGCGAAAGTCATCCCCATCCGGAAGCCTGGGAAGGATCCTTCCTCCCCCAAAAGTTATCGACCCATCAGCCTTCTCTCAGGGTTATCCAAGCTATTCGAAAAAGCTATTCATCATCGGTTACTTGAGTCTGCCGAAAATCTCAACATCTTGCTCGAGGAACAGTTTTGTCTCCGACGCGGTCGGTCAACTGTACATCAACTGACTCGAGCTACCAACGTCCTCAGACGGAATAAGATTGTCTCAAAAACATCCGCCATGGCCTTACTCGATGTCGAGAAGGCATTTGACAATGTATGGCATGATGGCCTGGTGTACAAACTACAAAGCTACAATCTTTCCAGCTACCTGGTAAAAACCATCAACAATTACCTGTCGGTAAGGACATTCCGGGTCTCAATCAGCGGAGCGAGTTCCAATGCGCACAACATCGTCGCAGGCGTCCCCAGGGCAGTATCATCGGGCTCCTGCTTTTCAATCTGTTCACCTCCGACATGCCAGAACCTCCAGAAGGCGGCATTCTGTCTCTGTTCGCAGATGACACCTCCATCGTCTACAATGGTAGAGTGATCAGAGCGCTAGTGGCAAAACTCCAACGAGGCCTGGATTCCGACAGAGTACCTCACCAGCTGGAAGATCTGTATCAACGCGACGAAGACCCAGGTAATCATTTCCCCCCACTCTAAATCCCCTAAACATGTTCCGCCTGGGGACTGCAAAATCATGGCACGACCGTGGAATGGGCCAATGAGGCCGACTACCTTGGCTTGACCCTCGACAGCAAGCTTATTTCCAGGCAACAGGTTGACAAGACGGTGACAAAGTGTAACGTCTTGTTAAAACTACTGTACCCTTTAATCAACCGTCGGTCGTCATTGTCCCTGAAAAATAAGCTTGCTGTCTACAAGTCTACAAATCATCCTCCCTGTGATCGAATACGGCATGCCGGTCTGGGAGAGCTGCGCTATAACCCACCACCGTCTGGCCGGGATAAAAACCTTACATGAACGTTTTGGTGAGTGTAAAGAAAAGTTTAGGGTTCGTTGCGCCTTCTCGGACCAAGAAGCGATTAGGGCGCTTGTTCCCATCTAGGTTATCAAATTATTATTATAAATAGGTATTAGTGTAAATAGTTAGTTGGGTTATCAAATTTTAAATTACCTTATGTCTCCTTAAGGTTAACATGTAAAATTGGAACACAAAACAATTATCTTTACAAAACAAACAAGAAAATGAATGAAGATAAAGGGCCAGGTGAACACAAAAAAATGAAAATAAATTGAACTTAAGTTAAAAAAATCTTGTACATCATCGAGGTGTAAGTGTAAATGCTACATTTATTACCTTTTTGCGCGAGAAAGGCACCATCACCGCTAGGTGGATTAATATGTTTTATTTAATTCAAAAAATTTGTATGACGCGTTTGACTCGACGTCCCGAAAAATCAGTCAATTAAATATCAAATACAGGAAATTTTGGGTTTGGTAATTTCTTTCACATGTCCTCCATTTTCAACCAAATGTCCTCCTTTTTGGCACGATTTTAAGGAATTGTCATCCTTTAGAAAAAAAATCATATGGTCACCCTACACTTGCTGCTCGCTTGCGGTGTCTTTCACTTTGAGTAGTATAATCATCATCGAAAAAAGCCAATAAATTAATTTTGATGAGAATATCTTAATTTGCCTGAACCTAAAGCTATTTTTTACGATTAAAACCATACCCATTGTCATCTCTGATTCAGGCAGAAACTATTTTGATGATTTTTTAAACGCATTTACTGCCCATGATCGCATATTTGAAACATTTGCATTTATGTTGATTTTATAAATCGTTCCATTTCCAGCTTACCACAGATAAGCAAGATAGTAAAGCATATTTTACTGTTGTGGTATAAGATGCAATAAATTGAGCTTTCTGAGCGATTCACAGGCTTTTTACGAAATGAACAAAATGCGAGTGTATGCGATCATGGACAGTTTAAGGGTTAGGCAATTCTTAATCCTGGAGAAGACCTTGTTTTTTATACAGTTGGCAATACCGCCCCAAGTCGACGTATATCCAAAGATTTATATCCTATATTCTCCTCAAATTATTAATGTAGATAGGCTATAGTTATATAAAAGCCTTGGTAAATATCAATTTGTGCTGAAAATGAGTAATTTTGGCTTCAAACCTTAAATTATGTAGGGTAGGATGGGGCCCTCCTTAGCCGTGCGGTAAGACGCGCAGCTACAAAGCAATACCATGCTGAGGGGGGTGGCTGGGTTCGATTCCCGGTGCCGGTCTAGACAATTTTCGGATTGGAAATTGTCTCGACTTCCCTGGGCATAAAAGTATCATCGTGTTAGCCTCATGATATACAAATGCAAAAGTGGTAAACTGGCTTAGAAACCTCGCAGTTAATAACTGTGGAAGTGCTTAATGAACACTAAACTGCGAGGCGGCTCTGTCCCAGTGTGGGGATGTAATGCCAATAAGAAGAAGAAGAAGGATGGGGCAAGATGGGTCGCCTAAGGCGAACTCTGAATGTCTCAAAACAGAAACATTTTAATTCTACTTTTCAACGTCGATCTATAAAAATAGCTCATAATATGTAAGCCAAGGGAAATAATAAAAACTCCACTTTTTATTGCATTTTGAGTCATTAAAGTCTATTTTTCTGTCAATCAAAAAATGACGGGGTAAGATGGGTCAAACAGCGGGGCAAGATGGGTCACCTTTGAATTCTGCAATGAATATTGTTTTCATTCCCAATATTGAATTACACACAGATAGATAGCTTTTTTCCATTGATTTTATTGAATAAAAAATAATTTTTAAGCCTTGGATGAAGAAATGGCTCTACATTTAAAAATGTCTGCAAATTCTTAAACAAGTCGTCTGAGTATTGCTTTCTTAAAGACAAAAAATAGACATGTTCAATAAACAAATTAACATCATTATGTCAAAAGTAACCTTAAAAAGATTAAACCAGCAATGAAAAATATGTTTTGAATACGAACTATGCCCTTCAATATGTGCTGACCCATCTTGCCCCATTTGCAAGTTCATGTTAGAATTTTTAATTTTCGATCAAATTTATTTATTTCAACGCAGTTAGTACAACATCACCTACATTACTTATAATACTTTCACTATGTTACTAAAAATGTTTAAATTTTACATTGCTCGACGAGATTACACGTTTTATAGAAAGTGTGTTTCGCATAAGAAACAATGCTGAAACATATTTTACCTTGCCATACTTTACCAAAATAAAATTTTATCGTCAAATCGAGTGACAATAAAGTAGAAGCAAATTATTCCTCCTACAAAGTCATAATCTCCATATTAAAATGTACACGATGCTCAAAAACGGCCCTGACCCATCTTGCCCCGTGACCCATCTTGCCCCGCCTAACCCTAACTATACAAAATTATAAGAAAACTCGAATTTCAACTAAACCATGTTAAAATCAATATTTCAAGAACAAGTGAAGTTGTCAAAGTGCGTTTTTCAGTTGTATAGCCCTTTCACATTATTGTTGACCATTTCTCGTAATAATAATGTGAATATAATGCTCACTTAAGTCATAATCAACGTTGACTGTCTTACCCCATATAGCGATCTTGCCGCACTTTCCGCTAAATGTTATTACATCTAATTTTCGCTGGAAATAATGCATATGATGACGTCTAATGTGAAGATTCACTATATCAAGTATTATGTGTGGCTCATAGTCTGACGGCAAAAAAACACTGTGAAAAACATTTGTGGCATTTGCAGCTAAGCTAAACAAATAATGTCTCTAATTGAATTTTCGGCAAAATGGGTCCTTCCGCGAAATGTTTTTCCGGGATTGGGACTCCGCGAAATGGCATCCCGCAGTTTGTCATACAACCCTAACTAAAAATTGTCCACAGTAAAGATTGAACACTATCATACTACACCCAGTTCTTTTTTTACACGGTTGGGTTTTACTCAATTATGACCTTCAGCGCTAATGAAACTATGAGTTAACCCCTCGAAAAAATTCACAAAAAATCAAAGAGAATTCAAGCGGTATTTAAATCTGTGTGAGTTCAGAGAAAGTGTGAAGTTCAAGACACCAAGAAATTAATGAATACCAACCGTGTAAAAAATTGGGTGTGCTTCAATAAAATAATGATTGCACTAAAATTAGGGATCTGTTTTCTGTAAAATGCACTTAAACAGACAGGAAACTTTATCTCCCATAAATCGTATAAAAAAATGGCAGGAGATCATTTTTAACTTTCACGAAACCATCATATTATTGAACTAGTTTTTTAAAATTTATTATTTATTTTTATTTAAGTTAGATTAATCACTCATTGGAGTAGTATTTTTACTCAAATTCTTTGAAATATCATTTTTCTTCTTTTCTTGGATGATTCTTTTATGTTTTCTTCTGACATTCCATGGGAATACATTGATTTAAATCTTCATGAAATCCCTTTGTAAGTTCTTTTAAAATTCATGAAAAAATCCTAGATAGATCTTTTTTGAAAAGCCTTTCTTGCTAGACAAGCTGCTTTTTCAAATTAATGCTTATTCCAAAGCTGATTCTAATAAGAATATATTAAATGTTAGACGTACGCACTCAAATAAATATATAAATAAAATTACCTGTTCGTTGATACACCTCCAACCGAGATCATCTGTCCGGTCGCATTCGTACGTTTCACCGAGAAGTGGATTAAATGGTTTACCGGTGCGGTTGCTGGTGGTCGAATAGCTCGAAACAGTAAATGCCGTTACGTATGCTAGCTGCTCGCAGGTGTCCTTGCACGTTGCGGCTTTGTCCAGTATTTCCGAATACTCAAAGTCCTCGGTCAATCTTTGCATTGGAATAAATTGTTTCAGTTATTGGATAGATTTTCCACCAGATTGAATGAATATACGAACCTTTGCAGCATCGAAAGGGGTTCGTTGAAATTAACCGGCATGGGGATTTTCGACAAATCCTTGCCGATGCAGTTCTTGATGATGGACCACAAGTTCAACGGATAGTTGGGCTTGTCAGGAACCCGCGTTCGTCGCCTTCGTGCCACCCTCGAGGATTGATTGTTGTTGGAGAAGATTGGTGTTAGTGCTTGATTACTGTTAACAGATATTCTATCCGTCACGTCCATATTGTCTAGACTATCGGTGACTACTAATACCTGTAAACAGAAGACAACCAGTTAGTAATTTGTAGGCACAGCTGTACAATAGAAAAAAGTAGTTTCGAAATGAACACGATGAGCCGTTCTTATACAATAAAGCGAGTTTTTCTTCTCAACTGTTTTACCTCGTACATAATCACATTTTGAACCATATTTATGTAATAAAATAAACAAAATATAGCCAAAAGCCCAAAATATTTTCAGTTGTCCAAAATATCATCGTTACCCTAGATTTTGTAATTACTTAGTATTTTAACTTAGATGAACATGCAATTATGCAAACATTCAAACATTTGGCCTTCACGGCCGTGCGGTTAGCGGCGTCAGTCGTCTGGCCGTATTTGCGTACTGTGGGGTGTGGGTTCGATTCTCGCCCTAGTAAGGAGCGAACTTTTCATAAAGCGGAAAATTCTCCATTAGTCCAGTGGGTGTTGTGTAAATGTTCTGTCCGTTGTGTAATGCGTAGATGTTAAGTATTCAATCAGTGCGACCTCTGGTCGAAGACGGTGATCATATCTTAAAAAAACTTCAACGCCGTTTAAGCTAAAACCCCCTCTGACTTTGTAACAAAATAATCACTGAATTTTCCCTATTAATCAACTAATGCTAGTCACCAGTCGATTTCAGAGGTCGAGAACTACAGATACAGTACTTGAGCATCGTGAATACAAATTTACTGACGACCAATGTAATCAGAGTTTGCCTTAATTTAGAGCTAGCTCCTGTTGATTCAGGTGGCGATTTAAAATGGTTACAATTAAAAGCCATCTGTACAAATAAGAACTGAGAAAAAATAGTAGAGTCCATTTCGCAGTGTTTCACATTGCCTACGCTCAAGTCGATTGATATATTAGGCGTCTATACATGAAATAGCTCAGCTAACAAACTTACTTGCTGTGTTTCACTATTGCCTTCTTCGCCCTCTGAGGAGCTACCCGTAGCGTCGTTGGAGTTACGTCGGTGGTGAGCGACCGGAATTTTCAATATGAACGAACTGTCCTCTTGTGAAGCAACGGAGCCGCCTTCCTCTTGTGCATCGTAGAACTCGTTGTCTTCGTCGTCGGAACCGGAAGCCGCTGCATCTGTAACAAAGAGAAAAAAAGTAAAAAAAAGATTAATATTTAGGGTTTTTAATGAGTCTTGAGGGCAAAGCGGGCAAAGGTGAAGAATTGTAAAACCACACTGAATAGCTATTCTAACATGACTAGTAACTTTTGTAACGCTGGTAGTATATGTATTCATATTTTCCAGTGGCCTCGATCTTAGATATTAAATAATTCAGAAATAACTAAATCGGTCCTTGATCTGAATGAAACTCAATAGCGTTTATGTTTAATGATAACATGTATTTCGCCTTATGGAGGCCTAATTTTGTAAAATCAATCCCCTAATCAAGCAACTGCATTTGATAGGGGCCTTCCTTAGCCTAGGGGTAAGAGCACTTCCATGAAACAAGAGTATCATCATGTTGATCTCATATACGAGGGCAACAAAAATGCTAATTTGGCTCTTGAAAACCGTGCAGTTAACTATGGAAGTGTTTACTACTCAATACTAAGTTGCGAGGCAGCATTGTCCCAATGGGGGATGTAACACTAACGGACGATCAAAAGTGAAGATTGGTATGCGTAAGCAGTGGTGGAGATTTAGTTAGAACTTCAGTCGCTTCGCCGAGTCCTATAGCGCAATCATCCGAAGAATATCACATTGATGAACGAAGGAACCGCTGCTATTTCATAGTACTGGATTGGGTAAATGCCACCTCTAGCGCAATGTGTAGGGGAGAAAAGTGCTCTAATGCACCCTCGGAGCAAAATGGCCTCACTCATAAAATCATTCATAGAACATTTATGAACGAATATTGCCATCATGATTGATTCACACTCTATACAAATCCGCCCAGCACGTTGTTGGGGGCATAGTGTGTGATGTTCTCGTTAATAAAATAATGTGAGGTCGCTTGACTGTGGATATACAACAGTAAAGCACATGTGAAGATTGGACAAATCAAGCATCCGAAAGATATTCAATTTTCAAAAAAGAGCTAACCGCGGTGGAGGTTGGTACTCGGGACCTTTAAGTGGTCTTGTTGTATAGGGGTTATCACGTCTATCTAGAGAGTAGGAGGTTGAGAGTTCTAGTCCCTCCAAGACACGTGGATTCTTTTTCGCAAATTGCATATCAATTTGTCCATTTCGAAACATGTGCTGTGCATTGCATATGCACAGCCAAGATATTTAACAAAAAAATTATTGTTGTGCGGCCGATTTGCCGAATAATATGCAATTAGTTTTCATTATTTTGTTCATTTCATTGAAGGCTTGATGTAGTTGTTTATGAGAAGTTGTTTAAGACTAACGCCGAAGTGGCTTGTGCAGTTGGAGTTTGTTGTTCGTGATTTGATAACCCTTTCTCCAGTTGTCATAAACCTAAAAAAAATATCAGAATCAACAGTTTTACAAACCATTTGATACAATGCTTTCCTAAAACTAACATCATTATCGCTAACGCCAAATCAGATCAAACATTATAATAATCACTTAACTTAACTCACTTAACATTCAACAATTGTTATTGAGTAGAGGACAGAGATCTGGTATACGTTTTTGTCAGAGTAGACCGGGGCAAATTTAAATCGGTATATAACAATGGCGGGTTCATTTTTACCATAATTTGTACGAGTCAAAGGAAGAGGAAAAAAGTTGACATTCTAAAGTCCAATATGTATCCATTTTTAACAGCATGCTCCTAGCAGTAGGTTAGGTATTACTTGCAAGCATGCGATTCAGGAACAGTAACGTTATTTTGTTCATCAACCGGAAGTATCTTTTTTTCTGCTGAAACAGATTTATGAACCGCCAAGGTTGCGACACTGGCATTGGCAGAGATGAAGCATTCGAAACAACAACCACCAAACGGTGGCAACTGCAATGATTAGCTTTGTAGTGAATCGAACGAAATAAAACAAGCTCTAGAAATAAAACACTGAGTAAAATATATACACACAAATACATATTGCAGCTAACAAAAATTTCATGACGGAATGTAACGGGCACTATGATGAGATAGGTAGTGAGTGTGATTTATTATTATCTACTTCCGAGCTTGGTGTGGAGCACCGGCTCGGTAGTAATCTGTTTGAAAACAAAGCTGAAACGTGATATTTATTGCTTATGCACAATCATGACTTTGCGAGCATTCGCATTGATGACTGGAACATCAATTTTGTCTTTCCACAAGCCCGTAATTGTGTACAAACGGACAGATATAGGGGGTTAGGACAATCTGGGATTCTTTGTTATTATTTGGGGACTTGAAAATCTTTTTAATTGCAACTTGAAATTACTGTACATTTTAGAGACGAGAGGAGCAATAATCTATGTTTACCTCGTGCAACAGGTAATAAACATAGGTAACTATTGTCATTTACAAATTTCAAAAAATCTACTTTAGCTTCTTTAATCAGAGCACGGAAAAGCCTCTCATAAAAAATTAATTTGATCGAAATATTAAAAATATTTGGTTCGGTCCGCTTTGCTCATATCAAGTGATTAAAGCTCATAGTCTGAACGTGGTCTAAGACAATAGCAGTAGTCACTTATCCTCTAAAACGTGATCTATAAAATCAAAAGTGGTGATTTTCTGTTTTCGATGAACTCATGGAAGCAAATTGCACTTTTTGCTGGCAGCTTTCGGGAAGCAAAGCACCACGCGTCCGCGGTTCTTTTTTCTGATATAGACACGTGTTGAGGAGCGCCGTACCAATATGATGTATTGGCGCTGTACATCATTGGTTAGTGGGCGTTTGCTTTGTCAGATGTTTCGTCCAAGTGTGGAAATTCGCGGGATTTCATAACTCCATGTCTATTATTGTCACACTTTTTTACCGAACATATTCCAGGCTTTGTTTTGTTATGTCTTAAACACAATAAAAATGAGAAAATATGGTTTTTGGTCCACAAATTACGTACCGCAAAAAACGTGGTTTTGGACAGCCTCTTCCTCCATGCAACAATGAGTGTGCAGGAAATTGCTCGCATGGAGATTTTCGTTTACCCATTAATAGGTACTTTTATGTGCTATCTCTTTCTCTCTGCAGAAAAATTACCCATTTTTTGAAGTTCGGCGGCATAACTCATTAATGGGTTATGCCACTGAACTTCAAAAAATGGGTAAATTTTTCTGCAGACGAAAAGAGATAGCATATAAAAGTACCTATTCCACGAGCTACGAGCAACAGACAAAATTTGGAGATCGTTCGTAGTGTATCCATAAAAATCATCGGAAAACAAAGATGAACAATTTGTTTCAAAAAATCTTAACGTGCAATGTTCATTGTCTAATTTTTACAATTTAACTGTAAATCGTACATATGCAAGTAGGGTCACTGCTCCTGGACTTCATTTGTTTCTTATTTTTGTGATTTTTTTTAGCTGTGAGCACGCATGTTAGCAAAAAGAAGCGACGAAATTGTTGCCGTATTTCTTTGTTTCGCGATGAGATGAATATATGTCTAGGAAAGAAAGGAATAATAATATAATGAATCTGCGATAATTCATTATAAATTCGATTTTTTTCTTGATTACAACTACTTTTGAGTGAAACAGTATTTTTAGGCACTTTAAGGCTTGAAAATCACTGAAACAGGGTCCGAACCTAAACGAAATAAATCGGAATGTTCAGAAGACTTGTAGAGCTCACCAAAAGCTTTTGTTTAGAGGTTGTTGCATTGATTTTCGATATTCATATGTCATGTTAGAGTTTTTTGAATCTTAAAAATAGCCCAAAAACACTAAATCGACTTGAGCCACCTTGAAATTATATCCAAATTAAATGGAAATTTAAGAGAAGGTTTATTTGTGATACGAATTGTAATTCTGGGCTGACCGGTTATATTTTTGATACTTTTTGAAAACATAAAGAGGTCTAACATGTTCGAAAACCTTATTTTCATGGCTTGTAATGATTCGAAACAGTTTTTGCATTTTTTTTATCTTTATTCGTTATCTATTGAGAGCGATATCTGCAAACACTCTTGTGACATCTGAGCCAATCCCTTGCCTTGAAACGGAACCGTCGGCGTTGTAGGGATGTTTGTGGTTCCTGTATTCCATATTCAGCAACCGATCTACGAAAGGCTTTTGTATTGTGTTCTCTCTTGAAGTCTCGATGTAGTGATTTATGGTAAAGGGTGGTGAAGTGGCAAAATGCAGACTCGTTAGGTGTGGACTGTGGAGGGATACCGAAGCAAAATATAGCTGATTTAAGAACAGGAACAAGACGTTGAGTTTGCGGTATGCAATGCAGGTAAGCTCAAGACCGCACAGAAGCCGACTGCCTTTAGGGAAGATCCACAAAGTACATCATGCAAAAATTGATGATCTTCAACCCTACCTCCTCTAGGGGGGCTAACTTGATTCTAGGTGGGGCTATAGCCCCCCCTAGCCCCCCTGTAGTTACGCCAATGGGTATGGATACCGGTCCTAAGGCGCTTCAACTACCCGGATTAAACGTTGGGGCAAGAGAGACGGTATAGCTATAGCGTTGTTGCTTTTTGGCGTGAAGACTGGGTTGCTGACGAAGGGGTTAAAGATTATGGTTTTACTTGGCTAGAGCAGCGGTTCTCAACCTTTTTCTTGAGAGGTACCCCTACAAAGTTTTGCATCCATTGAGGTACCCCCTATTTTAAAGCCGTAAAGAGAACAAGCGTAGCTAACAAGATATATGAAAAACAGACCTGAAAGCTAACGGGATATGTGACTCACCAGTCACCATTATTCAAATGGTTCCTATCCTGAAAGTTGTTTACAACACCGTTATTCCGTGAAACTTTCCAATTCAAATAATGTTTATACATGAAGATTTCAAGCCTCATGAGAAAAGGATTTCGAGTCTCTTGAAAGAAGACTTCTGAGCCTCTTAAAAAAAACTTTCGTAGCTCTTAAAAGGAGACTTTTGAGCCACTTGAAAGAAGGTTTCCCAGCCTCTTAAAAGACCTTTTAAAATGAGGCTTACGAACTGCTTTGAAGGAGACTTACAAGCTTCTTACAACGGAACTACTCAGCTTTTCAAAAAAAAGTCTTTCGAGTCTCTAAAATAGGGGTTTCCGAACCTTTCTAGATTTTTATTCAGAAGCATGTTTTTCAACATTTTTTTACATTTTTTCACTTCGTCGGACGACATTTCGAATGACGTTTGGTCGAATGACATTTAGTCCAAAGGGCATTTAGTCGCATGGAAATTTAGTCGAATATTGAAAGCGAATTTCAGTCGTGCGGGTCCGTACACTAATAACGTAAGCAATTTTTCTGGGTTTTTCAAGCCCCCTCCCCTCATGTAAGATTGTTTCTATACAAATATTTTTTTATTTATATGGAACGTAAGAAAATGGCAGACCCCCTCCCCCCATAAGTGCTTACGTAATTAGTGTACGGCTCCTAATAGGTTATTTAGTAAAATAAATCATTCATTAAATTTTAAGCTAAATTTAAATAAACACAAATCCACAAGAGGTCTGGAAGAAACTGATTAGAGGAATACAATGGAGAAGAGGAAGTTCAATCAGCAGCGGAAGAAACGAATACGAATAATGAGGATTTTTAACCTAAGCAAATGGAAGCTTCTGGATGGTGGATTATAGAAAAATTGAAAACCTACAGAAATAGCAAAATATTAGGTACGGGTGGTGAAATATCCTTGGTTCTAGTTTTCGGAACGGGCTCAAACACCAATGATATCAAAGTTATTTTGCCAATACTTCATCGTAGTCGACATTGGAACATTTTGTTTATTGACATTTTGTCGAATGACATTTGATCATTTCGTTTCGTCATTTAGTCGGAATGACGTTTAGTCAAAGGGACACTTGGTCGATTGAAAATGCTTTTTGTATTCTTTTTATTAATTCTCTTTCTTATACTCAATATTTATACAATAATTAGTTCAGTATAAAATTCACTTCCAAACTTGATTCGATAATTATTGACCGAAATTTTTTAGTTTCGACCAAATGGTCATATGAATTTCCGACCAAGTGTCACTTGGAGCAATAATTATGTTACTTTTTGAAAAACCACAATAAATAATTTATTTTTCAATTATTATTGACCCAATGTCTTACGTCTCTAGTGTGTTAGGATTCATTTTCGACTAAATGTTCCTTCGGGGCCCTCCTTAGCCGTGCGGTAAGACGCGCGGCTACAAAGCAAGACCAAGCTGAGGGTGGATGGGTTCGATTCCCGGTGCCGGTCTAGGCAATTTTCGGATTGGAAATTGTGTCCACTTCCCTGGGCATAAAAGTATCATCGTGTTAGCCTCATGATGTACGAATGCAAAAATGGTAACATGGCTTAGAAACCTCGCAGTTAATAACTGTGGAAGTGCTTAATGAACACTAAGCTGCGAGGCGGCTCTGTCCCAGGGTAGGGATGTAATGCCAATGAGAAGAAGAAGAAGATGTTCCTTCGACCATATGTCCATTCGACGTAAAGTACTTTCGATATACCTATATTCTAAAAGGTATTGATTCCTATGCTGATTGTGGTAGGCAAGTTTTACTAGCTTTGATTTGCCGAACATCAAGCATATTATGCACAAATCTGCCTTTAGAATTAAAAATTAAACAATTATCAAAACTTTATCAATAAGTTTTTATTTAAAATATTATGCGGATGTATTACGCATTTTTGTCTGAGGTACCCCCTGGGGCCAGCGAAGGTATCCCCATGGGTACATGTACCCCAGGTTGAGAACTGTGGTGATGATTTTCATATCAATCAATGGATAGAAAACACGAGCGAACAAATTCAGAGAACTAAAATGTGAGGTCTCCAATTAGCCTTGCGTGCAAAGGCGTAGGATTGCCAATCCGGAGATGGCGAGGTCGATTCTCGGTCCGGTCCAGGTTGTTTTCGTGTGGGAAACTTCCTTGGCATAGTGTATCCATTGTACTTGCCACAAAAAATACACATTCATGCATTGGCGGGCATATAAAGCTTTCAATTAATAACTGTAGAAATGCTAATAGAAGTAGTTGAAAAGCAGGCCAAGCTGCAGTTGGAATGTAGAGCCATTGAAGAAGTATAAAAAGAAAATGTGAAATTGACAAAATCGCGAATTTTAATACCTGAAAATGATTTATAGTGATAAATTGTATGTGATGAACTTAATTATAATTAGAAAATCACAATACATAGTGAAGGATAAAAAATATGTAGACTGGAATTAGTAATATCCAATTTACAATTTATAGAAGCGAACATGTTTTCTTATGTGATGTATGAATGGTTAACATTTTGAATATGAGGTTTTGGATGTGTACGTAAAACCCCAAACACCAAACGCAGCTAAGAGAGCATAGCGGAAACACTCTTGGCTTGATTTGCTTACAAAAAAGTGTATATTGAATCACCCAAATGTGGGCGAATGTGCGAAAATGCCTTCGTGGAACTTCAAAAGCTATATTTTTTTTAAATCGAATTACATACGAAACATGCATGCAACATTATTCTTATCTAAATTTTGTATAGGTATATTTATAATATTCGATGTGAATAGTTTGGCCGAAGGCAATCTGTCAAAATTGTTTTCTATCACTTGTAGGACTAGCTTTTGCGTGCATATAGCGATAACCTCAATAATGATCCATCTATATGGATTGAACAAACCCCCGTCGCAGTGTCGTATAAATATGCTTTGACCGTATATTTAGTATCACTGTAGGAAAAGACGAAACGAATCGTGTTTCATTGATTGAATGGTAAACAAATTAAAATGAACTGCTGTTATCCTTGAACAGCAGACGGTTGAAATAGATAGCAGTTGAACAATGAAGATTTGTCAACGATGTTTTTTTTTATTGGCGCTTTCTTCTCACAACAGTGAACAGCATTGTAAAAATGCGTTCATGGACGTACGGTTAGCGGCGTCAGTCGGTGTCGTGGAGCCCGGGTTCGATTCCAGCCCTATTAAGAGAAAAAAGTCGTGAAGCGAAAAGTTCTCCGCTGGTCCACTGGGTGTTCAGAGAATGCGCTGTCCGTTATATAATGCTAGGTGTTAAGTATTCAGTTTGTGCTACCTCTACCTAGAAGACGGTGATCCTGTCTTTTTCCTTTTATTCATATACAAACTAATCAAATTCCAATCCGCGAAAACCGCGACTGTAAAAACATATTTTGATCTGATTTTGCTGTACATTTCTAAATTGCATGATCTGATATCAAACTGTGTACTCATTTTGTTTTCGGAACCCATATCAAATTTGTTTTCGATTTGCTCTCATCGATAGCAGGAATAGTATTCGATCTGATGTCACAGTAAGATTTTTGTGCTACACGTTTTGTTATTCTAACCGTTAAAACAACCAAAAAGACAGGGGCGTCTCGTGGACTTTTGCTACACCTGTTCTACCATGCTGATAAAAAAATATTCACCAAGCTGAGTGGTTTCGAATGAAAGTTGGACATGTAATCTAATATTAACCAATTAACAACTTAACCAAATATTAGAAAAAAAAACAATTTAAATAGAAAAGATTTACAAAACAATAAATGACTTATTTTTCTCTTTTGTTACAAAAATGTTTTAAATTTAGATGCACTTAAAATTTTAGACTCTCGCAGATAGTCTAAAATCTAACTTGGTAACAGTTGGCAATAATTGGATATTGCTCAGAATAAAGATCTTTCATATCGGCTCATTCCACCATTCAGGGTACACGGATCGGCGCTAATATTTAAACTCTCACATATTTTTTTGCTATGAAAGAAATGTTATTAACCATTATTAGTATAATAATTATAGTATATAATTAGTATATAATTATACTATTATTATTTGATGCGACCCCAGATTGTGACGACCAATGAGTCACATTTAGAAGCTGAAATGTGTTCCAGTTATTTAATTTTTCAAATTTAGTGAAAACTATACCTTTTTCTCTATGTTGATTGATTTTGAGTATTCGTAAAAAAGCATTATTTAATCTCTCTTTTGAAAACGCAAACAACTGTTTCCAATCATCGGCGCGAAAGCGTGCGCGGTGCGCCTTTCGGCAAAGCACAGCCCGACACTACGATCGAGCCTAACCGAAGGTGCGCATCGTTGGTTGTTCTCGCAGCGCGTCGAACGGGTTTGACTCCTGCGCGCATAGCAGAACTTGCATCTAAACGTACTTGCTTCGCTTGCGAAAGAGGATGATGTGAGAAAACGGAGAAAGCTGGCAACGCTCACGCTGGTTCTCTGCGCGCGGAGAACAAGTGAGCACACCAAGGAGGAAATTATTTCAAATCATTTGTCATGGCGCAAAACTATAAATTTGACTTCTGGCAGCGCTGCTGTTGGTTCTTCATTATAGATCGTACGACTGGCAAAAGCTTTCTATGTGATGGGGTGTAGTTTTTCAGAGAAACACACATTTAGCTGCAATTTGACTGTACGCCAAGCATGTGGCGTTAACTTCATCTGCTTACGAAATATTTTGTTTCTTCAGATGTTTAGATGTTAAAATCATTGGAAATATTACGTGAAGCTTTGTTTAAAAAATTTACTGGATAAATTATTTGCCAAGACATTAATTTCTTACTTCTGACCTAAAAATAGTTACCTGTTCCATGAACAGGTAGAACGTATGGACGAGTCGCCCCTGCAAAAAGATATCAAATTAAGTAATCATAGTCGGCTAAGGTAGCCTCGCACCTCGGGAATTTGGTTCGCGGAATTTTTCCCCATGTACATATTTTTACATATGCGATGTTTTCGAGATTTAGGCACGGAAAATCAAAATCCCGACCCCATTTAAAATACACGGGGGTAAAAATCCGGCGGAAAATTTTCCCGAGGTGTAAGCCAGCCTTTACCTGGGTTCGCCTCACCCAAGTGACTGGTTGCAACATGCCTATTACACATGTTATAAAAAAACAATTTTGAATGTTTTCGGGAAATTTTTTAATTTATACACTCGAATTGACATCGATGCAATGCGTTTTAAGTTGGTTGTGTAGATGGCAGTCTGTAGTAAAGTGGACCTCACTTATATGAAAAATTCTAATTATTATTTTCCAGGCTGATACCCTTCGAGAGAAAAGCCTTCGAAAAGAAAAAGTCAGTAAAATTTAATATGTGTGATGTAGGGTTTGGGTCCTTCCTTAGCCGTGCGGTAAGACGCGCGACTACAAAGCAAGACCATGCTGAGGGTGGCTGGGTTCGATTCCCCGGTACCGGTCTAAGCAATTTTCGGATTGGAAATTGTCTCGACTTCCCTGGGCATAAAAGTATCATCGTGTTAGCCTCATGATATACGAATGCAAAAATGGTAACCTGGCTTTAGAAACCTCGCAGTTAATAACTGTGGAAGTGCTTAATGAACACTAAGCTGCGAGGCGGCTCTGTCCCAGTGTGGGGATGTAATGCCAATAAGAAGAGGAAGAAGAAGTGATGGAGGGTTTGTTTTTTTAAGGAAGTTGGGAGATTATGATTCTTCTGGATTTTTTCTAGATTTTAATTGTAAAAGTCGTTAGTAAAATACAGGTAAGTTACTACTCTTCAACTCTTAATTTCAACGATTTGCTATATTTCTGATAGCATCATTATTTGGACAGTACGATATTGGTATTTTACTTTCCGGGAACAGTCCAATGAACCGGTTGATACCCAGTGCCCAGATGAGAAAACCACTAAAATATTGCATGTTCCTGATAAACCAATGAACACCAAAAATCCACCGATGGAACCGAGGATGGGGCTCTGTCCTGATCTCAGGTTTCTCAGGGTGCCATATGATTTCCAAGGCGAATAGCTATTTTGTTGATTATACATTTGATTCTAACTCCAAATGTGAAATTTATGAAAATAAATTAATTTAAATTATATTTGCATCGTAGAATCCTGTTTTCTAATTCAATATTGAAAATTAAACAGAAATTAAAACAAAACATGCAACTCGACAAGGGCTTGACGATCCATAGCTCGGCGGGGGATCAATCTGGATTTTAGTTAGTGCAAATTTACGGAACGTTAACCTTTGCGAATAATTCCTCAGTAATATGGATTTGCTCGTTGTGTTGCCCTAATTCAACTACAAACCTAGTAAACTGATAGAGTAAATAATTACAACATAGCATATAATCGGTTTGTTGTTGATAATAGTGCGACCGAAACAAACTAGTCTGCATGTACCATCTGCGCACGCGCTAGAGATAACGTGCACGTGATCTTTGTACACATAACAACGACGCCAGTAAACGGCTTGGTTGGCCGAAATTCGCATGATAACCTCAGATTGTGGCAAACTTTATTGTAGTTTGTTACTTCTCCACGTTATACGCTGATGTACCTATGTCAAGTGCTACTGTCCTGGCAAAGAAACGAAACAGCTGGGTGACGTGTACGATGCGTCACTTTCGTTATCACACATATGGTTTGTTGATGATACTTTCCATTTCCTCGAATGATATCAACCGAATAAGTATAGAACGATATTCATTCAGTTGAATGATAACCTCATAAACCTGACGCTCACCTTCACTGATTAACTCCCTGCGAACATTGCCATTTATTTTAGGGAGGTGGGGTAAAAGGGTCATGTGCTTTATTTCAGCGGAGACGTACAATAATGATTTAGGTAATTAGGCTAAATAAGGTTGCGTTATCCTTAGGAAGTTTATGCTAAATTCTTCGATAATGTTTTCACGGGTAGAGTAGTTATCAAGAGGAATGATTTAAAGAAAATGGTTAACTGTTTTCGAATAATATTTTTTCAACGGATTGTCGTTAGAATTTAAGGCTGTGTTCAACTTGCCGTAGTCGCGGTATGGATAAATGGTCCGTTCTATTGTTGGTTATATTCATGTATCCAACTGTATCCTACTGATTTTTGTTGTTGCTGTCGTCATAGTCGATGATAATCAGTTTCCTAAACTGGATGTTTTCGGGTGGGAAACATTGTCGGCTCCCTTGGCATAGTATATACATTGTACTTGCACACAAGACACATATTCATGCAATTCGCGAGCAGAAAAGCTTCCAATAAATTATTTACTGTAGTAATATTAGAAGAACACTATGTAGAAAAGCAACTCAAGTTCCAGTTGGACTGTAAAACCATTGAAAAGGAAGAAGAAGGAAAAGCTGAGTACTCTGAACCGACAAATGTTGCAAACTCATGGTGGGCGGATATTATTGTCTTCTCCTAATTTATTTCTGTCTAGTAGTACCGGGAGCAGAAATTCTAGCTACGCTTATTACATAGTGTATAATTGTGTACACAAAAAACTATTACTATTTTAGAGATTATGTCCAAATCTTAAAAGTACTGCGACGTTGAGTTATCGAAGCACATTCTTCCTACCGATAATCAATTTTATCAATCAAAATAATCAAATGAAAAAAAAAACAAGATTTTCTTCTGTAGGGTAAAACGACCTATTATGGAGGGGTTAAGCACCATGTCAAAACAAAATTGACATCAAAAATTCTCTAACAATTACCTGTTGATCTTTTTCCACATTGCTGTAGTCGAATAGGATGCTCGTTAACTATAGTTT
Source organism: Armigeres subalbatus (assembly GCF_024139115.2). NCBI lineage: Eukaryota > Metazoa > Arthropoda > Insecta > Diptera > Culicidae > Armigeres > Armigeres subalbatus. The sequence goes on along the minus strand of NC_085141.1, from coordinate 219,599,731 downwards.
CGTAAAAAATTCGTCAATTGCGCTGAACTTATGTTGTTTGTTTTTATCACAATAAAAACAAACTATCGCAATAATAGGACGCGGTAGCCTATCGTTGCGATATTTTATGAAGGTCAGTCCTATTGTTGCGGTATTGCATGTATTTTTTATGGAGATCGATACCACAACAATAGGACCTCAGCACTTCCGCAATAATAGGCTCAAAGGATATAAATTTTTAATGAAAAATGTTGATTTTTTATCATTTTGAACGGAATTTTGTCAAACAAAAGCTGTTATAGTCGTTAATTTGAAAAGTTTTAGCGTATCAACAATTGTTTTTAATGCGATTATATCCAGAATGGACTATTTTAACACTATCGCAACATTAGGACATACCATAACGATAACACGTTTTACCCTACTTAAAAATAGTTTTCCGGATGGATATAACCTTTTAATAATTCGAAAAATTCTCCTTGGTTTCCTGGAATTGCCTTTCCAAAATTTATCATAGATTTCCAAAAAGCTTAAGGTTTTATGGGCTTAGGCCAAAGCGTATCAGATTTAAATAAAGCTTTTCCACAAGCAAGAATTATAGATGTAAGAACAAACACAATTCTGAAACAAAGTTTTTCGTTTGGAAAGCATTTTTTTATAGTTTCAATTTTGAAAAATAATGTGAACGGTGGAATGTTTTGTGGAAAACTTTCAGTTATAGGTATTGTTTCCAGATCGCATAAAACATTGTTTGCGTCTTTTTGTGTCTAGAGTTTTGCGGGGCGATCCAGTTTTTTAGACGAGTTTGCACGATCCCATTTAATTCCACCACTTTATTGTACCTTTGACAGATACGTATTTCGACCTCAACAGTAAGGTCGTCTTTAGTGTCTCATATTTGACTCGACTTGACCAATAACAAAATGTACGTACAATCAAGGGTACGTACTATCGAGGTATGCCTGTATTTACATTTTATCCGGTCAAATTTCATGCACCGAACATACCGAAACGCGACATTTTTTTCTTCATCGGTAAGTTTTAATCTCTAAAATGAGCAAGGAGTGATGAAATGAATATTTGCCACTAACAAAACGGTCACACGTTGTAAAATTATTGTACGAAAACATTAGTTATAGGGAGAGAAAATAGTGCAATCTTGTGCTGACTATCGTCTGCTTGACCGTGGTAGCTGCTGTGGCAGCTATGATGGCTTTATTTTTCTGTGACTGCATGGAAGAATGAATAGTAAAAAGAAATGTCAACCATTCCCGTCCCTGGTTCTTAAGCCGCAATTGTGGAAAAAGTTTCACAAAAATCTCATGCAAATCGTGGAAAAAATCCCCATTACATTCTTTCTAGAATTCTTATGATTTTCGAATATGTTTACATGCGTCCAGCAGAGGTTACGGATGCCAAATTGGCAATGCATTCAAGTGAATCATTAGCTTCAAAGACTTTTATTAAATTTTAGAATTTTCTAAGATCTAAGAGATGTTTATCTCTACTACTACACCCAAAACAATTCTGTATTACATTCTTTGTATTAAGCATTTTGTATCAAATCTCGCATTCAAATCGATCAGAGAATGTCATACTTATTAATACATCTCATTGCATTAAGTCGGTTTATTTGGTTTCGATCAATACATCCAAACGAATCTCGTTGGCTCCTCCTAGAACAAGTATATGAAGGGTGTCCAGCAATAAAACTTTAACCCACACAATCTTCCAGATTCCGTTTAGCTTGATAACGGAAAAGGACACAAATATGCATGGTGCTTATTCCACTCGTATCACTCATTGCTATCCCTGTTACCCTTCCACTTGTCACATCCGCATAGCATGAAGCGTGGATTATGATTGCCTTTGGTCGCATCGTTACTCATCTGGTAAATAGTCCAGATGGTTGGCGCGCCAGTCTAAATGTGCTAAGAGTGGAGGGTCCGGGTTCAATTCCCGTCTTTGACCGAATTTTTTTGTATGGTTGCTGAGGTTGGCGAAGTATACATCATTTCACTCCTCGATGAGGGGAGTGTAAAATTAGATTCAATGTAGACACACTAACACATAACCAGTTCTTATTTTCTCGTGACTGGAGACCTAATACAAGGGCCTGCCGTTTACTTAATACAATCTGTGCATATGTCGCAAATTATGACAAACTGTACGCGAAACTAATGCGAGATTGCAATAAAATGTTGCAATCTCTGGTTGGGTGTAGGATTTGAACGTCAATGTTATTTGTAAAGTTTATTACCCATGTTTTTCAAAATTCAACAATAAGAATAAACAGTTAGAGCTTGAGCTTGAGCTTGATTGACTGCTCGTAGTTGCTACTCCATTATGACCAGATCAGCTGTTCTTGCTCAGGGAACCAATATTTGTTTGCTTGGGACTAGCTCACATCTTCAATGTACAAGTACTGGTGATCTCATTTGTTAGGTCATACTGGCGCCTGCCACGTCAGAATGCAAGTCAATGTAGGGGAAGGGGGAGGAAATGATGATGCATTCACGAGTTCATGCGGAATTTTGTTGGAATTTTTGGGTTAGGTTCGAGAGGCAGAGGTCCGTCTTGGTTAACGAGCTGCCAATGTGATAGATAGGAGAAAGCAACTGATGGAATTTCTAATTGGATGAAGGAAACGAGCTCTATAGTTCATTTCCAATTCTAGCAGATTACTGTTAGAATACTCAAGTTGAAGGTATAGGAATAGTAATGGAAACGGTATGGAATCCATTTCCAGTTCTAGCGATTGCTACAATATGAGAAATATAGAGAAAGATACAAAGTAGGAGAATGGAACGGACCTGGGATTGAACCCACGACCTCCTGCGTATGAGGCAGAAGCAGTAGCCATACACACTTAAAATAAATCGCCGAATTCGGTAAAATTTTACCGAAATCTCAACAGCAGAACTGTTCGGTAAATAATTTAACTGATTTTCGGTGATTTTGACAGTTGAGCAATGGAAAAAATTACAAAAAATCTGTAAAATAAATTACCGAACAGTTCAGCTGTTGAGATTTCGGTAAAATTTACCGAATACGGTGAAATGAGTTAAGTGTGTATGACTACCAAGCCCGCTGAACAATAAGAATAAACAGTTAGATGAGACAAACTAAGATTTTTTGTAAATTTTTAATAAACCGCATTTGCAAATTTCCTATCTCTGGGAAACCTCTAGACATCATTTAGTATTTTTGGGATTGATGAGGGTTCTTTACAGTTTTCACGGACACTCAGTAGACTTTTAAAAGAATAGTTTTGTTTTCTAAAAACCCATTAATTTTTTGTTTAGCCTCTGATTAACCATGAAACCTTTTTTTTTCTAACATACAGATTACGAGCTGTATTGATACAAAACTACATACATACTTAAATCATTCCACAAACGTCTATGAATTTCAGCGAAATCTCAACAGTAGAACAGTTCTGGAATTATTTCGCAGATTTTTTTTCCATGAAAGTGTACCGGTTTTGGCCACCTTTGTGCCAAAACCCTGAAAAATGTATATTTTTCAAAAAATGTTAGTCAGTTTCAACAGCGAAGAAAGATAAGTGATATATCTTTTGTTAGAGCTAACAAAACCCTCGGAAAGTGCTTTACTTCTGGAGTTATGCGAGAAACTGGCAAAATTAGGACCATGGCCAAAACCGGTACAGTTACTATTTATCTGGTAAAATCACCTAAAGTTTGTAAAATTATTTGCCGGACCATTGTGCTGTTGAGATTGCGGTGAAGTTATACCGATATCTGAGATTCGTTCAAATGTGTGCCTAATGTTTGAATAATAGTTTTGTAGACCTGAACTTATCAAACAGCATTGTAGCTAAAATAATAACACAGATGATTTAATCTACAAAATCATGGATACGACAATGATTTGACTGTCCTGCCCAGGAACAGCGAGCATAGTAGAATCAATCGAACTGTTATCAGTTGAAAATCGTCGAAGAATATTTTCAAATACTGCTGGATCCTAGTAACATCGGCAAATTTATTGTGGTTTTATAGCAAACTCGAAGGGTAAATCGTTGTCTCCAAGAACATTTTAGAACAAAAAATGTTACCAAAGGAGAGTTATCTAGCTTGTATTGTTCATTTGGAATAATTCACAATGCTACATAGTTATTTCGCACAATAGAAGTTACATTTGTTAATTGATGATGAATGATGATAGACTGGGACTGTGAATGTTGCCCACATATTTGGAGAGAAACGTTGATTATGCTTATATTCGGTCAGGAAGACATAACAAAACAAGAATTGACATTGTACTTGCCATACACGATACATAGATACTCATGCAATGGCGGGTATAGAAAAGCTTTCAATTAATAAATGAGGAAATGGATAATAGAACAATTTTTATTTTTTCACTATTTTTGGTGCAAACTCCATAGAAATCTCAGATGATAGCCGATTTACCCCCCCAAAAATGTATGGAAAAATGACCCCCCCTAGAACATTTTAGAACACGTAGGTGCACGTGAAAGAGGAAAACCTATACTTTCGTGTAGTGAATGTTTTAGAGATACTGATTTTTTGAAAATAAGCCTCTTCGGATAAACACACCGTGTAGGTTGAAAAGCAGGCCAAGTTCCAGTTGGAATGCAGATCCATTGAAGAAGAAGAAGATATCATGAGGCTAACATAATTCCCAACCCGAAAATTTCCTAAGCCGGACCGGGAATCGAACCCAGCCACTCTCAGCATGGTCTTGCTTTGTAGCCGCGCATCTCACCGCAGGCTAAGGAGGGCTTCTTGACTTGAATCCACGTTCAACATAAAGGGCTAGATCAAAGTTTCCCAAAGTGGTGGGTTAGGTGGGCTAGGTCAAAAGTAATAGGGTGAAGACATTTACAGTTATTAGTTATTTTCAAAAAAAAATGTATTACAGACGCCTCTCCACATCTCGATATTGAAGGGACCATCGAGATAGGGAGAGATCGAGAAATGGAAATAAAATTTAAATGGTTACTAGCTCCCGAAAAGCTCGTTGCTATGAAAAACGACAACAAAACAAATATCATTTCTTGTTGTTGATATGTTTGTTATTGTCCAAAGATAGTCTAGTAGCCTAAAATTTGTACATATCGACATAGGGAGAGTGAATCCAGAACAAAATATGAACAGAACACATCGAGATAGAGAGATATCGAGATAGGGAGTTTATCGAGATGTAGAATGCCCAAATGTATGTAGATTGAAGGGACCGAGGAAACCATCGAGATACAGAACATCGAGATGTAGAGAGTCCAGTGGCGTCGCGTAACCTCACTTTTTACCTGTGCACTGACCCAAAAATGAAAATTTTGATATTTTGACAGCCCAAAGGGAAAATAAAATTATCAGAGTCGTTTGAACTAATCAAAATGTAGTTATTCTATGCATTTCCGCACACTAATTCCTTAAATTTAAGTCCAGTGCACAGGTAGATTGAGGTTAGGGAAACGCCACTGAGAGAGTCGATTGTAAAAACGAAAAGTAAAAAGTGAAAAGTAGGAAGTTAGAAATGAGAAATAAGTAGCGAGAAGTAGTAAGAAATAGAAAGTTAGAAATGAGAAAGGAAAAGTGAAAAGTGAGAAGTGAGCAGTGAAAAGTTAAAAATGAAAAGTAAAAAGTAAAAACTGAAAAGGGGTCGTTCAAAAATGATGCCACAGATTTTAGGGGGGGAGGGGGTCTAAGATTTTGTACTAGGTATACAAAAAAGCGTGACAGGGGGGGGAGGGGGTCAAGAAATCCCAAAAATTAGTGGACGTCATATTTGAATCGCCCCAAAGTGAAAACTGAAAAGTGAGAAGAGAAAAGTGAGAATTGTTCTCACTTGTTGTGAAAAGTGAAAAGTAAAAAGTGAAAAGTGAAAAGTGGAAAGTGAAAAGTGAAAAGTGAAAAGTGAAAAGTGAAAAGTGAAAAGTGACAAGTGACAAGTGAAAAGTGAAAAGTGAAAAGTGACAAGTGACAAGTGACAAGTGACAAGTGACAAGTGACAAGTGACAAGTGACAAGTGACAAGTGACAAGTGACAAGTGACAAGTGACAAGTGACAAGTGACAAGTGACAAGTGACAAGTGACAAGTGACAAGTGACAAGTGACAAGTGAAAAGTGAAAAGTGAAAAGTGAAAAGTGATAAGTGACAAGTGAGAAGTGACAAGTGATAAGTGATAAGTGATAAGTAATAAGTGATAAGTGATAAGTGATAAATGATAAATGATAAGTGATAAGTGATAAGTGATAAGTGATAAGTGATAAGTGACAAGTGATAAGTGATAAGTGATAAGTGAGAAGTGATAAGTGATAAGTGACAAGTGATAAGTGAGAAGTGACAAGTGACAAGTGACAAGTGACAAGTGACAAGTGACAAGTGACAAGTGACAAGTGACAAGTGACAAGTGACAAGTGACAAGTGACAAGTGACAAGTACAAGTGACAAGTGACAAGTGACAAGTGACAAGTGACAAGTGACAAGTGACTAGTGACTAGTGACAAGTGACAAGTGACAAGTGAAAAGTGAAAATTTCACTTTCTCAAAAATTATCACTTTTCACTTTATTACAAAAATATTGTATCAAAAGCAAAAAGTGAAAAGTGAGAATTGAGAAGCGAGAGGGGAAACGAGAGAAGTTAGTAGTAAGAAGAAGTAAGAAGTGAGAAGTGAAAAACGAAAAATGAAAAATTGATAGTGATAGGGAAAAGCGAGAAAGTTAAAAGCAAATAGTAAGAAGTAGTAAGAAGTGAAAAAAATGAGAAGTGTGAAGTGAGTAATAAGAAGTAAGACATAAGAAGTGAGAAGGGAGAACGGAAAAGTGGAAAAGGAAGTGAAAAGCAACTTCTTTCTTGCTTTTCATTTCCTTTTCCAGAAAAAGAAAAATGCAAGTAGGAAGAAGGAAGAAGGAAAATAGAAGAATGAAGAACGAAGAAAGGAAAAGGATGAAGGAAGAACTAACCTCACTTTTAGCTTCTTACTTTTGTTTTTCACTTCTCATTCGCCCTAGTGACCATTCGGTATAATGACCATTTGGACTAATAACCTTCGGCCTGATGGCCAGATACCATTGAGGAAAAACGTTTTAAAAAACCTTTTTGGTGTTACATACAAATTAGTTGCGATTTTTTATTTACTTGACCTCGCTGGAGTGAATGAGCTCACCTTCATATATCACTAGTCACTACGGATAATGCTAAAAATCTGACTAAGAGCTTCTAGAAAATCTCATGATAACTTTAATCGTTTGAACCGATTAGGCAGGTACAAAGCCTCGCTGATTCGAGAAAACATAGAAGCATCTCTCACACCTGATCACTCTATGCATGATGACCTTGACCAGACGTATCTATTTGTCTGGAAATCTGTGCTCGCGCCGTTTGTCATAACTAGTTTCGACATATTATTTGGTATCGATGAACATGTTATGTTTGTGTATTGTTTTTGTAGTTTTCGTTCGCCACTGAGTCCCGCAGCCCGCGTATAAACCATGCGGAAGTAGAAGCACAGAAGCTACTTCGCAGTCATTCACCGTGCGGAATTGAAATGATACGAGCTTTCGGTGCCGCTAGTTCTTTATCCAATTATCTTATTTTTATGTCCGATTGCTGTGGGCATTCTGAAAATTTATTTTACATCAATCCAGTTTCGCTGGTTGTGGTTGCTTCAATCGTAAAATCTTCCATTTGGCGTGTCCCACCAATTATCTTTCAAAGGAGGTCGACGTTGTTCACTACTAAGTCATAATAGGTTTTGATTCCTCTAAAAAGCTACAGCGGTTATATTTCATTAAGCCTAGCAGTACTGTGCTACAAGCAGTATCCCATAAACTAACGTAAAATGTGAATCCTTATTTATTTGTAAAGGTACACTAGCATTGTAATATCGTAAAAGATTTTAGTATAATTATTATCGCCAATTTGTTTTCAAGAAAGCGTCTTCGGATTTCCCAAAATTTCACACCATTGAACTGTGAATCATAACGATTAAAAAACCAGATTGATCCTTATCACGGAAAATTTCTGATTTCAGCTCTACCCCGTATAGCATATAGCAATATAGCCAACTGATTGTCGATAAGTGCATTCATAGGTTTCAATTGAAACCAAGTGGTTCATTCAATATTTCAATTTATACGAAATTGATCGTGACTTCCAAATTAACGGATTTGTTTTTGGCAAATATTTATATAACTGCCGGAACAATAACAGAATTGACATTTCCATGAAGTAACATCCAATGAAGCAGTCTGTAATCAGCTGTTTTGATATAAGGTATTAGTCCGCTAGATATTGTATAACGATATGAATGGTTAGATATGTCGCGCCAAGTGCAGATGTTTCCAAAGAACTTCACCTTACACTGCATATACCGGTTTATTGAATCAACTCGCGAAAAGAACAATCCAGACCAGATTCATTATCGCCGAACTGAAACGAAACACATATTTGACGAGAACTTTACCTAGTTGAATATTCATACACTCAGCATCATGTATGGTTGCCAGTACGTTGAATCTCGTCTATCTCTGTATCTGTATACGGTAGCTTCTCTACAGCAAATCACGCTATCGCACTTGTCACTGTTGCATTCAATTGTTGGGTGTACGGATTGTCGCATGCGCTTCGGCTTCTCAAAGAAATATCACATAGCACTACTAAACACTGCACTAGGGGAGATTCTTAATAGTTTTACTTTAACTAACTAATCACGACCGTAATTAATAAAATGTATTGAGGAAGCATAAACTAGGCAAGGTTTAATACTAATACTGTTATCGCAGGATCCGGAAATTGCACACCGTACTAAGGACACATCATTTATTGCCGATGACGATATAATTAGTGATTCTAATTTGAACAGCTGGTATACACGTGACGTCGCGAGACGGTGGGTTCAATGAATTACGAAAGTAAAAGTTACAACTATGTAAAATCAGATACGAACTAAAGAAAAATGGAAAACTAAAGAAAATCGCACAGGTTGCGATAGTCAGCTATCGGCGTGACGGCTCCTGACTGTGAACTACTGCCGTCGATGTCGTCTTTGCTGAAAAACTCCTGACAGGCAGCGAGTGGCTGGCTACTGACCTGCGAATTACCTACTATTACTGGCATTGATGATGGCTACATCATACCATACTGCTGATGCTCTATTGGCGCTTTGATGTTGCATGAAGAAGAAGAAGCAGAAAGATGATAATCGAAAAAATCTCCACGGGAAACCATACGAAGAAGTTTTTAAAACTCTTCTCAAAAATTCTAGAAGCAATTTAATTAAAAACGGTAAGCAGTACGGGGTTGGACTTTTCTTCTACTGTGTATTAAGTGTAATATCACAAAATAAAATTTCGAATAGGAATATTGTGTTTATTATATAGTAGAAGAAAAGTCCAACCCCGTACTGCTTACCGTTTTTAATTAAATTGCTTCTAGAATTTTTGAGAAGAGTTTTAAAAACTTCTTCGTATGGTTTCCCGTGGAGATTTTTTCGATTATCATCTTTCTGCTTCTTCTTCTTCATGCAACATCAAAGCGCCAATTGGTGATCCAATGTGAGTGAGTATATCGTACGTACACTGCCCCGCTGCAGTGCTGACGACGACGTCGAGCTACGAACGATATATGACATGGCTTCAGTGGAAGAGGAAAAAAATAAAACAGTGCTACACATCGTACGATTGCGTTCGCCTGTTTTCTTGCCCCGGTAACACGAACACATTGCAAAGTGGCGCTGTTCGTGACTCCGCAAGGCGAAACTGATATGGTGAATTGATTTTATTGTGTGTTCTTTTCGCATGCCAACCAGTTTGTTTGTGTTAAGAAGTCTGTTTCATTAGTGGTCCGCGAATTTTCTAAATAAAGAAGAATCGTCTTCGCGTGGGGAATGCGGGGTTAACTGAAGATGTGCTTCCATAACATGAAAGATCATCGCCCGACGTAAACTACGTTAAATATAATTTTAGATAATTCATTTGATTACCTATGTCTTTGGTTTAGGCATGAGCATGATTGCCCACGGTTGCTGGTCCGTTATTGCCAGGACAGCTGTAATTACAAAGAGAACCAAAAGATGATATTTGGAACTAATATCACCTTCAATGTGTAAAAACTGATTACCCGGAAATTAAGCAATACCAGCGCCAGTCGTGTCCGAATTCGGAATGGGTAGTTTTCCCACCACGAGTTTTCGGTGGTGACGAACGAGATGACGAAATCGAGGTGGTTGGAGAATTCTTGTACTTGGGCTCACTGGTGACCTCCGATAACGATACCAGCAGAAAAATTCGGAGACGCATCATGCCAGGAAATCGTACGTACTTTGAACTCCGCAAAACGCTTCGACCGAATAGAGCTTACGATTTACGATTTCTAAGTACTGCACAGGCCATTCCACCTTAGTCTGAAAAAAAAATCCTGGTCTGCTCCTAGACGTAGTTTACGTCAAAACTAGGCTTTAACGTTCTTTTCAAATGTTGGTCTAGAATTGTCCTTCTGCTGAACATGTTTATGCATATAGGGAGATTACTCTGAAAATATGACGAATAATTAGCTGTGTAGGTTTATGGCCCGTTTACATATGCGCTAGTTCTAGCGGACAATGCACTATCCGACAATACTATCGCGATATTAGCACAATGTAAACGCTTATTAGCGAGGACAATTCCTGTTTACATGATGCTAATATCGTGCTAGTATTGTCGGACAGTGCATTGTCCGCTAGAACTAGCTCATATGTAAACGGGCCATTATGTGTTTATGTCCCGTTTACATATTCGCTAGAAGTAGCACATATGTGAAAGGGCCATAACAAGGGCAATGCCCATGCTAATAAATCGTTAATGGCCCGTTTACATATTCGCCAGTTCTAGCGGACAATGCACTATCCGACTAATCCTAATGTAAACGCTTAGTAGCCAAGACAATTCCTGTTTACACTCGGTTTACATTATGCTGATATTGCGCTAGTATTTTCTGATAGTGCATTGTCCACTAGAACTAGCGAATATGTAAACGGGCCATTAACGATTTATTAGCATGGGTATTGCCCTTGTTATGGCCTGTGTACATATGTGTTACTTCTAGCAGACAATACACTATCAGACAATACTAGCGCAAAATTAGCATAATGTAAACGATTACTAGCAAAGACAATTCCTGTTTACATTGTGCCAATATCACACAAGTATTGTCAGTTAGAACTAGCGAATATGTAAACGGGCGATAATCAATCACCCCTTGCTTACACGAACATGTCCAGCATCTGTAGCACTTTTTCAAAAACACTAAACACTACACTTTTGCTTCGACCGCGGTCATTGTTCTAGTTATATTGTTCTACTTTTTGTGCGAAACACTGCACTGCGCATCCAAGAAAAATTGATTTCCTGTTGATAATCAATAGTTACAAATGGACTTTAAAAAAATGCTGGACAGTTCCCGAGTCGATTGATGAGAAAATCGCGGAAATCCAACAAAAAAGCTATTAGCGTCTGAAATTTCCCCTGATTTCGTGACGGTTTCAAATTTGGAAATATTCGTTTTGTACCTTTTATTCGAGTTTTCCCCTTAGACGTAGTTTACGTCAAAATATACCTCTTAAGCTACATCCCGTTTGTCCCCTTTCATAACGTAAAAACCGATAACAATTTGATGAGGGGCACTAATGCAGTTATGCATAGCTCTTTTGAGCACTTCAAGCAAAACTGACTGACGGGAATTTGAGGGTTGATGTCAGTCCCTGCAAGCCAGCCTTAAACAATCAAGCAACGAATACTCGCGCCATGCGCCAACGATCAACAGCTGTCCTGGCCCTGTGACTGAGCTTGGAGAAGGGGTCTTCCGAGCGTCATTAATTGGCAAGTATGATCAACGAACCAAACTTTCCTCGGCTTAAAGTATTTCGGTACCGAAAAGCGACCAAACAATAACCCATTCCTGAAATTTGATCATTTATCCAGCCTTCTCCCGCTATTGACCAGTAGTCGTCCCGGTTCTTTGAGGTCGGAGGCGGTCTTCCGAGCTGGGGCTATCGACAAATACAACACAATGAAGGTCCGTTTCATCGCCTAAAAGTATCTCGGCTTTCAGCACATTGAGTCATGTCTTGTTTCCATTAATTAGCAGCACTCAGAACCATGTCAAATGCCTAAATCTAGCCATCGACTGGGACACACTTTTGGACGGCTTTTGGACGATCATCACTTAGCCGTTACCGATCATTGTAATGATATAGTCGTTTTTACTGAGACCTGGCTGGATTCTAGAACTATTTCAAGCAAGAGCACCGGGAGTGGGTAGGACAAGTAGGACATGCATGAATTTGCCAGGGTTGATCAGTCAAAGAATTGTCCTAGACCCATGATTATGGTAAGAACATATGAAGTCATTGGCTGGCAAGAATCTGTGTGTTATTCAAAATTAATCAGAGTCTTTAGAATAATCATACAGGTTTCTGGGGTCCTAGCAGAATTGATTGTTCTTAAGGTCTTTAGGCACTTTATAATCCTGAATGCGCTCAAGATGTCTATAGCAAAGATGTTATCGATCATTTAGTAGTTTATCAATAGCTTATTCCACATGCTAAATTCCAAAATGTGTTGCTGAACTTTTAGCATAAAGGTTTTTCTACAACTCTGCCTAACAAATCATTTTTTAAATTCCACTAATAATGAAGTTAAAGTGCTAATTGAAGTAACTTATGATAAATGATAACAAAATATCAATCTTCTATTTTTATATGCTGCAACTAGTCCAAACAACGAACTATTAGGCAGAATTATAGAAAACCTTCGCACTAGAAGTTCCATACTACACCTTTTGGAATTCAGCCTCTGGAATGAGTAATTCCCCTTCTTCTTATTGGTTACATCCCTTATTGGGACATTGCCGTCTCGCAGCAAGTCGAAGAATATTTCCAACCCGATAATTTCCTTGACCAGGCCAGAAATCGAACCCAGCCACCTTCACCATGGACTTGCGTTGTAGCCGCGTCTCTTATCGCACGGCTAAGAAAGGCCCACGGAATGATTTATTGACAAACTTCTAAATGATTGAACTGAGATTACTAAATGATCGAAAATATCCTTGGCCTAAAGATTTTCCAGAGGTAGAAGAAAGAAAACCGCAGTTAGTATTACAATATTTCTAGATGGCTCTATTCACCATTAGAAGAATTGAGGTTAAGTAAACAAGAGCTGAAAACAATAGTGAAAACTATTTCTACGGGCTTTATAGAGGAGATGATGATTTTGGCATGTTTTGTAATGTTATTGTTTCTTTTGTTGCTTAAATTTCCACACAAGATGCTTTAATATTCTAGAATTTTCAGGCCAAATTATATCATAATTGATTCTAGTTAAACTTGACAATATTAGGAAAAATCTGTCGAAGCCGTCATTTCTCCTGAATCATTAAATTATACAACTTTGTTATTATTTTTGATCACCAGAACAAAACTTCTGTATAAAATTTATTTGTATTCGAACATAGCAAAAAAAAATTAAATCTAACAGTTTGAGTTTCGTTGAATCCAATCCAGAATGATTTTACGGAAATTCATCTGCCACTCCAAGAATAACTGGGAAAATTTCTCAGAGAATAAAGAAATTCACCATTCTTGCGAAAATTTCCTGCAGTATTCCTGAAATTTCTTTTCCGGAAGTTCATGCGGTGAATCCTCTGGAAATTATCGAAAAATTCTCCAACGGAATGTTTTACAGGAATTCAAATGGTCCAAGAGTACGAACAAAAGTTTCCCTGGGAAATAGCACGGAATTTTTTTTCTTCGTATATCGTAGTAAATTTCTCCAGAACAATCTTCGAAAAATCAGACAAGAATACATCCGGAAATTCATTTATGGAAATTGGGAATACTTTCAAAAATTCTTTTATGAACTCTTGTGTAACATGTTCTAGGATTTTTTTTTCGAATTTCTGCCATAATTGTGCTAGGAATTTCCGCAGAAATTTCTACGTGAACTGTAGCGCCTTTTTTCTGGAGCAAAACATCTTCGGGGAACTCTTGAGTATTTTTTTTTTCCTAAATTCACTCTGAGCTGTGTAAATTTAGTTAATGAATTCCTCATAAAATACTTGTGGAATTTTCTTCCGAGGATTTTCTCGTAATTTTCCTGCGAGTATTTCTGTGAGTTTTCCCATCATATAGTAAAAATTTCTCACGAAATTCCCACGGACTTGTATTCCGGAAATACCAATGGATATTCACCCTTGAATTTCTGAACAAACTCCTTTCGAATCAATGCGGAAATTCTTATTGAAATGAGAAAACTGCATCAATTTTTTTTTTGTATACCCTGATTTGTTATAAAAGTTCTATGAGAACAATATAAAACCTTCAATACCATGCTTTCCAAAAATTAAGTGATAAACCATGCTGTGTGATCCTTTATAAAAGGGTTAATCAATCAGACAAATATCTCTGAATTACGAAATTGACGATATGAAAAAAAAAAAAAATAGTGTTGATAACTTTCCATACACATGTTTTGCAGTGTTGTGCTTAATCATTATCAGACGATCATGATTGCAATTTTCATGTGAAAACTTCTCACGTGAAAACAGTAGGCAAGTTGTCGCCGGCGACAACTTCTCAAATTTTGTACTCAAACGATAATAAACACAGAATTTTCATTCAATCATTAATCTTCACTAATAATAGCTAATTGTCAACAGTCCCGTTTTATCTTCTATTTGGCGTCATAGCTTCATGCTAGTAAGGAAAAAGAGTTCAAAATGTAACGGTAAATGCTTCAAATCAAGATCCGATTTTCAAACGATTCTTAATCGCTGGCGAGTTTTAATCACTTGATAATTTTAAAGTAAAATCGCCGGTGAGTTTGATCATTCTCGATTTTTCGAAAATTTGATTTTTCCCAACCCTGATGTTTTGAATGTGTAATGTTTCAGAATTATTTTAAAAACCATAAGTGGCGTCCATCACGTGTTTAATGAATGCCCATAAGCATGCACATAATGTATCCCCTTCAATAAGTGCTTGGAAATATCCAGGAAATTATGTAAGTATATGTAAGTAAGTAAATCCGCGTGAAATTCGCAAAAATTGCGAAATCCGTGTAGCCGTAACAACCCTGTAAAATTTATTATATCGGCTTCGACACACATAAACATATCTAAAACGACAACTTCGCCATCATGTTCAGTAATCAGTTTGAACGCGCTGCATCGCCAAATATCGATTAAGCAATAAAACACAAAAGTCTACGATGGAGCCTAAAACATTTAAGAATGTTTTAGTGAATCTAAATTAATGATTTCGTGTGTGTTACTTCTACGTGAAGTTAAACGATTTACAATGATATGGAAATGCTAATATCATCTTCCAAACTTGGACGTACATGTTCATGATAGCATTAGAGGCGAAAGTATAGAATTGATAGTTCCGTTAGGATACGGCAGGCATGAAGAATGTTTTTTATAGAAGTCGATTTGAAAGCGAGCGGAGGGCAATATTTGTGATGGCACATATCGCACGACCTTCCTTCTGCCAAGCTCCCGTATGAAGGGGGAGGGAAGAATATCAGTGTGGAAGCTGATATATCTCCACTGGCCAGTGGAGATATATCAGCTTCCACACTGATATTCTTCCCTCCCCCTTCATACGGGAGCTTGGCAGAAGCTCCACTGGCCAGTGGAGATATATCAGCTTCCACACTGATATTCTTCCCTCCCCCTTCATACGGGAGCTTGGCAGAAGCTCCACTGGCCAGTGGAGATATATCAGCTTCCACACTGATATTCTTCCCTCCCCCTTCATACGGGAGCTTGGCAGAAGGAAGGTCGTGCGATATGTGCCATCACAAATATTGCCCTCCGCTCGCTTTCAAATCGACTTCTATAAAAAACATTCTTCATGCCTGCCGTATCCTAACGGAACTATCAATTCTATACTTTCGCCTCTAATGCTATCATGAACATGTACGTCCAAGCTTGGAAGATGATATTAGCATTTCCATATCATTTTAGTGAATATTATTGCTGTGATTAGTTTTTAAGCCTGTTCCGGAAATGAAATCCTTGCCTGGAATACTATACCCTATCTATTGATTGGCTAATGACAATAATATCCGCCATCTTTAAAACAAAAAAAATCAACAGGTACTCTATTGAAGCACGTGCGAAAACAATGCGCACATGAGATGCATCATCAAGTGATTGCTCTCCGGTCCGGGTGACGACCAGTCACCACAGCCGACTTTAAATAATGCTGAACATCCTTAGAACGATGCCAGACTAGAAGTTTGGTGCTTTACTATTTATATGG
Source organism: Armigeres subalbatus (assembly GCF_024139115.2). Classification (NCBI taxonomy): domain Eukaryota; kingdom Metazoa; phylum Arthropoda; class Insecta; order Diptera; family Culicidae; genus Armigeres; species Armigeres subalbatus. Next base: position 219,583,456 of record NC_085141.1, on the reverse strand, counting down.
ATTTTCTCCTCAAGGTTATTTGCCAAGCATATACGATACGGAATCTAGAGTGCACATGTACCGAACGAGGAGGAGTGCCAATTTTTATTTCTTCGTGTCCCGCTATCAAATCAGCGTGCCTTGAATGGATAAACAACTCTTAGTAGGAAATGATTGTGCTTTCGCCGCGACCGACGTGAGACGTCTCGGCACAGGTGGTGGCCTGGAAAATGAATGCCCTGATTGGTTGATGATGACGTGTCACAGTTCTAACGTAGACTGGCACATGCACAGTTTTGCTTGAAACAACCTACTGGCAGCACGCAGTTTGTACTTTTAAAAAACTGGTACGGCACGACCTTGCGATCTAGAACAACGGCAACATCAGTGTAGGCATTAGAAAATCCACAGAAGACAATACTTTTAAAGATAGTTTACATTGATTAATTATTCCATTCACTTCCATTATAATCACTTTGTATCAACAGATATTCTACTTGAAAACTTCTTCGGTGTTCCGTTATCGTCGATAACGTATTTTGTTTTCTACTTGACAACTTCTCCATCTGTTGATACAAAGTGATTATAGTGGAAGTAAATGGAATAGTGAAGTCTTTTAGATTGTTCACTTCATTGGTTCTTAGAGTGATGCTATTCAAATATTTTGTAGGACAATGCTCAGTTGCTTAAAATGGGTGCACAGATATACAGACATATCACATAGAACACTTACGCATAAAAGATATAGTCGCGCAAATGCTAACGGCATCTGTTGTTTCTTCCAACTCGCGAATCAGGTGACGGTAGCAAATCGCGAATCAGGTGACGGTAGTAAGCAAACGTCAAGCTCCGGCAAAACCGATTCGCGCGCCACGATTGATCGATTGGACAACTACCCGAGCAGGAGCGACGACCTCGATAACAGAAATTGGTATGAAGTACACGCAAAAAAAAGCGTTCCCGAATTCGTGAACCAGCAAAAATACACCGTGATTTAATTCATGGATTCGGGAACACCAGTCACGTTTTCCAGAACGTTCCAGATAACGTGATTGTATTCCCGATTCCGTGACTGTTGTTCACGAAAAAATACACCGTGAACTCGTTAGTTCACGAATTCATGAACGCTTTTTTTTGCGTGTAGCCTTGCATAAGAGGTAAAATACCAAAAAATAATACCAAAAATGTATATGCAGAATACTTGAGGCATAACATACTTAGGTATTTCAATACCAAACGAATAATAATTGGTTATGAATTTGGTAAAGCAATGTCCACTTAGAATCCGGAATCATTTATTGTATTGCAGCGGCACGGAAAGTGACCGCTGCAAGAATTCTTTTACAGCGGTTTGTCTACCTAGACGCCCACTTGCTGTGGTATAAATTTCACGAAGTTTCGTGCAGCGTAACAAAAATTATTCCAGATGGAAGCCGAAAGGAGAAAAAAAAGTCTGCACACCCACGTTGATAATCCTGTCATCGACGATGGAACCTACGTCAAAATGGATTTCGGACAGCTTCCTAGCCAAAAATTCTACATGGTGACGGCACGAGGAGTAGTTCCTGCGAAGTTTAAGTTTGCTTTTTGGACAAACTTGCAAAAAAAAAAAACGGATGATTTTGGCAAGGGATATGCAACTGTGGGGCATAGACCTAAGTGTTTGTGACGAATAAGACGATGGACTCGAAGCTGTACAAGGAATGTCGCAAAACACCGCGGTCGACCTTCCATAAAGCCCATAAAGGTCCCGTGAAGTTTTGGCCAGATTTGGCGAGTTGCCACTACAGCCGGGAAGTCATCCAGTGGTACCGCGATAATAACGAAGATTTCATCGATAAAAACATAAATCCACGCAACTGCCCACAGCTCCGGCCCATCGAGACATTTTGGGCAGTAATGAAGCGGAAGCTTAAGAAAAGTGGGAACAGTGGAAAAACAGCTCAGGACGCGACTCAGATGTCCAAAATGTGGAACAAATGTGCCAAGGAAGTTGACTCCGGAGGTGTGCAACTTTTGATGAGAGGAATAAAGAAGAAGGTGCGAATTTTCACTAGAAACACGAAGAAATTATTTGCATCAATAATTTTTCCTTAAAGTACAGTGAATTACCATTGTTTTGATGTATTAACCTTATTTGTATGTCAATCCGTTACCGAGATACAGATGATTTTATTATTCCGGATTCTAAATGGACATAGCTTTATTGAAATTCAATTTAATAATTGAGTATGTTATGGCGTAAGTATTCTGCATATAAATTTTTGGTATTATTTTCTGGTATTTTACCTCTTATGCAGGGCTAGTTCATAACAGAGTATGGTATCAATAACAGAATTAGGTATAATTGAGCCAATTTCTCCTGCTCGGGTAATGATTATTCCAATTCGGGTAGTAAATCAGTGTACAATGAAAATTTTCCGAGTATTATGTCGTCCGATTATAAAGTGGTTTGAATTTTTGGATTCTACACAACGTTTTCTGTCAACGTATGTAGTAAGTTTTCTTTTAATCTTAAATAATGACTCTTTGGTTAAAGCTTTTATGTCAATTTTTGAGCATAAGCATGAACAGGATGACCGTATATTTCGTGTTTGCTACTCCGTGATTGACCAGAACAATCGCAATTAATTAATGTACACAAGCCGAGAGCTCAAGTATTTTAAATGGTCAATAACGGCGCATGCCATGTCCTTACGGCCGATGGGATGCAAAGGAATTGATGATGCATTCACTTGGCCACTGCAAGCCGAGAGAATGAGTTTCTGCGGAATTTTATTGGAATCTGAGGGTTAGGTTCTATGGCAGAGGATCGTCTTGGTTAACGGCTTTCTACTGTTATACAGTCGACTCTCCACATCTCGATGTTCTATATCTCGATATCTCTCCCTATGTCGATGGTTTTCTCGGTCCCTTCAATCTACATACATTTGGGGATTCTACATCTCGATAACCTCCCTATCTCGATATCTCTCTATCTCGATGTGTTCTGGTCATATTTTGTTCAGGATTCTCTCTCCCTATGTCGATATATTCATATTTCTAGACTACTAGACCATTTTTGGACAATAACAAACACATGAACAACAAGAGATGACATTTGTTTTGTTGTCGTTTTTCATAGCAACGAGCTTTTTTTCAATCTAGTACCCATTTCAATTTTCCTACCGTTCCTCGATCTCTCCTTATCTCGATGGTCCCTTCAATATCGAGATGTAAATAGGTGACTGTAGTAAAAAAAGGATAATATTCTAATTGGATGCCGAAACGAGTTCCTCGCTTATTTCCAATTCAACAATTGTTGCTAGAACAGGTCAAATTGAAGGTAAAGAATAGAAGATGGAAACGGAATGCATTCCAGTTCTAGCTATTACTAGAACCTGAAAGCTACAGGGAAATGTACAAAGTAGGAGCAATAGAACTGGCCTGGGATTAAACGCGCGAACTTCTTCTTATGACCACCAAGCCCGTTGTAGCTTCTATGTCCATTTTTTAGTTAGGAACCCTGATTTATCTTTTCAAAGCGTTGTCAATTTTTCATTTTCTATAATAATAATCAAAAAATCCTACGTATGGCGACATGATATTTATCGGAGATTAAGGGAAACATATCGATTTTGTTCTAGCTCCAATGGTCAATAACGGCGCAGGTCATGTCCCTACGGTCGATGGGATGGAAAGGAATTGATGATGCATTCATTTGCCCACTGCGAGCCAAGAGCACGAGTTTATGCGGAATTTTATTGGAATCTGGGGGTTAGGTTCTAGTCAGTAGTTCGCCTTGGCTAGCGGGTTTCCACGGTAATAGTAATGAAATTTACATATGTACGTGCGCACTGCTGAAAAAATCACAAAAATAAGAAGCAAATCAAATTCCTTGTTTTTCGTGAGATGAATATCGGAGCTATGAGATGAAGTTCAGGAGCAGTAACCCTTTATGGTTATGCGTTTGAAATGGATTTTCGACTACATTGAAACCTAACTACGACTTCCATGAGGGGAGGTCGTTGTCTGTGACTGCTTTTTTATTTTTGTGATTTTTTCAGCAATCAGTACGTGTGTTAGCAAAAAGAATCCGTCGCTTCTGTTGGTGCTGTATTTCTTTGTTTTGCGATGAGATGAATATATGTTCTGTGCGATGGAGTACTACATGAACTCTACTACAGTAGTATTCAAATCTCAGTATTTCGATCTACTTCTGTGCCACATACCTGTGCGCTTAACATAGAACAGAACATTTTCATACCTGCATCGCGACAGCGGTTCAAGAATGACTAGCACTACTGCACAAAGTTTCTGAGTGCTTACTAGGGATCCTATATTAAGAGATGTGCGAATACTTTTCCAGACGATTTAGCAACGCTGTTACTTTCGTAAACAAACGCTGCCAGCACTTGCCGCAGTGAAAAATGTTTAGGCTTGCACATGACTGTACATTCGAAGACACTTTTTGATTATTTTGTCTATCCTCTAGCAGTGCATTTTCGCTAAAATTAAAGAGCAATACGAATGAACACGATATAAGGCATCAACTAGACTACTTTAACTTATGAAAGCAAAACAAATTGTTTATTCGATAAAACTTTTCATAAAATCTATTTCACCAAAATTGCAATACCTTTCGATCTGCAACAATAACGATGTTCATTTGGCTCAGATTTTGACAGTTCCCAATGATCGATTGGCTCAAGATGGTCGCTTTCGCATATCTCTGAATGTAGGATCCCTAGTGCTTACTCGTTGGCCGCGTGCACTTGAGAATGACGGTGCAGGATGCCAGGTGATATTTTCAAATGTCTTCACAGTCAAGTAAAAATGTCTTCAATAATAAAATTATGATTATCAGCGAGAAATTTCAAAATCCAGTAGTTTTGAAAATTCAAATTGTTTTTTGTTTTATGTATGTGGAACCGTTTTTAACATTTTAAAACTGTTGTTTTTCACATTCAAATTGTTAGAATTCAGGAGAATATTCTTTTAAATTGATTTGTAATTGGCTGTATAATGACTTTTGCCTGAATTTTATACTAAAGTAATTCCAGAAGAAACTGCTGGTGGCTTCTGAAGGAATTTCTGAACGAACTTACGGAGGAGCTCTTAGCCTAGAGGGACATCCGAAGAAATTCCTTGAGGTTTTTTTGGGGAAATCTCTGAAGGTATTTCCGGACGAATTCTTGGATGATTTTCAGGAGAAATTTCAGAAAAAAAAATCCAGACGGATTTTCTGAATCCTAATAAAATCCTAGAAAAGTGTCCAAAGATATTTCTAGAAAAATTACTAATTGAATTTACGAAAAAATTACGATTTTCTAATGAGTCTAATTAAAATTCCAGCGGATTTGTTTGTAGAATTCCTCTGAATTTCTTATTAGAAGATTTTTCTGTTGAAATTCAAAAAAAAATATTTAAGATTTTTTATCGGAAATTCTCTCTATTTTACACGAAACATTCTTTTAAATTTTCACTGAAAATTGCTTTTAAAATTCACGGAAAATTCTGATTCTAGTCCAATGGTTAAATAGATTAAATCAAGTCTTTGTGAATTTCAGTTTATTTTTGCCGTTTGAAATAAATTAGGTTATTGCGTTTCGATGTAATAATCGAAATACCTTTTTAACAGACACGTCGAAAACGCCGGAGCCGCCAATGAAAATTTAAACGAGTGATGTCATTGGGAAGTTTTGAACCAGCGTAAAACTCAAAGTAAAGTACGTTTAACATCTAAAATGTGTTGCAGTTATCAACCGGCTAGTGTGAATGTTTTTTTACGGTTGCGAGTTTAAGCCCGAGACAATGACTATTATAACTTTTGTAATATATAATTTATATAATGTTCATACAGAAGTCGCAGAAGCTATAAGTTAGTGATAAAACTATACATATTTTCTATTCTATTCGTTGGCTTAGTGATTGTCTTCGAGTATCCTAAATAAGTAGATAAGCCTTAATATATTCAGGGTTGTTACGGGGATCCCGAAATATTTTCCGCGTCAAATCAAGAGAGTTCTACAAATAATGTACAGCTTTTTTCGTTTGATACTAAACAACAACTTCACACATGTTTTTATGTTTGAAAAACCCGAAATAATTCCCTAGCGGTGATGATGCCATTCTTGTGCATATATAGAAAAATGTATTTTGGCCATAACATTTGATCCTATCTGGCCAATTTTGAATACGAAACAATGCCAAGTAAATGCATGTATTGCTGTTCAAAAGAAAACTTTTCTCTTTCCGGTTTATTATTCAGACTACCGCACTGTCGTAATCTGGAAAAGTGTCGTATGCGCCATTTTACAACATACATGTTTCTAATTTTTCTGCTAAAGAGTACGATGAATACTACTCGTTAACACTGAAAAATGGCGTATACGTCACTTTGCCAGATCGGTGTTGAACTTAATCTGTAGATTAAAAAAATACTTTAATAAAGATTAAAAAAAAATACTTTGCCAGATTACGGCAGCGCAGATGTCACTTCATACGTTTTCTCTACTGTTTGGCATAGCATTCTACGGTGAAAACGCTAAATATCAGATGTTTGTTTCAGTGTATTGTAGATTTTCAAGTTTGCGGTAGGACTTGACAGCTGCAAAATGGAAATTTTAAAAAAAATCCGAAATGTATGCTTCCATACTGTAGCAATAGAGTTCGGTTAGAATGGTTTAGAGTGGTGAGCTTGTTGCTTGTGAATTTAAGTGAAACTAGTTTGTATGTTACTTTACACATATAATGAATTTACTAATAATTAGATAATAAGTTCTAGCTTTGAAACTGTGTGAATTGTACTGCTGTTAAAACCGTTTCTTTCGAACCAGGAAAAATCTGTCGCAATACTCGCCGAATGCAACTTGCGAGCAAATCGATTAAGGATAAGTACCTAAAAATGAGTTTTGCGCACATATGTACAAATACACATATACACGCACAGATAGATATCAACTCAGTCGAGCTTAGTCGATTTGTATATAACCGAGCCGGTGACAAGCTCGGTGTCATCATCATCAATAGACATAGACCGCTGTCATCATTGAAATGTAGTATGAAACAAAATTATAGCCCAGGACATCCTGGCTACGATCTGGTGATGGGCTAAACAATAGGATGTCAGTAGCCTGTATATAACACTATGGGTCTCTTAAGGACAAGTATCACAGAATCCAAAACTAAATTCACAGCAGACAACTTTTGTTTTTGTTATTTTAGTTTTTCTGCGTCGCAGCATGCGTGGATTAATAAAAATGACAGTTGTACGATGTTTTCATATTGAGTGGTGTGCCCATGAAAACGCGAGTGAATTTTGTTTTGGATTCTATGATGCTTAAACAAATGAATTTATATCCAGTAAGAAATAATTAATAAAAATAATTAATTTTAAATTAAATAATAAGAAAATCTAACATAGTTTTTCAACTTTCGTTGAATGTAATCCTGAATCTTGAGTTTGAATCGGAAATCCTTTCGAACATTTCTGAGGAAGATTTTCGAAAATCTCAGCAAAAATTTAGTCGGAAATGTTCGCGGAAATTCTTACGAAAACATGTGAAAAAAATGTAATTCATGTGAAAATTTCTCCAAGCGGTTTTTTCGACAAGATTTTTTACGGAAATTCATCAGCAATATTTCCTTTGAAAATTTTATTGCAATTTCAGCGAAAATCTACCCGAATAAATTTGTCATTCCTGGGTAAATTCCTTCCAGAATTCCAGCGGAACTTTTTTCAGACATTCGTGCAATAAATCCTCTTAGAATTCTTGCAAAAACTAGCTACGAATTTGTGCAAAAATTCATTTGCATTTTCTTTCACACATTCAAATAAATTACTCTAAAACAATGTGTGGGAAATCTTTGGAGAATAATACGATTTTTTTCATAAATTCATACGGAAATCGCATCGTAAATCATGCATATATTCTCGGGTTGATTTCTGCAAAAATCCTTCCAGGAATACTTTTATAAATTCAACGCGAAATTCCTGCAGCTTCAATTGCTTCAAGAATTTATCTGGAAATCGATCTTGGAGTTTCTGGGAAAAACCTTCCAAGAATATCACAAAAAATCTTCACAAAATTCATGTGGATTTTTTATCCGGAAATATCCTTGGAGTTTCAACCTTTAATTTATATTTTTTCTTCAAAAATGGAACATGGAACATTTTTGAGCTTCAATTGGGTCCTAAAATGAAGAATCGATATTCGATTTTCTTTCAGGAAACGATAAAGTTAATCACCCTGAACGCGTCAGTTTTTCTTCCGACTCAAAAGTCGAAAGTATTATTTATTTATTTATTCAGACTAAGGCCGAAGTGGCCTGTGCGGTATATAAGAGTCTTCTCCATTCGGCTCGGTCCATGGCTACACGTCGCCAACCACGCAGTCTACGGAGGGTCCGCAAGTCATCTTCCACCTGATCGATCCACCTTGCCCGCTGCGCACCTCGCCTTCTTGTGCCCGTCGGATCGTTGTCGAGAACCATTTTCACCGGGTTACTGTCCGACATTCTGGCTACGTGCCCGGCCCATCGCAGTCGTCCGATTTTCGCGGTGTGAACGATGGATGGTTCTCCCAACAGCTGATGCAATTCGTGGTTCATTCGCCTCCTCCACGTACCGTCCGCCATCTGCACCCCACCATAGATGGTACGCAGCACTTTCCTTTCGAAAACTCCAAGTGCGCGTTGGTCCTCCACGAGCATCGTCCAGGTCTCGTGTCCGTAGAGGACTACCGGTCTAATTAGCGTTTTGTAGATTGTCAGTTTGGTACGGCGGCGAACTCTATTCGATCGGAGCGTCTTGCGGAGTCCAAAGTACGTACGATTTCCAGCCACTATGCGTCTCCGAATTTCTCTGCTGGTGTCATTTTCGGCAGTCACCAGTGAGCCCAAGTACACAAATTCTTCTACCACCTCGATTTCGTCACCACCGATGCAAACTCGCGGTGGGTGGCTCACATTGTCTTCTCTTGAACCTCTTCCTATCATGTACTTCGTCTTCGACGTGTTGATGACTAGTCCGATCCGCTTAGCTTCCCTCTTCAGTCTGATGTAGGCTTCCTCCATCTTCTCAAAGTTACGTGCCATAATATCTATGTCGTCGGCGAAGCCAAATAGCTGGACGGACTTATTGAAAATTGTACCACTCGTGTTAATCCCTGCTCTTCGTATTACCTCTTCCAAAGCGATGTTGAATAGCAGACACGAAAGACCGTCACCTTGCCGTAACCCTCTGCGCGTTTCGAAGGGACTCGAGAATGCCCCTGAAACTCGAACTACGCACATCACCCGATCCATCGTCGCTTTGATCAACCGTGTCAGTTTATCCGGAAAACCGTGTTCGTGCATTAGCTGCCATAGCTGGTCCCGATCGATTGTATCATATGCGGCTTTGAAGTCGATGAATAGATGATGTGTGGGCACGTTGTATTCGCGGCATTTCTGCAGTACTTGGCGAATGGCGAACACCTGGTCCGTGGTGGAGCGTTCGCCCATAAAACCCGCCTGGTACTGCCCCACGAACTCCCTTGCAGTTGGTGCTAGTCGACGGCATAAAATTTGGGAGAGTACCTTGTAGGCGGCGTTCAGCAATGTGATTGCGCGGTAGTTGCTACAATCCAGCTTATCGCCCTTTTGTAGATGGGACACACGACACCTTCCATCCACTCCTGCGGCAAAACTTCCTCCTCCCAAATCTTGGTAATGACCCAGTGCAGCGCTCTAGCCAGTGCCTCACCACCGTGTTTAAATAGCTCTCCTGGTAGTTGGTCAACCCCAGGGCTTTGTTGTTCTTCAGCCGGCCAATCTCCTCCTGGATTTCCTGGAGATCCGGAGCCGGTAGAATTATGTCCTGCGCGCGTTCTCCCAGGTCCATCACCATACCGCCATCTTCGTCTGCCACATCGCCATTCAGGTGTTCTTCGTAGTGCTGCCGCCACCTTTGGATCACCTCACGCTCGTTCGTAAGAAGGTTCCCGTTTATGTCCTTACACATATCGGGCTGTGGCACGTGGCCCTTACGTGAACGGTTTAACTTCTCATAGAACTTTCGTGTGTTATTAGCGCGGTACAGTTGCTCCGTTTCTTCACGGTCTCGACCTTCCTGCTGGCGCTTTTTCCTCCGGAAAATCGAGTTTTGTCTGTTCCGCGCCTGTTTATATCGTGCTTCGTTCGCCCTCGTGCGGTGTTGCAGCAATCTCGCCCATGCTGCATTCTTCTCTTCCACTAACTGCTCACATTCGCCGTCATACCAGTCGTTTCTCTGATCCGAGGGCACCGTGCCAAGTGCAGCGGTTGCGGTGCTACCAATGGCGGATCGAATATCTCTCCAGCCATCTTCAAGAGACGCTGCGCCTAGCTGCTCTTCCGTTGGAAGTGCCACTTCCAGCTGCTGCGCGTATTCTTGGACTAGTCTACCGTCTTGTAGCCGCCCAATGTTAAGCCGCGGCGTCCGACTTCGACGCGTGTTGTACACCGTCGAGAGTTTTGAGCGCAGGCATACTGCAACGAGGTAGTGGTCGGATTCAATATTCGCACTGCGGTAAGTGCGGACGTTCGTGATGTCGGAGAAGAATTTACCGTCGATTAGAACGTGGTCGATTTGGTTTTCCGTTTCTTGGTTAGGTGATCTCCATGTGGCCTTGTGGATATTTTTGCGGGGAAAGAAGGTGCTTCGGACTACCATTCCGCGGGAGGCTGCGAAGTTTATGCATCGTTGGCCGTTGTCATTCGATACGGTGTGCAGACTATCCGGTCCGATGACCGGTCTATACATTTCCTCGAAAGTAACATTGTTTAATTTGAAATTTAAAAATAGATGGAAAATGTTCCCTCGACATTTTCGGTCTTGTTTGACGTACGGAATAATATTATTCAAACGCAATAGCAAAACTCCGCAGGGCACATGACTCAACCTTTGACAGTTAATATATGGGCCTGACGTTTGGATTGGCGGTTAATTCGTTCTTATATGTCTCATTTTCAGCAACATATGTTGCTGAAATCATTTAAATATTGAAAATATCATTTTTAGTAACTTAGACCGTTATAAGAATTTATATAACATCGGTTCATGTATTCTTGACCGATGCACTATCGTTTGCAATCATAAACGATGTAGGGCTTTAGGACCCAATTAATGTATAGACCCTGCCCAGTCTAAACGAAATCGTATATGATGCAACATATAATGTAAAAGTGGAGGCGATATACGCACATGTTGTATGGGGAAGTACCTATATCGCCTCCACTTTTGCATCTTATGCAACATCATATATGATTTTGTGTTGACTGGGTGGTTAGCTCTGGGTGAATGCTGTGAACCTTCGATACTATAAGAGAATTAACTAATTGCTGACAGGAATTTTTTTTATAAAATTATGTGATTTATCATGTTGGTTGATTTGTTGTAAAATGGATAATCAATCGGAAACTGACAACATCTCGAAATAACGACTAAATTGACGAGATAAAATGGGTGTTGAAATAAATCAATAAACATGTTTTGCATGAGTGAAAATGATAACAAGCGCCGTAAGAGTAGATTTCAGTCGTAAATTTTATTCTCAACAACATTTTGCAATCAAGAATAAAGCCCCATGTAGAGAGATTTAAAGTATAGATTTCATTAGAACCCCGAAATCCGCGTAGTCGTAACAACCCTGCATATTTTGAAAAGTCTTCGAAATGTCTCCACGAAATAAATGTCTTCACAGAGATTCAAATGTCTTCAAATTGAAGACATGTCTTCAAATCTGGCCTCGCTGATAGGACCAACAGATGGGAAAGATCCATACACTGCCGTGAATCGCATATTTGTCCCATTTTGCTGGGTTTCCTATTCATATGGGACAAATTTGCGATTCACGGCAGTAGTACTTCACGCAAAAATTGGGGATTTTTAGTTCCACCTCCCCTGCGCCCTCTTATCTTCGACACACTTTTTGTATTAAACCTCTAAAATTTGTATACAAATCGTTACGCTGGCCTGAAACCTTCTCCCCCCAAAAGTGTGACGTACTTTCTGGATGGCCTGGCTGGAAGTGATAGTGTAGTTATGGAGTCGCGTGGTTATTTACAAGGCCACATAAAGTGAATTCAGAGCTTAAAATATTCAACTTCATGAAGCTACTTCGGTCCGATTTTCGACGAACATTGCATGATTATCCAAAATATAAAATGGCATAGTCAAACTACTACTCCATCGACTTGTTTATTCGACTGTCACTGAGAGTGAGTACTTACGCTGTGCAGAAAAAAACATAATTAGCTTTGTTTATATTAACGTTTGCTGCTGAAAGTGCCACACGGTTGAAAATCGGACTCAGAGTTTTGTGTGATACATTACTTTACTCATTTAAAACGTGTTTAGTTTTGAAATAATTTATCAATTTGTAGAATGTACATAAATATTCAATGACCAATATTCAACCGAATATTGACAGTCCAGCGCCGACTATGAAAATCTTTGGAAATGAGCTGACAAGTGAAGAAAGGTGGACTTCATCCAATAATTTCAACTATTTCAATCTTCTGTACATTATTCGATTGCTCATGCATGAAAGCCATGGATGACCCCCGAAACAACATTTTAAAAATGCACGAAAGAGGAAAATCTATACTTTCGTGTTAGTTGATGTTTGAGAGATACTGATTTTTTGAAAATAAGCTTCTTTGGACAAAGACACCGTGCCACAAATTGATTGTAGCTTTATAGATATAGTCGAGTCAAATACGAGACAATGAAGACGACATAATACAGCCCCTCTCTGCGCAAGGATGTTAACGATCATTCAGTAATTTGCGTTAGATCATTTAGTAGTTTGTCAATAACACATTCCAGAAGCTGAATTTCAAAATATGTTGTATGGTGGACTTCTAGTGCGAAGGTTTTTCTACAACTCTGCCTAATGGTTCGTTGTTTGAATTCCACTAGTAACGAAGTTATAGCTTTAGTTTTAGTTACTTAGACTAAATGATAACAAAATTCCAATCGTTTAGTTTAAGTTACTGCAACTAGCGCTCTAAGTCCGTTATTAGTTGAATTCTAATAACGAACAATTAGGCAAAGTTGTAGAAAAACCTTCGCACTAGAAGTCCACTATACAACATATTTTGAAATTCAGCTTCTGCAATGTGTTATTAACAAACTACTAAATGATCGAACGCAAATTACTGAATGATCGTTAACATCCTTGCCTCTGGTCCCAAAAAGTTAATATCTCACGTTTTTACGGGTCAATTAAGGACACATGACCATTAGCTGATGATTGCGTATTTAGCTGGTAGTGTAGCCTGGGCACTGTTGTCCTTCTGACATAAGCAAGACTAAGAAGGTAAGTGTCGGCTGCAGCTCAAACAGCGTCTGCCTGGTATCCATCGGCTGATTACCGAAACGCTGTATGGCGTCAGCTCCACCAGTGCGATGTAGATAATGCGACTATGGTAAGGTAGCTTACTGAAAACATAAAATACCACAAAAATTACAAAAAGAGAATTTTATTTGAGCTTATTTAAATCGATTATTTTTGGTGAAGCTCATCGGCCTTCTTTATTACCTCACATCTAGACATATTCATATTCGGCTCTGCACTGTCCATTTCCGAATGAATATCAGTCACTGAGTATTTATTTAGATTTAACCTAAATTCCGTAAAACCAAACACATTTTTAATTATTTTAATAAATACCCACATAGATCGCAAATGCTTCTGCTTTGCGACTGATTCTTCCGATGGTTTTAAACGGTCATTTAACATAAATATTGGATATTGTAGAGCTTATACAATACGACAGACGAAGGTGGGCTGGACACGTTGTTCGTATCCCGAAAGACCGTCAAGCAAAGATAATATTCAGTAGAGAACCCGGAATAAACCGTAGGCTGAGTAGTAGGGCTCGCACATGATGGCTTTTTGCATTTGAAGAAGACTTGATGGCGTTAAACGGGGCAACTGGAAGCAATTGGTCCAGGATAGAAGGAGCTGTAGCCCATAAAGTATCAAGTGAATTACCAAAACAAAAATATGATACCTTCTAATCCCAATCAAGACAATTTCAGAAATACTTAACCACGTGTACGCAGTGAGCACACAAGGGCGAATCGGACGGAAAATGACGAAATTATAGGATGACCTCCAATCGTTTCCCATGATTTGGTTTCATTCAGTCTCTATCTTTCAATCAATTCACCAACACAGGAATAAATTGCGATTTTTCGAATTCTTTCCACGAAGTACTCCAGTAAGACGATTGAAGAGCAAAGCCATAATTGATAATAATTCAATTGGCTCAATAAACGATCAGTTCTACAGATTGTTGCGCTTCTAAAATTAGTTCGTTGGGAGGTATTTCTTCACTATTCAATTATTCGTGGACATGGATATTTAATGAATACTATTATCGGTGGCATGTACCAAATAAAACGAAAACAAGTAGGTAAACAAGTACTCACTTGGTCTGTGACGGTGCGCTGCTTGCTCCAGGTGTGAATGCTGCCTTGCTAGCTGTTCGACCATTTCTTCCAGACTTACTTTCTTATCTCGCTCGTGCTGTAACATTTTGGACCATTTATGACCCTGGGTCTGTGCTGTCTTAAGGTAATCGGAACAAGCCTGTCGAATAGGACCAATTAGTTTCAAACAATTCTATGGAGCCAATCAAGCAGTACTTACGTTTATCATAGCATTGGAAGATATTCGGAACAACGTTGCCCGTTCACTGACTATCTTCGTTTTACTTGTTAGATCTTCACCGGATTCCAGCTCCGATAGAGCGCGCTGCAATACTGCACCATGCTTGGTTATCAGATCGAAGCACGTTTTCACATTTTCTAATTTAAAAGTCAACTCTCTTATTACTAGGTTGAATTCTTCACTAGGTATAATGTTGGCTGCCGTGTCTTCCTCCTCCTCGTCACTTTCCATGGCTCGTCTGTATGTGAGATAAATAGGGACATTAGGACATTGCTCTGTTCCATTCATCGTCGATGGAGCCACTTACATTGCTTTCGCTTTGGCAAGCTCCAGTGCTGTTACCCAGGACTGCCGCTCCACTTCGTTGGCCGCTTTAATATGGAACGTTTGCGTTCCCCCATTCGATATCACAAAAGTACAGGAATCCACCGTATGAATTAGTGCCCCATGGAGGGATATAGTGCCGCGACAGGTGTGTGTCATCTCTGCCTGATTTCTGTGCGGTGCATGATAAAATGCAGCACGAATATGCAGCAGCACGCGGTCGTTCAATGGGCGTGGAAGCATTGGGTAAAAGAACGAAACATTGATTTAGATATTGGGTTCTGGTACTGTTGAAGCGTAATAATGAATGAACAGATTCCAGCACAGAAGTCAGGTTACAACGGATCACCTTTAAATGCATTATTCCACCACCAGTTCTATCACCTATTCCAAACCAAATTTATTAGGTATCTAAGTTAGCCAAACTCAAAATGCTTATTACAATGAATACGTAAATTATTCCTGCCAAAAAGTAAACCTTAAGTTATATGCATTTATCTGCATAAGCCCTAATTTCCAAAAATACAAATGATGTCTTGATTTCCTTATGTACAGATACTCGATTTATTGATGAAACAAAAATATTACCGGAATAGGATATGATATGATATTTCCTTCACAGTTGATTTGACGGCTACGCCAAGGTTGTTGTTGGCGGGTTTTATGAAACAATGCAATGGGTTCGATAATTCCATAAAAATACACAAAAATAAAATAATCTTTTTAAATTCTGTAAATTTTACGAGGTGTTTTAATAAATAGTGTTACGTGATGAATGAGCCTGCTGTTACGACGGTTTAGTAAATGCATAACAAAAAACTATGATTAGCGGGGATATTGCCTAATTCGCATGGTGTTTATTCAGAATCAGTTTACATTTTACCGATTTTGGCCGGTTGGATAATATCAAATATATTATATTAACAATATGGTTCACTTCGAGTTTTCCCATACAACGAAATGGCGAACAATTTGCCGGTGATAACAACATCATCTAGCGAGCAAAGAGGAATCTAAACATGTTTTTTTCTAGCTTGTGCTGGAAAACCCTCCTGCCATCTTCCGGTGAGTAGTCATACAGTTGTTCGATGACATTTTACAGTGTGGGGATGTCCATACATTTTTCAATAAATCGATTACCGGAATACCGACTTTGTTAAACGCAAACACTACTGTAAATATTTCGATGAAGCAGTGCAAAGCAGACAAACTACACCTTTGCTTCAATCGTTCAAACTGTGAAAGCCGTTCCGCAAACATTAAAATTATTGTTCCACTGTAAACATTTCTATCATTTTCTTCAGCAAGAAATTTGATTAATTCGTTCTGAATATTATCGATATTATTCCAATGCATCATGAGGCAGTGCATAGGTTCATTATTTGACGTTTCAGCGGTACCGGAATTCATTTAAAATCCACTCGATATATGATATAGTGTCTATTTTTAGTAAACATGGCACCGCTCAAACGTCATTGTGTTCTTTCGGTGCACCTCCCCATTCTTCTTCCTCTTCGGTGTCCTAAATTCCTACTGGAACTTAACACCTGCGTTTCAACTTATTATGAATTGAAAACTTTTTGCTGCCCACCATTGATTGAATGAATATGTATCTTGAGTGGAAAGCCATGAAGATGACACTCATCCGATTGCGTTTTGTTATGTTGCGCTTATCATAATGGGTATGATTATTTTGTTACATTTAGACATGGAAAGTGAATTGAACAAGTCGCTTGGATTAAACGCGTCCAAACACCTTCGCTCAACTCACTTGAACGGACAGTAAGTTGAACATGTTCAACTCTTGGCAAGTAAATTGCAATCAACTAAGTTGTTCAATTCACTTGCCCTTTCAAAACGTAGCATTACGGTGAGATATTTCGGCTAAACTTAATTACGCCTATTTTATTGTGCTTTCTCGATTTCGTATCCAATATCAGATATTTTTTGGGATTTAATAGATTATTTTTCGATACTTTCGCAAGAAAAACTAGTTGAACGTACCCGACCTTGCTCGGGATTATATTTACAGTCGCTCTCCATATCTCGATATTGAAGGGAGCATCGAGATAGGGAGAGATCGAGGAATGGAAGGAAAATTTAAATGGGTACTAGATCCAAAACAGCTTGTTGCTATGTCCAAATATGGTCTAGTAGCCTAAAAATTTGAACATATCGACATAAGGAGAGTGAATCCAGAACAAAATACGATTACAACACATCGGGATAGAAAGATTTCAAGATAGGGAAGTTATCGAGATGTAGAAAGCCAAAATGTATGTAGATTGAAGGGACCGAGGAAACCATCGACAAAGGGAGAGATATCGAGATATAGAACATCGAGATTTACAGAGTCAACTATATTTTGCATTCTTACTGTCAATTGTTGAGTTCATTCAGCGCCGCACTCTAGATCATTTTTAGCGCGATCGTATTGGGTTTCCTTAAAATTCGCATCAAAATTGTATTTTCACAATTTCTCAACTTTCTCCTCAAAATTTAGTGATATTTTATAACACAGCAGTCCTCAAGACGAATCGATTAATGAGAAACCCGTACAAATCGGTCAACCCGTTCGTGAGTTATATTGCCTCAAAGGAAATGCAAACTCATTATAGAGAGATTGTACCACAAACGTAATTATGTTTGAATTGTATTTATATCAGACTCTCATATCGGGCAGTTTGTTCACAAAAGTACGTTTCTCTCTGTCAAATCATATTCACAAATTGATAACAATTTGGGAATTCTCAAAAATGGGATTATGCATGCGAGTTAATTTGAAAAGAAATCATCATTGATTTTATAAAATCAAGATAATTCAACGCGGTGTGTGACAAAAAAACAGATTAATCCACCTAGCGTTGGTGGTGCCTTTCTCGCATTTTGTTGAGACACCAACCTTATATGGAGTATATATGGTCCGATGTACCATTTTCTTCATAACTTTCAAACGCAATGACCGATCGTTATAAAATTCAATAGTGATCAACAAGGCTTTGTCCTCTGTCGAATGAAATTTGTTGCGAGAAAATCGGTTAACGATTACTATACAAAAAGTTGTCTAATGTTTTTTTATAGCTTTTGTGCACACACATATACACACATACACACGGACAGACAGACATGTGCTCAGCTCGTCGAGCTGAGTCGATTGGTATATAATACTATGGGTCTCAGAGGCTTCTGTAAAAAGTTCGTTTTCGGAGTGAAATGATAGCCTTTCGGTACAACTTAGTTGTACGAGAAAGGCAAAAATGAGCATCGCTAATACTTTCACTACGTGAAAATATAGCTCTTATGGGCCAAACACATGGGAAAACTGTCAAAACGCACGCAAACGTGTCCATTGTGTTTGACTCTTTAAGCTTTCATTTCGTGACTATTTGAAAAAAATCTACCGAGGGGTCCCAAACAACTTTTTTTTCTCCCTTAAACGGAACCTTTTAGTTGTAAAACAGTCAATTATTTACCACGTCACTACTAAATGAGTTTCCTCGATTTTTTCTTCCAATCATCATATAAAAAATTAAGGAGGAATCGATTATTACCAAGTTATAGTCTAAATAACTAGTTTATTGAAGCTCAAGCGTCAAAGAGCATAACGAAGCCAAACTCGATAATTGTATGAAATCCTCTGAAAATAGCTGAGAAACGCTTGGATGGAGATTATGCACTGGTTCGATATCTTTTTTACATATATACCCAATTCTTTCTCAACACCTGCCAAAATTGAAACTTGTTATGCGAATGAATAAGTTTAACTGGTGTCATAAAATTATTCAAAACGATTGATCATGCTAAACAATAATCTACCATAGTAATATAAAAGCCTTCCTTAGCCTTGCGGTGATATCCCAAGCAACATTACAAGTTTCATTTCGCTCTAGGGATGGTTTTCAAATATCAATTTAAAATAATTGTAACAGCAATATCCCTGATCTCCCTTGAATATATTGATATTTTTCCCTAATATATTTATAATGCAAATCAACTACCAAAAAAGTGTTTTACGTGGTGAAAACGTTGTCTAATCATGAATTATTGGAACGATTAATTGAGATGCGGTTTACACTGAGTGAAAGCTGTTGAGTATTCCTTTTAGCTATGTAGGTTTTCTTTTAACCTGCGCTTGATGGGGAAACTTCATTAACAGTACAACGAAAAAATAATTTTCTCCATACTAATTTGCATGCAAACTTGAAACGGCTTGTGCTAAATCAGTTTTAATCCAAATGAGCTCAAATTTTCAGGGGAAATTCAGAACATGGTAAAGAATCAGATGAGCACTGTGGATCAAAATCAATTTTTTGAACCACCCTAATGCTCATCTCACAAGTAGGTAAAATATTTTGATCATATCATCCTTGAAAATGTGATAAAAATCGTTACGTTTTCAAAAATCCTTAAGTCTTATGCATCTATATATCTATAAATCATAAATCTATAAATCTCTACGAATTTTGTTAATTTACATTTAAATTCAAAAAGTGTAACAAAATATAAGTAAATTGATCAGGGTCACTTCCTTGCTGTTAAAAAAATACCAGTGAGTTTAACCATTGCCTAGCGGTAATGTTTGCTAGCCAAATGTTGAATTCAATAAATTCGGCTCCGTAAGTGTGTGTATAACGATCGTCATATGTTGGGTAGTTTAACTATAACGTGTATCGTGTATCGTGGCGCCACATGAGGGGTCGCCAGAATTTCGTGAGTGTGGATCATATTGTTAATATATTATGCATCTCGAGATAAAATAGAATACTGCGGCTTCCTGCAACGGTCACTAAACACAACAGTGTCAATGAAAATCTCACCCACTGTATGCACTTGCCATGATAAACACTCTCCATGTACTCAGCCTCTCACTAATACAATCGAACACTGTTGTCATTTCGCGAAAAGCACGTGGTTTTGTTTTGAGCGGGAAAATTCTGCCTATCTTTTAACACGGCGGCTATCTTGACGTTTACCTTCACAGTCGAGCATGCGAGTGTAAGACCGCCGCAGCATTCTAGGAAAAGATTAGCGCGACAATAGTACATTTGATAAAAGTGTTGCAGTCAAATGAGCAAACAGCAACATGGTGTGCGAAACAGAGAGCGAGTAGGTGCACCGGCATGGTCCCGCCGGATACAGTTCAACGAGCTATATCAAATTTATTATACATTTCCACAAAAATATGCCTACCACCAGGGTAGAAATATTTCACAGTCCATGCAGTGAAAAACATGGATCTCAGTATAATCTGCAGTCGCCTTCATGGCCGCCGTGGTGAGTGCGACTGGGTGCAGCCGAAAAATCATTTCCAACACCGACAGTCCAATTGCGCATTCAGCCACTCACAAGTCGCTCTGACAGGCTGCTCAGTTCGAGCCATACCGTATGACTGTGAGTGGCCCATTTAAACGCGTGGTGATTTTTTTCAATTTGCTGGGTGAATGTGTACATTTTGCTGTGGTAAATTTCATCTTCGCGGCGCAGTGGGTGATGTGAGTTCTGTTGTTTACTTTTCTGTCTCTCCGGGAATGTGAGGTTGATTTCAAAGCAGGAAGAAAATAAAAACATGATATAAAAAAAACATCACCTTCATCCAGTGCTGCCGAAAATTTACAACCCTGCCTACCACACTTCTGCTACAACATTTGATTTTCCATTTGCATTCGATTAAACATAATCGATTAAGTTTGCAAAAAAAACATCAAGCATCCCTATTTTTTTTCATGATGACATTTTAAAGTGTGTGTAAAACGATCGTCATATTTTGGGTAGTTCGATTTACGTGTGTATCGATCCTTTCGGACGCGAGTTGGCGCCACATGTGGTGTCGCCAAAATTTCGTGAGAGTGAATCATATTGTTAATATAGTATATTTGATAATATGACACAATTTTTTTTCCAGTGGTTCCAGATTGTATACGAGATATTTCTATAAAATGTCTAAAAGAATAAAAAATACGCAGAAGTTGCAACAAAAATTTCTCCACAAGTTTTTTTAAGTTAACTACACGTAATTTTCAATCTAAATTCCTAAGGATAGAATTTACACTGCCCTCCAGTTATGGAACGCTTAACGACTTTCTCAACATTCATTTACTTCTAACACGCCACGAAATCAATGAACAATGTTGTAGATATTAATACATGAAAACCATCGTTGGGAGCTAAGCTTTCGGTCTGCTATGTGATATCTAATCCAAAACAGGTTTGATTGTAACAAAATTACTTCACTTCCAATCAATTGCAAATGACCATATTATGGAATATTTCGAAAAATCCAACCTACGATTCTCTAAGAATCGCTGTCGAAGTCCATATTTGTTTCTAAAGAATTTGGCTAGAATTTTTCCCAGGAGTATCTCTCAATGTTCCTTCAAATATTCTCCAAAAAATATTTAAACACTCAAACAGCTTTCGAACCGTGATAATTTCAAATGTTCTTAAATCTCCTTATTGCCCTAATGCTAGTAGAAATATGGGAGCCGAAAATTTCCCTTATTTTTTAAAATAAAAACTGCCCCTAAGCATAACAATCAAACCAAAGCAAAATATTTCGGTCTATGCAGTTAAAACAACCATAGATAACGCTATCTTTGCAACATTGAACAAATCGTCGTTAAGAAAGCCAACTCACAAACCCAACAACATTGAGGACCCCCTATTTTTATCGTCCTAACGAAAATAAGCGTAAGTAATATTATATATGAAAAACGGTTCTGAAACCTAACGGAATATGTGGCTCTCCATTATTCACGTAGTTCTATACAAACATTTGTTTAAATTTTTTGGGTTTTCGTGAAACTTTTCTATTTAAATTATGTTTATATATCAAGCTACCTTAGGGTGGCTCAAATTAGTATGAGAAAAACTTTTTTCAATTTTTTTGATGGGCCGCCCTCTTATTCGGTTCTATTTGATGCCCTGATGCTCTGGACAAAATTTCAGCCAAATCGGTCAACGTTTGGGCGGTGCTAAACTCGTTGGAAGCTTATATGGAAAAATGTATGCAGAAACATGCAAAAACAGTGAATTGCAGTTGGACGGCACAACTTACGATGAAGAACTATGATACTCATTCAGATCTTGAAGAATTTAATACAGAATGTTATGCAGAAAACCGCGAGAAGATTAGAGTTTGCCCAGCTAAGTTATTAGCATTTCTCCGAAGTTGGGTTTGAGCAAATTTCGTTTCTTTTACCTTTGAAAAGAAATAAATTCACCCCTACAATAGTCCAGTAAAGTGATAATATCTTTGCTTAATAAACTCCAATCTTCTCGCGGTTTTCAGCATAACATTCTGCATTTAATTCTACAAGAGCTTAATGAGTATCATGGTTCTTGATCGTGAATTGTGCCGTCCAACTGCAAATCACTGTTTTTGGATGTTTCAGCTTACATTTTTCCATATAAACTTCCAACGAGTTTAGCACCGCCTAAACGTTGACCGATTTGGCTGAAATTTTGTCCAGAGCATCAGGGCATCAAATAGAACCGAATAAAAGGGCGGCCCATCAAAAAAATTGAAAAAGTGTATTTTGAGCCACCCTAAGCTACCTACATGACTTTGAAGATCTGAGCCACTTGAAAGGAGGCTTCCTGGCCTCTTGAAAGAAGGCTTCCGAGCCTCTTGAAAGGAAACTTCCGAGCCTCTTGAAAGGAGGCTTCCGAGCCTCTTGAAAGGAGGCTTCCGAGCCTCTTGAAAGGAGGCTTCCGAGCCTCTTGAAAGGAGACTTCTGAGCCTCTTGAAAGGAGGCTTCCGAACCTCTTGAAAGGAGGCTTCCGAGCCTCTTGAAAGGAGACTTCTGAGCCTCTCGAAAGGAGGCTTCCGAGCCTCTCGAAAGAAGGCTTCCGAGCCTCGTGAAAGGAGGCTTCCGAGCCTCTTGAAAGGAGGCTTCCGAGCCTCTTGAAAGGAGGCCTTTGAACATCTTGAAAGGAGGCCTGAGCCTCTCGAAAGGAGGCTTCTGAGCCTCGAAAGGAGGCTTCTGAGCCTCTCGAAAGGAGGCTTCTGAGCCTCTTGAAAGGAGGCTTGAGCCTCTTGAAAGGAGGCTTCTGAGCCTCTTGAAAGGAGGCTGGAGCCTCTTGAAAGGAGGCCTGAGCCTCTTGAAAGGAGGCTTGAGCCTCTTGAAAGGAGGCTTCTGAGCCTCTTGAAAGGAGGCTTGAGCCTCTTGAAAGGAGGCTTCTGAGCCTCTTGAAAGGAGGCCTGAGCCTCTTGAAAGGAGGCTTCTGAGCCTCTTGAAAGGAGGCTCTGAGCCTCTTGAAAGGAGGCTTCTGAGCCTCTTGAAAGGAGGCTGGAGCCTCTTGAAAGGAGGCTGAGCCTCTTGAAAGGAGGCTTCTGAGCCTCTTGAAAGGAGGCTTCTGAGCCTCTTGAAAGGAGGCTTCTGAGCCTCTTGAAAGGAGGCCTGAGCCTCTTGAAAGGAGGCTTCTGAGCCTTTGAAAGGAGGCTTCTGAGCCTCTTGAAAGGAGGCTTCTGAGCCTCTTGAAAGGAGGCCTGAGCCTCTTGAAAGGAGGCTTCTGAGCCTCTTGAAAGGAGGCCTGAGCCTCTTGAAAGGAGGCATCCGAGCCTCTTGAAAGGAGACTTCCAAGCCTATTGAAGGGAGGCTTCCGATCCTCTTGAAAGGAGGCTTCTGAACCTCTTGAAAGGAGGCTTCCGAGCCTCTTGAAAGGAGGCTTCCGAGCCTCTTGAAAGGACGCTTCCGAGCCTCTTGAAAGGAGGCTTCCGAGCCTCTTGAAAGAAGGCTTCCGAGCCGCTTGAAAGGAGGCTTCCGAGCCTCTTGAAAGGAGGCTTCCGAGCCTCTTGAAAGGAGGCTTCCGAGCCTCTTGAAAGGAGGCTTCCGAGCCTCTTGAAAGGAGGCCTCTGAGGCGTTTGGATGAGACTTTCGAGCTTCTTGAAAGAAGGCTACCGTCCATTTTGAAATGAGGCTTCCAAGCCTTTTGAAAGGAGGTCAAGCCTTCTTAAAAGAAGGGTTCCTAGTATTTTGGCAAAGCGCGTATGAGCCTTTTGAAAAGGGTTTTCAAGCTTTTTGAAGGAAGGCTTTCGAGACATTTGAAAGGAGACTTCCGAGTCTCTTCCCGGTTTATCGAGGCTCTTCCCGGACAGAAGCCATGAACAGAATAACAAAACATGATATGGACTTGATTGATATAAGAGATAGAAGAACAGGCAATAATATCAAAAAATTGCACCGAAATTTCATTTAAATATCAAGATATACTATGGATAAGAGTAAACTACTGGCACATGATATTGATCACTTCTTATAAATAGCATAAATTGATTTCTTGATATTGTAATCTGAATTTTTATCTCTTATATCAATCGTGTCCATACTCCATATCTCATTTTCATATCTAATCAACATTTGATATTATTGAGCTATTTTCTTCTACTCGGGTTAAAAGGAGGCTTCCAACTCTCTTAAAAGGCATTTTGAACGGAGGCTTCCGAGCCTCTTGGAAGGAGGCTTACGAGCCCCTTTGGAAGGGGCTTTACAGCTTCTTGCAACGGAGCTACTTAGCTTTTAGGAAAAAATTCCTTTAAGCCTCTCAAATGGGGATGGATTTTAGTTCAGTAGCATATTCTTAACTTATTGAACTCAGTCTGGAAAATTGACTAGCATGAAGAATAGGACTTACATTAATCCTGTGCAGAAGAGTGCGATACTTTTAGTTTTAGTAAAATATATTTGCGCATTTTGATCATTTGGCCGGTGTTCTGCCAAATCGCACCAAGCGTCAACAAAAAAATACTCATTTTTCTGCACAATCTTCCGCATGACAGATTTAATTGATTAAAAATCGTATTGGATTTCCAACTAGCCAATAACTAAGGATATCCTACAACAAATGTGTAGGGGAGAACGGTCCAAAATGCACCCATTAAGCTTTTTCGATGTTTTCGCCTATATAAACAAAAATACCCAACCATTTCAACGTATAGGTGCAAAATTTACAATTCCAGCTACATTTCACAATGACCTATTCAAAACAATAAGGTTTTTATGACTTCCTAACGCATTTAAAAAATGTTCTAAAAAGAGTCCTGGGGCAAAACGCCCGAATGGTGGTCTAAAGTGACTCAATTGCATGTAAAATGATGGTCAACGCATGGTTGTTTGTTTTTCTTAATGAATTGAACTACAATCTTACGGATGTGGTGGAAGAATAGCAAATCGTTAAATTTGAGTGAATATGAAGGGATTTTGCCATTTTTTTTCCAATGGAGCGCAATGATGGATAACTAATTATGAATTGTAATGGTAATATTCGTTCATAAATGTACTACAAGAGATTATATGAGTGATTTTATGAGCGAGGCCATTATGCCCCAGGGGTGCATTTTGGACCGTTCTCCCCTAGATGAATTGATATCAAAATATCACAAGTAAGTCAAAAAGCCGCTTGGTGCGTTTTGACAGAACCCCGACCATTCCTGGGTGGCGCATATTTTTATAGCATCATTCATTTGAGATGAAAATACACAATCTCTGAATAAAATTCTTTTTTTTTTGCAAAATTATTGCTGTTTCATGAACATGTTTGGATTAGGCACATATTGACTGTTGGATTCGGAAATTTTTTGGATGAAATCACCGTGTAATTAAACGGTTTGCTTATGGCGCATATTGACCACATTTACCCTAATACGGATTCACGGATTGTTGGACTTTTTACAACATGCGAGTTCTCGTGTTATGAAAGTTGATGCTAGTCCCTGAACGATACGTCATCCGACGAATGAGATCCATAGAAAGTAATTCCCTTTGACATTTAGACCTGCTCGATAATGGTGATGTAATATGACATTCAAGAGGTGAAAAACAAAACTCATCTAATCAGTCTTGAACAATAGAGGCAATAGAGGATGATTGTCGTCACTGGTGAAACATCTATATGCACATCGGATAATGCACCCGGCATGTTTGCGAATGGAAAAACCCAGATTAATCCACCTAGCGGTGATGGTGCCTTTCTCGCGCAAAAGGTAATAAATGTAGCCATTACGCTTACACCTCGATGATGTACAAGAAAGGCAAAACAGCTACACCGTCTAATGTTATGATAGAAAATTTACACTAGTAGACGACAGATGGCGCTGCCAAAAGTTTCTCGAATTTCCTATGTTCGAATTTTGACTTTCGGACAATTTCATAGTACTATGAAACTGAACGAAGAGCATACTTACGCCTAAATGCGCGCAACACGAGCATCTTTATAGTACGATGAAACTCGTAATGGGAGCAAGCCATGGATAAACATTAAAAATATTCATAGATGCAAGGCATTTTTCATAACACATTATTGTTCAATGTGATTATGTCTCATCACTATTTTAATATTATCTATTTTTTGCAATTCGCAATTATTATGAAATTCAATAGTGATCAACAGCGTTTTAATCTCTGTCGGATGCAACTTGTTGCAAGAAAATCGGTTAAGAGTTTCTATGTGAAAATTTGGCTAATGTTTTTTATGGCATTTTGTGCACACACACACATACACACACACACACACACACGCACACACGGACAGACAGACATTTATTCAGCTTTTCGAGCTGAGTCGAATGGTATATAACACTATGGGTCTCCGGGACTTCTATCAAAAGTTCGAATTTGGAGTGAAATGATAGCCTTTCGGTACAACTTAGTTGTACGAGAAAGGCAAAAAAGGAACAGTAGCAACAATAAACTTTATTATACTACAGTCAATACACATAACATAAATACATTAAATAATATAATAAAACGAACAGTGGGTAATGTATGTGGCATAACCGCTAAGTGGACGTAGGACTTGACTTGACCATGCCTTTAAGATACATAATATGTCCAAATTTCTCACATCAACTATTTTGGATAAATAATCGGCGGTGCATACCACTCCTTGGCAAAATCTTCTCATCAAACCGACACAGAAATCAAATCTACCTCGAACAAGAATCATCAAAAAAAATCAGGAAGTATCTGTCCGGTCACGAAATATTAGCCTCGACTGCCTGAAATAAACCACAAGTTGGCTCAGCAGGGGATGTAGACTGTATCTCAGCCCTTCCACTGAAGAGCCTTCTAATCCGTGCGATAGCGACTGAAGGAGAACATTACTTTTAACTCTTAGAGCCTTGAAAAAGGCTGTTTGCTTCGGCTAAGTGCAAAAAGTAAGAAAACGATCTTTTCAAATAACCGCGAATTTCTAGTGATGGTATAAAAAAGACTGAATGCTCTGCGAGCGAATGCACTTTTCTTTTATACCTTATTTTGAATCTTCTCTGCTTCCCAATTGGTGGGCCAATCAGCTAGTGTCTTGTATCCCGCTTCTTTGTCAGCCAAAGCGTCATCATCATCAACGCGTTCGAGAAGGGCTTCTTTTTTACGCTTGTTGCTCGCTGCTGGCGTCTATTTCCTAACGGGACTTTTCGCTAGATACAGGCCAATAAGCCGGGCAAGCGAGCTTAGAATTGCAGTTCAGGTGGGAAGTACGTGTTCTTTTCTGAGACAACATTGTTAGTAGTAGAAGGAAGGAAACACCCGGACATGGGATTTCGGGTGATAAGATTTAGAATTGGTAACATGGGACGATCATTCAGTCACGTTCGCTTTGTGTGCGGTCAGTATCAAACAATGTTTATCTACATATTTTTTATCAATGCCAAAAAATCCAACTTTGATGAAAAATCGATAGATAGTTTATGAATGTTTGAGCTGTTATCTGTGTTTTTTATCCAAATAAGATTATGTAAGAGATTTGGACATCTTATGAATCTTTGAAGGCATGGTCAAGCGAAGTCCTTCGTCACCTTCCCGGTTAAATCAGAAAAATTATCCACTGTTAGTTTTGACGCTATTTATAAAAATCACGCATAAAATTTTATCTCTAGAATATTGGATTTGGCACCCAAGTACAATTTCTATCCCGAAGGGTATTGAAAGCATTGATATTGATCTCTATTATTGGCTCTCTGAAGAACCGTTTTTTTTTTTGGACATACATGCTGCATCATGTGGCTTTTCTTCAGCCTGTCTCGGCTCAGCACCGATGCCGGCCGGTCTCGGCTCGACTCTGCTGCTGCTGCCGGTATCTGCTCAGCATTGCTGCTTTGTCGGGTCTGTAGGGTGGACTGCTGATGTACTGGCTAGGTTTCGGCTGATGATGGTCGCTTCGATGGTGTCGAGCCGAAAAAGCGGTCGGTGCAGACTTCATTCCCTGCTAAAAGGTGTGATGGGTGCCGCCGCCGATGATGCGGTTGCTTCGCTTGTCCCGGTCAGAATGAAAGGAAAAAATCGCGTTGCGCTATTTTATGGCTTCTCGGCAGACCCAGCGGCTGCTCATTCGCTGGTGTCTGCACCAATCAGAACGTGGTAATGGAATGATGCAAGAATTATGCGGTACCCATATTTATAGGTTCCCTTGATCTCAATGTTTTTCATTGAAAACAGTTTCACGCCTATTGAAACAAGTTTTTCGGGTCTTATCAAGCATGGACATGGAAGGCATACTTGAAATCTGTCGATTGAGGGGCTTACCGCAGAAATTCGTCCACTGAGACGAACGCTATTAACGTTTAAAATCTTTCAACACAGCGTAACGCGGTCGATTTGAATATTTTGAAATGACACCCGGTATAGTAAAGAGAGACGTAAGTCCTACGTCAAAATAATCAAATGAACTATAATTTATAAATTTAAACAAAGTCGCTACAGATACTTGAGCGGGTCTTTTCAGTGGTGTTGGTGTTGATGAGTCCTAATATTGTCTACCCGGGATCGTAATTCTCACTCATTCTCAAGACCCAAGAGCAGACAATGCTTAATTCGCCGAGAAATCGTTATATGGAGAGAAAAAAAAAGGTTTAATGAGAGATAATCTTTTATCCCCCATCACTACCTATGTGGCGAAACTGAATTTGCTCGTTTTCTCACTTCTTTCATCCTTTTCAGGCTCAAAGGAGCTCAGAGCTGAACTCGAAAGTTGTGGCCTGAATACCAGTGGCCGTGCACAAGATCGCTCGTCACGACAAGGCAAGGAGATATCACGACCAGCTTTACCTAGAGTATGGCTCCACCATCTGGAAGGACCTGAAGCTGGTCGGCGTTATAAGTTACACCGTCGTAGACTGGGAGCCGTGTGGGCAGTGCACCGCGACGCACGCAGTGCATTAACTGTTCCAACTTTGGGCACGGCACACGGAATTGCCGCATGAAGGCGCACTGCATCAAGTTTGGCAAATCGCGCCCAAAGTATCAGTGCCACAAGATGGTCGAAGCAGCCGCAAGTTCCTGCACTGAACGAGGAGAACTATCCAGCCATCATGGCTCCCCGTCGAACGATTTCAATCCTCGCACCGTTACAACCACACAAGTGATTGGCAGCGGTAGCTGCGTCGGTTAACCATTTCCTTCCCATGGTAGCTGTAGAGCTCCATCAAATTTTACACCTTCCAACATTCATTGAATTGTTTCAACAACAAAAAGCAGTATTTGGCACAACTTTATGGTTACACTAGACCGCCAATATAATCATTTTGTGTAAAAATCAAAAAATGTAAAAAAAATCATGGGAGAGAGGGTTAAAGCTCTTGCACAAACTGCTCCATCCTCCAGCGAATGGCCCTCGCTCCCTCCTTATTGGATTCCGTCGACAGAGAATCAAACTGTTCCACCGGGAAAATCTGCTTCTCTTTACACCCCGGAGCAACTGATGGCTCGTCATTAGACTGCGTGATTGCAAAACCTGTTTTGACCAGCTCTTCACTCTTGGCTGCCTGGTCAACAGGAATGCTTGCTCACTCAAGAGCAAATCAATCAAGCTTAAATCGAAGGTGAACGTCAACATCCCGGACTTACGCATCGTGAGACTCGACCGGCCGACCAGAGGAGGTGGTGCTCTACGCTACAACATCAACTATCGCCTACTGCCAAGCTTCCAGTTGAAGGTCATCGAGGTCATCGATGTCGAAGTTACCACTTTTGTCGGCATGATCACGTTCATCGCCGCGTGCCTAGCACAAGCCAAAGCCGGAGATGGTTCATCTGCTGCCCTTTGCAGGGACATCGTGAAGCTAACACGAAGGCCAGGTCAGTATATCATTTCCGACGATCTGACCGACAAGCATCAAGTCTAGAGCAATAGTCGCGGTAATCGAAATGGCATTATCTGGAGCATCGATATGGAGGAAGGCCGCTACACGATCATGAGTCCAGATTTCCTTCACTCTGCTAAGTCAGTCAGGAGCCCATGTAATAATCATGCAACCGGTTGTCTACGAGGACCTCAGCCCATGGCACTATAAAATGGGGTGGAAGTGGACTCCTCGGTTAATCGGCATCAGCAGGCGTAGCGAAATCACCACCAAGTGAACTGAGAGCGGTTTAAATAGTGTTGACTCCAACATCGACCGGCGATATAAGTGGCCCGGGAACAACATGTACAAACGCCAGATGATACACTCACCAAATATTTCATCCGTCTACGAAATGTCACTCGGCAGCATCAACGTACTGGACTACCTACGCTCAAGACACGCTGCAATAGCAGGACAAAAATGCAGACCGGAATGGTTGACCTAAGATATAGTTTTTTCTCCTTTTTCTCTTCGCTATCCCATACTTTGCTGAGTCGTTCTGGAAATTGTCCACAACTTTAAAATCCAAGGCTCGGCTCATTCCACCTTTGATCCCTTTAGACAACAATGGCTCTAAGGATCGCTTGATTACTCCTGTTGAGCAGGTTGCCGGAACAGGTCGGCACCTAGTCAGCTCACACAATATTGGATAGAACATAGCGATAGCGTACGATGAGAGACGTTTTTCGGTAGCTGTTACGATAATGAACTGATTTGGGGAGGCTACAACCCATCATAATTTTTTTTAATAAGCCCCAATTGCGGGGGGCACCGGTTCTTATGATCCATTTCAACTTGTTTTACACAGCTGTGCGGAAAAATTATGGTCCCCAACCCCCTCGGTAGGGGCCGCCTATCCGAATCATTTTTTCCCAACTTGTATACAAGTGCGATAGTTTTGTTTTCATGGCTTGTTATGATTCGAAGAGGTTTTTCCCTCTCTTATATCGTTGTTCGTTATCTATTAAGAGCGATTTCTGCAAACCCTGATAAGACCAGAGGCCGGATTGTGACCGATGTAGCCAGATTGAATCCGAGTGGGCCAGGAACTCTAAAAATATCATTCCCATCATTGCATTGTAAAATCATGAAGTTTGAAGTGTCGCACGACCTATTTTGAATCGATTTAGAAAATGGCCATTCCGTAGGTCCTCCGGATTGTGGCCGGAATGGATCCGAGTGGGCCAGTAACCTAAAAATATCATTCCCATCATTGCTTTGTGAAATCATGAAGTTTAAGGTGTCGCACGACCTATTTTGAATCGATTTAGAAAATCTCCGGATTATGACCGATGTGGCCAGATTGAATCCGAGTGGGCCAGGAACCCTAAAAATATCATTCTCATCATTGCTTTGTGAAATCAGGTCTGGTTTGAGGTGTCGCACGACGAATTTTGGATCGATTTAGAAAATGACCATTCCGTGGGTTCCCGGATTATGACCGATGTGGCCGGAATGGTTCCGAGTGCTCCAGGAACCCTCAAAATATCATTCCCATCATTGCTTTGTAGAATCATGAAGTTTGAGGTGTCGCACGACCTATTTTGAATCAATTTAGAAAATGGCCATTCCGTAGGTCCCCGGATTATGACCGATGTGGCCAGTTTGAATCCGAGTGGGCCAAGAACCCTAAAAATATCATTCCCATCATTGCCTTGAGGAATCATGAAGTTTGAGGTGTCGCACGACCTGTTTTGACTTAATGGCTTAATGACTTAATGACTTAATGACAACTGGCCCCAACGGAATCTGGAATAATTCTAGAACCGTCGTGTGGATAGCTCCGAAACTAGTATAAATCAAAAATTGGGATCCATCCGGATGGAATGCAACTTGTTGCGAAAGAATCGGTCAAGAAATGCGTCAAGAAATTTTTACAGCAGTTTAGATTTTTGAAAGCCCTCAAAAACAGACGTTGGGGACGGAAAGGTTAAAAAAAATTATCATGGGTTGTAGTCCCCCCAAATCAGTTCATTATCGTAACAGCTACTGAAAAACGTTTCTTACGGTACGCTATCTATCGAGAGTGTATATAGACATGATAAGTGAGAGACTTTCTCATTCTCCTTCGGATTCAAACCCTGGGTCTTATAATTTTGTCCGACACTGTAAGTAACAGATTTTTTAAAAACTTGCTTTTGCGTAAACAAAATGAAAACAAAGTGCGTTGCACTTTTTAGTGAAGAATCTTATTAAAAAAATGTATATAATTTTTGTTTTGCTGTTTTTCTCTCAATTTTGTTAAAACAAAATCAAATATACAAAAAAGACAAATGTTTTTCACAAGCAATCTAACAAAGAAGACTCAACATAATAAATATAATAGTCTTTGCGGTTTTTCCTTCCTTCTACTTGAAAATTACGATCTATTTGTATAAAAATAATTAGTGAAGCTATTGATAATAATCAGACAAACGTATCATTCGTTGGTGGCATTCTAGTTGCTACTGTCTCATTTTTTATTCATATTTTTCTTTGGTAGGCCCTCTGTGTTCTTAACCGCTACTGTGCCGTGATCTACTATGATATTAGAAACCACACAGATTATATTTTTAGATTTCCATAATTCGATATTGTTGTCGTTGCCAGTTCATCTTGTCGTGAGTCCATGTCGAGTATCCAATGATCGTTGCATTGTTCGGTTGCCATTTAAGGTGACTCGGAGGGGCACTACACACCGTGTTATTTTTTCCTATTTTTTGTCTCTTTCTAGCATTGCCACCTCGTAATTTTGGAGCGGCGTATTTCGGTTTTCAGTTGTTTGATGTAACTGTAAATGTATCAGCATGTAGATTGCGAGTAAGCACGCGCTGGTGATACTTTTTCAAAATCATATTTGTTGTAGAAAAAAATTAAGCATTCAATGATGAAATGATGACGATTTGATGATTGTTTGTGCTTCCCGTGTCACCTTAATCCGGGTCACGTTGGAGGAATGCCTCCGAGAAGAACAAGTTGTCAGTCGTCATTAGGCAGCCATGATGGTAAGGCGCGTACCCCAAAACGCCACCTGCTGCGGATCCAACGACTGACGACGGTTTGGTGGAGGGGCTGGGAATCGAACCCATGACCATTCGCTTATAAGACGAACGTGTAGCCAACTACGCTACGGGACCCCCTTCTACTGTCTTATAAGGGTCTGTCTCAATTGGATGATTAAACTCAAATTAAACTTAAAAGTGACAGTTCAATAATTATCGAATAACCCTGCTGGATGAGCAGGATTACTTTTGACAGATATCGAATCATTCTCGATCGATGTCTTATTGGAATTGCTGGGTAGCACGCAGCCATTCTTATGGCCGGGTGATTTTCAAATTTTCGAACTGTCAGTTTTAAGTAAAATTAAATTTGATTCGGGAAATGAGACAGAGCCTAAAGGTTTAATATTGATGGAGAGGCTATAGCCTACAAAATCGTGACCATTATGCCCTAAACGGTGTCCAACAAGGATTACCATTGTTAGAGGATCTGTAGTTCTGGAAACTGTCCGAATTGAACATAACAGACATGGAGCCCAACCGGAATCAAACCAGTATGGTATCAAATAGAAAAATATAGCACTGTTTAAATTAAAATAGCTCTGTCATCGCAAGCATAATTGACCTCTCATGTCATAATTCTGCGATGCAAATACATTAGGGTGGCTCAAACACTTTTTCAAAATTTTTGATGGGCTGTTTTTGGATGTTTCTGCATACATTTTTGCAAACAAACTTCCAACGAGTTTAGCACCGCCCAAACGTTGACCGATTTGGCTGAGCATCAGAGCATCAGGGCATCAAATAGAATCGAATAAGAGGGCGGCCCATCAAAAAATTGAAAAAAGATTTTCCCATACTAATTTGAGCCACCCTAAAATATATATTATATCGAAAAAATCCATCAAGAACCAAGAACTAGAATAGGTTGCCAGGAGTTCTAACAACGATGTCAGATGATCCTCCACCATAGAAGTTATGTGACTTTTATAGATGCACATGGTAATTTGAATGTGGTGACCTCCTGTTTCCTTCTAACAGCAGCAGACAGACTTTTCCTGCTTTGCCGCTAAAATTGATATTACAAAAACCTAAGAAAAATCCTTCACAAGCAACACACGATAATAGGGAGATTAAGTGTTTATGTTTTTCAGTTTTATTTATTAAATGAAGATTACATGCACGATCATGATTTAATGTTGAGAGATAAATTTATAGATGGATTTAAATTCGAAATGTTACTAAACTAGTTGAAATGTTCAAATGGTCAAGTGTCAACAATCACAAGTGATAAAATGATCAGAACCCATCACCTGGACTTATCAATTGAATAGTGAAGAAAACAGCATTTTAAAAGCCATAACTTTGTAAACCGCGTCCCCGTAGAGATGATTAATTTGGAAAATAATTTATATCATTACTTTTTGTTTTTCTTCCTATCCTTTTTCGGATCAGGTACGATATTCAGTCTAGTAGGTGAGCTTGGTGCTCGAATACATTGCATCATGGATCCTTTGCTCCTGAAATTTGGTCAATGCTGAGTTTAAAAATAAAATACATGGGCTGTTAGGGGCAAAAACAAGTTGACTTGTTATTCCTAAAAAAAACTATAAACTAGTAAAGCTAGACATAACTAAAATTGCTCAATCATTGTAAATAATATGCTAAGTAAGTTTTCGACCTTCAATCCAGGCCCGATGACGTGTGCCGCAAAATATCTGAAACCTACAGCAACTCATGGCGTGTTTCGCTGCTGGTAGAATTTTCTATCGTCAGTGTCAATGCCAGTTACAGAATAACAAAATCGTAAGCGATAAAAAGCACTCGGCCACGAGGTATGAATTAACGACTGTAATGCAGATGTAGTAGCATAATGCCATTATATCATGAATCGCCACTTTCATACTCTTTCGTGCAACTTCTGTGGAGTAATAGTTTGCCAAAGGTGCCAGTTAATATCGAGTTTGCGCACTCTACCAACTCTACCATGTTGGCGTTGTAGGTCTACGACTACTGTCACCTAGGCAGAGTAGAAGACTGAAGCGACGAAAGTGTAAACAATCTATTTAATAAATTCGAACCTGCAAGCAGCTGCAAGCTAGAGGCATCCGTTAATGTTCTTTCATGAAACAGGTGTGGTCCGTGGTTTCACTTTTAAAATTTGTTTTGTCAGAATCTATATTGATTTGATTAATTTTCTTCAGCTGCTATTTTAAGAGAAAATAAATAATTAATATGTCGATAAATTATTAACAAAGTGGTTCCTAACGCCAATGATTTACATAATATTTTAAAATTTAAATTTTATTGCTGTGGATGGCTTAATTTTATACAACAACGTATTCAAATTACAAAGAGGTTTTTTTTGTAAATAAACACCTTAGTGAAATCTAATTCGGAATAATAGTGCTGCAAATGTTCAAGGTTATATCGACGGTTTCGTGCAATACAGGCACAACTCGAAATCTGGAAATGTTCTGTGACGACGTTTAAAATGTTTGACAAAAGAGGATAGATTGACCTAAAATTCTCTGGCAAAAGCCATTTGGCCGAATAATACGTCGAATAATAGTCGAAAATCATCAAGTCGACTTGTATTTGACTTAAAATGAACGTTTGGGCAAAACGGTTATACAACCGAAAACAATTTGGCCAAACATTTCATTTGGCTAAAATGGTCGTTTGGCCGAATATAAGGCCGAAATGGTTGTTTGACAGAAAGGGCGAAAATGTCATTTGGTCCAACGGCCAAATGTTGATTACAGAACAGGCAATATGGTCAAAAATATCAATTTAGCCAAATAACATTTTTGGCCAAATGGCCTTTCTTCCAAACAACTTTTTGGTCAAACGACTTTTTTGGTTCAATCAAAGTTAATTGCCTATTTCCGGGGATTAAATCACTCGACTTGGACAATAATTTACAATGCTGTGAAAACTCATATGTGAATATGTACGTTATGTGGAAGATATTGATTTGGAAAATGTATTGGAGGTAACCACTTTCACTTCGATGGAACTCGAACCCATGACCCTACAGTACGCTAGACTGGTGCTTTAACCAACTAAGCTACGAAGGACCTCCGTCGGCCTTCGTAACCTAGCGGCTACCGAACGAGCTCGAAATTCCCAAATTGGACGCATAGTCAAATCACTCGCAATCTATTTGTCAAGCCAACACTTCCACATGTGTATAGTACACGTTCACATTAGAGGAGCGTGAGTATTTAGAATGTCTGGCACTGATTAAGTGAGGTTGTGTAAGCTAGGAACGTGGTCAGCTGGCCGAACGACATTTGCCGTATGTCAATTTCAGCTAAATAAGAATGTCGGCCAGATGGGTTTTGGCCTAATGGTTTGTTCGGCCAAACACCTTTCGGTCTTGTGTCTATCGACCAAATGGGCCTTCCTGTCATGTGAACGAAAGTCATTCGACGAAAAACCATTTCTTCGAATAACAGGTTAGGCTAAAAGTCATCTAGCCAAGTTCCATTAGGCCGAATTAAACGTCCGTCCGAAACGGTATTAGGTCGAAAATGGTTTGACCGGAAATAAATTTGTCAGAAAGCGACAAAAGCCTAAAAGCTCATTCGGTCGAATTAGTATGTACTTCATCTTTTATGGCTCGACATACCAAGAAGAGATCGAGGAATGGAAGGATAATTTGAATGGGTATTAGATCAAAAAAAGCTCGATGCTATGAAAAACGTCATGTTTTATTGATGTCATCTCTTGTTTTGATTTATTTGTTATTGTTCAACTATGTTCTAGTAGCCTAGAAATATGAATATATCGTCATATGGAGAGAAAATCCTGCACAAAATATGACCCAAACACATCGAGATAGAGAGATATCAAGATATGAAGGTTATCGAGATGTAGAAACCTCAAATGTATGCGTATTGAAGCGACCGAGAAAACCATCGACATAGGGAGAGATATCGAGATATAGAACATCGAGATGTAGAGAATCGACTGTATTAGCATTTCCACAGTTTTTGATTGAAAGCTTTCTATACCCACCAATGAATGAGTATGTATCTTGTGTGGCAAATATAATGCAGGGTGTCCATTCAATTTCAATTTTTGATTTCCCGGTTTTTTCCCGGTTCCCAAAACCAGCTTCAGAATTTTGGGTAATAAAAGATATGCTCAAAAAATATCAAAGAGACGGAAATAAGTGGTATCACCTAACGTTCTTTTAAACAGATCAAACCAAAACAAAAAAAAACAAATGAACAATAACTTGTTTTTATTGACTATCAATTAAAATTGAAGAACATTAGTCAGGTCAGATTACTTAGTAAGATCCTTCATCTGCTTATCTATAGATGCCAACTCCTTTTGCGTTTCAGCCACCAGTTTTGCTTTCTTTAATTCGAGATTTTTCATCATCCGCGTTGCCTCCCGTTTACGCTGTTTTTCCTTTGCTGAATCGTCTTCCTCCTTCTTTTTTTTATCCAGTGCTTCCTGATACCTTTGGTGCGCGTTTTTTGTGTATTGAATTAATTTCTTCGTGATGACAACATCCTTTACGTTTCCAACATTCGCCACGGCGTCGTAGACAATACGCTGAGCCACCAAACTTTCCTCTTCTTGGTTCACAATGAGGCAGTCTTTGTTCACTGAGAAACCGCGCTCCAAAGTTGCATTACCATGCGACATAATACAAATGTCTCGGACGAGGACCAGTAAGTTAGGCAACTTACTCGATGACTGCTCTAGAATGCTCTCCCAAAATGTGTCTAGGCGTGTCGCTTCCCTTCTGTAGGTGGAACAGGCTGATTTTACCTTCGGTTCATCGATAAAGGTGCGATATTCGACCAATATTTTATCTGCTTGTGTACCTGATAGATGATCTTTGTCCACTAGATGATCAAGTAAGAAAGACAAACGTTTTTTAGCTGTTTCTGGCGAGTCGATGATTACTTGTGGGCTCAGACAAGACACGTATCGTGTAAGCGAGTAAGTCAGAGGAGATTTGTCGATGATTTTTTGTAGAAATGCAACATAAAATGATTTGCATTGATTTTTGAAGAATAAAATCTGCGATTCTTTCACAGCAGAAACACTCTTCAACGAAGCCTTAGTGGCGAATCCGACGTCAACTTGATTGCTAGTGAGTAGATTCTCGTCGCTCAACTCAACGGAAACCAAAGATTTGCTATTTACTTTAAGATATTCTGGCTTAATTACTCTTTCCATAACTGGTTTGATGAGATTTACCAGAGCGCCAAACAGGAACGGAGCCATCGGTGCATCGGTTTGAAACTCCTTGAGAAATGGCTCAACAGTTGCCGCCATAGACATTAAAAAGGACAACCTGGCCTCTAGCAGGGGATCATTTATTCCTTCAGCAATCGTAGAAAATACTTTCGAATTATGGACCGTAACGAAACTTCGCTTATAATCAAGATGTGATTCCTTAATTTTTCTATCGTGTTGCTTCTTTACAGCATTCACGTAAACCTTTAAGAAAGGCAACATCTTGCAAGCTCTCTCGGCGACTCGTTGATTTTCCACCCAGCGTACACCACAGAATTTCAGCGGAAACAGAGAAGATCCGGTTACAGCTGAATAATCCGCCCGTCGCAAGGGAACATCTTTGAACAAATTGTGTAGTGCGTACAAAAAGTCATCAATGTTCCACAATGTTTTCTGTGCACCTGATTTGAATGCATTATGTACCACGTGCAATCCGCAACTACCGATGTTCAGGACTTCGAATGTTGAACTACTTCTCAGATCACGCAGTTCAGCGGACAAATCCTTCAATAGCTTCCAATTGACGTTTGGACCATCCATCGAAATTTGAACAATTTTCTTCATAACACCAGGTTGTGCTTTAAAACATTCCTTTAATCCGACGAGCAAATCGTTCGCACGCGTTGACGATAAAAAAGCCGAGCCAACGTAGCTACTTTGAACTCCATGTTTCATTTCATCATAGTATCTCACCGAAATGTCCATTTGCTGGCGTTGTGCGATTTTATTCAGTGACTCGTCAAATCCAATTACAATCTTCGACGTTGAATTCAAAATTTTGAACAAATCATCCTGGAAGCATGGTGCCAACCCGTATGTTATGAGATATCCTATTTTGGTACGCCCCATACGCATTTGTGAAGCAATATCACTATCTGGAAACATTTTAGGAAAAATGACGACATCAGCGCTAGCACTTCGATTGGAGTTATGGGTAAACACAGTTTCAAGTGTCCATAATATTTCGGCTACCATGACTTTCTCACGCAGCACATATTTTTTCAAATTTCCAGAGTGTGTAGATGTGCTGCTTGTCGGTTCAACTTGAAGCTCTTTTCCGGCTGTTGCAGCCTCTGCTACCGTACCACCGAGAGCTTTTTCTGGTGGAATATCTGCAATGCAAATGAACAGAAGATTATTTCTAATTGGCAACGTGTTACTTGCAGTAATCAAGATGATAACATTATTTTATTATTAAAGTAGATAAGCATGAATGTCTTGCAAAACACCCCGGACAAGATCAGGCTGGTTTTTCTAGTCTCCTTCTTCTAAACTAAATCATAATATGTATGAAAATTTTACTAGAGCAGTTTATAACACACATTCTTGCCTACTATGCAGGACAACGTCTGCTGGGTCAACAAGATACTGTTTTTTATGTTTTAAAATTGTAGTACCGCTGTAATTACGCTTTGAATTCAATACTTATTCACTCAATCGCCAGTTACGTCTCGTAACCTCACTTTTCACCTGTGCACTGATACAAAAAATGAAAATTTTGCCAAAATGGAAAATAAAATGCTCAGAGTCGTTTAAACCAGTGGCGATTCCTTAACCTCAATCTACCTGTTCAATAAATTCAAATTTGTAAATATTATGTGCGCAAATGAAACGAATATGTAGATTTTGATTACCTTAATCGACTCTGATAGTTTTATTTCTTATTTGGGTTGTCGAAATATCGAAATTTTCAATTTTTGTGTCGTTGAACAGGTAAAAAGTGAGGTTACGAGACGCCACTGGTTTAAACTAATTAAAATCTAGTTATTCTTTGGGTTTCTGCACACCAATTCCTCAAACTTAAGTCCAGTGCATAGGTAGATTGAGGTTAGGAAAACGCCACTGCTCAATCCTAATAAATATTTCACCTTACTTATATCTAACATCCTTTGCAGTTTTAATACATACCAGCGGAAGTTTGAACTACAGACGGAAATGGAATTTTCATGTTTGTGCCCTGCAATTTAACTTGACTCTGATGCAGTTTTCCTTTCTCGTGACTAACGAAAGCTACTCTGCCCATCGAGTCGATTTTGAATGTCTTATTGCACCATTTGCAGCGAGCAGATCCACAATCTTTCGGATCCGGTGCACTCCACGGGAATTCCTCTTCGTACCGCGGTGCGTAGTTTGTCGGCATGGCTTTTATGTTCGGATCAATAGTTAGAAATAGTGGAATTATGTTTTAAATAAGTAAATAGCTTACCTGATTCACTGATATCTAAATTGCACTCCTTGCAATTAAAAGTTTGAAATGTTGGAGCGAAAAAAAACGAAAAAACGTTTGAAACTTACTCCCCAGTAAAGAAGCTAAATATGAATGAAGCATGAACAAGAATGGTGTCAACATATGTTTTGTTTCATTCTTATTTGACAGCGTTATTGCTGTCTTCAGTCACAGGTGTGGCACATACATAGGATATGCACTGTGGTTTTGACAAAAAAATATTTTTTCCCGATGTCTTTCAACAATTCCCGCATTTTTCCCGGTTTTTTCCCGGCTGTTCATCATTCCCGGTTTTTTCCCGGTTTTCCCGGTTTTCCCGACTGGATGGACACCCTGATAATGGATACAGTAGGCCCAGGGAGTCAAGAATGTTTCCTACCCGAAAACATCCTGGAGCGGACCGAGAATCGAATTCGCCATCTCCGGATTGGCAATTCTACGACTTTGCACGCAAGGCTAACTGGAGACCCAATTGCCGTAATTTGACCGAAAAAGTTGTTTGCTCCAACAGTTTATTTGGCCAAAAATGTCATTTGAGCGAAAAAGGCATTTGACCGACTAGATCATTTGGCCGAAAATGTCGTTTGGTAGAAATGGTCGTTTGGCAGAAAGAGTCATTTGGCCCGAAAATGTCCTTTCTGCAAAACAAACATTTCAGCCAAACGGCATTCAGCTAAACGGCTTTTTTGGCAAAATGACCAATTCAGCCGATCGACACTTTCAGCTGAATGCCCATTCCGGCTAAATGACCCTTGCAGCCAATTGAGCTATTCGTCGAAGTTCCATGGAAAATTCTGCGGACTTCTCCAATTTTGAATCGGCGATTTACTCTCACGCTCTCTTATATATGAGAGAGCGTGAGAGTAAATAGTGGATTTCCCCTCTTGGGAAAAAATGTTGCAAAAGGCAGTTTTTTTGAAAGCTAAAGCGAAATACAACCAAATGAAGCACCCACCGGATATAGTTATGTCTTCGCTATTGGATGATGTAGTTTTGAAACAAAAATACTTCCTCCATCCAGTTGGAGACTGCTTTTTCTCCTCGGTGGGTGGTTTTATTACTGGGGGGTGATACGAGCACGTGGCTGTCTTTCTCGTCAATGACTGGATGACGGTAATTTGAACCTTAATCCAGTAAATGATAAAAAGTCACCACGCGTTTGAATGGTCCACCCACTTTCATGCGGTAACGCACGAACTTATCAGCCCCTGTCAGAGCGAGTTGCTAAATTGAATGGTTGGTGTTCGCCAATATTTTTTTGGCACTCACCAGGGCACCGTAGTTTACACTGAGATCCATGTTTTTCAATGCATTGACTTTGGAATATTTCTACCCTACTCAGCAAGACACTTCGATCGAATAGATTTCGCTGTCGTACAAATTGGCCATCTACAAAACGCTCATCAGAACATCCGTTCGCTTCTAAGCAGCACACGAGACCTGAACAATGGTCGTGGAAGATCTACGAGCATTTGAAATGAAAGAAAAGTGCAGCGGACCATCTACAGTAGGGTGCAGGTAGAATAGGAACATTGAGGATGCGAATGAACAACGAATTATGCAGCAGCTGTTGCGGGAACCATCCATCGTTAATACCGCGAAAACCGGACAACCGTGGGTGTGGGCCGGGCACATATTTAGAATGTTGATTTGACGTTTCAACGGCCACAATAAGGAGTTCGTACGGTGGATCGATTAAGTGGGAGGTTATTTGGGACTCTTTGTAGACTGCGTGGATGGCGATGTGCAGCCACGGACGGAGCGGAATGGAGAAAATTTCTACGTTCGGCGTACACCCGATTCTTCGACGAGGAGGGCAGACATATTCTGGAAAAGGATGCAGCGTGGGTAGTTGCGTTGGACAAGGGACTTCGAAGAACGTAGAATGCAAGTTATTTTGGAATCAAAGCAAATAAAACAGCTACCGGAGAAAGGGATCATATGTCGCACCTACAAGGCGGCTAGTAGAAGTGTGAGAATTTCCGACCACCTACGTAGTGATATTTCAGATCATCTTCCGTCGTATATCACGGAGTTCGTGGGAAGTTATCGAGTCGGCTTCGTTGACGACCGCTTGATAACGGACCTAATCTTTACTGTACGGTAAATTTAAAAAAAAATCCGTGCATACCAGGTCCCAAAGCACATCTTTTCAATCGATTTCAACGTGGCATATGACAGTACAGACAATGCCCATCATTTGTGAAAGTCGAGTCTACGAAAACTCCACAAACTGCAACAAATTCATGATCACACCAATTTGTTTTTTTCTTTGAAAAGGTATTAGAAATCTACTACAGGACATCTGGATGAAGGGTAACCCAGTTAGTGTGACAACAGAAACTCTGACACAACAATCATACCACAAGCACTGTGATAGTCTTGTTGTCTTGTAGAAGAAGACATCCCCCGCCATGACACACTACTACCAAGACAGACCATTGGACCCGTGGAGGCTTTATTACTAATACCCTTCATTGTTAAGCACTTTCCTGCAGGGACACTCTCCGATATTATCTCTCCGATTCAAAATTATGCATAGTACATAGAATAGAATTGAAGAATTCGTGTACTTGGGCTCACTGGTGACCGCCGATAACGATACCAGCAGAGAAATTCGGAGACGCATAGTGGCTGGAAATCGTACGTACTTTGGACTCCGCAAGACGCTCCGATCGAATAGAGTTCGCCGCCGTACCAAACTGACTATCTACAAAACGCTTATAAGACCGGTAGTTCTCTACGGACACCAGACCTGGACGATGCTCGTGGAGGACCAACGCGCACTGGGAGTTTTCGAAAGGAATGTGTTGCGTACCATCTATGGTGGGGTGCAGATGGCGGACGGTACGTGGAGGAGGCGAATGAACCACGAGTTGCATCAGCTGTTGGGAGAACCATCAATCGTTCACACCGCGAAAATCGGAAGACTGCGGTGGGCCGGGCACGTAGCCAGAATGTCGGACAGTAATCCGGTGAAAATGGTTCTCGACAACGATCCGACGGGAACAAGAAGGCGAGGTGCACAGCGGGCAAGGTGGATCGATCAGGTGGAGGACGACTTACGGACCCTCCGCAGACTGCGTGGTTGGCGAAGTGCAGCCATGGACCGAGCTGAATGGAGAAGTCTTTTATGTGCAGCACAGGCCACTCCGGCCTTAGTCTGATGATAAATAAATAAAAATAAAGAATAGAATGGGTACACAGCATAACTTCTTGATCATCCAAGAAATTCCTGGAATATAACTTTTAGACCTACACTCGTAACCAAAGGTCTTTCAACCTGTTTTAAATGTGGTACATGATCTATGTGATACACAGAATAAAATGTGTACGCAGCATAACTTCTTGGTCATTCAAATCCTGAAGAAAGACTTTTTGATCTACACGCGTAATCAAAGATTTGTCGTCTTGTTTTAATGTGGTACAAACTTTATATGCCACGAACAATAGGATGTGTTCTTAGCAGTTCTAAGTCATCCAAAAAAATCTTGGAGTAATCTCCTCTTTATTTTCATTGAAACCTTGGTACATTCATGCTTATTTGTACATATACAGGGGTTAGACAAAAAGGCTGATATAGGGAAAATTATGATGAAATTCAAATAATCGATTTTGATGAAACCGGAACCATTGGACGCAAAAGCTCTTCTGGTTTTCTATACTAGTTCTAAATCTTAAATCGGTTCACAAACACCGGTTCCTGCGTAT
The DNA here is from genome assembly GCF_024139115.2 of Armigeres subalbatus. Lineage (NCBI taxonomy): Eukaryota > Metazoa > Arthropoda > Insecta > Diptera > Culicidae > Armigeres > Armigeres subalbatus. The sequence continues at coordinate 219,539,167 of NC_085141.1, read as the reverse complement.
TCCTGACGGATTTTTATCTGCACGGGTAAAAATCCGTTCCCGGAAATGAGAAAATAATTCATGATTTCGACACAGTTGTTTCATAAGGGCCAATGTCGCAATGAGCTCGAATGGAGAAAAATGGGTTCCAATGTTCCATGACATGTTTTCAATGGTAGTTCAAAAATTAGATGTTATTTTAAATGTTAATAGTTTGCATGGAATACATCCACATCAAATCATTGTAGCCCCATATAAATAAAATTTGGATTGATTTCGATTTTAAAATATGATTAAAGAACTAGTCGTCCTTTTTTTCTAACAGTGTACACTTGCGCCCTTCAGAAATGCGCCATAATGTTTTTGACAACATCCTTTTCGCCCAAATTTCACGCCCGGCTGTCAACCTATTTGTCAATATCGCCTGTTTGCATCGCCCCGTTGTGTTTTAAAAGTACCGTTTAGCCCTTTTGCTCACATGTGTTTTTGGTGCAAGAGCGAAGTGTCATAATGCAAAAATGAAGCACAGTTTAGCCCCTTTGCTGCCATGGAGAGAACGGGGCCCAATCGCTCCAAGAAAAAAATTCCAACGGAAATGTAATATCGCCCTTTTGTATTTTTCTGTTTTTACAGCAAAAAAACCACCTTTTATACTATTTTTAATATGCTACATATAGTACATTTCCAGGAGGTTCGATTTATGTCATAAACTCGATTTGTTTACATTTGCGACTTCGGCCCTTATGAAACAACTATGTCGAATTTTATGATTTATTTTCGCGTAACGCAACCAATGCGTTACGATTTGGTTGTTGAGATCGAAAAATAAAAAAAAAAGTTCAACAGGGGTTTTGAACTCGAGTACACCGAGTGAGAGTCCGGCGTGCTACCTTTCAGCCGTTCTCACTTCTTTGGAAGGGAGTGTTCGAAGTATATCCGGTTATGCATTTTGCCGACTGTTGAAGATTGCGTGGTACCATGAATAATGTTCCTGAAATCATGAATTATAATCATGATTTCATGAACTGGCATGATTCATTATTTTTTATTCATGATTGTGGGTATGCATTTGTATCCGTGTGCAGTTTGAATTGGTAAGCAAATGAGTTCTATTTTATGGGGGAAGCATAACACATTCAAGAACGTAAACGTCACATAAAATGAAAAGTAAAAGAAGAAAACGCATTTTTCACATTAACTCGGAAAACCCGGCAACCGATCTGAGATTAAGAGTAACAGAAAACTAGAGGAGTTTCTGTGTCGGATGGTTTCGGTTTTATAAAAATCATACAATTCCATGCAAAGATATGCTAATACGAAATTCTCCAAAAATGTTCCTATCTCAACCTTCCTTTTTGTCTAACCCCTGTCCGCGTTCTAACGTTCGGTCCGCCATCTTGAATTTTAAAACGGCGTCAAAAATCGATTTCCGAATTCTGTTAATTGATCTCGATTGATGCTTTGATGCGATTGAAGTTTTTTCTCTTGCATCTCCCTCCCTCTTCCTTTTGTTGTCATAAAATGAAGAGCAAAACCATTCAACAAGGGCAGTAAGAACTCACCGTCATGTAATCTCATGTTCACAAGAGTTAAGTAAAATTTAACTAACATTATTATTAAGTAAATTTTTCTTAACTTCAAGAAAAATTTACCTAATTTTGGGTTCCCATACTAAACCCACTAAACTAAATGGGAGTGATTTTCTAACCGTGTAGACACCCATACTGTCTCGAGCTATACAAATGATCTACAAAACCATCATTCTTCCAAAAATATGTTTTGTGTTTTCCATTGAAAAAAATTTTTTTTTTAAACCGCGTAAAATCCAAAAATCAATTTTAAACGATTTTCCGACCTTTTTGAAAACCACGTAAATATTTTTTTTGGAAAATCCGCGTAAAAAGCGAACCCATTGTATTACCATTATGTTTATGGATGCCACCCATCAACTCGTTGTCGAACGACTCCCAGGTCATGTAACCCTCAAGAACAGCACATGTTATATTATCAGCTTCAAGGAATGAGCTTGAAAATATGACCAGATTTACTCAATTACGCAACACGTGAATACGTATTTATCAGGTTGCAAACTAGTACAAAAGATATTTTAGTTACTAGATAAAGATTGTCGCTTCGGTTCCCTTTGTTCTGCTGTCCGGAACATGTTGGGTACCAAGCTGTCAAATCGTATGGATTTTCCTCGCCAGCAAAAGATGTTCCGGACAGCGACGACAGCGACAATCTTTATCTAGTAACTAAAATATCTTTTACTAGTACTTATGACAAAAGTCATCGTGATAAAATCGATAAAAAGGGTATATATCCCCCTACAAAACAAGTATAAGACCGATGGCCCTCTACGGACAATAAACTTGGTTGGACCATTTATTGTAGTTTATTTGATTTTTCGGAAAAAGTTGGGTTTCTTTATACATTTTAGGAAATTCAAATCGAAATAGTGAAAAAATACAGAATTCAAAAGTTGATATGAGCAATCATGCATGTCATGTCAGTCAGACAGAAACTGATTTACCTAAACGTATATTATGGAACAAAAGTGTACGCATTGGAAAATTAACTACGGCACAAGCTACTATCGTCGCAAGATTCAAACAACAGTTCCAATTTTATCCAAAGCAGGTATTACGTACAACACCTCTAATTACATCCTAATGGAAAATAAATCAAGTGCTGTTAACCCAAGTTCAGGTCTAATTATAACTCGCCTGAAAGATAAATGCCAAAATAATTCCATGTTTGGGGGAGAAGCATAAAAATAAATCACAACCCCAAGATGCGTTAATTTTAGATTTCGAGAGATTGCCGCGTCATGCGTGTGATATTGAATGTGCATTTAGTTGTTGAAGCTACATGGACAACGCAGGCCGAAATATTCGTGTTCATTTACAAATTTCGTTGGCAAAAGGATCATAATGAGAAGAGAAAAGATTTTGATATACTAATAGTTAACGTAACTAGAATGTTAGTAACTACGTCACTGCTAAGAAAAAGCTAAATCATACATGCAACAAGACACTGCTTTTTACAAGCCGTACATCACAAGCTAATACTTTGCCGTCGTAAGATAAAAGGACAGATGTGTATAATCGTGGTGCAGAAACAAATACAAAAATTAATAATACGATACTAATTTATAGAATGACAAATGATGTAAGTCTGGGGTTGCAATTATTTTTTTTAGAGTTTAATGATTTGATGGACCATTTCAATTTAACGAGGAACATCGGGTAATGTTTGCAGCTAAGCTAGCAAGAGAAGCAAAAGTTTTCAGATAGTTCTAGCAGCTGAAGCAAATACAACGACTAATAGACGAGTCATAGCAATGATTTTCCTTGAGCAATTTTAGTTATTCAGCCTGATAAATGAATGTTCAACTGGTGGCAATTTATCAATGAAACAGGAGGAAAATTAAGGGAGAAAATCAACAAAAACTTTCAGATAGAGAGACGGAAAGATACTAATGCGCTCTTTCGAATTATTGTTTTGAATTTGGGGCTCTACTCACTCCGCTCGGGGGCCTTTCCTGCGGCGTCGGATAGATAATTTGCCCCCGGCACTCCTGCCCCCAGCATTCGGTCCGGCTCCGTGTTCAGCCCTGTTTGATAGCAAACCCCAGAGTCAAATCAATTTGGTTGTGTTTTATATAGGGTTTTTTTTATTTGTTTTCAATTAAGCGAAAATAATGATAAATGAAGTCGAAATTGCACAAATGTGTGTGAACTGAGGAGTATAGGGAAAAAGCCTGGAACTGATAACGAATAGATGGATAACATTTGAAGTATGATGACAGAGACACTAACACACGTACCCACACTCATCTTGGGCTGAAGGACTGGGTGTATTGTCTATTCATTCGAGAGGATGTGTATCTAGTTTCTTAATGATATGACGCATGCATGTTTTCATTTACAGAACATATTCAGTGCACTATAATGAATCAATCGATTAGTAAAACAGATTTTAATACAATCATTACATTACGTAATAAAAACTGAACTGAAAGTATCTAGTTAGAGTAATACACTAAAACTACATAGTTATGTAAACAATATGTTTGGCATTAGTGATAATCTAGGGATGTAATGAAAAGGTATTAGATGCATGTATATTTTTCTCCCAAAAATAAGTAGGAGTACTAGCAATTTTGACGATTTGTATTTTTATTTTGAATAATTCTTGTGATCAATATATGTAGGGAGCGGGACCATTTGGGCAGCACCCCCTATTCCCGTCTGCAACGTTAATAACTCGACCGCGTTCCAACCAAATGGCTTGATTTTTTGTACATCTCTAGATATCGAAAGAAACTAACCATGTAGTAAAAAACAAGCAATTCAATTGTAATGCGCTCGAGTAATGAACGTTGCTGACGGGAATAGGGGGTGCTGCCCAAATGGTTCTCTACCCTAGGTATTAAAAAAGCTTACAAGGTAGGAGCTACAAAAACAAAAGTTTCACCATTTCTATTTTTACACAATCCGGAAATTATTATCTAAATTTTACTTTCAAGAACTCATGGTCAACATAGATACCAAAATCAACAATTTAAAAGCAGTTATTGCAGGCGGCAATAACGTTCCTACTTCAGTGTAATGAATGTAATTTTTAAACAGGGTTTCCAGTCCATTCAAAAGCGATACTTCTTCTTCTTCTTCTTCAATGGCTCTACATTCCAACTGGTACTTGGCCTACTTTGTAACTTCTATTAGCATTTCCTCAGTTTAACCAACGCAATGCTGACTTTATTCTAGACTCAGAAAACGAATGTATCCTACTGCCAGTCGTTGGGGATAACGAAACTTTGCAATTAATTTTTGACAAGTCTGCAAGTTTAGGATTGAACCAAATTAATCATATAAAAAACAATCAAAATTGCTATTTGGACCTCTTGCTGACAAATATCTATGAAGATTTCTGTGTAACAGAATCTATCAATCCATTGTGGAAAAATAAGCGTTCCACACTGCAATCGAATACTCGTTATTCATTCATGAACAACAAGGACCCAACGATTGTGAGTATGAGGATGTCTTTGAATACAATTTAGCGAACTATGAAAATATTCGAGGTAGGTTAAGTAGTGTAAACTGGCAAATAGTTTTAAGAAATGAAGAAAATGTCGAAGCATCTGTTAACACTTTTTACAGATTATTATCTGACATAATCTCGCAAGGAACTCCACTAAAACCGAAAACGACGTCATAACAATAATAAAGACTTAATTTGGTATAACCGGCAAATCAAGAATTTAACAAATCGCAAGCAAAAAGCACACAAAATTCACAAAAGTCATAACAGTAATGAAAATTTAGTATATTACTTGGACGTATGCGATCAATTGAATTACGCTATCAGTAACGCATTGCAAGATTACAATTCAAAAACTGAGAGCGAAATAAAGTCCTGTCCAAAGAACTTCTTTAATTACGTAAAAACAAAACTGAAATCTAATAACTTTCCATCAATTATGCATCTTGACGAAAACGCGGGGGATAGCTCGGAAAAGAACTGTAATCTTTTTGCAGATCTTTTTCCAAGAAACCTATTCTACATTTTCTGAAAATGATCGTGACCGCGACTATTTTGCATTTTTTCCAGAGTTTTCAAATTATATTGGAGTGAATCAACTTCATGTCCATGACATTTTCCAGGCCCTACGCAATTTAGATGCTTCGGAAGGTCCTTGTCCTGATGGAATCCCTCCTATATTTATGAAAACCCTAGCAGTGGAACTAACCACTCCATTATTTTGGCTATTTAATATGTCACTAGAATCAGAAAAATTCCCAAATATATGGAAAAACTCATTTTTGATACCCATTTTCAAATCTGGAAAAAAATCAGACATACGTAATTATCGTGGAATAGCCATTATCTCTTGCATTCCAAAACTTTTTGAGGCCATAGTAAACGAAAAATTATTCAAACAAGTAAAAAAACCGAATAACAGATGCACAGCATGGCTTCTGTAAAGGGCGTTCAAGTTCAACTAATCTTCTTGAGTTTGTTGACTATACCCTGAATGCAATGGATAAAGGAAACCATGTAGAAGCTCTTTATACTGACTTCAGTAAAGCATTTGATCGCATAGATATACCCATGCTTCTATTCAAATTGAAAAAACTGGAATTGAGCCGGGACTACTCAAATGGCTTGAATCCTACTAAACTGATCGTCAATTGATTATACAATTTAACAACAATAGATCAAAACCCATTCAAGTCACTTCCGGTGTCCCCCAGGGCTCTCATTTGGGGCCTCTATTATTCATAATATATGTAAACGACATTTCCTTCATTCTTGACAAACTTAAAGTGTTAATCTATGCAGATGACATGAAGCTCTTTTTGGAAATATGGAATAAAAATAACCTCAACATATTCCAAAACGAAATATGCTCATTCTACGAATGGTGCAATAAAAGCCTATTGCAACTGTTTACATTCAGTAACCTTGTAGTGATTCTTGTAATTCTTGTAATTCTTGTAACCTTATATCATTCAGCAGAAACAGAACAGCATCAAATCTCTCAATTCCATTAGGAAACCAGGTTGTAGAGAAATCCGATAGAGTTAGGGATTTAGGAATTATCTTAGACTCCAAACTAACATTCATCGACCATTACAACACCATTACTCATAAAGCAAATAATATGATGGGTTTTATAAAACGTTTCTGCTATAACTTTCATGACCCATACACAATTAAAACATTATATATTGCTTATGTAAGGTCGATACTGGAATATTGCAGCATTGTATGGTCTCCATTTTCAATAGCACACGAAGAAAGATTAGAATCAGTACAAAAACAATTCCTATTATTTGCTCGTCGTAAATTAGGTTGGACAACATTCCCACTTCCATCATATGAGGCACGCTGCAAGCTTATAAACATTCAATCTTTGAAAGAGCGTCGTGAAACTGCAATGGTTTCATTTATTAACGATATAGTTTCGCAGCGTATTGATTCAACAAACATTTTATCGAAATTAAAAACTTCGCCTGATCGATCCACCTTGGCCGCTGCACACCTCGCCTTCTTGTGCCCGTCGGATCGTTGTCGAGAATCATTTTCACCGGGTTACTGTCCGACATTCCGTCCCACCGCAGTCGTCCGATTTTCGCAGTGTGAACGATGGATGGTTCTCCGAGCAGCTCATGCAACTCGTGGTTCATTCGCCTCCTCCACGTACCGTCCGCCATCTGCACCCCACCATAGATGGTACGCAGCACTTTCCTTTCGAAAACTCCAAGTGCGCATTGGTCCTCCACGAGCATCGTCCAGGTCTCGTGTCCGTAAAGGACTACCGGTCTAATGAGCGTTTTTTAGATTGTCAGTTTGGTACGGCGGCGAACTTTATTCGATCGGAACGTCTTGCGGAGTCCAAAGTACGTACGATTTCCAGCCACTATGCGTCTCCGAATTTCTCTGCTGGTATCATTTTCGGCAGTCACCAGTAAGCCCAAGTACACAAATTCTTCTACCACCTCGATTTCGTCACCACCGATGCAAACTCGAGGTGGGTTGCTCACATTGTCTTCTCTTGAACCTCTTCCTATCATGTACTTCGTCTTCGACGTGTTGATAACTAGTCCGATCCGCTTAGCTTCCCTCTTCAGTCTGATGTAGGTTTCCTCCATCTTCTCAATGTTACGTGCCATAATATCTATGTCGTCGGCGAAGTCAAATAGCTGGACGGACTTATTGAAAATTGTACCACTCGTGTTAATCCCTGCTCTTCGTATTACTCCTTCCAAAACGATGTTGAATAGCAGACACGAAAGACCATCACCTTGCCGCGTTTCGAAGGGACTCGAGAATTCCCCTGAAACTCGAACTACGCACATCACCCGATCCATCGTCGCTTTGATCAACCGTGTCAGTTTATCCGGAAATCCGTGTTCGTGCATTAGCTGCCATAGCTGGTCCCGATCAATTGTATCATATGCGGCTTTCAAGTCGATGAATAGATGATGTGTGGGCACGTTGTATTCGCGGCATTTCTGCAGTACTTGGCGAATGGCGAACACCTGGTTCGTGGTGGAGCGTTCACCCATAAAACCCGCTTAGTAATGTCCCACGAACTCCCTTGCAATTGGTGCTAGTCGACGGCATAACATTTGGGAGGAACCTTGTAGCGTTCAGCAATGTGATCGCGCGGTAGTTGCTGCAATCCAGCTTATAGCCCTTTTTGTAGATGGGACACACGACACCTTCCATCCACTCCTGCGGCAAAACTTCCTCCTCCCAAATCTTGGTAATTACCCAGTGCAGCGCTCTAGCCAGTGCCTCACTACCGTGTATAAATAGCTCTCTTGGTAGTTGATCAACCCCAGGGGCTTTGTTGTTCTTCAGTCGGCCAATCTCCTCCTGGATTTCCTGGAGATCCGGAGCCGGCAGAATTATGTCCTGCGCGCGTTCTCCCAGGTCCACCACCATACCGCCATCTTCGTCTGCCACATCGTCATTCAGGTGTTCTTCGTAGTGCTGCCGTCACCTTTGGATCACCTCACGCTCGTTCGTAAGAAGGTTCCCGTTTATGTCCTTACACATATCAGGCTGTGGCGCGTGGCCCTTACGTGAACGGTTTAATTTCTCATAGAACTTTTGTGTGTTATAATAATGTGTGTTGTGTGTTATAATAATAATTATTAGCGCGGTACAATTCCTCCGTCTCTTCACGGTCTCGATCTTCCTGCTGGCGCTTTTTCCTCCGGAAAATCGAGTTTTGTCTGCTTCGCGCCCGTTTATATCGTGCCTCGTTCGCCCTCGTGAGGTGTTGCAGCAATCTAGCCCATGCTGCATTCTTCTCTTCTACTAACTGCTCACATTCGCCGTCATACCAGTCGTTTCTCTGATCCGGGGGCACCGTGCCAAGTGCAGCGGTTGCGGTGCTACCAATGGCGGATCGAATATCTCTCCAGCCACCTTCAAGAGACGCTGCGCCTAGCTGCTCTTCCGTTGGGAGTGCCACTTCCAGCTGCTGCGCGTATTTTTGGGCTAGTCTACCGTCTTGTAGCCGCCCAATGTTAAGCCGCGGCGTCCGACTTCGACGCGTGTTGTACACCGTCGAGAGTTTTGAGCGCAGGCATACGAGGTAGTGGTCGGATTCAATATTCGCACTGCGGTAAGTGCGGACGTTCGTGATGTCGGAGAAGAATTTACCGTCGATTAGAACGTGGTCGATTTGGTTTTCCATTTCTTGGTTAGGTGATCTCCATGTGGCCTTGTGGATATTTTTGCGGGGAAAGAAGGTGCTTCGGACTACCATTCCGCGGGAGGCTGCGAAGTTTATGCATCTATACATTTCCTCCCTTCCTACCTGTGCGTTCATGTCACCGATGACGATTTTGACGTCCCGCAGTGGGCATCCATCGTATGTCTGCTCCAGCTGTGCGTAAAACGCTTCTTTCTCATCGTCGGGTCAAGCCCTTCGTGTAGCAGTGCACGTTGATGATGCTATAGTTGAAGAAACGGCCTTTAATCTTCAGCTTGCACATCCTTGCGTTGATTGGCTGCCTCCCAATCACACGATGGCGCATCTTACCCAGCACTATGAAGCCGGTTCCCAGCTCATTGGTGGTGCCACAGCTTTGGTAGAAGGTAGCCGCTCGATGCCCGCTTTTCCACACTTTCTGTCCTGTCCAGCAAATCTCCTGCAGCGCCACGACGTCGAAGTTGCAGGGATGTAATTCATCGTCCTGTCGCAACCTGCGAAACCTAGTGACTTGCAGTTCCATGTTCCAAGCTTCCAATCGTGATCCTTTATTCGTCGCCTAGGTCTTTGCCGATTATATCGAGTCGCATTATCTCTTATATTGTTCGTAATTATTGGTTTTCCAGGCGACTTATTAGGCCTGCGCAAACCTCCTGTCTCGTTGGATGGCGTCCCACCTAACACCAGGACTTGGGCTTGTGCGCTTTGGGCGGCACACGGTCGCTTTGGCGGGGCCTACTTGCGGATACATGCAGCTTTTTATAGGAATTTAACAGGGCCCACTGTCAAACCCCACCACATCCTAGGCAAGCCCCACAACTCGAAGATGGCCTGGGGAGGGATCGTCAAGCCCTTGGACATAGTCCCTGCTGCCCGGGATTCCGTATGAAAAATTAGAAATTCGGCTTAATTTAAAATGTAATCCGGTGGAAATCTTCGAGAGTCTGAGCTGTAAACCTAACTATACATTGGCCAGGATTTTTTTTTTACTTTTTGTTGCAAAATTGTACAAGTCCTGCTTTTTTGGAGCACATGAGAACAAAATCAATGGACAAGATTCCCGAGTTACGAGGCTACTTTTAACGTCATTTAAATTAATTTCGATCAAAAAGGACTGTAAATTGATTAGATTTGACATTTATTCTCATGCGCCAGCCATATTCGTGGGCTTCGTGGCCGTGCGGTTAGCGACGTCAATCGTCTAGACGCATGTGCTGTGGAGTGTGGGTTCGATTCCCGCCCCGGTGAGGAGAAAACTTTTCGTGAAGCGAAAAGTTCTCTACTGGTCATTGGGTGTTGTGTGAATGTTTTGTCCGTTGTCGCATGCTAGATGTAAAGTGTTCAGTCTGTGCGACCTCTGGTCGAAGACGGTTTCCTTGTAGAGATTTTTGTTATTCTTAGTTTTTATTCCCACTTATATTTATGGAAAACATATTTGGCACGGGAAATCAATAATACCACCCTATTGCGCTTTTTGCATTTGCCTTTTGACATTTTTTCTCAAAACTATTTTTTCTTAGTCTTCTAATGGCCAAACCCGGCCTTAGGCAGTGTAGGGGAAGGAGGGACAAAATTCCCTAGCTAAGCATAGACTGTTATGCCTTAGCTATAACGATTTTTATGGGTGTTTCTACCTCACGCAACAATCAAACAATATCGCTAGCTGATGCCATATTAAAATAAAAAAAATCTCAATCATATTGATAATATTCACATTTCAAAAAAGTGGTGATGTTTCGTTGCCGGAGGCAAAACGTCTTTTAGCCGGCAGCTCTTAGGGAACAACGTACCACGCGTCGGCACATGCGTGGAGACGCGAGTACATTGTAGGATAGTTTCACTAGGGCGTTTTGCCTCGCCGAAATGTTAGATGTTTCATCAAAATGTGGAAAATTTCAGTTTTCCTACATTCCTACCTTAGCAACACAATTCATGCCGATTTGGTTGAGGTAACTCATATATAACTAAATTTGGTCGTATATGAGTAATATAAACTTGTTTACAAGTTTCAGTTTTTTGTGTGCTGCTCGGGTATCTATTATTTTGACACTTTTTTTCGCCTAACCTACATAACTTCACGTTTAGTTTTATTAAGGCTATCTCAAACATGGTAAATATAAGTGAATACCCGAAAGTCGTTTTGCCCCGGGGGCGTTTTGGGGTCTCTTCCTCTATTTTGACTATAGTTTGTTTTTTAGTTCAGAATTGGAAAAGTTTTTGATATTGGTCAATAATAAAATCCTCATTGCATATCTATCGAAGAGTAGATCAAAATAAAATTTAAAAATTGATATTTTTTTAAATATTGAGAGATGCGTAATTGCTAGACCAACATTTGAAAAGGGCGTAACAGCCAAAATTTATTTCTTCTGATTCTTCGTATAAATATATAGCCATATATGTGGACAAAGAATCAGAAGGAATAAATTTTGGCTGTTACGCCCTTTTCAAATGTTGGTCTAGATTTACTGTTCCTACGTGTTTTTGTCCGCGTCTCTTTAAAGAGTGGAATATTTGTAGCTTAGTATTTTTACACTTAATACAATAGAATTTTATGGTGATGATTTTATCACAGGGTTTTTTGACATGTCCCGTTTTGCAAGCGCGTTTGTCCCGTTTTTTCAACGAAAAGATCTGGTCAGCCTAATTGAGGTGATGTCTGTATGTATGTATGTGTGTGTGTATATGTTTATGTGTACACAAAATGTGAGGCACACTTTTTGGCACTTCGCATTATCCGATTTACTCGCAACAAGTTGCATTCGACGCGGAATCCTTCCTTATTTCTTGCTATTGAAAATTGCCCCAATCGGCCATTGCGTTCCGGACAGGGAATCAAATTTTCTGGAATGCGCGTGCGAAACAAGCGACAAAAGCTAACCAACGACAAAGCTTTGTTTTTGTCAGAGATAATAATGACAAAGATTCGAAAAAAAATGTCAGCAACAAAAAGAAGACAAACTTTTCAACCCGCTATTTTGCATTATTTTTAGAGCAAATTTCGGTTTTATGCTATCATAGTTTCTGCTTTTATGGAAATATTCGAGAATCGAACAATGATTACAAAATTAGCATCGTATTCTCGGAAATATAAGAGCATGCAAAGCAAATGATTCTTGTCATATTGTGTTCGGGTTCGGATAAAGGTTTGTCGCTAGGTGCGTTTGTTAGTAACATGATCTGTTGATGACAAAGAGTATACCTATTGTTATGCGTTGCCCGAATATTGATTCCCTGGTTCCGGAGTTATTAGAAAAATATTGATTTTTTCCACATTTTTCCCAAGGGTCCCCCTTTTGAAAAAAATTTTAAATTCGAATTTTTTTTTCAAAAACTGCGGCAATGCATTTAAATAAACGCAGGGCTGGTAGCGATCAATGCTCCTCAAAATAGTAACTTTAGTGACTAACGTTGTCAAAAAATGAGACCAAATAGTGACCTTCATTTGCAGAAAAAGTTACCAAATAGTGACTTTCAAGATCTCAAAACTCATGTACGATTTGAATCATGGTAAAATCTTGCATAATTCGAATCATCCAACTAACTCACTTCAGGATATTTCGTATTTTCGCCTCGATTGATTTTTCGGCAAATGAGTGAGAACTTGATGAATGATGAGAGAACTTGATGAAGATTTGGAATGGTTTTACCAGTAACACTTGCTGGTGCAGAAAAAGTGATCAAAATTTAGTTTCATATGAAGTTAAGAGTTAGGCAGTGAGTCACACATTGTTACACGGTATTGTTGGAATACCAGATAGTGTGGGACACATCGGTGTTGATAAAAGATAGCTGGGAAGCAGGTGCCCGGCGTTATTCATTAGAAGGTCGGACCCTATTAATATTTTGGTTTTACACTGGTTTCATAACACTCTTGAAGGGTAAAATGTGATCTTCAAGAGCGTTATAAAACTTAAAATGTTACTTGGGGAATGTTCGGTTGGTTGCTGGCTGGTTAGCAGGAATCCAGAAGGATGAATGCACGTATGTAGCTGGTGAACAGAAAATCGAGACGCGTTGTGTATGCATTGTAGTCGGGCCACTTATACAGGCGCATGTGCTAGAGAAGTTGGCGTGCAAACATCGAAGTAAAGACTACGTACGTAAATAGACCAGGGATTGTTTTGCAAGGAGGAAGCTCAGCCTCAGCGTTAGAAGGAGCAAAGAGTGTCGCGAGGCGTCCACCCTAAGGAAGAGTGTTGGAATACCAGATAGTGTGGGACTCCTCGGTTTTGATGGATGGTAGGTAGTAAGCAGTGACCGGCTAGTTGTACTTGCTTTTGGAAGATTGTTATTGATATAATTAATATTATAATATTATTGTATATACCCGTTGATTGAATGAAGAGAACTGAAGCTGCTGGCAGAATTACCAGCCTGCCGTGGAGCAGAGGGAACTTCAGTATTGTTTTGTCTTTGTGAGGGGGTTTTAATTTAAACAACAAATCTAAATAGTTTGTTTAGGTTTCCAAAATTCCTTAAAAAGAAGTTTCTTCGGAGTATCAAACGGTAGTTCAAATTCAAAATTTTAAAATATTTGAAATTTCACTGTTATTTCATTTATCATCAGAATATATTTGGTGAAAACTTCAAGATGCGATCGTTTGAACAGTTCCTCGCTCAATATTGGTTTCTTTGAAGCACCAGGAAATTCATGTAGAATTAAAAAGATTCAATTTCAATATAGTTCAATTGATTATGGAATTTATTAGTTTTTTTTTCAAAAATATTAGAAAATCAACAAAGTGTGTTATGCTTTGGAATATGTTTGAATTTACGATCGCATTCTGCTTACCTTACAGTACATTCATGAATAGTGTCATAGAATCTGTACATTAAATTATTATTGGAAATCTAATAACTGAGGCTTAAAAGCTGGTCAAGTATTAGTGGGAAATTAAAGACAAGAAGAAGCTAAGAGCGACTTTCGGGCTAACAAGCCTTGAGAGAAAAAATATTTTAAGCTCTTTTTAGTGGAATGTATTCAACCGTCTAAGACGAGTTAAGTAACTCCATTTAATTCCACCAATTATTGGTGGAATTAAATGGAGTTACTCCCTCCTTAGCCGTGCGGTAAGACGCGCGGCTACAAAGCAAGACCATGCTGAGGGTGGCTGGGTTCGATTCCCGGTGTCGGTCTAGGCAATTCTCGAATTGGAAATTATAAAAGTATCATCGCGTTAGCTTCATGATATACGAATGCAAAAATGGTAACCTGGCTTAGAAACGTCGCAGTTAATAACTGTGGAAGTGCTTAATGAACACTCAGCTGCGAGGCGGCTCTGTCCCAGTGTGGGGATGTAATGCCAAAAAGAAGAAGAAGAAGAAGAAAGACTCGTCTTAGACGGTTGAAGCCTTGAGAGTTCATTTTTTTATACATTCCTCTGTTTCACTATAAAGGAACTTTATCGACGAGTACACCAAGCGTTAGGATGCTAGGATCTTGAACCTCACGAAACTTGGATTTAGTACCCTACTTTTTATTTTGATCAAATTAGTTGAAAATAGTGACTTTTTACGAGAAAAGGTGACTTTACTGACTTGAGCTCGAAAAAAGAGACTTTTTAGTGACTTACCCGAAAAAAGTGACCCGCTACTAGGCCTGTAAACGCAAATAAATGTGAATTGATGGAAATAACTGAATCTATCGCCCTAAAGTGCAATTTTGACTTCTCTTATGAGCTTCTCTTGTTACTCTTATGTGTTTTCTTGTTTTATAATATGTACACGAGAAAAGCACCATCACCGCTAGGTGGATTGTTTTGGGTTTTTTTTAATGTCGTCGAAAAATTCTTTGCGCCCTCTTTGAAAAACTCTTAGATAATTCCCTCGGGAAACTCGGTTGCTCGGGTTTTTTTTTTCGGTATGTATAACCTTGAAAAAATCTTCAAGCTTTCTTCGGAAAATTCTTCGAGAATTATTCGGGAAATTCTTTGAAATTTCTTCGGGAAATTCTTTTGAGTTTCTCGTCAAATTTTTCGGAGTGTTTTTTTTCGACATTTTCTCAGGAAGTTCTTCGGAGTTTCTTTGAGAAATTCTCCGTAATTTCCTTGGCAAACTCATAGCAGTTTCATCGGGAAATTATTCCGAACATTTGCGTAGTAGTAACAACCCTGCATGTAGTAGCTTATCAGAGGCATTGACTACTGTTTGAAACACATAAAAATCATGTCGTCATAAAATCAGAATGAATCCATATCTCGAATAACATCGACGACATAGGCAGGATGGTAGACACTTCAGATTGTTGTTCATTGTGCTAATAGGGCAGAGGAGGACATGACAAATTAAATTAAATTTAAATTGCTTGACTAATATGCTGTTCTATGAATATTGAATTTGGTATAGTAATATCGACAATAAACTAAGTTGAGTTCGATTGCAACCTGAGCCTGCACGTGCTGGAATGATGATTGATATTCACCGAACTCATTCGAATTGAATAAATGCGCCCAATATAGCCGTGTAGCTAAGCCGACTAGCTGACGTTGTTTGCAACTGTGATTGAATGTACAAGATAAGCGGGAAACATTCTACCTTTGTCTTTTTGGAAACACAGTTGTTGCATAGAAATTTAGTGCTGTTGGATCAAGCCCGAGTTCACATGTGACCACAATAGTACTAGCCCAATCGCTCAATGGCCTGACGTTTGTGTTATCGATAGATTTATGAAATTCATCCTGCTATCAGCACCGGAGCACCGTTATCATTGGCGATTATCCGATTAGTAATTTCTTAGCGAAGAAGACCAATGACCGCGTTGGTTGTCGATTTTTATTTTTCCGATGAAGCACAAAACACAAAAAAAAGAACTACATTCTAGTATTTTTCTAGAATCAATACAAATAAATTCCAACACACATATTTAATCTCAAAAGGCGATTTACTATACCTACTGCATATCATCTATTAAGAACCAAGGCTCAATGAAACTGCAAAATCATTTTTTTAAATCATGCAAGGTCATTTTCAGCGTGAATACAATTACAAGTACTCAAGAATGGCACATTCGGTTGAAGTGATTCTTTGTAGGTATTTTTCGTGTGCCGCTAATAATGATTATATGTTTGATTCTCTATTTTTTTTATTTTCATCATAGGAATTCGCTCAATATTGAAATAATATACAGTATCAACCCGATTTTGTCTACCCCCGATTTCATCACGTTTTCTACCCGATTTTATCACGTTTTCGATCCGATTTTGCTAAAAAAAACAAGTAGAAATTTTAGTCGATCTTTTAATTTTTGTAAATAATACCGCAAACAACTATGATTTTCATGAAATAACTTTCACCTCCTGTGGTTTATTGTGAATCATTTGTGAGTGTCAAGAATTTTGTAAGCCTTTTCGACAAGAAATTATGGGTTCCGTTCACGATTTCTGCCTTCCCAAGGCAGAAACTGATTCATACTTGTGAAAAAATTTATTTATTTTTTCGATTTTGTCACATTTCTTATTTTATCACCCCAAAATTCACCAGGGGTGATAAAATAGGGATATTAATGTATTCGGATGAATCCTTTACTTTTTAACTCTATTTCGATCTTCGCATAATTTAGAATCAAAATGTTCCCTTTTATTACGGGAAACTGAATGTCTTTATCTACTTTTTGTCTCACTTCTGCCAAATGTGTGCTTAAGGAAAAACTATATGCTGTGTTGCCTCATCATGGAACAACGCATGTTTATTTGAACTACACAATTTGTATAAGATATTTCTGGCAGAAGATGAAAAATTTCAGACAAATCCGTCCTTTAAAGGATTTCCTCTTTCGCCTTATTCGAAGCAAGCACATATTTACCCTTTTTTGCCTCACAAGTGCTGATAATGCCTTTCTTGTTTTACAAATACGTCTTATGATAAATTATGGTGGATGAAACTTGCAGGGCTGGTAGCGATGAATGCCGTTCAAAATAGTGACTTTAGTGACCAACGATGACGAAAAAGTGACCAAATAGCGACTTTCAATTGCAGAAAAAGTGACCAAATAGTGACTTTTGTATGAAGTTTTAAACCGAGGATAGAGCTACAAGATGAATTAGCATTGTTTGATATAATTCGTAGATTGCAAACTAGTGTTTTATTTTTGAAATCCTTATCTAGAATGCTATCAGAAATCTATAAAAGGAAAGAACAACAAAAGCATGAAAATTACTGCTACTGGCCACGCCATCTTCACCGTAAGGAGAGGGAGTTGATGGAAGCAAAGAGGCCAGTGACTGCGACACTTTCATAAGTACCACGGAGTTGGATATTGAGGATGGTATTCGTTGGATCAGCCAGAAGCTAGTAATGTGACCATGGTATTATATTAAGGCATCATATTAAGTAACACACCCTGCGTCACGGAAACGGGTAGTGAATTACAAGTTGTTACACAAAACTGTGTTGATAATAACAACATTTGTTGTTTAATATGAGCTCGAAGTTTTCTTTATAACAGCAAAAGAATTATATAAAATAATAAAATGATCTATAACTGATTCCTAGACGGTGAACTATTTGAACTCACAAAGCTTATAAATCTTTGGTAGGACCATTTGTTTTAAAATATAATTAAAATAATCAAGAAATTTTTAAAATACTGATTAACCTGGTTTAATAACACAGTTTTGATATTTAGAACTCGACGGGGTATTGTGAGGAAAATTTTGAAAATTCAATAAAACCATGGTCCATGGTCTCTTATTAGAAATCCAGACATTTTAATGAACTATAATTTCTAAATGGCAGACTTTAGTATTAAAATTAATAAAAAATGGTTGGCCAAACAATCGTGAGTTAAAAAAATCTTCAAAATCTAATTAGTTTGTTTTATTTTAGATTTAAAAAATCCGACCAATTCATTCACCTTCACACTAGAGCTATGCGCCGTCACGCCACGCCGACGATTTTTTCACGCCATTTTTTCACAAAAATGTCTCGGTGCGCCGCCGTTGAAAAATTGACCACGTCGCCGAATATTTTTTACCACGCCGAAGGCATTTTACCGTTAAGTCTAGATATATCATATATAAAATACATATTTTCATCCACGTTCATATGACAATGAATTATTGGCAGTGGCTGATTTTCTACCCGCCGCTGCTACATCCAGGCGCTATCGTATATGCGCAAACAGCCAGCATGAGTTAACCGCAAGAAATTTGTATGGTGAAATACATCTAACGCTGGTTTTCTCAAAATTAGGAACTTTTCATGAAAAACTATTTGGTACCGGTTACGAGGGATGGTGTCCGCTACTACGCCTACCAAATATTTTTTCGATTAAAGTGCTTAGTTTTGAGAAATCGAACCTTAGATGCCTTTCGCCATACTGATTTCAGAAAGTTAACTCCTAGTGTGCCGCTGCAACCACCTTCAAAGCAGGCGATTCATTATCTTCAATTATGCAGTTATTATTCTCATTTCCAATAAACTCTAGACCCAATAAAATTGAAAGTTGATGAAGGGCTTATTTCAATGCTCGGTCAAACAAAACAATGATTGATAGGGAAATGCTAATATCATCTTCCAAACTTAGACGCACATGTTCATGATAGAATAAGGCAAAGACAAAGGTGCTGTTTGAACGAGATGGCGCCACAACATTTAAAGTAAAATTAATTTCCTTGTATGGGCAAATCATCCGTTCTCATCAACTACGCATCGCATCAATATGAAAGCTAGGTCAAAAAGCAACAAATAATTTTTAGAATTTTTGTACCCACGACTTGTTTTACAGTTCTAAACAATAAAAGAGATTTCATTGTACCTCCATACTAAATTCTAGCTGTATACTTTCAATTTTTTCAAGACTGTTCTCCACCTCGTGTGTGTGGAAGCAACATTGAAAGCTTACGATATCGAACAGCAGATGTCACTAGTGTATATGCAATATTACATTCATACAAACACACAGCAACACCACCTGTCGCCTGATAATGGAAATATTGCATTTATCAGGTGTAGTGGCTGTTGTTAAAATATTTAGGAAGGGCCTCAAGCGGAATTTTTGCTAGAATGCAACTGACGATCTCCTATTAGAGGCGAAAGTATAGAATAGGAGATCGTCAGTTGCATTCTAGCAAAAATTCCGCTTGAGGCCCTTTCAAAACATGTTGTGGCGCCATCTCGTTCAAACAGCACCTTTGTCTTTGTCTTATTGATAGTTCCGTTAGGATACGGCAGGCATGAAGAATGTTTTTATAGAAGTCAATTTGAACCAGTGGAGATATATCAGCTTCCACACTGATATTCTTCCCTCCCTTCATACGGGAGCTTGGCAGAAGGAAGGTCGTGATATGTGCCATCACAAATATTGCCCTCCGCTCGCTTTCAAATCGACTTCTATAAAACATTCTTCATGCCTGCCGTATCCTAACGGAACTATCAATTCTATACTTTCGCCTCTAATTCTATCATGAACATGTGCGTCTAAGTTTGGAAGATGATATTAGCATTTCGATATAATTGTAAATCGTTTAACTTCACGTAGAAGTAACACACTCAAAATCATTAATTTAGAAAACAATGATTGTTCAAGCAAAATTCACCTGAATTCAAGGAATTGCTCTTAGAACCTCTTCGGCAACACGTATAAGAATATTTCGGTCTGAAAATATTTAAGAATTTAATTTATAAATTGTTTGGAAACTTGCTAATCTTTTTTTGAAGTTTCTATGAACTAATAAGACTACTTCTTATATTTCCACAGAAACTTTTTTAGGAATTCCTTCGAAAATTTCTCCTAAAAATCCACACGAAATTCATTCAAAAATTTCTTCTGAGTTTCAAACCAGGAATTTCTTTGCGAATCTCCTTAAGAAATACTTCATCGATCTCGCTGCATCGACTGTGTCAAGTATATTACTGTACGCTATTGATCAGTTCGTTCCGCTGAAATCCATATCCAAACCGGTTAAGCCAGCCTGGTCTAATGCTCACCTCAAAAACCTCAAAAGAGTGAAGTGCGCGGCTCTCAGACAACATAGCAAGTATCGTTCTGATTCTACAAGAGCCAGTTATTTGAAGGCAAACTCTGACTATCAGCAACTCAACGACCACCTTTATAACGTCTTTCAAAATCGTCTACAAAGTCGACTCAAGACTAACCCTAAAAGTTTTTGGCGGTACGTCAACGAACAACGAAAGGAATCAGGACTGCCCTCTTCGATGACAGATGGTTTATGCGAAGCCGAAACTACCCACGACATGGTCAATTTGTTTCGTTCCCAATTCAGTAGTGTCTTTACAAATGAGCACCTCGACCCTCAGGCTGTAGCCAACGCTACCAGGCATATTCCCCGTTTTGAAGCCGCTGAGCAGCCGTTCTTCGTTACCGTCGATAATGTAATAACAGCTAGTAAGGAATTAAAAACTTCAATTGGATGCGGCCCGGATGGTATTCCGTCTCTTATTGTGAAACGCTTGCAAAGCCGTTAGCTGCAGTATTCAACCTCTCATTGACTACCGGATTATTTCCGAACTGCTGGAAACAATCATATTTATTCCCAGTTTTCAAAAAAGGATGCAAGAGGACTGTTTCAAATTACTGGGCAATAGCTGCGCTAAGCGTCATTTCTAAGCTGTTTGTGCTGATTATTCTCAAAGAATTGGTTCAAAAGTATGCACATTACATATCGAATGACCAACACGGGTTTATGCCTAAAAGATCGGCGACTACTAACCTAACGTGTTTTACTTCCTTTGTAATTCGACAAATGGAGAGTGGCCATCAGGTGGATGCCATTTATACAGACCTTTCCGCAGCATTCGACAAGATGAATCATCAAATCGCCATTGCGAAATTTGACAAATTAGGCATTAATAACTCCATGCTCGGTTGGCTTCAATCCTATTTAACTGGACGGAGTATGGCGGTTAAAATCGGAGATGACATTTCACTACCCTTTCCGGTTTGTTCTGGCGTTCCACAGGGCAGCCATTTGGGTCCGTTTTTATTCCTGTTGTATATGAACGACGTTAATTTTGTGCTCAAATGCCTTAAACTATCGTATGCCGACGACATGAAGCTATATTACTCTATAAAGCATCCTCAAGATGCAATGTTTCTGCAACAACAATTCGAAGTGTTTACTGAATGGTGCCGCATAAACCGAATGACATTAAATGTCGCAAAATGTTCTGTCATATCCTTCGGCCGCAAACATTCGCTCTTCCTATTCGACTACGCTTTGGGAGATATTCAGCTTCAACGCGAATCGAAAGTCAAGGATCTCGGAGTTTTGATCGACTCGAAAATGACATTTAAGGATCATGTAGCATATATCGTTTCGAAGGCATCTTCACAATTAGGCTTCCTGTTTCGCTTTGCCAAGAAATTCCGGGATGTGTACTGTCTGAAATCACTGTTTTGTGCAACCGTTCGCCCAATCTTGGAGTACTCGTCAGTTGTCTGGGCTCCGTATTACCAAAACGAAGCTCAGCGCATCGAAGCTATCCAGAGAAAATTCGTGCGCTTCGCTCTGCGACATCTAAGGTGGAGAGATCCGCTCAACCTACCAAGCTACAGTAGCCGTTGTCAGCTTATTAACCTCGACTCTCTTGATGCAAGGCGTAACGTGGCTAAGGCCTGCTTCATCGGTGATCTTCTACAAGGAAACATTGACTGCCCTACGTTGCTCAGCTTGCTGGACATCAACACTCGCCGCCGTAATCTCCGATCGCACTCGTTCATCAATCTCCCTGCAGCCAGAACTAACTATGGACTACATGAGCCGGTCCGAAGCATGTCCCGCTTATTCAATATGTGTTATTCTGTGTTTGATTTTAATGTGTCGCGAGAAACAAATAAGTGTAATTTTCAGCATATTTTTCGCTCTTGACTATAAGCTAACGTATGTACGTAGTTAATGTATTTATTTTAAGATAGCGGTCATTGGGGTGTCTATTTCACCTGTTGACAATAAATCATAATAATGTATTGATCATCAAAATCTTTTATAAACTAATTAGGATATTCCCACAAAAATACCTTGAGAAATTTTTGCAGATATTCTTGTAGGTATTTTTGAGAGAATTCTTGGAGAATCCCTAAATAATTCTCTGACAGGGCTGATAGCGATAAATGCCGTTCAAAATAGTGACTTAGTGACCAACGATGACGAAAAAAGTGACCAAATAGTGACTTCCAGAAGCAGAAAAAGTGACCAAATAGTGACTTTTGTATGAAGTACTAACCAGGTAATGAGCTGAGTTGCATGCGTATTGTTACTGAGTAACTCGTAGTAGTTCGGAAACTAGGGATATCATGTTTTTTTTTCAAATCCTTATTAGAATGCTATCAGAAATCAAGAAAAGACAAAAATTACAAAATCATGAGAATTACTACTGCTAGCCGTGTGCATCTTCATCGTAACTAGGGAGATGATGGATCTTAGCAGGGGACAACCGACTTGGCGACAAAATCATAAATACCACAGAGTTGGATATTGAGGAAGGTATTCGTTGGGACATCCAGAGGCTAGCAATATGACCATGGTAAACCTTATTCCGTAACACACGGGAGTTGTTACACTAAACCATGCTTATAATTTCAACAACATTTTGAAGCAAGTTCTACAGCATTGTGGTAATAAAGTTTAACATGAGCTCGAAGTTTTTCGTTGAACTGCAGTTTGTGTATGAAAAAGGCAGAATGAAGTATAACAAATTTTGCGCTGTCTTTTACTATCGATCAAAAAATATTGTCTCGTCAAAATATATTCCCAAAAGTTTCACCATATATAGATGATTCAGCTGCAAGACAGTATGAAAAAGTGCTAGAACGATATTTTGGATTGGGCTTTCGCTAATTTTTATGTAGTGTACAACATTCGCTTTGGCACGTTGAAAAATTAACACGGTTTTTCGGCAAAAAAGAAATAAAATGATCTGATCAATTACTAGACAGAGAATTATTTGGAATCACAAAGCTTATGAATCTTTATAAGGAAAAAATGTTAAAAAAAACTTAAAGAATCCAAAATTATGATGACGTTTACGATTTTTAATAAATAAAAATAACATTTTTAATTGAAACAAATTTAAATACATATAAAATCCATTTGCCATTGTTTTTTTTTCGAAACTCTGATCTCGGTTTCATTAAAAACATCAACTTATATATACCATGAATTTTACCGAACCTAAGTTTCCTAAGTTTCAAGTTTCGTAAAATGTGATCCATAATCTTAAATTTGATGCAGAAATTACTTGGGAAACTCTGAATTTTTTTCAAAAATTTCAGTGGAAGTTGATTTGCTGTGGAAAACTTAGTGAAATTTTCAAGGATTTTTTTTTCAGAAATTGTGCAGAAAATACTTAAATCCTTGTGAAATCTTTCTCCAGGAGTTCAAACAGAAATTCCAACTGAAATCCGATGGCGAATGTCAGCACAAAAACTTCCGGAAATTCTTTCATATCATAAATTCAAGGCAGAATATTTTGTAGACATTCCTGCTGTCTCTTTCAGGAATTTCCGCGGAAACTTCACGTCAATTACTATAAAAACTTCTCCGCGAATCCCTGAAAAAAAATCTCCTTCAAATACAAGCGTTTTTTTTTTCATGAATTCCGGTAGAAATCTTTTTGAGAATTCCTGTAGATATAGTTTGGTGAATTCCTAAGAAAAACCTTCCGAAAATAATTTCCCAAATTCAAGGCGGATTTTTTACGGAATTTTTCATAAAGATTTGTGCGGTCATCGCTACAGAAATTACAGTGAAAGTTCCTCTAAGAGAAACAAAGTTAGGAAGCTTTTTATGACGAAGGTGGATTTTTCTCTAGATACAGGCAACTTACACAACTTGTAGTGCGCTGGATTCGCCTAAAGATGCGCTAAACAACGCATCAATTAGTTTGACAGATAAAACTTCGGAAAAAAGTTCGGTTCGGAAGTCCCGATGTCCGAATTCTAATGTGGTGCTACGCCAACAATATCATGCTGTGTGGTTCGTCGTAGAGGGGTTAATCAATCAGAAATCAAGAAATATCTCTGTCTGAATTATGTAAAAATTGACGTGACAAAAAAAAATGATATTCAGAAACGATGAAAAATGACATCAAGTGAAATTCTTACCCTTATAATGCTTGTTAAACGAGTGCTCAAGAATATAATGCATTCAATAATGGCTTGGAAATATCTAAAAAAAATAGATAAGCATAGACTTCAAATGTGGAGTCCCTTCTCAACGACATTTGCTATCGAAAACAAAACCCTGCGCTCCTTATTTATTTAATTTCCACCCAAAACTAAATCCGCGCGAAGCCTCAACCGTTATGTAAATCCGCATCAAATCCGCGAAATCCTCGTAGTCGTAACAATCCTGCGCTTTATATACGGCGTTGCCTGAACGTATGCCCAAGCTTCGCTGTGTGGTCTGTCTGTGTGTCTCTCGATCCCGAAGTCCATGGTTCGAACCCACTCTGCCTTTCATAAGACGGCCTTGGAGCAATTTTTCAAGCTTTATATATTTTGCTAACAGATTTACATTTGATTTGGTTGATGATAATGGTAGGTACAAATGATTTTTATTTTGAACTTTTTTTTACAAACGGTGGTGCGAAAATAGTGACTTTAGTGACCATTTTCCGAAAAATAGTGACTTTAGTGACTTTTTAGTGAC
The DNA here is from genome assembly GCF_024139115.2 of Armigeres subalbatus. Classification (NCBI taxonomy): domain Eukaryota; kingdom Metazoa; phylum Arthropoda; class Insecta; order Diptera; family Culicidae; genus Armigeres; species Armigeres subalbatus. Next base: position 219,514,336 of record NC_085141.1, on the reverse strand, counting down.
TAGGCTCAAAATAGTGACCAAGTCACTAAAAAGTGACTTGCTAACAGCCCTGCTCTGAAGAAAAACCGTGAGAATTTCCGGAGCATTTTCCTTATGATGTTTTGGAGGAGCTCTCAACGGTGAATTCTTTCTGTGGGAATTGCCGAAGAGATTCTTGGAGGAATTTGTAAACTTGTGAACGACTTTTCGGAAGAATTATTTAAGGAATTTGGGGGTAGGAATTTCTGTAAGAATTCCCTAAGGAATGCGCGTAAGATTTCTTTGATCTAGATTTCCCAATTTAATTTCCATAAGAAGTTCTTCAAGAATTCCTGGACAATTTTCATGGAATTCATGTAGGAACATCCAAAAAAATTACTGAATGAACTTCGGGAACAACTTCCGGAGGAATTCCTGGAGGAATTTCCTGAGGAATTCCTGGAGGAACTTCCGGAGGAATTCCTGGAGGAACTTCCGGAGGAATTCCTGGAGGAACTTCCGGAGGAATTCCTGAAGAAACTTCCGGAGGAATTCCTGGAGGATTTCCCGGAGGAACTTCCAGAGGAATTCCTGAAGGAACTTCCAGAGGAATTCCTGAAGGAACTTCCAGAGGAATTCCTGAAGGAACTTCCAGAGGAATTCCTGAAGGAACTTTCAGAGGAATTCCTGGAGGAACTTCCAGAGGAATTCCTGGAGAAACTTCCGGAGGAATTCCTGGAAGAACTTCCGAAAGAATTCCTGAAGGAACTTCCGGAGGAATTCCTGGAGGAACTTCCGGACGAATTCCTGGAGGAACTTCCGGATGAATTCCTGGAGGAACTTCCGGAGGAATTCCTGGAACACCTTCCGGAGGCATTCCTGGAGGAACTTCCGGAGGAATTCCTGGTGAAACTTTCGGAACAATTCCTGGAGGAACTACCGAAGGAACTTTTGGAGAAACTTCCTGAGAAATTTCTGGAGGAACTTTCAGAACAATTCCTGGAGCAGCTTTCAGAGCACTTCCTGTTGGAATTTGCGGAGGAATTTTTGAAAGAATTTCGGAAAATTTCTATTGCTTGAAATTAGCTCACGCCGACTCACGCCGCCGCGCCGCCGCCGCCGATAAATTTTCAATTGGCGCACAGGTCTACTCCACACTAGTTTTTTGGGTATCTATTCTTAATTGTCAATAAGCAGATTTTTTTTATAAAAAGGTGATATTTCTAAAATAATTTCAATCAAAAAGTTTTGAATTACACCATACTCTATACTCGTCAACCTTTCGCAATTTAACAAATTCCATTCGTGAAAAAAAAGATCATAGGCGACATGAATCGGAAATAACCTCACGATTTCCACAACACACTTGGAACTTATTTGATGCATATTTCCCAAATTTTATATATTGCTACTAGATTCACATTCGATTTGTTTGATAATAATAGTAAGTACAAATGATTTTTATTTTGAACTATTTTACAATAGGCCATTGCAAAAATAGTGACTTTAGTGACCATTTTCCGAAAAATAGTGACTTTAGTGACTTTTGGATGCAAATAGTGACTTTTTAGTGACTAGACTCAAAATAGTGACCAAGTCACTAAAAAGTGACTCGCTATCAGGCCTGAACTTAAGCTTCCTATAAAAAGTTTATTTTTGCTATAAAAATATAGCTATAGCCTTTTAGTTGACGGTGTAACGAAGAGGTAAAAGTAAATGAATTTTAGATAGAAGGCCCAAACGTCGATTTTCGTATATCAATCGACCCCTACATAACAAATTGTAATCAACAGATGCCTTCCTGTGAGTGAGTATGTTTGTGGGCAAAAAATCTCAATTGAATTAAAACCCCATTTTTTTTAAATTTCAGCAAACATTGATATTCACAATGAGATAGAATTAAAAAACGTATACCTGATCAAGAAAGGTGAATTCATAAAATCGAATCGACATTTTAGTACGCCCACATACAGACAATTCGTCAAACTTCGTTTAATGAAGGTTTGGTTTCATCAGCAACAATTAATCTTAGACAATATCGATGAAAGTATTACTTTTTTTTAATTCTTCAATCAAACAATTGGACAGGCACTGTTTTGTTCACACCCCTTTTTCGCCCGGTAATAAATTACGAGAATTTGGAGAAATTCATTCATCGATCAGGTTTTTCGAAGAAACTGATGAGAACAAGGATGGATACGATATGGATACAAGAATACGCTCTTAGTATCACCAACGTGTTTCGTACATGAAACATGCTTAAACATTTATTTTTACCAGTTTTAAATCAAATTTCAAAAAATCTCATTTACCTCAAACTTCTTAAATTTATCTAGCTAGTATGCCTATTATGGCCACCCGTGGGTCCATAATCCGCAACGTCCACTTTGTTTACGTATTTTGACCATGTACATATTCCATTTCCACATGTTCCTGTCGCCTATTATGCACCACCCTTGTGTACTGGTGATGAACCCTTTAGCGTACTCTTATGTACAAATTAGTTCATATATTTTGTTAAAACTTAATTTCTGGGATTTTTTTATAAGTTCATCACATGTTAGTTAATATAAATAAATATCAGTTTCTCAGTCCAAAATAATTGTATGGAACTACTATTCTGATATATGAAGCAACTTTATCCGATGCAAGCCTACAAGAAATTATTGATTCAAGCGTTTAATTTCGGTTTTATTCGGGGTGTCCATTGTACACATGAGGTCCATTACTAGCACTTACTACTCATATTTTTTTTCACGCAGTTGTTTGAAAAACAAGTGCATCATTAGCAGCAGTGCAGCATGTAATTGGTGCACTGTTCAAGGAAATTTGAGGCTTATGTCCCACGCAGCAGCTTACGAAAAATGTCTCTCACGATATGTTCTATATCGTGAATAGCTTTAAATATTCGAATATTTTTTTATGAAGTCCATCGGCCTTCTTTGCCACTTCACTTCTAAACATATTCATATTCAGCTCTGCACAGTCAATTTTCGGAATGAATATGGATCAGTGAGTATTTATTTGAATTTCACAAATTATTATATTATCGTAAAACATTTTTTTGCGGCAAATCTCAGTACAATCAAGGCTAAATATGTTTTTTTTTCGCGCAGTTACCATATTCAGTAGTAATCAATTGAATGAATCTATAAAGAAGTAAACTGAGTAAGTCATTCTATGTTTTGAATAATCAAAACACGATTGTCAAAAGTCTGAACGAATATGCTTCATGAAAGTGAATAAAAGCGATTCGTGATTGTATACATAGATGATAAGCAGATGATTTTTTCATATTTCTCTGGATTTAATCCCTAAATGAGACCTCCTAATGCAATGTACCGAGAATCAAACTCGCGATCTTTGTAATTGGAATTACACCCAAGATTTCAACATATTTATACTGCTTCCAAATTCGAAGCTTCCTCTTCTTCTTTTCATTGGCATTATATCCCCCACTGTGACAATGCAACCTTGCAGCTTAGTGTTCATTCAGCACTTCCACAGTAATTAGCTGCGAGGTTTCTAAGCCAAGTTACCATTTTTGCATTCGTATATCAACCTCATAACAAAATGATATCTTTATGCCCTGGGGAGTCGAGAAAATTTCCAAACCGGAATTTTCCCATATCGAATCGGGAAGCCACACATCTCAACGCACTGCTATGGAAGACCCTGCAAATTAGAAGTTTGTGCATTCCAATCAATTGACAAATTTTAAATAAATAATAAATTTAAAAAGTGGTTATCATTGTAACATTTTATTTGTCAATATTAAATAAACATGTTTTAATTAAAGGTTAGATTAGAATTAGAATACTAAACAAATGGAATGAATCTATTTGAATTTATTCAAATAAATAAATAATAAATTATCGAATTATTTTATAGTTTTCATATCATTATTTTTAGTTTATTATCTTTGATATATTCTGCTATTCATTCACCCTTTCTCCCATATTAGTGGCTTGTCGTTTCGTAACATTTTTGGGTGGCCTTGGTGCATTGGCAATCATGAATAAATAAAATTTTGGTGACCCTTGCAGTTCAAGTTAGATTTATTGTCCCATAAAGAAAGGTAGGGCTTCGTGTGCTGGCGTTTCTGTTTATGACGCAATGTAATTCATCAGAAGTTATTTTTTCTCATGCAAATGAAAACAACAAAGTAGTCAGGTGAGGAATCGTGAAAGGCTTTGATGTGAAAATGGTTAGAGCGGGTGGCAATGGGAACAATGTAGAATTTACAGTTTTTGATATGTAAAGGGAGATGAAATGGACAATAAAAACAACGCTGACCTAATGAATATCACAAACAGGGACAATACAGCTTACCTGTAATAGGAAAGTACCCCTTTGGATAGGACAAACCATCGCTTCTGGTATCCTTTGAGGTAGTTTGTCCACTTTAGTAACCAGCCTTTCATGTCTGGCTCGGATTGTGCAGCAACAGCACCCGAGGCTGTGGCGGTATTAGCCACAGGCAGCCCTGCTTTCCCAGTAGAGACCACTTCCGACATAATCACTAAATTTTTCCGAACACCAGCACTGTGTATCAATTGTGCAAACTTTCACTCAATAACTATCTACGAAAAAAGACCCTCAAATTTCCAAAGTTCACTACAAAATTTAATGCTCAAAAACGAACCACCAGTATATTTCCCAATCGTACACGATTTGTTCAACTTTACCGACAATCACCACTAAAAACTTTACTGTTAAATGATTAGCCACGTCCTACGTCCACCATTTTTTCGCGACCAGAACGAACGATGTGAAAAATATCTTTGACAGCTCCTTTCCACAACTGCTGATGTTTTTTACGCATTCTCTTCTTTCTTGTGCGGTTTGAGAATTAAACGAATGATGAAGTAAAAACAAACCACCAACAATTTGACAGCAGTCGTGTAGTAACATCGAAAAAACATCGCAATCGGAAATATTACACAGTAAAGTAAAAACACACACATTGTTATGGAGAAATACCTAATTTTGTCGCGCTTATCTTTTTTAGAATGCTGCGGCGGTCTTAAGGTGATTATGGAATGAAGCCCGTGGTGAATTTCAAATTCACCACACGTTTATCTGCATATATTTCCAAAAGCCCAAATATGGCGTAATAGTTTTCGTACAGCGCCGAAACTCAAATCATGATTGTTCAGCATAACTAAGCAAACGATCTACCATTATTTCAGCCGCATATGCGTTATGGTTCTTTCATCTCGTGCCCTTGAAAAAAATATTGGAAAAGCACGTGGTTTACAAAATGGCAGATTTCTGGCTTCATTCTATAATCACCTTAAAGGCCACCTTACACCTCGGGAAAATTTTCCGCCGGATTTTCAACCCCGTGCATTTCAAATGGGGCCGGGATTTTGATTTTCCGTGTCCGAATTCCAAAAACATCGCATATGCAAAAATGCATGGGGAAAAAATCCGTGGACCAAATTCCCGAGGTGTGAGGCTGTGCAGCGCAATGCAGCTGTCATTGAGTTTGACATCAGTTTGAATTTTAGTGGTCCGATAACTGCAAAACTGTTGCAACTATCGAATTGCAGTTAAAAAGCATTGCAGTTAAATGACTTGCAGTTTTCGAACGTCTACTGTAGCAGGAAGCCACAGTATTGTGTATCCGGAATAAATTTATACCGCTTTTTATACCGAAGTTGTATTTTTCTCCAGATACAGCCCAACAAACAACGACAAGCTACAAACAAGCATCTAGGTTGAATTATTGTTTATTTGTGATCTTTGTAGCTGAATAAAATGGATGCTGAATAATTTGCTAGACAGATTTCATTTCAGTATTTAATCTAACTAATATTCGACATGGCCTATTTATTTGTTTACTACCTTTATTTGAAGTCGAACTTACGTTTTCGTTTAATCACATTTCAGCACATTGGGGAAGTTTAACAATGTACTGAACTAATGATTTTTAAAGTTCTCTGTTCGACTATGATGTGATGCTCTGAAAGGGTGGTCGAATTGAGTTTGAATAGTAAGTTAATAAGCAGGCATTAAGGTAGCCTCACACCTCGGGAATTTGGTCCGCGGATTTTTCCCCATGCATTTTTGCATATGCGATGTTTTCGGGATTTGGGCACGGAAAATCAAAATCCCGGCCCCATTTAAAATGCACGGGGACCAAAATCCGGCGGAAAATTTTCCCGAGGTGTAAAGTAGCCTTTAAGCAGACCCCACACGACGGAAAAAGTTTGACAAACTCTTGATTATTGAAGAAAAAGATTGATCGTGTGAGTGCGAACCCAAAATATTGAAGTAAATATTGAGGGAAATCAGAAAAGTTTGATATTCTTTTCAATATTTCCCATCATCTTCCCCCGCAGTTTGCCCACAGGAGTCGATGACGGTTGAGTGTGTGCGTGTTTTGTGCGTTATACCGCTATTTGATTCATATTAGTTCAAGAGAAAAATGTGTTTTTCTTCAGCTACGGCCATGCCGGCTAATCAGTGAAAATATTGAAGAAAAGTTTGATGAAAAGTTTGACGAAAAAAGTATTGTCAATATATGCCTCGTGTAAGGTCTGCTTTAGACATCCTTCTTTAGAGTAAAATCAGCAGTGATTCAAATCGTTCGGGGCTGTCAGTTTGAATATGAATCTGAAACATTGAATTTCCCAGCAGCTGTTTTAGATTCAGTTTTTATATTGTACGTGGATTTCCCTATTGGACCCGACCGTTCGAAATAGTCGCTCCTTGAACGGTCGTTGAAATCGCCGTTTCCACTTTCACACCCATCTTCATAGTAAAATCTGTCAAAACTGACAAGTCTGCCACGTGTTTTTTGCTGTTTCCCTCGGACTACTCTTTCTTTTTCCGATGTTTTGACATCTGTTTTTATAGACAAGGAGCAAAAAACAAGGTAATCTACCAAACATTTATTGAGTTTGGCAAACCTTGCTGGAGAAGGGAACGTTTGAAATAGGCAAGTGAACCGACCTTCGAATCCATTGGTCAAGTAAATCCACAATACCAGTCAACTGTCAATAAAATAAAACTGGTATAACGCTCCGTTCTATTTTCTGCAGATTTGAACCACGATTGAATCACGAAATGCAAATATTTTTCAATTGTTTTGTTGTATGGATGCGTCATTTTATCTACGGATCAATCCACTTTGCAATTCCGGCGCCTTTCTTAACAGTAACATAATGATTTCAATTTATTGAAAATTTGAAAAACATGAATAGAACACTGCTGGGGAAACCAGCGAGTTTGTTCTATTGTGCTCCAGATTCAAACTAGAATAGTGGTCGAAAATTTAGAATCAAACTGAATCACTCCTGATTTCACCCTTACCTTTGTCCTTCTTAACCTTTGGATTTCACATTTATCTGATCTATCGCACAGTGGGAAAAAACATGCTTTTTCAGTTTGAGAGAAAATCTGGATTCTAGATCTTTTAATTTATAGAAAAATAATGATTTATTTTCAAGACATGCTTCTTATTTTCGTGATTTATTAAACTGTCGGTGATTATAACGAACGAAACTGCTGGAGCAATAAAAAAAATCATGCATTCATGCGAAACTAAATTTACTAAAAGCCGGACATAACGCCGTTGAATAACATCGGAAAATTATTGAATCCCAATATTATCGCATGGATGTTGATCTTTATTGCTGCGAAATTGGAATAATCTTAGCATTTGACAATCATATCGCAACCGATTATCAAGAGATTCTGAGGAAGGCCGAATATACATTGATTTTATTTTCATAAATCCATAAATAGTATTAGGGACAGATTTTATTTTATCGTTTATCGACATTATTTTTACGTATTTTTCCTAGTGTGCGATGGTTATGACTGGCTGAACAATGGTTGAAATAAAAATCTTGTACAGTTATTAACAAACTGTAGTTTGACAGATCGACTTATTGAATAAAAAGAGTCCAATTATGATTCATATTCAGCAATAAGATTATTTATGTTATGCACTGAGTGAGCCATATCTAACAAATCAAGGATGGCGCGGATGACAACGTTACCGGCGGATGCTCAAATGACAGCAGTTCGAGACCCGATTTAGGAAAATTTACATATATGAAAATAGCAATTGCTTCAAAATACGTTCATTGGAGATCTTACTGATGTTACCTTCTATGCGTTATTATTTTCGAAGAATTCACATGTAGCTGAATTGAGGCTTAGTAAAATGCTTATTAAAGGTTTAACGAATCAGTTAATAAAGTTGTTTTTCAAAATGAGATGTTGTAGTTGTATTACTTCGCCAAAATTGTGTGAACAAAGCTTGAACAGAAGTTGTGATAAGAAATAGTACAGACATTATTCAACACAGCGCTGAATTAAATCATCACACTGATGTTTGTTCAACTAGTGAATGTTTGTTGGGAGGTAACTTTCCCAACTTCGGAAGTAGTGCGCTGGATTCGCCTAAAGATGCGCTAAACAACGCATCAATTAGCTTGACAAATAAAACTTCAGAAGAAAGTTCGGTTCGGAAGTCCCGACTTCCGAATTCTAACTTGGTGCTATACGCCGACAATATACACAGAAAAAAAATCCATGGTAACGGTTACTATTTTGTAGACTACGCCATGTTTTCAAAACAACCACAAATTTTCAATTAAATTAACCACGCATTCGGACAAATTCACCACTGATTCAGTTCATGCAACAACATTTCACCAGGACCACAGTTGATTTTTACTGCGCGCATGGTAAAATCAAACGGGTTTGTTGTCTGCTGAAAATCGTCGGTGCGTATTCTTAAATTAACCCTCGGAATGGTAGTTTCGACCGCAACATTTTTTTGCGTGTACTATTTTATCTCGACATACATACACTCAGAATAATCTGCACGTAATACATATGTGTACACTAATATAGATTGTGATCAGCTAACTTCACACTTGTGATTCATTTGTTTGGCTAATAAGAATTGTGTTGCGCTAATGAAATGTATGTGCAGCTGCTGATGATATATATTACACTAATTGAACCGTCTAAGACGAATTAAGTATTGCGCATAAGCCCCAAAATTTTATTCCCACTTTTGGGTTTCCGCGCCGAGCACTCAGCGCCAGACTCGGCGACAAGGAGATAGTGGTCAAGTTGGTACTCCTGATTTTTTGACAACTGATGTCGATGGGTTGTGTGAGTGCACCGGTGTCAAAAAATAGAGCTTTTAGCTGAAAATGAATTGCCAAATGCACATTTTGACAGTAATATAGATGTATGAGTGAATAAAATGTACAAATGCTCTATCGCGGAAGCAATCGCTGAAGACAAGTGTCAATGATTTCAGTTACGAAACGAAAAGTGTCCATTTAATTTCACCAGTTAATTTTCGTTATCTGTGCAGATACGTATTTCGACCACAACTGTGTGGTCGTCTTCAGTGTCTCGTTAGGGTCCTTTCCTTCTTGTTGATGATCGCTCGTATAGTCCTCTCCTGGTATCCGTTGATCTTCGCTGTTTCCAAGATGTATTGTAGTTCCTTCGTTTTTCCTTCTTCGCTCAGGGGTATCGTCTGCATCCTGTGGATCATGTGATGAAATGCTGCCATTTTATGTTGGTACGAATGGTTCGATATATATGGGATGACTCTCATGGTGTTCGTAGGCTTCCTGTAGAATTCGAGGCTCAATGTTGTATTTGCTTCCCTGATGACTAGTAGATCCAAAAAAGGTAGATTACCTTCTTTTTCCTCTTCGAAGGTAAATTTAATGTCCTTATGCACGTTGTTTATCGCTTCCAAAATCCTGGGTAGATCCTTTCGGTTGATGTTGAAAATCCATAAACCCGGCAAGGAGATGCGAGAGATAGTTTCATCAGTGGGTTCCCCTACCCAAAACATAGCCAAATGGTTGGTAAAGGAGTTCCAAAGTATGCCGAAACCATTCCCCAGCAGGTCAGTCATCAACACCCAGGAGTTCGCCCAGAAGCTGTTGGAATCAGGACACATCGAAGAAGAGGACATAATGGTATCATTCGACGTAGCGGCATTGTTCCTTAGCGTTCCACTGAAAGATGCTCTGAATCTTCTAGAGGATTGGCTGCTAACACAAAGGACGGAAACAACATGGCGAAGAAAGGTGAATATATGTACCTAAATCTGGCAAGGCTATGCATGACGGAGAACTACTTCACATTTCGTGGCAACTACTACAAACAGACGAAAGGAGCACCGATGGGAAATCCGCTATCACCGTTTTTGTGCGAACTGTTCATGGCGAATCTGGAGAACAACCTACAAGAACAAGGAATACTACCCCAGAAGTGGTGGAGATACGTCGACGACATTTTCAGCATCATCAACCGAAAGGATCTACCCAGGATTTTGGAAGCGATAAACAACGTACATAAGGACATCAAATTTACCTTCGAAGAGGAAAAAGAAGGTAATCTACCTTTTTTGGATCTACTAGTCATCAGGGAAGCAAATACAACATTGAGCCTCGAAATCTACAGGAAGCCCACGTACACCATGAGAGTCATCCCATATACATCGAACCATTCGTACCAACATAAAATGGCAGCATTTCATCACATGATCCACAGGATGCAGACGATCCCCCTGAGCAAAGAAGGAAAAACGAAGGAACTACAATACATCTTGGAAACAGCGAAGATCAACGGATACCAGGAGAGGACTATACGAGCGATCATCAACAAGAAGGAAAGGACCCTACGACGAAATGGACATACAACGCTGACACCGGTAGAGGAGCCGCTGAAAAGAGTTTCGGTCCCTTATGATAAACACATCACCAACCAGCTACGCCCTCGTCTAAGGAAATTCGGCATCGATCTAGTATTCTCCAGTAGAAGCAACCAACTCAAGTCTCTATTGGGTTCAACGAAGGATAAAGTAGAAATGTTGAATAAGGCAGGCGTTTATAAGATAAGTTGGTCCCAATGTGAAAAAATCTATGTAGGCCAAACAAAAAGATCATTAGATATAAGGTTCAAGGAACATATGGCGGAAGTGAGTAAGGCGAAAAGAGAAAACGATAAGGGATTACATTACGAATTTAGATCTAAGGTAGCAGAACATGTGTATAAGGAAAATCACCCAATTACGGCATCAAATATTAAAATCTTAAGAAATGTCTCTTCCCCATGGAAACTCGAGTTGCAAAGAAAATTAGCATTCGCGACCAGAGCATAAAATAGTCACCTTCACGAAGCAACTTCAGACCGAATATTGACAAACGTCGCATGACTATTCAAAACATAGAATGACTTACTCAGTTTTCATCTTCACATATTCATTCATTTGATTGGTACTGAGAATGGTCACTGCGTTTAAAGAAAACATAATTGGCCTTGATTATGTTGACATTTGGGGCACTAAAAATGTCCCTCAGTTTAACGTCGAGGTCAGATCTATGTGAGTAATTGTTGAAATCATCATTCAAGTGTTTAGTTTTACAGTAATTAATTAGTTTACGAAATCTTAATAAATACTCACTGACTGATATTTGATCGGAAATTGTCAATGTTCAGTCGAATATGAATATGTACGAAGTGAGGGTGACAAAGAAGGCCGATGGGCTTCACCAAAAATATTCGATTATTTAAAGCTCTGTTCGCGACTACGAAAGTAAATTCTTCACGCACAGTCTGACAGTTCATTATGGGATTTTACTGTGGAGGAACAAGAAGGCCATGTTTCACGCACAGTCTGACAGATAGTATTGACGGCGTAGCACCAACTTAGAATTCTTAGAATTTTATCTGTCAAACTAATTGATGCGTTCTCGCTTAACTTTTCAAAAGGACCTAAGTAACATTTTTTTCATGATTTAATTTGAGTATTGCAATCAAAAGCTTTCACGCTGTTCTGTTGATTGCGCTATTCAAATTAATTCATGAAAAAAATGTTACTTAGGTCCTTTTGAAAAGTTAAGCGAGCGTTGTTTAGCGCATCTTTAGGCGAATCCAGCGGACTACTTCCGAAGTTGGGAAAGTTGCCTGTATCTGGAGAAAAATCCAACTTCGGTATAAAAAGCGTTCTAACTTTGTTCCGGATAAACAATAATGAGTTTTTGCCCCACACCTCGGGAATTTGGTCCGTGGATTTTCTCCCCATTAGGCTCTGCAGCATCTTTACGTAACCTCAATCTGGTGACAGATTAGTAGTACTTCTTGTTGGACTCAGGTGCAGCCAACCAATCACGAACTCGACCCTTGTCGGAGTCAGTGGAAAGTACTACTGAACTGTCAAAAAAGTTCATTTGACGAGGACCGAATTCATTCGTGACGTCATGCTGCAGAACCTAATTGCTTTTTGCGGGACACAAGGCACCAAAGTGCCTCATCTGTGCCAGCAAAAAGCAAGCCTGTACCCACGTTATGGGTGGATCTTCGTGTCCCATCGGAGAGACAAATAATAAGAAGCCGTGCAAGTAACCCAGCTGAATACTAACCACTGTGCAACTGCCCAGCAGCTGCTGTGGCAGTCGGTCTCGGAGTCGAGGACCGATGTTGTCCTCCTGTCCGACCCGTACAACGTCCCTGACGATAACGGCAATTGGGTGACGGATGGGTCTAGAATGGTGGCTACACTCTTCTGCTGAGGGTGTCGCGATAGCAAAGATCAACGGTGTGTTCTATTGTAGCTGCTATGCCTCGCCAACGAGACCGATGCCGGTCAGAGAAGCGTTCCTATAACCACAGGAGTTCCGCCCGGTATTATGGAACCTTATGTGTAACGGGGTTCTGAAGCTAAATTTCCCTCCTGGTGTTAAGAAGATGGAGTTGATGAAACTGCAGAGCACATACTGTTCGTATGTCCTCGTTTCGACGTCGGAAGAAGTGCTATGCCAGACGTTTGAGGTCGGGACACAACCCCGGATACCCTTATCCAGAGGATGTGCCAAGCTGTGGAGAAGTGGAAGGCAGTTTCGACTGCATCCACTCAGATTGCCAGCTTGCAGAGAATCTGGCGCGCCGAGCAGCAGTCGACAAGCATGACTAACTTGTGATTGGTTAGTTAGAGCGAAAGCAGGCTGAGCGCGGGGTAGTGAGTGAGTGATCTGCACTGCACATGCTGAGGTAAGTGTGACGTAGCGGTGTCAACCACGATCGTCACCTCGAGGCATGGCAGAGGAGTATAGAGTGAGCACCCAATTCAGACTCACATGGTATGTTAGAGGTGAGCACCTAAGTAAGCCTCGCATGGTATGTCAGTAGTGAGAGCCTAAGTATGACCCAATGGGAGTGTCAGAGCAAGTGTTAGGGTTAGGACGAATGATAGGGTGTATCAGAATGAGCACCCAAATAAGTCTCAAATTGATGTGCTAGAGAGAATCAGGTGGCAGGGTGAGCATCCAAGTTAGGCTCTCATGGCACGTCTTTCCTCGTCGGGCAACGAACGGAGTTGCACGCTCGATAAGACAGCACACAAGCGATCACAACCAACGAATAGCTCATTGGACGGAATCAGGCCGCACACTTTCAGGTCTAAAAAACTTACTGTTGCATACGTAATGTGATATATTTTGGAATGCCATTAATTTTTAAAACATTTTGTTTTATTGAGGTTTACAATCTTTCCGACATGTTTAAGTTAAGTTCTCATTTTTTTCATTTGGGTATTGCATATCTTATAAACTCTGAAATATTAAACAATCAAACTTAGCAATTGTTTCAATGTTTCGTATTTGCCGTTTTTTTTTCAACAAATTTACATGTATATTGTACAAAATATGGTAATTCAAAATATCCAACTTAAAACTATATTAAATTCATCGATTGCAAGATCTTTCGTGATTTGTTGAGATTTTCACAAAAAGACAGAAAGGGAAAATACAGATAAGGTTTGAGAATACGTAAAAGATTGTTGAAAGTTTTGTGTCCTGCACTATAATTAAGTCTAAAAGGCATCCTTAGTTCAGATCGGTCTTTGTAGTATTTGGCAAGAATAGACACATCAGGCCACCGCCAGCCAGCAGTACTGCCACAATGAATGTGGGTGCCGGACAGTACATATCCAAGAGCGTGGCTATCACAACGTTACCAATAATACCGCCAAGACGGGCAGCCACCATTGAAATGGCGACACCAGTAGCTCTGCAATAGATCAAAGACATAATTAATTATTTACCATAGAATTGACGACAAGTGAAATTTTACCTTAAATTCGTTGGGAAGACTTCCGTAATCAAACAATCCAATGATGCATTACCCATTGATATAACACCACTGAAGACAGCTGATACGGCCAGGTTTTGATTCTTATTGGTTACGAAATACATTGATGCCGAACAGAAGCCAGCAGACATTGTGCTGAATACCAAGAAGAACTTTCTGCCTAGTTTGTCCATGCCCAAAACCGCAATGACATTGGCTGGAAGTGCAGCAGCAACTGTGATAAGTGACTCCAAAAAGACTGTGCTGGGAATATTGGCAGAACAAACTCCAGAGGGGTTATGTGAACCATGTCCCACCACGTAGTCGGTGACCTGACAAACACCAGCCTCTTCAATGTCCGGATGAGCACGGATGAACTCATCGAAGCGATTGAACAGCTCGGGGAACCACATCATCAATCCATAGTAGCCAATGTGGAACGTAAAGTTGATAGTGATCGAGATGAGGGTGAACTTGAGGATCGGAGACATGAACAACTGTTTGCTGTTATCCATGATGTTGTACAGCATTCGTTTGTATTTGTTCTTAATGGGCTTTTTCACGTTCTCCAGTTCATTTCTGAGCTGTTCGTCAATTAAAAGTTCCTTGACCGGGTATTGGTCCGCCGATTTACCCGTATTGGTAACGTAAATTCCACGAAAGATGGCGAGGGCCTCTTCAAATTTGCCTTGCGAAAGCAAGAACTTGGGAGATTCCGGTAGATAGAGGAGAAGTACGGCGACAACGAAAGATGGAATCGAGCACACCATCAGGAAAATACGCCAAGAGTTAAACGTGAACGCCGGAGTGTAAAATCCAATGTCTGGAAGAGATAAGATCACACGATACAGGAAAAGGAAAATTGGATATGTGTTCTCTATCATGCGATCATGTACTTACTAGTTGGAATGATCAGCCACGCCAGTCCAGCGACTAAGAGGTTTCCGATGGTCCAAAATGCTGCCATAAAGCTTAACATCGATCCACGTTTCGCCTTTGGCTGAAACTCTGCGAAGTATGACCAAATGACTGGCCCGCTACCTCCCAATCTGTTGAAAAAGAGCCATTAACGTCATTGTCTATATGGGCAAAGTGGAGAACTTACGCAGCCCCATTGAGAAAGCGGAACACCATGAACACTTCGTATGTTTGCGAGAACGAAGATGCAACAATGCAGATGGCGTTCATGATTGAGATGACGATGAGGACTTTCTTTCTACCCAGCGAGTCGGCAACGCTTCCCCAAGCATAAGCACCAACCATCATGCCAATGAAGATAATCGAATTGAGCCATCCTTTGGTCTGAGTATTCAGGTTGAGGTCGCACTGGGCCGAGGGCAGGATGAAGGACATCGAGATGACATCCATCTCCTCGCTGGTGCTTACGAGACCACATATTGCTAGTAGGATGTAGTGAAATTTGCCATAACCAGTGAGCTCTATTGCCTGCTCGAAGTCAGCCTTGCTGGTGTAGCCCCGCTCGGGATCGAGCGATGCCTTGTCCTTCTTCGAGGCAACAAGCTGCAAGCCGGTCTGGTGGATGTGGTCAGCCTTGCTGGATTTCTCCGGTGACACGGTGTTCGGGTGCTGGTTCGAACCGACGCCGTTTGCTGCGCTGTGATTCTTTACATCGGTATCTGTGGAGCGAACGCAGAATGTTTAGAATGTTATCGAACGGTTAGCTTTGAAGCATTCAAATTCTTGTTCATGTCCGAATTGGGATCTCGATTACACCGGAAATACCAATTTTTACGGATTGTTACAAAAATATGGTCGTCCGTGAACAAGAATAGGGCTGACTATTGGGTGTAGATACTCACACTTTGAGTTATTGGAATCGGTTTCACTTTCTACCATCCTATGTAGACAAGGGTATTTGTTTGTTTTTCTTACCGTAAGAAAAAAACTAAATCAACTATTAATGTTGTTGAACTGATGAAATTGTGCGGTTGAGCGTCTGAAAAAAAAGAGAAAAATTATCTTAGTAAATGTAGTTCAGAAATAGAATCAAATTCAATAAGCAAAATATCTTCAACAGATTATACATATGGTGTGTGGAATGCTGCCATACATAACAAAAATAGTGGTATTAATATTTACACTAACGATTTCAAACGACTCCGTTTAAAATGAGAAAAAGCACACTTCACTCCACAGCCGGACGCACGGTTGTTGACACCTTGGAGCTTCGGAACCTTCTTGATCATCCAGCGTGCGTTCTACAGATATCCCAGGCTTGTGCTGGATTTTTTAAGAGTTTACAACATGTGTCTACATGTGAACAAATAAGCCTTCCCTTCATCACAACCCAGATTTTATCCATCATACTCCAGACCATCCGGCATGCGATTCCCAGTGGTCCCGGCCCTTTTCAACAAATAATTTATGCTGAATAAGCTAGTTTTTTAGCTGAAGAAGACTATTATTTGCTCAATAAGTGGTATACGAACTTGAAATGTTTGTCTGGTGAACGGGTCTACCAGCCTGTACCTTGTAGAGGCATGTACTCACAGGTCTTATCAACACATTATTATTCATTCATCCAGTTTTGTAAAATGTTTATTGAAGTGAAATGCATCGGTGACAGTCGTGAGATCCGTGAACATAAAGATTTTTTTTGCAATACCATCGGCGTCCATCGTCACGCAAGCGTAGGCTTCATCGCAACACGCGGGCAGTCCCACCATCATCATCATCACCGATCGTGCGGCCCCACCAAAAAATACGCTGCCGTTCCGCCACCCACCGTCAACTTATAGTGTTGGTGCGAACACTAACAATAGCGTGGTTGGCATCGATCGCGGCACGAGCAAGTGACCATTGATACAGTTGGGACCAGTAAGCTCAGCATGATTATGATCATCAACAGGCAAACGAGATTGCCACTTGCGAGCTTTTCACTCTGGTATAGGTATATAAGGTTTATTTATCGTGCGCACATTGCTGGAATGGTTACGGAGGGTAGCAAGACATGCGAAGAATTTAAAAAGATTTCAGCCGTTTCAAGATCGTTTCTTTACCTCCTTTTGCGATATTGGACTGCAAACAAATGCATTCGGAACCGTGCGTGACCTTCTCTGAGTCCGCGATGGAACAACAGGTAGACGAAGTGTGTCAATCACAGTTGTTTCCCACAACTAATGAGAAAGACAATAACTCAATGCATGTCTTCTAAATAACTCGGGATCTGGTTCGACGTAAATTGGCATTAAATCCCCCACTTGTATGACAGAAGCCGGTACTGCCTTTTTCAGGAGAAGAAACGCCACCTGGAAGAAGCGGAGTGCGAGGAGATGGAACAACTGTGCCGTTGCCAAGAAACACGCAAGTTCTGTCAGAAGCTCAACGCATTCCGCAAAGGCTTCGTGCCGCGAGTCGAGATGTGCAGGGATGAGGATGGGAGCATATTGACGGACAAACGTGTGGTGGTCAAAAGGTGGAAGCAGCACTACGCAGAACATTTGAATGGCGTTGAAAGTGAAGGCAGTGAAAGTCAAGGCAGCGGAGGAGATGACTACGTCAGTTCAGCGGACGACGGAAGCTTTTTTTGTCTTTATTATAGAGGTTTTGAGCCCTTGGCTGGCTCATCTCTTAATGATGGAAGCTAAACCAGCGCCCACCTTGAGGGAAGCTAAGGATGCCATCCAACAGCTAAAGACCAATAAAGCAGTTGGTAAGGATGGTATCGGAGCTGAGCTCATCAAGATGGGCCCGTAAAATCTGGTCGTTTGCCTGCACAAACTGATTGTCAGAATCTGGGAAACTGAGCAGCTGGTGTAGCTGTGAAGAGTGGAAGGAAGGGGTTATATGCCCCATCTACAAAAAATACGAAGAGCTGGAGTGTGTGAACTTTCGAGCGATCACCATCCCTAATGCCGCCTACAAAGTGATATCCCAGATCATGTTCCACCTTTTGTCACCAATGAGTTCGTGCCTGGGAAGTTATCAAACCGGCTCTGCTGACGGCCACTCGACAACGGACCAGACTGATTAATCAAGGCGGCATACGACAGTATAAACCGCGTAGAGCTATGGAAAATTATGGACGAGACCAGCTTCCCTGGGAAGGATACCAGACTGGTCAAAGCAACGGTGGATGGTGTGCAAAACTGTGTGAAGATTTCGGGTGAACCGGTCGTTCGTTTGAATCGCGCCGGGGACTAAGACAAGGTGATGGACTTTCGTGCCTGTTGTTCAACATTGCGCTAGAAGGTGTCATGAGGAGAACCGGATGTAGCAGCCGAGGTACGATTACCGTGGACCCCCGGTAATATGAACGCTTTTAATCTGAACACTTTTTAATTTGAACCCCGTTCGTTTGAACATCGTTCAAATTAAAAATGGTTCAAACGTCATTTACCACGTGCAATCGAGGAAAGAAAAATGGAACATCGTGAAATGGAAAGCAGAATCAAAACAAACCAGCAAAGAGAGCAGCCAGAAACCAGTCTTTCTTATGCAAATAGAGTAACCAGAAGTTCAAATTAAAAATGAACCCTGTTAATTTGAATGAGGTACCGTTCAAATTATCGGGGGTCCACGGTATTAACAGATCCAGTCAATTTATTTGTTTCGCGGATGACATGGACATTGTCGGCCGAACATTTGCAAAGATGGCAGAACTGTACACACGACTGAAATTTGAAGCAACAAAAGTCGGACTGGTGATGAATGCATCGAAGACAAAATACATGCTTGTGGGCGGAACCGAGCGCGACAGGGCCCGCCTGGGAAGCAGTGTTACGATCAGGGTAGAAATATTTCACAGTCAATGCAGTGAAAAACATGGATCTCAGTAAAATCTGCTGTCGCCTTCATCGCCGCCGTATAAAAAAACATCACCTTCATCCAGTGCTGCCGAAAATTTACAACCCTGGTTACGATAGACGGGAATACCTTCGAGGTGGTCGAGGAGTTAATCTACCTTGGATCCTTGCTAACGGCTGATAACAATGTTAGTCGTGAAATACGAAGGCGCATCATCTGTGGAAGTCTGGCCTACTATGGGCTCCAGAAGAAATTGCTGTCAAAAAAGATTCACCACCGCACCAAATGTGTCATGTACAAGAAGTTGATGAGACCGGTAGTCCTCTACGGACACGAAACATGGACAATGCTCGAGGAGGACTTGCAAGCACACGTAGTGTTCGAGAGACTGATGCTTGGGACTATCTTTGGCGGCGTGCAAGAAGACGGCGGCGAAGAACCACGAGCTCGCCCAGCTCTACGACGAACCCAGTATCTATAAGGTAGCAAAAGCCGGAAGGGTACGATGGGCAGGGCATGTTGCAAGAATGCCGGACAGCAACCCTGCAAAGATGGTGTTCGCTTCCGACTGGAGGTACAAGGTACAAGACGGACTGGAGCGCAACGAGCGAGATGGGCTGATCAAGTACAGAATAACTTGGCAAGCGTGGGACGCATTCGAGGATGGAGAAATGCGAACCTCGAACCGTGTATTGTGGCGTCAAATTGTTGATTCAGTGTTATCTTATATCTAAGCTAAATAAATGAAAATGAAATGAAATCCCCCATTGGGACATTGCCGCCTCGCAGCTTGATGTTCATTCAGCACTTCCACAGTTATTAACTGCGAGGTTTCTAAGCCGAGGTTCCATTTTTGCATTCGTACTTTTATGCCCAGGGAAATCGAGACAATTTCCAATCCGAAAATTGCCTAGACCGACACCGGGAATCAAACCCAGCCACCCTCAGCATGGTCTTGCTTTGTAGCCGCGCGTCGTAGCGCTAGGCTAAAGAAGGCCCCCGTTTCACGTTAGATTGTATTCGACTGATATGAAGAAATAAAAAAAAATCTGACTGCATTTTATTCTCCAGCAGGTATCGAAGAGACTATGATTCAAAGGGTTCAACGTGGGACGTGATTTCATTTCAGCCATGTGTTAAGTCCGTAAATATGATATTTTGTGTTTGAAACATTTTAAAAAATATTTTGAGCTGAGCAACTCCTTCTGCTAAAAATACAATATTTCAGAACAAATGAACCGTGCGCGCAAAAAGTAGAAGCATAAGTACTAGAACGCTAGTGGCGCTGTAGTCATTTATGGCTATAATTTATACATCATATTGTAGTGCATATTTGGTTTCATCACCAACATCGGTTTGACACTTGTAGTACCGGTACTTTGGCTGCCAGGTCGAAGTAACCTACATGTTAGTCACGCGAACAGTAACGACATTAGCAATCTTATACTTTTGAATCAACTGCGCAAAACGTCAAGTCCATGTATTAACTGTCAAAAGTCGGAGTGAAGTGTCATGTGGTGTTTAACAAGTGCGTTTAAAACTATATTATACCGCTTATTCTTGTACGTCAAACAAGACCAAACATGTCGAGAAAGCATTTTCTATTTAATATCAAATTTCAAAATGGACGCGTTTAAAATGATTAGCTTCATCGTTCTCTGAAAGAAAATCGAATATCGATTCTTCATTTTAGGACCCAATTGAGCTTGAGCTTGATTGACCGCCCGTAGTTGCTACTCCATTATGACCAGATCAGCTGTTCTTGCACAGAGAACTAACAGATGTTTGCTTGGGACTAGCACCCATCTTCAATGTACAAGTACTGGTGATCTCATTTGTTAGGTCACACTGGCGCCTGCCACGTCAGAATGCAAGTCAATGTAGGGGAAGAGGGAGGAAATGATGATGCAATCACTCGCCCACTGCAAGCCGAATAGACCTCTGCACTTGCCACGAGCTCTTGCGGAATTTGTTGGAATTTTTGGGTTAGGTTCGAGGAGCAGAGGTCCGTCTTGGTTAACAAGCTGCTAATGTGACAGATAGGAGAAAGCAGAGGATAGAATTTTTTAGGAAACGAGCTTTTTCGTTCATTTCCAATTCTAGCAGTTTCTACTAACGAGAGGAGCCGGCCAAGGGCCGAAAATCTCGTTAATAAAGATAAATAATAATAAGTTTCTACTAGAATGGTCAAGGTATAGTATAGAAATGGAAACGGTATGGAAGTTCTAGCGATTGCTAGAACATGAGAAATATAGAGAAAGGTGCAAAGTAGGAGAATGGAATGGACCTGGGATTGAACCCACGACCTCCTGCGTATGAGACAGAAGCAGTAGCCATATGACTACCAAGCCCGTTGAATATCGATTCTTCATTTTAGGACCCAAATGAGCAAAAACAAAGTCCTATCTTTCGATTTGCATGCATAAATTAGAAGATTCCTGCGTTTTAAATTCACAATTTCGATATGAAATTGTTGAGTACGTTTTAAGATTTTCAGCGACGTACGCTTTGAAGCGTAACGCATTGTAACGCTTGCTTCTCAAACAAACCAATTTTATTAAAATTTCATCTAAATATCGTTATTTTCGGACAGGAAACTAGTTATATAAATGCAATGCAAGCTCATTTTTATAAAGCCAGTGAGAGAATTAGCAGCGGCATTGTTTTCAGCTCAGAGTTTCAGAAAATGTCGCCAGGAGGGTCCACAATGTGTAGGGGTGCCGGGATGAACTTATTATCTGTATAAAAAATCACATAAATAAAGAATATTAAAAAAATGTGTAGGAGTCCAAATCAAGTAGGTTACCCTATCAGGATATTGAGCACGTCGTTTCGGGGTGTGTTGAGCATCGTGAAACCAGCTCTGGGTTGACTGAAACTCTCTGGGTTCGAGTATGATGATGATGATGATGATGGTCCCGCCACATACCCCTACAAGGGTTTGAGCTAGACGAGATATCTTTAAGATAATTAATTGATATGCATTTAATCGGATTTCCAAAAAGAAAAACGATCCGATTTCATATCACAGTTATAAATTACAATATTTTCCATCACTAGGGGAAGGTGGGTAGACTTGATCCCCGGGGAGACTTGATCACCCCCTGTTTTATCGAGAACTAAAGTAGTTTTGTTCTAGCGTATTTTTTAGTATAGATCCTCTAGGCCAGCGGTTCTCAACCTGGTGTACATGTACCCCTGGGGGTACCTTCGCTGTTCTCAGGGGGTACCTGAGACAAAAATGCATAATGGCGGATATTGTATTGAACTTAAAAAACCCAAATTTATCCCCAAGTGGTGATTATGCCTTTCTCGATTCGATATGTTGGATTCGAATTAATGATGTAAATGCTGTGCTAATTGCCTAAATCTAGGCGGTTAAAATATTTAATGCAACTCTATCACGCTGCTTATAAATTACTCAATAATTGAGTAATTTTTAAGCAATTATTATGAGAGTAATGGATTGCGTCATGGCTAAATTGATTAATGACTTAAAGTGTGCATGTAAACAGCGTATTTGTTAAAAGAAAAATAGCAATATTATTCAAATCGAATGAGTTATTAGCAAACAAAAACAATAGTGTCCAACTAGGAAAGTTTCTCCGTCGAATGAAACTAGTTGCACTCGAATCGGTCAAGTCCTTCTATATGAAACGTGTTTAACAATAAAAATTCCTGGGCTACACACACACACACACACACACAGTCAGACATGTGCTCAGTTTTTCGAGCTGAGTCGATTGGTATATAACACTATGGGTCTCCGAGCCTTCTATCAAAATTTGGCTTTTGGAGTGAAATTATAGCCTTCTGGTACAACTTTGTTGTACGAGAAAGGCAAAAAATGATGAAAAAATCCTTGATTTTCAATTTTAACACAGTTGTGATACAATTGCACATAATGAGCTTGTTGAATAATTCCCAGTGTCTACTTCTAAAAGGAACTACCATCTGACGAGGGTAGTGTTGGTACTTCGAGATTTCCTTCTGACATAATAACAAGGAGTAGAAAAAACGCGGGTTTTCCTCGAAATTAAGGCATTGTCAGTCACAACACATTCTGGCACATAAGTTTTTTTTTTTTGTTTTTTGTTAGAAAACCGTGCAGCCGAACTGTCTATAAGCGTGCCCTTCAAAGATACCAAAATATTTGCATATAATTTTATATTTCTTGAAATAAACATCATAATTTCTCCTTTTCGGGGGCACACCACTCGGTACGGAGGCGGCGCACAACTGGCATTTTTGTGGATTTAACTTTGCTGCGTCGCAGCATGCGTGAAATAATAGGGGTATACACTTAAGGTGGTTATACAACAAAGCCACAAATCGGCCATCTTGAAAACCACGTGCTTTTTGTGGTGATTTTTCAAGATCACGAATTTAGAGAACCATACAGCCCATTGGGATGAAACATCTGTAGATCGTTTGCTTACTTTTGCTAAACAATCGACTTTAATTTCAGCATTGTACGAAAATTATTACGCTAGATTTGAACTTTTAATAGTAGGAGTAGAAAACCGTGTGGTGAATTTGAAATTCACCACATGGCATGATTGTATAATCACCTTAACGGCGTAGGTTGCTGCGTATCTGATTATAGAAATGTTTCACACTCAATCACTAGGGACATATTTCAAATCGCCTATGAAACATTTCCATAAACAGATACACAGCAACCTACGCCGTTAACTGAATCCCCCTAATAAAAATGACAGTTGTGGATTGCTTCCGTATCGAGTGGTGTGCCCCCGAAAACGCGAGCACTTTGAAACTTGGATTCCGTGAGGAGTGACCTTGAGCTGCAAATCGCAATGAATAAAATAAGATCAGCACGATATAACATAAAAACCCAAATTAGAGTTTTTACCAATCGCTAAGTTGAAATGGTTTTTTTGACTAATGAGTAAAATGGGCAAATAGCGTCAACTCAACAAAGGTCAAACACTTTTAAATTAATGAGATATCCACTGACTTATTTGATTACGGAAATTGAAGTTGAACAATCAAATTCGTTACTATTTGAAAGTTGTACGTCAATTTAAACATTTTTCCTATGTGAATTGCCATATGAATAAATTGATTTTGAATTGACTTTAACATCACAAACAAGTTACCTGAAACATTATTGAAATTTGAATTACATTAAACAAAATTCACTTCACAGTATTACAATTTCAGATTCCTGATCATAAACCCAACATTTTTAAATAAAAAAAGCATCAAAAACATAAAAATTCTACTGTGGGACACCGGAATCCTTACACCTAAGCTCTATATTGAAGAGCTAAAGAGCTAAAGAGCTAATGTAATAGTGCCTACAAAGTACAAAAATCGGAAAGTTTGTTTGTTTGAATTTGGATATTGACCCCCTGAATCAAAGTAACTCAACAACCGTGGACAGATGTTTTAGCAAGGGATCGAAATCAGTACCGCTATTTTTTTTGACTGAAGGATTAAATTAAACCAAACTGATGGAATAAACTGACACTGTAAACAGTTTCATAACATACTGAGAAACGAATTGTTGAACTTTATTCAATGTAATTTGGCAACTAAACACAGTACATTTGGTACATTTTTACCAGGCAAACAAAACACGTTAGTTATCGATTTATTTAATGTTTGTTGTTTTAGTTTTGAAGACTACGAAAACGATAAAATAAATTATTCATAAATTGCTTTCATAAAATTTTCCAAGTTTTCGGATTTTCTGCTCCATAATATCAAAGTTCGAGAATAAAACCATTTTTTTACAGAAACGAAAACCCAATTAATTCTAGAAATTTTAATTTGAGTCCAACACAATTTTTGAGGATTCCAAAAGATCAATCGTATCCTATTTATTATGTTTAACTGATAGTTTTTTGTTTTTTTCTCGTCAAAATCGACAATTATTTTCCAATTTTCAACAGCTCTGTCGAAATACAAAAACTCTTGAAATTTTATTTGAAGCCTGTCAATAAATTTTAAAATAAAATAGAAAAATGTCTCTGAATAACAAACAGTTTAACTATATTTTAGGATTAAAGTTAAGTAAAAACATGAAAATAACCATTTTGAATCATAAGTTTCCTGGTGCATTTGCACGTAACTTAAAAATTACGCCACAATTCCGGCTAAAGTTTGGATTTCCAGAAAAAAAATCTTAAGGGGTACCTCAAGCAATGACAAAGCCTCAAGGGGTACCACTCATCAAAAAGGTTGAGAACCGCTGATTTAGGGCATTTTGCACCCTTTTCCCCAATTGTTCCATCCCGTCTTTTAGCGCGATGTTTATCTGAGCAGCAATGTTATCTCGAATGCCCTCGATCGAATCAGACATAGAAGAAATATTCTTCATTTCCTCTTCGATCTTTTGGACGTTCGAGAGCAATACATTCTGCTCGCCACAACACTGGCTTGATAAACAATTATCACACTTAAACATAACATTATCATTCTCCGTGACCAGCTTTGCCAATGGTTTGGTCATGGATGTGCACTTGTAGTGGTACACTTTAGCGCAACCTAAAACTTAAAAAAAATAAACCCGCTATGGAAGTGTTGGCAGTCCGTGATTTAGAGCAGCCCTGCCCAACCTTCTCAGGCTTCGGGCCAATTTTCAGAATTACCAACTGCCAGAAAAATATTCGGAGCTTTTTTATATATGGTTTTATATATATTTCGTTTTGAAACCAGGTGAAATCGACCTGCTAGATTTAATCATCTGAAGTCCAGAACAATTTGGAGAACCTAGCATATCTGCATCAAGCTAATTTAGTCTGCACATAATACGCAAGGGCTCTGTGAACTTGTGTGGACATGCCGAGTTGATTCCGATTGGATACCAGGCGTAGCTGTTCTCCGAGATCAAACTCTATAACAATTTATCTGCATCAAACTGATTTGGACTGCACATAACACGCAAGAGCTCTAGGGAAAAAACCGAAACCGAAATCGAAACCAGGCGTAGTTGACCTGCTAGACCAAATGATCTGAACTCCAGAACAACTTGGAGAACCTAGCACATCTACATTAAACTATTTTGGACCTATAAAAATAATGATCCCTAGAAACATAACAAACTTACAAACTACAGGAAACTAGAAAAGGTGGATAAGACATCCGTAAACAGAATTGTGAAAATCGCTTAGAAGACACCCGGGAGCCTATTGTTTGAAATCATGACTCTAATGATTTCTTGATCGCAGTATTCGACATGCTAACAAAAAATATGCACTTCCCAACATGCAATTAGATTCTGGTTTCCCATAATACAAGTTCCATACTAATACTTGCACACTTGTTCATTTATTTAATAAAACGGATGAGATGAATTTTACGTAAAAAGTTTAGTCACAAGATAAATCATCGCACAAATGTACCATGCGTCTCCATATGCTTTCAAGCTTATATGCTGCTGAACAGTTTTCAAAATCCCTACCAATCGTTTCCCCCTGAAGCCCCCTTTTGCTTGAAAAACACTCATGGGGGCATTCAGATATCGTAATAACTTAGTATTTTAACGAATCTGAACTAGAGGCCTTGATAAGAGAAACGCGGATAGAAAATGTAGCTTTGCCAACACTGCATTCAATCTTCTTCATAAAAAACAACACACGAAAAGAAAGAAATGGTTATGCAGGTAAAATTTCGTATACCGCTATTTGATATGTTTACATCACATGACAATAGAATCCAATAAACAAAGCAATTGCATTTCATAATCTATCATTGATTTACATATATTATTGAAAACTAATGTAAAATGCATTCATAAATGGTATTAAATCAAATTTAGCCGTTTTCAGTATTTGAGCCAAAATTTTGGCTGCTTGAGAGGTCTTTTGCTCGATTGGTTGCTGTTTTTGACGGTTCGATTGGCGGCACATACCTATCCGCGTTTCTCTTATCAAAGCCTTTAATATGAACATGCAAGTGACTTCAACGCCGTTAAAGCGATGATCCCCTTCCTACATTGTGACCAAATAATCTCGGAATTTCCCAATTAAACAACAAACTGGCGTTTGTTTGTAACCAGTCGATTTTAGAGGTCGAGAACTAGTAATGCAACACAAACTTTTTCTTCTGATTTTGTCGTCCAGTGTAATCAATGTTTTTGTATTATATTGGCCAAAAACTCTTTAGAGGAAAACTAAACACGATTTCATTACATTCAAAATTTAATTTCTTCTTTTGTTTATTTCGTTTTTTAAGGTCTCCTTGTAGGTCTTTTGGTTGAACATTTAATGAAAAACAAGGAATAATTCCTTAATTATTGTTGACTACTCTCCAATACTCGACAAATATTAATTTCGCGTTGGCTGAAATTCGCAAGCAAGATGCCATTTTTTAAAAATATTTTCATTCTTGAAACTGTGCCAAAGTGTTAATTTTGTTTCAAAAGCTTGGTACCATAGCTTAGTCAACTAACATCGTAATGCATAATAGAGCAAATCTCCGTATTGGCGCTTTGATGTTGCATAAAGAAGAAGAAGAAGCAGAAAGATGATAATCGAAAAAATCTCCACGGGAAAGCATACGAAGAAGTTTTTAAAACTCTTCTCAAAAATTCAAAAAGCAATTTAATTAAAAACGGTAGGCAGTACAGGATTGGACAATATTTCTATTCGAAATTTTATTTTGTGATGTTACTCTTAAAACACAGTAAAAGTCCATCCCCGTACGGCTTACCGTTTTTAATTAAATTGCTTTTTGAATTTTTGAGAACAGTTTTAAAAACTTCTTCGTATGCTTTCCCGTCGAGATTTTTTCGATTATCATCTTTCCAACAACATCATTTGGACATTCGCGTTGATAAAGTTGATTGTCCAGTTTCCTGGTCTAGTGTCAATATCATATTTCGTAGAATGCTAAGCTGAAAAGTATTTTTTTCTTCGCATTCATTCATCACTTACCCTTTTGAAAAACATAACATAATTTTTTAGATAGGGTAAAAGTTCCGATAGTCGTGGGTGTTCCTATAGTTGCGGCAGGGAATCAACAAACTAAACGCAGTAGCCCACATTACCAGTCAATTAGTTGACCTGTCATAACACGATAGAGACAAAAACAATATTGGATTTCCACTTAAACTGGTAAAGTATCTTTAAAATACTTTGTTTTTTCTCCCCCCCCATGCGCCAATAGTTGCGGTAGTGTTCTAATAGTTGCGAATCCCATATAAAACCTATGGGATTCGCAACTATTGGAACATGAATAACAAAATACCGCAACAATTGGAACACTGCAACAAAAATTGGAGGATTGATTTCAGGTAACAAAAAAGGATTTTGATACAATTATGGATAAAATTGAAATAATGAGCTTTCGGCTGCACTCTCAAGGTAAGGAAAATGAAATATAGTTTAAAAGTAATCGAGAAATTAATGTTGGAACGTGCTTAGTTCCTCCACTATTGGGCCTTTTACCCTAGTTCTTCATCGGACATGTTAAATCCCTACAACTACCAAGCGGTTTGCATCTCTCGGGGCCAAAGGAGCTTATGCTTATTTGACACGAAGTAGGCCGAAATAATCTTCCAAGGCGGCTCAAAAGTTCTGATTCCTACTCAGATTCAATCAACCAGCTTGAATTCCCATACAATTATCAAATGTTGCAATAAATAAATATATAAATCCAATATTCATGTTTTTAAATTTCAAACCAGTTGGAGGAATACAAAATTAGCATGAAATAATCTCAATGTAACGAAAATCTAATTGGGGCTTATTTACCCATTTTTTCAACAAAAGCCTGTTCCGTAACTGGTGAAAATATTGGTGGTCACAATTATGGAATACCAATCAAATCGTATTTCTTCAAACAAATCAAACTTAAAGCTTTTTTCGAGTTAACCTTATGATGGGCGATTAGGTAGATATACAATTATCCAGATAGAAATAGGTTTGCAATTGAAAAATTGTCGATTTAATTGCGAAATAATTATTTTTTGGCAAAATAGTTCCATAATTGTGGGGGAGTGTATAAGCCTCTACGACGGCCATTCTTTGGTTATCTGGTCCTTTGTTAAATCTGGACAAACTTTAGTTTACGCAAATCAAAAGATTAAGGTCAAAAGTATTGTGGAACGCTTGCTTGTCACGCTATCCTGGAGCGATTGTTCACCCATAGCTAGCAATCGATTTCGCTTATACAACCGCTAGCTGTACGCTACGTATTACGTACATAAGACAGCTTATGCCGCAACCCGAAACAGTACTGGACACTTGTCCACGCCAAGAGAAAGGAGAATAAATTACCCGTGGATATGCGTTTGAAAATCAAACGGCCTTAACATTGTTGGAAAAGTACAACTTGTTTGCATGTCACTTCGAAAGCACTCACAATATTGATTCAACTTTAGAATTAAAAACCCGATGCCATCTTCATTTCAATAAATATTTGTGACGGATCGATACGTTTAATGTTGTGAAAAGCTGCATCAACATGATGCAAATTTCATAAGACTAGTAAGCTTTTCAACATGTTTCCCGTTTTTTGAAATTAATCAGTGACGAACATATCATCACTGATGTAATGGAAGGTACTAGAAAACAGATTCAAAGTGTAAACAAACCAATATTAAATTAATCGAAATAAAAAATCTCAGACGAACAAATCGTGGTTTCTGAAAAAAATGTTTTCATACTAAATTATCGTCATATTACAAATTAGCATACAGTTTCCAATACTGCTCGCGCAACGGTTTCAACACGGCTCTCAAAACTTAAATATCATACCCATGAAATCACCGACCGGCGCAGCTCTAATCAATGGCATATATCAGAAACAACATTTGAGAAGGGCGAAATTACTTTTGTTAACAACATATTCCCGGTGTCGCTCGCTTGCTTTGATGAGGCAACCTAATGACCCACCTATACGGCGCACAAAGATCGTGTTTACAAACATCCTATACGCGCCATTCGCAAATGCGGCCCAACGTGGCTCCTAATAACAGTGCCTGTGCCGCGCAGACCATACCAGTCAATCACTCGAAATGATACTCAAGTTTAGCTCAACGTTATCCTTGAACCAAGCATTGACTTTGTGGAACGGGACGGGACACATCCGACTAAGGTCAACAACCACGCGGCTCCATTTGCATAGAATAACTGTTCGTGGTTTTGTTTTTGCTAAATAACAACATCTCGAACGGCGTTCCGCCAGCCAGCAGTAGATTTACTCTACAGCGCCGGCAACAAGTTCAGCACATAGCGTGCATGCATCTATTGGCTATAGATACAGACTGGATGAGTTTTCCACGCTTTTCACGTTAACATCGCTGATGAATAGCGTTTGTTTGACAAGATGCAACTGCTTTGCCGGAACTGCGCTTTTTTTGTTCTGTCCTAGAACGGATGATACCACGCTGGGAATGCGGCGTAAATAAGCTTTGCGTGTGCGATGAACTATGAATTAGTTGTATACCTGCGTCTACTAAATATCAATAAATTATAGAAATGTTTGTTTTCTGCGGGGAATAATTTTCCTACGAAGAAATAAAGCACGCAAAAGGTAACGTAAAATGTAAACACTACCTTGACATTGTAAAACTGCAGCTTCGAGTAGCTAAATAATACATTTTGATGTGGCTAAATCATCAGCTGCGCTTATTTGCTATTAGACAAACCAAACAATGGTCACAATCACCTTGTCGACGATTTTGCAATCGCTGCAACGTACATATTGGAACCTTTATTCATCATATCTACTCCACAATCCACATGTGGTATGGCGGGCACCTCTCTACCGTTATTCCAGGGCTCCCGTGTAGACGGATGACGACGTTGCCGGTACTATGTGCATTACAGCCCAAGCGGCTAAGCTTCATTTAGTATAGATTACAATAGATTTTCTCCGTATTGGGCAATGCACTCGATTGTACTCGCACCCGCGTTGTCTACGGGAATTTAAAATACGTTTAAAATTAACAGAATTTTTACATCTGGGCTGATCTAAAACATCGTTTGTTTGGTGGACCATTAAAAATGAAGCACACCTAAGCATGTTTGGAGCTGTTCCGTAAAGTAACTCACAAAACTTTAAACACAGAAATGTCAAAGATCCATATTTAAAAAGTGAAATGGATAAAATTACAACCTGTTGATGAAATTCATTATAACTATATAACGCTGCCTTGTTAGAATATTCTCTTGATCTGTTGTTACTAAGCAATCATCAGTCAAGTAGATCTAAACATTACGAAATTTGTCGTCGACGCAGCTATCAGCAAATGCAGAGCACAATATGACGAAAAAGATTAACCGGGAAATTTTGAGCTATTATAATAGTAAACAGTTTGGGAAACGGTGAAACACCGCTAGTATTTAAATAAAATCAATTAAAATATAGGCCTAGATTGTATAGAATGTAATTAATAATCAATAATGTCATAAAAATGCGACAAGTATGATCAGTAGTAGGGTGCCAAAGGAATGTATGGGAAAAATTTGACCATCGAATTTCAAAAACGGGTGCTGCTCAAAAGTTTCATCTCCTCGAAGAAAGTCCCTATGCAAAGTTTCAGCTCAATCGGATTTCGTTAAGTATTTTACCAAAGCGGCCAAAGTTTGACTAGTTTGAAACACGAAAATTTCCTAAACCGATTTTTTTATGCCAAATGTCTTAGAAATGGGTGAAACGTCGAGATCTGGTGCAACCTCAAAAAAAAAATTTTTTTTTTTTTTCGTGGTGACACCAGTTCTCGACTTTTCATGCATTTTTGAGACATTTGGCATAATTTTTTTTTCATACTTTGCTAAGACATCAAAAATTATGTAAACATGCTTTTTTCTAAAAAGTGTATCCACCATCCGAGCTAAAACTTTGATGGCTTAAATAAGAGATTGTGCACATTGTTGTTTTTAACTACTTGGCGTAATAACCAAAAGCAGGCAACCCGTCAGGTGATAATCTTTTGGATAGAGCTTCAATATATGAAGATTTACAACTATAAATGTTCTCAACGACAACATATTAAGCTATTAGGCTAAGGTTTGAACCATATACTCTCATGTTTATGCTTTTTTTTAAAAAGCGATTTTTCCGCAAATTCAAAGTTGATGTTTATAAAGAGGACACTATGTATTGTCGATGCTTTTAAACCATCAATCTTTTTCGAAATCTGTTTTCTTTTGTCTGGCCTTCTAGAAATGAAATTCAATTATAAATTCTAACTCAGAAATTTGGGATATTCATAACAATCTAAATTTGTTGGATTTTCAACAGCTTCAACCGTTTATATCCCGTTTTCGGGCTGTCACAGGCTCTACTGTTTCTAGATGTCGACAAATCATCGACAGTGTGTTTCTTTCCGATCTTCTTGATGATTTTGTTGACATGCCGATTTACAATTTTCTTACAAACTGTCAATTTTGCTTATAAAAAATTCGGAAGTTTATGTTTATGTTTACGCGAAATTTGAGAAGCTTTTACAATTGGCGCCATTTTGTTGGATTTAAACTGTTTCATCTCTTTTAAAAAAACAGTTGATTGACAGTATATTATAATATACGATGAAGCAAACTCCATCGAAATTGACCAATCTATCTGCATAATATCGTTAGGTAAAAGTGTCCTCTCAATAAACTGAACAGTCCTTATCGCAACATCTAATTGCTTTATGTCAGATTGTAATTGTAACATAGCCGCCAATCACTCCTCTCTGCTCCTCCAGAAGTAGCATCCCACAATGAACTATCAGATTGTGCGTAACAAAATTAACTTCATAGTCGCGAATTGACTCAGGACCCATAAGTGAGTGAGTGAACGAGTCACGAATCGACGGATGCTGAAAAAAACAGAATCGATTTACCTTCAATAATAATACCTAACTGAAACCAAATCAAAATCAGAAACTTGCAAAAACATTTAATTTGGCAGCAACTGACGCCATCGTCAGCCACTCGCCAACGACATCCATGGGAATAAACTTATCGCATCGTCTCCCTCCGACGCGCGCTTTTAATTCTGATACCAACGACAACTTTATACGTCGGAAAGCGATTATGTTTCGCATTTTGGAGACAATTCGTTTGGGATCGACTTTCTCTTGTGTAAAATAAAAACACGGATTTATTTTCAATAATGCGGCTTTCCAATCCCTAACAGCAACAAAACCAAAACTAGAATCTCGCGAGAAAATTTTATCTGGGTAAAAAAAAAATTTGCCGCTGAAATGCTGTAGACGCCATCCATATGAATATTTTTTTTATAGCGACTCGCTCTGACTCATTTTGATTTCGCTACCGATGGCAATTTTCTGATCCAGAAAAGAATCGTTTTGCTAAACGCAACGAAATCGAAGTCAGAATCGTGCTAGAAAATTTCACTTTCGACTTTTCGATTATTCGACGATTTTTAAATAAATTTTTGCAATTTTAAAATATTTTAACATTAAAAATTGAATAACAAATTTATGAAAATTTCAGGAACCTAAGAAATTCACAGAAAAATACATTGTAGAGTATCCCATTTGCTGATTAGATACTGATGAAATGATGGTATATTAACCCGAGTAAACGAAAATAGCTCAATAATAACAAATGTTGATTAGATAGTAAAATAAGATATGGACATGATTGATATAAGAGATAAAAGATCAGACGACAATATCAATATTTTGCACTCAAATATCATGAGGAGATCAAATTATGCTATTTGTAAGAAGTGATCAATATCATGTGCCATTAGTTTTTTTTATCTATAGCATATTTTGATATTTAAATGATATTTTGGTGCAAATTTTTGATAGTGTTGTCTGTTATTTTATCTCTTATATCAATCAAGTCAATATCTAATTTTGTTATTCTGTTCATGACTTTTGCCAGGTAATTCATTCCGGTGTTTGAGTGGCACGTATGCCTGATGCCTCATATCCCAATCAGTGAGCCTGGGTACAGTCCCAGCCCGCATGCTTTAGATTTTGTTTTATTTACAATGTTAGTTAAAAAATTATAGAATATTAACCCATTCAGGTGTTTGAGTGGCACGCATGCCAGCCTCATATCCCAATCAGTGGGTTCTCGAGTAGACGAAAATAGCTCAATAATATTAAATGTTGATAAGATAGCAAAATGAGATATGGACATGATTGATATAAGAGATAAAATATCAGACGACAATATCAATATTTTGCACTAAAATATCATAAGGATATCAAGATATGTTATTTGTAATAAGTGATCGATATCAAGTGCCATTAGTTTGTTCTTATCCATAGCATATCTTGATATTTAAATGATATTTCGGTGCAAATTTTTGATATTGTTGCCTGATCTTTTATCTCTTTGTAACGTTTTACGTTTTTTACCGTTTTAAATTTGCGTAAATTTCCGTAGCTTCAGACGTTTTTATCTTTTTAAGCAAAATCAAGTGTAAATAAGTTTTGGAAATAGTTTTTACGTGTCGTCTATTTTAGTTGAATTTAATATTTGTAGTTTTTGACGTTTTTTTTTAAGTAAAATAATGTTCAAATTCAAATTAAATTCGATACGTGTCAACGAGAAAGCAATTCGTCGACATGGTTTGTGTCTCGACTAAATGATGTGATGTTTGAGTACTATGACGACAGCCATGTTCAATTGAGGTCTCCAAGCAGATTTCACCAACACTATCACAGAGTGATTTTTTTTTGCTGCACACTGAATCAAAATGAAAATTATCATTTTCACCTGATGTCTAGTTCAAATTTGCGATATTTTTCTTAGTGTTTCCACGCATTGTTTGTTGTTTTCTAACAGCAAACAAGAAAAATATTACAGTTCTAACAGCAAACAAAGGAAAATTTTGTAAACACAGCACCAACACCAATGGGGATTGAGTAAAGTTTAGTTCGTCGAGGTAATTAAAGTGATTGGAGTGATTTTGTACGTGATTGTAATTAGTTTTTTTTTCGTTCGTTCTGTAGATTTTATTCTGTTGTCGGTGTAGCCGACTCTCGAAAATTTAAATTTTAAATAGTGTAGTGTACCAAAAAGGTATATTTTTGTCGAACTACTCGTTGTCTGTTTTAATGTTAATTAATGTTTCGCGTTGGACTTCCAGCGCGTGGCGCTTTTTTGGTACGGGCTGGAATTTCGGAGTCGACCCGGAGTCGACGAAAAGGGTTTACGGCATTTCCGTCGTTTTATCGTTTGGAGGAGTTTTTTGTGGAGTCCGTGCGCTCGTCAAGGCCCGCCCTTCGGGGTAGCGAAACGGAGTGTGGTGAAGTTTCGTCAAAAAGAGAAGCGAAAAGTGAACCGTCGATCGCCAATCAATCGACGGTGGTCCAAAACGTTCCGAACCCTACGGACCGTTCGGAGAGCTCGGCGCGTGGAATACGTCGCCAATTGCGTACCACAGTGCCGGATTGGAACCGAAGGCGAGGGTTCATTTCATCACGGGCGGTAAAAAGCGAAGCCGTGCGGAGGTACGTTGGCCCTTGTCCGGAGGGGAAAATCAACCCGGGAAGCGCGACATCCGTCGACGCAGCTCTCACGAGAAAATCGGAGGCCTTCCGTCCAGCCGCCACCCACTTCGCAACTTTAGTTCGGCCATATTTGCACGGGCTCATCAGCTGCGCACCATCCTGCAGCTAGGCGATTCTTCTGTCGCCGCCATCGTCAAGGACAGCTTCGCCGCCATCGCCACGAACAGGTTCGACGCCATCGTTCCGAACCGGTTCGCCGCCATCGCGCCGGCGAAACCCAGCAAGTCGACGAAGAAGAAAACCTGCGCAGGTATGTGACTAGTGTGTAGACATGGCCATGATCTAGATAAACATTTATATATCCGTACCAATTCCAAATGTGTTCAACCCGAAACAAATAAACCCCACGAATTGTAAGTAAGAAGATCGAGTAGTTTTTTAGTTGGAGTAATCGCTGAGAGATCACTCCGTTCGCTTTTCCGTTCCGTTCCGTTGACTACGTTGATCACTCGCTTTGCATAATTTCTGCCGGGATTTATTGGCGGGTTGGAAGAGTTTGAGGGTAACGTAACTTGGGAGGTGGCCAAATTGGAGAAGCACTTGGTGCAAAGCAATATTTTAAGTTTCAGCCAGCGACCGTTCGAGTGACCCCTGAGGAGAGAAGTCGAGTATTAGTCGGGCAAAAGAACTCGACCGGTGGTCTTCCGGATCCCGGAAGTGGCGCTTAAGCCACCGGTTAATCATAAACCTCGAGCTGAAGCAACGAACGGTTGCATCTTATATCAATCAAGTCCATATCATGTTTTGTTATTCTGTTCATGGCACGGGTTCAGTCCCAGCCCGTATGCTTTAGATTCTGTTAACGAGTTGGTTGATAGTTATGTTAAGTGGAAGCACTAGAATAAGGACGCTAGAAGTACAACTGCTGAGATCAAAATTATTCATGCATAATAACCCGGATTTCGTCAAACTATCATGAAAATGTACGTTTTCATTTTCATGGTAGTATTAGAGGCAAAAGTTTAGATTTTATAAAGACTATAGGGGAGGCCGGGGCTGGTTGGTCGAAGGGGCAGGTTGACCGAGTGGCTTCTGTGAAAACGTTATAAGGCGCATTTAAGGCTCATTATAATGATTTGGGTGGGGTATTAGATCGCCCATGTACGGATGTAATTTCAGGTATTTTAGTGTTTCCGTTTCTCGGGACCACGTTTTTTGCTATTTTGGTGCGAGTGAGTAAATTTACGTTAAGGTAATGTCATATTTGTAACAAGAATCAATATTCATCAGATTTCTAAAAACGTGGTACCCTGGAAAGGAAAATGCTACAAAACGGTATAAATGTTTCCAGGGTAACCTCACTTTTGTGTTTGTAAATTGTGATTGTTCTCGAAAACATCTCGTGGGGAAGTTTGGCCGACTTTTGTGTGGTCTGTTTGGGCGAGTTGAAAAACTTAGTAAATACCAATCGACATATTTTTTTATCGAGTCCCCAATAAAAGCAGCATTCAAAAAAAGGAAAAAAACGCTCGAGAAAATGATATCAAATGTAAGTATACTGTGGCAGAGGAAATGAAAGTAGCGAGAGCTGTGAATGAAAAGTTCACAAAAATGTTTTAAAAAGTGAAAAGTTAAGATTTGTTTACATACCTAAATATTACAAAACTATAAACACTACATTTTTTCCACTTCTAAACATTGCCCACTGAAGTGTTTCACTTATTTAAACAAACTCGGCCAACCTACCACAGCCCTGGGGTTGGTTGGTCGTTTTTTCTGCAGCATTAGTTTTGTTATAACTTTTTCCTCAATTTGTGTTCATCGATGAAAATATGTCACAAATGTGCTCAAGACTTGTGTATTTATGACAGTGAAAACCGTTTTTTGAAAAGTCGAGCCAGAATTAATACAGACATTCCGAAAGCAAAACTCGGCCAACCAGCCCCGGTATCCCCTACTTTTTTTTGATAAATTTTGATAAATGTTTGATGAAATTTTGAATAATGCGTAATGTTTACATGTGCAAAATTTCATCACAATTTGTCAAGTGGTTATCGAGATGGCGTCTAGGCAAGAAGTGCTTCCACGAAAAATATAGGCGCGGTCGTGGAAAATCCATAAGGCCAGTTCCACAGGTGGATTGCAAAACAGTTGGGAATCGACGATTCGACCGTGATCGTGCTGTAAAATCATCCAATGAGACAGCGGAAGAAAGGCAGACAACCGACCTCGTGAACGCAATTCAAACCATTCGATTCGTGACGTAACCGGTCAAGTCTTCCGTTAGGTTCGTTCAGCAGACAATGAAGTAGCCAGAACCTCATGTCTCCGAACTTGCGATGCATGTTCGATTGCAACAGAGATCGCTGTCTTAGCATTCTGCCTGAAGTCCTAAAGTTAAGCTGCGACCTGAGGCTGCGGTTAAAGACAGAGGCAATTGACGTCAGCGTTGAGAAATTTGACAACAAATGTAGCTTGCTGCGCCTTACGCATCCGAGGCCATGTAGTTGACATCTGTCGATATACGCTGGAAGGTTTGCGTGATCACGCCGGTAGATGTTTGAGGGCTATCCGTAAGAACCTTTTCTGGACACGCTCAATGCGTAAGTTCCATGTTACGTCGTTCGGTGCCCAAACAACAGAAGCCGTTTCCAGAATTAGTCGCACGAGAGCACAATAAAGTGTTTTAAAAACAGTGAGGATCCGTGAAATCTTTGGATATTCTTGAGATGAATCCAAGCTGTCGGTTTGCTTTAGAAATCATTGTGGATAATGTACATTGGAGGAGAGCTTGGGGTCCAAAAGAACACCAAGATCCGTCACCTGGTCCACTCTGTTCAGCACATTATTCATGATGAAGAAATACATTATCGGATTTGTGGAGCGGTGGAAAGTCATCACGTGACATTTTGTAATGCTAATAATTAACTTCTTCACGGCACACCAGTTGGTAAATCAGTTA
This sequence comes from Armigeres subalbatus, assembly GCF_024139115.2. NCBI lineage: Eukaryota > Metazoa > Arthropoda > Insecta > Diptera > Culicidae > Armigeres > Armigeres subalbatus. Next base: position 219,476,126 of record NC_085141.1, on the reverse strand, counting down.
AGCAGCTATTGAAGTGCGATACAGTTTCCAATACTGCGAACAATAACATAGATCTTGCGATCTACTTAAAGTCAAGCGAAGTGGCAACGTCGTTGAAAAAGATGAGGAATAATAACAGGGCATGTTGCTTCCTTCTGAGTCACATCGACCGGCCATACAGTTATGAGGAAAACCACGACACTAGTCTGTTTGAAAATCCCAGACGTGAGAGTTTACGAAGCTGTATCTTGTGGTCATTTTTGTCAAACGCCGTCTTGAGGTCCGTGTAAATCACATCTACTTGCGATTTTTCTTCCATGGCTGTCAAGCAAGTGGTAGTGAATTCCAGTAAATTACCCACCTACCGTGAAGAAAACCGTGTTGATCCGTCGAAATGTGTTTTTGTAGCATGAAGGACATGATCGCTAAAAATGATCTCAAAAACCTTAGAAGCAACAGGCAAGCTGGTAATATCATAAGTTTTTAACGTCCTTACGGTCACCAGATTTAAATACAGGAAACATGTGAGACAGTTTCCAGATCAAATTGATAACTTGTTTTGATGTTGCGAAATCGACAATTTTGATAATTTAGGTTGGTAGTGTAATCAATCATGAAAAATAAAATTTGAAAACAAATTATGAGTTCAATTTAATGTGAATATCAAAATACGTTTTTTCCTTTGCTCTCATTATGACATCAGACTTAGTTCGGGTTTCCACGATGATACTTTTCCCTTCCTCTTCAAATGGAAGCTTGGCTTTAAAAAAATAATTTAAAAATATTCAAATATTTGGAATGATTCTGCTCAGAGCAGCAAGTCTCTACATATACACCCAACCGGCGGTTGTTAGATTTTCTAACAATTCTGTATAAGAATCTACCAAAACCTGTATAAGAACTGGGCATATGCGAAATTGTTAGATTCTTATACAAAAAATGTAAGAAAAGCTTACAAAATTGTTAGATTCTTATACGCTATTTGTATAAGAATCTAGCAATTTCGCATATGCCCAGATCTTATACAGGTTTTGGTAGATTCTTATACAACATTGTTGGAAAATCTAACAAGCGCCGGTTGGGTGTAATAAAGATATAAAAAAATAGTTTAAGGATGATAATTGAATCTTTTTTTAAACTTTTTTCAAGGTATTTTTTTTTAAATTTAGTTAGTTAAATGATGAACAACATTTAATACAAAATTGTACCTTATCAAAGTCATATTAGCAGGGATCAAAATTTCCCTGGTAAAACCAACAAGAACAGCAAAAACCACTAAGCCAAGAAAATGTTGCTTTGCAGCTTTGATGCGAATGCAAAAATCAGCAACGACCGAACTCATTTCAGTTTGTGAATCGCAAATCTTGACCACATGTAAACTTTTCTAATTTCGAACTCTATGTTACTGTTGTGGGTGATGACAAATCGGTGACCTCTTGTAAAGTAGATCTCACAACAACAGTCCCTTCCTACGGTGGATAAAAAAACTGCTTCGAATAATAATTCTAATAATTGAAGGATTCTTCTTATTGCACTTTCCACATTTATTAATAGCGAGGTTTCTAAGACAAGTTACTTTTTTTTCATTCGTATATCATGAGGCTATACACGATGATACGGCTTATTGCTCGAGAAAGTTGAGAAAGTTTCCAACCCGAAAATTTCCTTGAGTGGACCGGGAACCGATCCCAGCCACCTTCAACATGATCTTGCTTTGTAGCCGCGCATCTTACTAATCAAACTACGTCGTAATAGCATGCTATACAAATTATCAACAAGAAAAAATGCTTCCGAGATAGCTTACTCGTCGTAGGAACGTTCTGCCCCAAACAATTTCGATTTATTCCGCGCGTTCGACAAGCCTGGTGGACAATTAAGCTGCTTCCGGCCCTCGCCGTCGGCATGGTGTTCTCACATTTGCTCGTTGATCAAACGCCTGTACCCAACACACCGTTTTCCGGTGGTGGCGGGCGACGGTGCAAACGTGTAGCAATCTCCACGAGAATCAGGTAATTTAACATTAAATGAAGCCTTAATTAGAGCGATGATTTCAACAATTACATCTAATACTTTGAAACGGTTTGCCGACAAAATTCTCCTCCCCTCGGTGAACCGGCATCCGTTTAAGTGCGTATTGGGATAGAGACTTAGTATGACGCAAATATGAAAACCTGCAGCCAAGCTAACTATCTCAGTTCGGACGCAGTTTAGCAAGTGCAAATAATGTAGCATAGTTAGCCAGCTGCTGGGGCTGCAGGCAAGGTTAAGTTTGTGCAACAAAATTAAAGGGTAGCCGGAGGAGGAGCACATTTACACCGCGCGCCGGTCGGTTCTATGTACGCGCCCATATATAAAGGTGTTAGATTTATTTGTGAACATATAATGGATAGAAGTCATACCGATATGATAATTTTATAGCAGTAAACTTGTTTTTGGATACATGCAAGAATGTGGAGTAGGGCTATGAATAGTAATGTTCCGGTTACGCCCAGTTCGTAACATTGTTATTGACAGTAATCGGTTGGGTGCAGAACTAGAGCCGTTACATGACAGATCGGTATCTGACGTATTTTAATTTATGTAACATTTTTGTGAAAGTAGACTACTGTCTTACCTCGTTAATAGGTCTAAAATTGATTTAGGAATTGCTTATCCATTGAATAACAAATCCAACAGAAAATCAGCGCTGAAGCAGCTGGCTCCAAATCTCGGTCCCATCAGGAAAATGTTGCAGATGCAAATGAAAATTTTTCTTGACTTTCCTGGGCGCAGAAAACCTCGCTGGCAATATATTATTTAGGAAATGCAAGGAAAAAGCGACACAAAGAGACTGCTGAGGCTAGACAAGCCACAATTTGAACAATAAGACAATTTTCCCAATTAGTTTTTTTATATTAATATTTTTATTAAGGTGTTTTTGCTCCCAATTTACAGTTGAAAGATTCGAACATTGTTGTTGGAAGCAGACCTCATTATATAAACCACAACCTTGACCATGTCATTACTAGCAATTTTCGTATATATTCGGTGTAATAACAATGGGATGCCATGGCATGGTGGAAAGTCGTTTAAAATGGAATAAAATTGTATAGAAATTAAATTACGCATGAAAAGCGAATATCCAATTTTAAGCACATCGAACCGATCGTGCTAACACATTTAGGGCCCATGTGGGAATATAGTTGATTCCCCTTTCTATCAGTGATCCCCAGCATTTTGAGCGATTTTTTTTCTTTGATTGGTTCGTTATATGTAATAGCAATTATGTCCTACTGATCTCACCATTATTATATTTGGTGTAAATTTCAATGAATTTTTCTAGGCTAACTAAAGACCTTTAAGATCAATTTGAGTTTTAATACCTTCAGCTGGTAGATACATTTCTAAGCTTTCGTTCAAGTACTAACTTGTTAGATAAAAGTTAAAATAATAATATCTTTATTATAGAGTTTTTTTCAGCCTCGAGATAAAAGTTTATTTTCATTGTGTGAGAAGTAATTTAACAGAAAACGTCCAAAATGCAACACGATCATCAGGATTTACTCGCATCTGCACTGCAAAGATTTTTGATTGAAAATTTCAAATAATGTCCAATCGAAAATTAAAAAAAAATCTTGTGGAAGTTTCAAAGAATTTCCAGTGGAAATTGCGAAAATTGTGAAAAATTGCCATTCCATAGATTTTTCATTTGAAGAAATTCCATTGGAAACTTCGAACAATTTGCAGTGAGAATTACGAAGAATTACCTAATTCTAAAGTCTCTCAATATTTAGAAATCATCTCTTAGGTACACAGATACTGCGCAAATGACGAATTGCAGAACCTGTCTTTCATCACGCTTTCAAGTATTGGATGAGCTAGTATGAGATTAGATTAGATTATTCTCCTCAACGATGCTTTTAATGCTTTTAGTAATTTGAGTTAGATCATTCAGTAGTTTATCAATAACTCATTTCAGAGGCTGAATTTCGAAATGTTATTGTTGTATTGCACATTTAAGCGCGATGTTTTGCCTTTTTCGTATAACAAAGTTGTACCAAAAGACTATATTATCATTCCAAAAGAGCGCGGGGACCCATAGTGTTGTATACCAATCGACTCAGCTCGACGAATTGAGGTGATGTCTGTATGTGTGTATGTGTACATTTTTTGAAGACACGCTTTCAAGAACTAAGCGTTGTCCGAACTATTCGCAACAGGTTTCATTCGACGGGGAATCCTGTCCCATTGCTTGCTATTGAAAATTGGCCAGATCAGACTATAGGATTAGAAGTTATTGCCAAAACACTATTTTTTATGTGCAAAACACGCTAAAAAACGATCATTCATAATTTTTAGTTTTTTTGCCGGAGAAAGGCACCAACACCGTTAAGTGGATTAATCAAAGTTTTTATACAGCTTTGCAACAACAGTTCGTTGCTCGAATTTCACTAGTTGTGGAGTCAAAACGCTAGTTACAATAACTTATACTAAATGATTGATTGTTTTAAACATTGCGTCTGAGGTGAACCAACCCAGGGCTAAAAACCTCAACAATAAAGAAAAAACATTTCTTATACCTTCTCCGATTCTCACTTTGTAATTATAAGGTTTCGTGCAATGTACTATTAGACTAAGTCTTTGAGAAAATATCACGCTAGTTCTTTCTGCGTCTACAATGAGCTATTGACAAACTACTAAAATGATCTGAACTATCTTTAATCCTCCCGAAAGCGGTAGAATTTTGAGCAGAGAGAAATAGATATTAGAAATACCAGTTACCCATTACTGAGAAAACGTTTGTCTTCACGTTAGTAAATGATAAAAGAAAAATGCTAAAATAAAAAACATTGCATAGTTGAACGTTCGAAAAAATAAATGCGCCTACTCACAAGCACATTTAACAGTGAGTCATCCATTTGTTGATAAATGAAACTCCTGTCTAGTATGTCTAGTAATGAATAACCATTGAGGCAGATGGTCACTCCAGGTAGATAGTTGCATAAAGAACACATGCCCACTGTTTGTGGTGTACACTAAACCGGCGACTCTCATCAGAACGCCTGCTGCTTTTTATTGTAGACGAAAGGTCTACTGAACTAACTTTTGCCACAACGTTCTTTCAACTTTGTAATCCGATGTAGAACTTTGTCGGTACAATAAGAAACTAATGTGTTTGTTTTGGCTATTTTGTTCTGTTATTATAAAAGCTATATATTGGACAAGAAGATTGAAAAATGTTGTGCCCGAGTTTCAGAATGGTCTTATAAGAAAACCCTGACAATAATAGAACGAAACCTTCACACTTAAATTATTTCGCAGATATCTGCGAAATTTCACAAATTTCTCAACAGCAGAACGATAAGTCTCCGATAAGTTATTTGACAGGTTTTTCGTGATTTTTGACAGCTGAACAAAGGAAACAACATGTAAAATTGTTACAGAATAGATCTTCCGTTGAGAATTCGATAGAATTCATAGAAGTTTGTGAAACGAGTTAAGTGTGTTCCAAGCCGTCACGCATTTTGGTTTTTATCGGTGATTTTTCCACCCGGAATTCACAATCCTACAAAACCCAATTAGTTCACCTAGTAGTGGTACTGCTTTTCTCGTATTCAGCCAAGTCACCAACCTTTTTGATTCGAACCACAATTTTATTCATAATAATAATTATTAAATGTCTTTATTAACGAGACTTTCAGCCCATAGCTGCCTCATCTCGTCTTTTGTTTCATATTTTTTTAACACAATGGCCGATTATGATCATTTTTAATAGTGATCAACTAGGCTTTGTCCCCGTCGAATGCCATTTGTTACGAGAAAATCGGATGGGCATTACTATAAGAACAATTGGTTAATGTTTTTCTCAGCACGGACATACAGACATGTGCACAGTTCATTAAGCTATGGGTCTCCAAGCTTCATATAAAAAGTTTTCTTTTGACAGTATAATGACAGCCGTTTGGTAGAACTTTGTGGGAAAGGCAAAAAGAAGCATTCGACAGTGAATATTTCGCCATGACCAAAACGATGGCGGTGTAAAAACATGAACTGAATTTTGAATTACAAATCCACCGATGAGTAATACTGCCTTTTTCGTATTCAGCCAAGACACCAACCTTATACGGTTCGATACAGCATTTTCTTCATAACTTTTGAACGCAACATCGATTATTATGAAATTTAATAGGGATCAATTAGGATTCGTTTTCTATCAAATGCAACTTGTTGCTAGAAAATCGATTAAGGATTACTATTTGAGTCGGCTAATGTTTTTTTAGCTTTTGTGCGCACACGGACTGACAGACATTTGTTCAGTTTGTCGAGCTGAGTAGATTAGTATATAACACTATGGGTCTCCGAGCTTTCTATAAAAATATCGTTTGTGGAAATGATAGCCTTTCGACTTTGTTGAACGAGAAGGGTAAAAAGTGGCAATAAATAAAAATATGATATATAATTGATGAAAATTATTGATGTCTGACACGTTTTGTTAGCACAATCCAATTTGATCGCAACAATTTACATTCGATGAGGATATCTTCGGTATTGCAGTTTGTGATAAAAAATAGTGCATTGACTATCCATTGTCTTGAATGGTTTTAAACCCATGTTTGATAAAAATTTCAGCTTAATAACATACATCAAAAGTATTTACTGTTAGGAAACATTTTTATAATCGCGAAAAATCTCCTAAAAATGTATGTCCTGCTTCATACTGAAGCGGTTGATCAGTTGATTTTGAATAAAGTCGATCTGAGGCGAAGTGTAGCCAACCGTGTTGCCTAACGAGCATAATGTCACGAATGCAATCAAACCGATGTTGGAACGTGTGTTTATCGCCACACGAATTCAAAACCGGTAGAGCACGCTTAAAAGAAATGACTAAACCATGTTTTCGCTGATTCCTGGAATCTGGTACTTTTTAAATCCAATTATATGAGTAACTTTTTCTGTGGTTCTCTATTCATAATAAATTATCGTCGATTAAAAACATCTAATTACTCTAGACCGCATTAATTTGGCTTTGCCTTTCATTTATAATTGGCAGATACAGGAATAATTTTCATGATTAGCTATGTACGAAATTATCAGAGTTGTTATTATTGATCTCAATCTGTCAATAGTTAATAGTAGAAATAATGATGAAAAACCCTAGTAAGTATTCTATCAGGTTTTCCTAAACCTGTATAAGGGAACTTTTTCTTGTTTGATCAGTCAGCCAACCGTACTAGGTATTAGAATAATCCCATAATATTAAGGTGACACCTCGCATTTTCAGAATAACTATTTTCAATTAAATAAGCAACGGAAAACAGCCAACTTTGTTTGATTTTAACTTTGCTGTGTAGAGCTGTGTAGCAGCACGTGTTTGTTGTAAATTTGGTCGACTGAGGCAGCATTTTCGGTGTCACGCCTAAGCAGTTTTAGTCGACCAGCGGCGGCGTAAAAATGTGATTTTTCCTTCAGCACATAGAGTAAAATTGTTATAACGATAGATTAATTTTCAAACTTTTGGTATTCTGAATTCATTCAGTATCAATTAAGTGATTTCAATCAAAATCAGAACGTTTTACAGCTCTTCAACTATTAAAATGACTTATATTCAAAATGCGCATTTCCAATCGTCAACAAACCCAAAGTCGAAATCTTTTGAAAACAAATACGGGAAAGGCAAAAATCACTTAAGGTTTCAGTTGCTAGGATAGAAAATGTGAAAATGGATAAAATGCAATGCAATCATATAGCAATCATTCTAGAGTGCCGTGATGCAAACATTTGACGTACAGTGACATTTACTGCCAACCTCTAAGCAACGCAGGGTTTGTTCTGCTACACTGCCAATAAAATACTACTATTCTCAATTATTATATAACTACTTATATTTACAAATTACAATCTTATCTATATATTATTTTGAGCGAGTTATTTTGATAGAGCTAGGAATGCTGTTGAACTCAGTAGCACAACCAGGCCTGGGATTTGTCACCTTCATACAGAAAAACCATGCGACAAAACCAAAGAGAAAACAGTCACCTCAAACTGGACAACACAACCTAACCAACGTAGCTCGATACAGCGTACTACTGGTCTCTTGCTCCGACAAGACATTTTGAATCTTGTCACATACTTATTTTGTTACGATATATTTGTCGTGTGACGATTTCCATCACGACTAAGGTTTTACTCAACCAGACGGATTAGAATAGTTGTCATGGTTATTGACAAAAAAGTTCGTCATGTCACCTTCGAATTTTGTCGCGACAAAAATGGTTGTCGTTGTCAGCAAAATGTTGTCATTATGAATTGATGACAAAATGTGGGGAAACCACTGAAATGGTGTGGTTTCTGGATTTTACAGCAGTTGAAGCCGAGCTCATTATAAAAACGGCTAATATGTACGGCATGATAATGTGTCGAATTTTGGTGATTGTAGTCCAGCTCCTCCTGTTTTACCAAAATGCGTCATTTAATTACATATCTAAAATGTATGTTTAAAAATCACGAATGATTTGAAATGATCTATATCCGGAAATCTTTTAAGCGGGCCATTAACACTCGAGCACACAAGCTGTTGTATTTTGAACAACATAAACCAAAAAACATATCACGCTGTACATAGCATGAACAAGCCCGCATGAGCGTTTCATGACCGTACACTTATTACGTAAGCACTTATGGGGGGAGTACTATCATTTTCTTGCTCTCCATATAAATAAAAAATAATGTGTAAGAAAAAAATTTTACATTAGGAGGGGGTTTCGAAAAACACAGAAAAATGCACCGTAATAAGTGTACGGCCCCACTACAGCGCGTGCCTAGCGATTAAAATTTAATACTCCACCCAAGTTAACGTGCAGTAATTCCAATCAATCAAAAATGTATCGAATTTTCCTTAATTGGCCCTTATGCAGGATATACGCTTAAATAAAATTCCGTATTTCTCTTATACATAAAATATTTCTTATACATAAAATATTATTTTTACGTTTAAACCGTCTATCAGGCAATGAATTATTGGTAGAGGCTGATTTCCTACCCGCCGCTTCCACATCCAGGCGTTATCGTATATGCGCCAATAGCCAGCATGAGTTAACCGCCAGAAATTCGTATGGTGAAAGACATCTAACGCGGGTTTTCTCAAAATTAGGATCTTTTCATGAATAACTAGTTGGTACCGGTTATGTAGGAAGGTGTCCGCTACTACGCCTACCAAATATTTTTTCGATAAAGGTGCTGAATTTTGAAGAAATCGAGCCTTAAATGCCTTTTGCCATACTGATTTCAGAAAGTTAACTCGTAGTGTGCCGCTGTAAGCACCCTTAAAGCATGCGATTCATTGCTACAAACGGTGTACCGGTCAAAATCCACTAAAGTCGATACTTACGCGGACAATTGTACTGCGTCAAAACCGCGTAAATCACAAAAACCGCGTAAAAACGACTTTATCAAAAATCGCTGTTTCGTATGCTCCGATTTTTGTTTTTCAAAACCACGTGAACAAAATCAGTTAAGAAAAACGCAAAACTCCATAAACCGCGTGAAAAGCGAGCAAACTTGCGTTGCGTTAAATGACTCAGTTATTCGACACTGGGGGATCTTTCTCTATGCAAGAGACACTTGTTTTTGCCTTTCTCGTACAACTTAGTTGTACCGAAAGGCTATCATTTCACTCCAAAAACGAACTTTTTATAGAAGCATCTGAGACCCATAGTATTATATACCAATCGACTCAGCTCGACGAGCTGAGAACATGTCTGTCTGTCCGTGTGTATGTATGTGTGTATGTGTGTGTGTATGTGTGTGCACAAAAGCTATAAAAACATTAGACAACTTTTCGTATAGTAATCCTTAACCAATTTTCTCGCAACAAGTTTCATTCGACAGGGGACAAAGCCTTGTTGATCACTATTGAATTTTATAACGATCGGTCATTGCGTTTAAAAGTTATGAAGAAAATGGTACATCGGACCATATAAACCCCATATAAGGTTGGTGTCTTAACTAAATGCGAGAAAGGCACCACCAACGCTAGGTGGATTAATCTGGGTTTTTTGTTTATGTATTATTATATAAGTAACAACGCGAAAATTGAATATAATTTATTTCTAAACAGAAAATCTGTCAAGAGAACGGTATGATATTTCAAATTTGTCCGCTGCTATTGCTTCTCCACGCAGATGGATAACCAGAAGATGCGACATAACTTACTTTCGGGACCAATGTTGTGTCGTGTACTGAGCCGAAAGTGTATGCGTTGTCACACTTTTGTCGCACATGTATGCTCTAACAAGACATACAACAAAAGCAAATTGTCGCGGTTGGAAAAAGTTGTCATCTGGTCGTGGGGATCCAGTCGTGCGACGGAAAACTGAAAGTTGACAAGTTTTACTTGACTGACCATGTTTTTATGTATCTTGTCAGGTATCACTGACAAACGCGACAATTCCCAGGCCTGAGCACAACACAACTGTTATTCTGTCTTACACCCTTTAATTTTTTAGCCGACCTCAGCAATATTTCCGTCGGGGTTTGCAAAATTTCGGTAATTGTTTTGTCGAAGCTTTGTCAATATTTTATCGAAATTCAACTAAAAATGATTTTTTACCGAGATCTTGATACTGAAGACGACATGTGGAGGTCAAAATCCGTATCTACTAACTCGCCTCAAGATATTTCACTGAAGCATTTGAATGATTTTCTGTTCTTCCAAAATATGTTTAATTTATATTTTATAATTTATATTTATATAATATTTTTCCATGCGAAAAACAAAAATGTTTAAATCGTGAAAAGCTAAAACTAAGAATCGTATGTATATTTCGCTTGAGCAGTGCACAAAGTTCATTTTCGCATACTATGCAGGACAACGTCTGCCGGGTCAACTAGTATAATATATAGGGGAACTGTTCCGATCTCCATCTCACTGTACATATATCCATCTCATCGCTAAACAAAGAAATACGGCACCAAATTCGTCGCTTCTTTTTGTCAACAAGCGTGCTCACTGCTGAAAAAAAATCACAAAAATAATAAACAAACCAAATTCCTTTCCATTGCTTTGTTTTTGATGGGATGGAAATAGGAGCTATGAGATGAAGTGGCGAACCGTTCCCCTAATTAATGTTAAGAATCAAGCCATTGGATTCAGTTCGACAAGTCGGGCCAGGCTATAAGGTCGGGGCTCCACAAAACCGCACCAAGCGCTTTTTTATCGACTTGTGATATTTTGTTCGCAGAAGGAAAACTTAACTTTATTCATACAAATTCAAGATAAAATTTTCAAAACGACTTATTTCCTTTTGTAAACAAAGATTCAAACGACGATTTGACGAATCTGATAGCTCTTCCATGCAAACCAACACCACCAATAGGTAGGTGAAGGTTTCCGCTGACAAGTGAATAAATCATAAGTTGAATATCTAAACAAGGATATAGCTTAACTTAGCTAAGATTGACTGTACTCGTCAGTGTTGGTAAAATCATTCATAAAACTCAATCATTGAGCGCTCCCGCGCTAACTAACTTGTTTGCGAGTTTAAAGGAATGCATCACGTCTGAGTTTTTCATGCTAAAACGGATCATTTCACTCATTTCCCAAAAAATCATTTTGCACGAAAAAGTGTTTAAAACCAATTTGGGGGCAATTTATTGTTTACACACGCAAGAGTATCCATTGTTCTATGTGTTGGACGTTGATTTACTGATAATTGACGAAGGAGAACAAAAGAAAACCTACGATGATTCAAATGGATGATTTAACTCAGCCATGTTTTTTTAGGTGCTGAGTTGGGTGCGTTTTAACTCACGTTTGATTTGAATCGTTCATGAGTTTTGAGATTTTGAGTTTTTCCCAACACTGGTACTCGTAAATGTTTGCTTCTTCGTGAGTGGTCAGAACTGGTATAAATTGCGCTACGATCCAAGAATAAGAGTGAAATCAGGAGTGAAACAGTTTCATTCCAAATTTTCGACCACTATTCTAGTTTGAATCTGGAGCCAAATAGAACAAACTCGCTGGTTTCCCCAGCAGTGTTCTATTCATGTTTTTCAAATTTTCAATTAAATGAAATCATTATGTTGGCGATAAGAAAGGCGCCGTAATTGTAAAGTGGATTGATCCGTAGATAAAATGACGCATTCATACATCAAAACAATTGGAAAATATTTGAATCTCGTGATTCAATCGTGGTTCAAATCTGCAGAAAATAGAACGGAGCGTTATACCAGTTTTATTTTTTTGACATTTGACTGGTATAAAAAATGAATCTAGAACAGCTGCTGGGAAAATGAATGTTTCAGATTCATATTCAAACTGACAGCCCCGAACGATTTGAATCATTGCTGATTTTACCCTTAAGGTTGGTATTTACTACCTACATACAGCTTCAATCAGTTGGGAAAGGAGAAGAATGTTAGTGTGTAGTTATTGTTGCTACTAGAGACCGAGAAAACCTCTGCATCCCCACAAGTGTGATGTAGTCTATGCCACATTATGTGATGTAGTCTTTGCCAGACCTCCTGTCTATAAGGCAGAAGCGGTAGTCACTAGACTGCCGAGCTCGTATACAAAAGTTGAGAAACAAGGATATGAGACAACAATCGCAGAAATATGAAGCAGTTTATGATGATGGTAGCATATCCGGATGTCTGGTAGCAAACCTATGAGAAGAAAAACTCTGAAAGCTTCTAAGAGTTTATTTGCATGAAATCTTAGAAGTTAGAAAGAAAAAAGTCTGAAATTCTGAGTAATATTTTTCTTGAGATTTCTGAAAACCCGTAAACAGTACTAAACACCCTTGAAGAATCTTGAATGATCATAAGCTCTATTGGTAGATCATAGCGATGTTTCTGAAGATTTTTAAAGGTTAGAATTCCTAGAACTTAGTGAAATTGCATGAAACCATGCATCCATGCATCCAGATAGAAATCCAGAAATCCATAATCACTTCTGGAAATTCGTGAAAATTAGGAAGACATGTTCTTTGGAAATGTTCTATAAACACTAGAAATGTAATGATTGTCTTAATAGTCATAGGGAGTTTATAACTTGTCTGAAAATGTTTGAAAAAATCTCTTGAAATCAGAGGATCTCCGGAAAGTTGCTGAAATTCCATAAAAGTATTCTATAGATTTGAAAATCTAGTTTTTGTCCTACCCACGTCTCGGAATGTGGCCGCGCCTCTGTTTAGATCTATTGTGACTTATCCTCTTTATTATATCTCGGGTACTTATTCAAAAGGACGTATGTGATTTTGTAAACAAAGATTCAAACGTCGATTTGTCCAATCTGATAGCACTCCCACGCAAACCGTCACCACAGACAGGCAGGGGAAGCCTTCGGCTACCTGGTGGGGGTGTTGGTTTGCGTGGGAGTGCCATCAAATTGGACAAATCGACGTTTGAATCTTTGTTTACAAAATCACATACATCCTTTTGAATAAGTACCCGAGATATGCCTTAATACTGTATGTATTGATAAATCACTATGGAAGTGATCACTTTTACAATCACGGGAATTTTTTTCCCATTCAGGAATAGCATTTCGAATAAAATGTATTACTTTAATGGGAAGAATAGCCAAAATTTCTCAGGGTTCAAGAATACCCTTGTCACGAAATGTAAGCCGTTGGTGAAAAAGTGCAACACAGTTGCATAGTGAGTGTTCAGAGCTTTCACTCTCAAACTTGAAAAAGCGACATATGCCAATGATTTTTAAGGTGATATTTACGAGGACAGTGAACTGTTATCAAACCAGTGTAAGATCTTGAATCATGTTTACTTAGTCTAAGTAGTCGTAATGTACTGGAAACTTTTGGATCAATAAATCGTTTTGATTGCCGGGAATCTAAAATACTTTTCCAGTTATTCTTTATCTGTACTTGTAGCCTACGCTCTATCGTCGTGAATAAAAAATACTTTTTCACAGTTTCTAATATCCATTTGAAAGCACAAGGTGATGGACCGATGAAAGGTTCGGGTCCAATAAACTGTCTGCTTGATCCACATTTTGCTAGCTGATCTGCTATTTCGTTTCCTTCTATTCCGCAATGACCAGGAATCCAATATAGATCGTTTTGATTGCCGGGAATCTAAAATACTTTTCCAGTTATTCTTTATCTGTAGTTTTTCACAGTTCCTAATCTCCATTTTGAAAGCACAAGGTGATGGACCGAGGAAAGGTTCGGGTCTAATAAACTGTCTGCTTGATCCACATTTTGCTAGCTGATCTGCTATTTCCGCAATGGCCAGGAACTAAATATAGATTAACCTTATTGCGAATTGCGATAGGAAATTAGCTGCAGTAGCTTGGAGCATTCCTACATACGCATTGAATTATAAGTTTTTGACTTTAATGCCTTCAATGCCGCTTGGCTTTCTGAACATATGCATATATTTGCATTTCGATTATTTCGTTTTAAACAAATTCCTGCACATTCTAGAATGGCGTATATCTTCGCTTGACAAACCGTTGGCCAAACCAAACCGAAATGTTAATGCCAGGGCCAGTAATCCCGGTCCCTGCCGTTTGATTTTGCTTGGAGTCATCTGTATAAAATATTATGGAGCCAGTCCGAACCTCTGGGTCTCCTGTACTCCAGTTGCCACGATTTAGCTCAGGAACTTTGAAAAGGTGATTGTAGATTGTTTTCTTTACCATTTATCAAAACCAATGCATCCAATTCGATGTACGTATGTAGTGGAAGCATATGTAGCAAAGCATCTAAAGCTTTAGTTGGAGTGCTTTGTACTGCCCCTGTGATAGACAAGGTGGCAATCCTTTGAAGTTTACTAAGTGTAACTTGAGCCGTTTTTTGTTGTGCTTTTGGCCACCAAACAAACCACCATCCCCATTTTTTACCAAAAATTCGTTTACATATCCAGAAAGCATTTATTCCTTTACAATTTGCTGTTCTATATGCTTATTCCAGTAGAGTTAGCTGTCTAGTATAATTCCTAAGTAATTTGTATCGAAAGACAATAATAAATTTGTCTCACCTAAGAAGAGTGTTGAAGAATTGTGTTAACGTTTCCTAGTAAAAGGAACTTTGCTTTTGTTGGATTTATGTTCAGTCCTTCATCTTTGTACCATCACAGTGTGCAATTCAATGCGGTATGCATTCTCTCGAAAATTACCACGGACTATGATAGCATTGTCATCAGCAAATCCAATAATTTCAAAACCATGATGCTGTATGTTTGAAAGAAGATCATCTACGACAAGGGACCCAAGGGAGAGCACTCCTCCTTGTGGACAGCCTTTTGTAGCTGTTACTTTTACCACTGACAAACAGACGTAACACTAGAGAATTGTCATCGACCATGACTTCAACGATCAACTTGAATTTGATTGATTGTGCATTTCACAATCACAACTAGAGGCGCTAGCATCGTAATCCTTCGAGTTTGACATTTCACCCCAGCGCCTTCTGGTGACAATCTCATACGAAACAGTGTTTCATGTAACATGCTCGCAAGATGGTGGTAGAGGATTTGGGCGATGGATTATTTAGAAAAAATGTTACGTCTGTTTGTCTTTGCTTTTACTGTTGATTCTCTGCGACTGGTCGATATGCCTCTTTTAGATAGCATCTCTTTAGTCCATTCAATTAAGCCCTTAGGAAAACTATGATGCCTCATAGCATTTTGGATAGATGTGGAAGATGAGTTATCGAAAGCATCTTTGTTCTGAAGAATTTCAGATTTAATGTGTGCACCAATAAGTTTCTCCATTATTTTTAGAAAAACTAATGATAGACTAATTGGTATAAAAGACTTTGGTGAAGACATATCTTTCTAATTTGCTTTTGGTATGAAAACCACCTGCACTTGCCTCCATGAGTGGGGAATGTTATTTAATAAAAAACTAGATTTGAAAAGATTTTCAAGAATTAGTAGGGGAGGAAGTTCGGTTGTGGGCACCCTTTTGAATTTTGTCCATAACTTTGGTTCTATTCGGTATTATGTCTACATTTTTATACCAATGGAAAGCTAGACGTACAACCTTACTGCTAGAGAAGAAATTGGTTTAATTTCATCGATTTTAATTTTTTTTGTCAATATAACAAATTTGGAATTTTTGGCTTTTCAGTTTTGTGGTTCGGTTGTGGGCACACTTGAAAATCCGGCTAATAATGAAGAATAACAAATGAAATCCACCCTGTTACAAAGAAAAATAATATTTTATTAGTTTTAATTGTCATGAAACAATAAAAAAACCTAGATTAATCCACCTAGTCGTGATGATGCCTTTCTCATGCATTGAATAGGGTAACGAAAACAATCACTTAAGAAAGGTCATAAATAGCAGTTTAGGACTTTTTCCATCAATTTACATATATTGCATTCATTTATTTACATCGCAGGCAAAAAATATATTTTTTTAATTTCGCGTTTTTCTTCTCTATGAAGAGTCCCTATGAAAATAAATGATAATTTGTCAACAACTTCGGAAGGCAATGTCTAAAAGGTTTAAATGGCGAACAATTTGACTGAATTCCGTTTCTAATGCAACTTGTTGCGTGCAAATCGGCCAACGCTTAGTTCCAAAAAGTGCTTATACAATGGTTAGATGCGCCTAAAAAAACAAATAAATAATAAAACTTATTATTACAATAAATTATGACTGAATAATTCGAAGAAAATGCATAACAATTACATAAAAATAAGTTTGTTGATAAACTCAGTGATATTGAACGATTTGTCAATAAAAAGAGTGTGCCCATTATTATTTATTTAATCAGACTAAGGCCGAAGTGGCCTGTGCGGTATATAAGAGTCTTCTCCATTCGGCTCGGTCCATGGCTACACGTCGCCAACCACGCAGTCTACGGAGGGTCCGCAAGTCATCTTCCACCTGATCGATCCACCTTGCCCGCTGCGCACCTCGCCTTCTTGTGCCCGTCGGATCGTTGTCGAGAACCATTTTCACCGGGTTACTGTCCGACATTCTGGCTACGTGCCCGGCCCATCGCAGTCGTCCGATTTTCGCGGTGTGAACGATGGATGGTTCTCCCAACAGCTGATGCAATTCGTGGTTCATTCGCCTCCTCCACGTACCGTCCGCCATCTGCACCCCACCATAGATGGTACGCAGCACTTTCCTTTCGAAAACTCCAAGTGCGCGTTGGTCCTCCACGAGCATCGTCCAGGTCTCGTGTCCGTAGAGGACTACCGGTCTAATTAGCGTTTTGTAGATTGTCAGTTTGGTACGGCGGCGAACTCTATTCGATCGGAGCGTCTTGCGGAGTCCAAAGTACGTACGATTTCCAGCCACTATGCGTCTCCGAATTTCTCTGCTGGTGTCATTTTCGGCAGTCACCAGTGAGCCCAAGTACACAAATTCTTCTACCACCTCGATTTCGTCACCACCGATGCAAACTCGCGGTGGGTGGCTCACATTGTCTTCTCTTGAACCTCTTCCTATCATGTACTTCGTCTTCGACGTGTTGATGACTAGTCCGATCCGCTTAGCTTCCCTCTTCAGTCTGATGTAGGCGAAACCAAATAGCTGGACGGACTTATTGAAAATTGTACCACTCGTGTTAATCCCTGCTCTTCGTATTACCCCTTCCAAAGCGATGTTGAATAGCAAACACGAAAGACCATCACCTTGCCGTAACCCTCTGCGGGTTTCGAAGGGACTCGAGAATGCCGCTGAAACTCGAACTACGCACATCACCCGATCCATCGTCGCTTTGATCAACCGTGTCAGTTTATCCGGAAAACCGTGTTCGTGCATTAGCTGCCATAGCTGGTCCCGATCGATTGTATCATATGCGGCTTTGAAGTCGATGAATAGATGATGTGTGGGCACGTTGTATTCGCGGCATTTCTGCAGTACTTGGCGAATGGCGAACACCTGGTCCGTGGTGGAGCGTTCGCCCATAAAACCCGCCTGGTACTGCCCCACGAACTCCCTTGCAGTTGGTGCTAGTCGACGGCATAAAATTTGGGAGAGTACCTTGTAGGCGGCGTTCAGCAATGTGATTGCGCGGTAGTTGCTACAATCCAGCTTATCGCCCTTTTTGTAGATGGGACACGACACCTTCCATCCACTCCTGCGGCAAAACTTCCTCCTCCCAAATCTTGGTAATGACCCAGTGCAGCGCTCTAGCCAGTGCCTCACCACCGTGTTTAAATAGCTCTCCTGGTAGTTGGTCAACCCCAGGGGCTTTGTTGTTCTTCAGCCGGCCAATCTCCTCCTGGATTTCCTGGAGATCCGGAGCCGGTAGAATTATGTCCTGCGCGCGTTCTCCCAGGTCCATCACCATACCGCCATCTTCGTCTGCCACATCGCCATTCAGGTGTTCTTCGTAGTGCTGCCGCCATCTTTGGATCACCTCACGCTCGTTCGTAAGAAGGTTCCCGTTTATGTCCTTACACATATCAGGCTGTGGCACGTGGCCCTTACGTGAACGGTTTAACTTCTCATAGAACTTTCGTGTGTTATTAGCGCGGTACAGTTGCTCCGTTTCTTCACGGTCTCGATCTTCCTGCTGGCGCTTTTTCCTCCGGAAAATCGAGTTTTGTCTGTTCCGCGCCTGTTTATATCGTGCCTCGTTCGCCCTCGTGCGGTGTTGCAGCAATCTCGCCCATGCTGCATTCTTCTCTTCCACTAACTGCTCACATTCGCCGTCATACCAGTCGTTTCTCTGATCCGGGGGCACCGTGCCAAGTGCAGCGGTTGCGGTGCTACCAATGGCGGATCGAATATCTCTCCAGCCATCTTCAAGAGACGCTGCGCCTAGCTGCTCTTCCGTTGGAAGTGCCACTTCCAGCTGCTGCGCGTATTCTTGGGCTAGTCTACCATCTTGTAGCCGCCCAATGTTAAGCCGCGGCGTCCGACTTCGACGCGTGTTGTACACCGTCGAGAGTTTTGAGCGCAGACATACTGCAACGAGGTAGTGGTCGGATTCAATATTCGCACTGCGGTAAGTGCGGACGTTCGTGATGTCGGAGAAGAATTTACCGTCGATTAGAACGTGGTCGATTTGGTTTTCCGTTTCTTGGTTAGGTGATCTCCATGTGGCCTTGTGGATATTTTTGCGGGGAAAGAAGGTGCTTCGGACTACCATTCCGCGGGAGGCTGCGAAGTTTATGCATCGTTGGCCGTTGTCATTCGATACGGTGTGCAGACTATCCGGTCCGATGACCGGTCTATACATTTCCTCCCTTCCTACCTGTGCGTTCATGTCACCGATGACGATTTTAACGTCCCGCAGTGGGCATCCATCGTATGTCTGCTCCAGCTGTGCGTAGAACGCTTCTTTCTCGTCGTCGGGTCTCCCTTCGTGTGGGCAGTGCACGTTGATGATGCTATAGTTGAAGAAACGGCCTTTAATCCTCAGCTTGCACATCCTTGCGTTGTGTGAGTGTGCCCATAACCGAACCAATAAAGGTGCCCACAACCGAATTTAGCAGCGTTTCAGGAAAGTGATGAAAAAAATTTCGTTATTGGCAATCGTTATTGAACCACAAAATAGACTAAATTTACCGTATAAATACGCATTAGAACTCACTTTTCCAATTCAATTACACCATTTTATGACACTTTGAAAAAGGTCAAACCAAATTTTCGTGCTGATTTTCATGTAGAAAAAAAAATTGTTCATAGTTCAAAGTAGAGGTGTTCTAGTTCGGTATTCTACACAAAACATCGTGTTTCGATAGCAAATTAATGACAGATGTCAGAATAACAGTATCTGCATTCTGTCGAAAGAAACGTTGGGGTGCCTACAACCGAACCACAGATTTTAAAGGTTCAAAAGAATTTATTGCCCATTCAATTTTGGAGCTAGTAAATATTAAATTTTCCAGATGTTTAATCTTTTCATTGGACGTTCCCATTCGAGCCTTGTAATCTAGGAAGGTTGTTATGGGTAAAGTAGGTTAGTGAAAATTATCCACAGTTATGATTCTGTGTTTGATTACCAACAGGAAACATCCTGGAAAATGAGTTTGCCTCATAATCTTAAGAGTCTCTTCTTATACTACATAAGAACCATTTTTCATTTTCAAAGTTCCAAGTCCATTACCGTGGTCTTTGGAGAGAACTTTTTGATGATTTTGATGTTTCAGACCTGCTTTCTATGTTTTCACATATATGTCTCAAATTAAGCCGTTTTGATTTTCTTATTTCTCTAATATATTTAGTCAAAGCCTTTATGTAATGTGACCAATCTTTTGTTTATTTGCTCGGTTGAACAATTTCCGAGCGTTTCTTCGAAGCTTTTTTAATCTGCCGCTCCACCAGGACACATCTCTGTTAGAGAATCGTTCATGTGTAGGACAGCTTGAGACAGTTTGCTGATTCTTCAAGTCTGAGACAGTTATCAATTTTCCCGCCTTTTGTAATTTTTAGATTTGAATTGTAAAATTCCCAGTTTATTTTTAAGGAATTTTGAATTATTCTGTTTGTAATATATTGGTTGCGTATGCAAAAAGGATTTGTCTATGATCAGACATAGATATTTCCTCAGAAACATATCAATTTACTATTTGATCAGATAGTACAGAACTAACCGTTGTTAGATCTAACACCTCTTCCCAAATAGCATTTACGAACGAGAATTCCTCTTATTACAAATGTCAATATCGTATTGAGAAATAAAATCCAAAAGTGACTCACCTCTTTGGTTGATTCCAGAACTTCCCCATACTGTGTGGTGGATATTTGCATCACACCCGATAATTAAAGCCTTATTATGGCCTTTGCACTAGGAAATGAACGCTGCAATCTCCGGCGGAGGTATAGCTTCAACATTACCAGGAAAAAAGCAGATGCCACTAAGAGAACCGTTTTTCCTTTTGTGGTTGGCACCTCTAACGATGTCAGTTCGGTTGTTGAATAAGTCGACGCATTTGATTTGTAATTTATATGGGATTTCCGGCCAAAATACATGAGAAAATACATCACCGTGCCACCATCACTGTTTAAGCAATCGGTTTGAAAAGCCCGATTGAGTACGGTGTGGCAGAAAATTCACTTTACATGTTGCAATATCATTGATTTTTTGTTATTTTTTTTAAATTATCTGTCATGAAAATGTATGTGACCTTAACCGAATGTTAAGAAAATGTTTTTATCATACAAAAACATTGAAGAGCTAGGTTGAATTTGTTTTTCTGCTGGAAAACAAATAAACCATTTATCAGGGTTTTCTCAATTAACCTAACTTTTCCTCAGTTACCCTGTTCGATACAAAATCGAAAAAGTATGACATTTCTTCAACATGGGACATTGGTGACAGATCTATTATGATATTGATAGCATAATTTGACTTAAAAATACGCATTTAAAATATTTATACATATAAAACAAAATTGGCATTTGTACGACCTCGCATCACTCAAGAATAAACAGTCCAATTTTTGCTAATTTATATTCGTTTTCATCTTCTTTTTACGAGGAAAAATGTTATGGTGATATTGGAATGCTTTGAAAATCAAAACTCAAGCTTTTCGATGAAACGGTTTTTTTTGTACAATTTGCATGGAATTTTCAAATTTTGATCATCTATATATAAAACAAAGTTGTAAAAAAATTAAAGATCATTTTGAAGAATCGATTTGTTTTCTAGATAAATTGTGGACGCAAAAAAATTATCAGAATATTGATCTATTTTTGGCGAGACAAAGTTCGCCGGGTCAGCTAGTTGTTTATAAGAAATTATGTAAATGGCTAAATTAAATGACATGGTGTAGAAAACCGAACTGAGTAATGCTCTGTTGAATAATTAACTATTTTGTGCTGATATAAGCTCGAAGAACTTCAATAAATCAAAGTTTTACGAGTGTACCTATTAATATGGGACACCCCTTTTTCACATAGGGGGAATGACGGCTTTGGCAGGTTTTGTTCTATTATTGGGAGGGGGTTTTTTATGTCTGACTATGCTCAAATTTGGCCTAAACATTCTTTGCATATCAAAGAACATTGTGGCCAAATTTCATAAAATTTGGTCGACAAAAACCCCCTGTCAATAATAGAACAAAACCTGCCAAAGCCGTCTTTCCCCCTATTTATTTTTCAATAAATGAACAAATGGTGTAAGCTGGTCAAATTTGACAAAATATTGTTAATTCAACTCCTGAATCTACACCAAAAATTTGGTAAAGATCGGTGCTATAGAATAAAATTATCCTAAAATTACGTGGTGTATTAATGTGGGACAGAGTGTATGTTCGTTATAATTTACGACGGGTTTATATGATGTTTTCTCATGCGACAATTACGAGTAAAGTTGATTAAATCGTGAAAAACTTAATTAAAAAACTTAAAAAACTTAATCATAACGCGCATTTTCCCCTAATACGCAGGACAACGTCTGCTGGGTCAAATAGTGATTAATAATTTTTGAATTCGTTTTAGCTTGTTTAGTTTAGGCTTGAGTTATGTTTTAAAAAAAATCATTTGCGTGTTAGCTTTGCCTTGATAAACAACAAGTTGACATCAGAGATGGCTGCGATGTATGAATGAATGCGCGCATAAACCTTTATGAGCGTTCCAAAACACATCGCAGCTTCCTTTGATCATATGCGCATGTTTATCAAGGCAAATCCACAGATAAAATCCAAAAACGACCCAAGACTCAATGGAACAGCCGAAGATTAATTAAAAGTTTAATTATTCATCTTACAATGCGGTTCTGGGCTCAGTCGGGCATTTCAGCCCGTTTTCCTGGGAGAAAGAACGACAATGATGTCATTCTCAAATATGTTGGCTGATTCAGAAAACTCCATATTAATTACAAATCAACTGCACCAGCTAAGACAAAAACTGACTGAGCTGATATTTTCAGAGAATAATTTTCTTACCCAAAAGGTAAAATTCTGTCGAATTAGAAAACTTGTTGTGTCCAGGACTAGTATAGGTATTCTTCATATAACAATTTTCAACATCTTAAGGCTTTGTCTTAACTACGTATTGCAGTTTTGAGATTGGCAAAGTTTTTTGTTCACCGTAGATGACTTGAGACTTAATCATAATTGATTTATAGGCGGGTACAACATCTAAACCTCAAAGTAAAGAACAGTGTGAATAGGTGTTGCAAGCATTGTTAAAATCGCTGTTATTTTGCCTAACGGCCACCCAGGAACGACTTGGGTTTTGGGTAGTAACATGGTGACTACTCTTGCCAAGACAGCCTGTTTTGGTAAGAGTAGTCACCATGCTTTTAACCAGGCCGTTCCTGGGTTTCAACAATGCTTGCAACACCTATTCATATGTGCTCCCTCTTTACTTTGTGCTTTAGATGTTTTACCCACCGATAAATGCCAATAAATCAAGAATGATAATGCAGTTTTGTTAAATTGTAGTTTTGTTCATACTAATTCCCATACAAATGTTAAATAAACTGAGTCCCAATATGTCCCAATCTAACGTTTATACGAAAAAAAGATTAGCTTAAATTTCGCGAAAGACTACTTCGCAATTCACGTCTTGAACGTCTTCAGTTGGATTTGCTATCACTTTCTCTGATCGGTGTTGGTCATCCAAAAATTTTAGAAAGCTGCATCGATAGTTGAATAAAATCCATATAATTTACACCTTCTCACTGGGGGTGGGCAAAGAAATGAACACATTCAATACTATCAAGCGGTATATGCGAAGGTACTTGATGCCTCTTACGATCGACGGTGTTAATTTGTTGTCGGTTACTTCGTAAGTTTGATCAAGAAATATCTAGCTTGTTTATTTTTTTGTTTTCAACATTCGACAAATCTCAAATCGAAATTTATAAAAGCAGTCTATTCCAGTCCAAAATGTTTTGATATAATGACAAAGTTAATATGACAATATGTTAAATGCTGTATGCAAAAGTGATTCAGGTTTATCATCAGCAGATCGCTAGTAATGTTTCAAAATAAAAGCCAAAATGATATGAACAATGCAAAGTCAATTACCCTAGTTGCATATTATGTTTTGGATCATGTATAAACATAACGCTATAATCAGATGTATCAATATTTATCACTTACTCTATATAGAGGTGCAACTTGCACGGTTGTGCAAAGGAATCTTGGGTTCAATGCAGCTGTGGATTACTCGATCGGTAAAACCCAGCCCAGCTAAATACTATAATCTCCGCAGATATTCGTTGATAATGTAAGCCTCGACTGAACTGTGACTGTGACTTCTTATCCGCCGCGATCCGAAAACCACTTGGCTCTTTTTACCAAAAGTCCGAACTATAACTCTTCCATACAACTTCTGAATCTTTGTTGTACACACTATCATTAACACCACTGTTCCAATGTACCTTAGCTATTGATCAAATAGTGATGAATAAGTTGATTTCGAAATCACGCTGCAACTGCCCAATCAACTAGGTTCGTTCGGTAAATATGCACGACTAGCTTTATGTACCCGGCCTTGCTCGGAATTGCCAGTTTGATTCGCAGTTTTTTTTTCACAATCGGAAAATGAATAAACCAATTGGTCAACAGGATAATTGCGTTATCTTATCGATACTTCATCATTTGATCAAAAGAAGGCAGATTTCATTTGAAAACATTGACTGATTTTGGAAAAGGAGCGAACCCATAATCGCCATATTCCGGGCAAACGTCTATTTCTAAAGAAGGACAAACATCCACCGATGCCTTATTCCGAGCAAACGTCTATTTTTAAAGAAGGGATCACATTCACCATCCAGAAGGAAACACATTAATCATTGCTTTTTACGTTGGGCAAACCATGATTTCGATAAATGGTTGAATTGATCGATAACTAAACAATACAATAATGGGTTCAGAAGTTAGGCTGGAGCACACACACAAACATACAAACATTGAGTTTTATATATCTCGGCAACTTATTCAAAACGACGTATGTGATTTTGTAAACAAAGATGCATACGTCGATTTGTCAAATATGATGACACTCCCACGCAAACCAATACAACGAACATGTAGCCGAAACCTCCCCTACCTGTATGTGGCGATAGTTTGCGTGGGAGTGCTATCAGATTGCAGAAATCAACGTTTAAATTTTTGTTTACAAAATCACATACGTCACATACGTTGAATAAGTATCCGAGATATATAGATAGCTAATAGCTATATGTATCCGGCTTTGCTAGGGACTGAAAAGTAAATTATAGAATTAAAATGTCCAATGCTGTAGCACGAAACCCACAGAGGTAGATCTACCGCTCATAGAATTGAACCTTTGTATCAATATATTTTTATATCTTTGTTTGGCCCTACCTTTTCAATAAACATCTTCCAAAAATAGAGAATAAGTGTACCAAATCTGGTTGGAATTTATCCTGGGAGTTACACTGAATTGCTCATTTTTAAAGACAACCCTTCCCCCATAACTTTCCCTTTTCCAAAATGACCCTCCCACCTTCTTTGTTATCTTCTCCTTAGAATAGAAAATGTGTGCACCAAATTTGGCTGAAATTGGTCCTGGGAGTTGGGTGTTACACTGAATTGCTCTTTTTCTAAAGACAACCCTTCCCCTTACCCTCCCCTTTTCCCAATGATCATCCCACCCCTTTGTTATTTTCTCCTTAGGATAGAGAATGTGTACCAAATTTGGATGAAAGCGGTCCAGGGGTTCAAAAGAAACACTGAATTGCCTGTTTTCTGAACAATACCCTCCCCAGACCCTCCCTCTTTCCCAAATTACACTTCCATGTGATCGACTTCTCTTAGTGAATATGTGTACAATATTTGGTTGATATGGGTACTGGAAGTTGGGAGTAACACTGAATTGCTCGTTTTATAAAGACAACCCTCCCTCCATACCTCCCTCTTTTACAATGACCGCCCCACCCCATTTGTTATCTTTTCTTTAGGGTAGAGAATGTGTATCAAATTTGGTTGAAATCGGTGCAGGGGTTCAGAATTTACTCTAAATTACCTGTTTTCTGAACAATACCCTCCCTCCAGACCCTCCCCTTTCCCAAAATCTCTCATATGATTGTTTCCTTATAGTGAATATGTGTACAAAATTTGGTTGAAATCGGTCCTGGGAGATGAAAGTTACACATAATTGTTCGTTTTCTAAACAAAACCCTCCCCTTTCCTAAATGACCCTCCCACCCCTTTGTTAACTTCCCCTGAGGATAGAGAACGTGTGTACCAAATTTGGGTGGATTCGGCCTAGTGGTTCAGAAGTAGTTAGCGAACATACATACATAGATTGGTTTTTATATATATAGATCTATTTGATAATTCCGCTTTGTGCAGTGCACCCAAGGGTAAATGTCTGTATTGAATGCCACAACGATGCTTCTTTCACACGATCTATCAACGATTCACTACAAATGTCACACCAACCGTCGGCAACTCATCTCCACTTAGAGACAATTTTGAAAAAATACTGATTTCAGGCATCGAATCAGAATCAACCAGTGAAGTATGACTCCTGTCCCGACTGACGATCGCTGGAGTCCAGCAAGTTGTTATCCGACTTGTGCGACCCGCGCTTTCCTTGAGGGGGCGATGTTGGTTCGATGAATGGTTCTACTAAACTGAACCGAATCAATAATAACAACAAACATATGAATTGGCATTCTCTCCAAACCCATTTATTTTTCCCGCTCTCTATTATCACATTATCATAAAGGCGCTCGCGCCCGAACGCGATTTTGCTGGATTGGATGCTGTGCGACTGGTCCACGCTCGTCTCGCCTTCGCCGTTGTTCCAGCAGCCAGATACGAGCTGATTGATTAGAGATCTCCAAGACGAAGGCGAACAGAAACGAACGAATTATAGGTCGGGTTGCACCCCCTAGCCCTAACGACTTAGTCCACATTCTTAATTTTAGCCGAGAGAATCGGACGTGAGAGCTCGAAGTAAGTGAGCGGAAGCGAAATCGTAAGAAATTGTTCTCCGTCTGTTGGAGGAAGGTGGATGTGGCGGTGGAGCACGCGATCGACTGGGGGTGCGTTTCCATTGTTCTATTTCCCGAAGGGGTGAAAGATACAATTCGCGTGTCCAACTGGCAAAACTTTTACATAGATTATGATGAAATTGATGCACGCATTGCTCCATTTTATTTTCATATTATAGACACCTTGGTAGCTTAAAGACATTTTTTATTAGATTTATCTCTTGTGTGATATCAAAAGCATTGTACATAAAAAACATGATCATTATGATGGTCATGCAGAAATACAGGTTTTGGCCTACCTAACGTAGATTGGTCTACTTAGATATGAAGTCTATTTCGATTATTACAATTATTAGTTCTCATATAGGTTTGTGTCTTTGCAAAGAGGAAGGCAGTATAACTACTAGGTGAATGAATCAGAATTCTGCACAACACAATACTATTAAACGTAAACTTTCAAATTCAACTAGTTTAAATCGAAAGGTACAATCACGAGAAAAAGCAAAAAAAGTTTCGGGAGTTTTACAAATTTTATAGAAGAGTGTCACTAAAATCAACTAAGACTAAGAGCCATTTGTTCCAAAGGGAAATAAGGGTGTTCCTAGTAACAGCACTATGCACATCATCCGATCCAGTTTGTTGCCTCCAGCAAATCTCAGTGTGTCCATAATCAGTATTTGTACACATATGTTATCTGTGACGGTTTGTCTTGATCAATTGTGTCGTATGCTGCTGATTCATACAATGCATACACACTATCTCTTCAGTTTTTAACCCTCCCCTGCGAGCCTGTGCGAAAACTGCATCAAGTGCTACTAGCATAGAAACATTCAAATCTTGCGATTTCATTTGCGATGAGAGGAAGTTTACGCTTCCTTGCAG
The DNA here is from genome assembly GCF_024139115.2 of Armigeres subalbatus. Classification (NCBI taxonomy): domain Eukaryota; kingdom Metazoa; phylum Arthropoda; class Insecta; order Diptera; family Culicidae; genus Armigeres; species Armigeres subalbatus. The sequence continues at coordinate 219,448,434 of NC_085141.1, read as the reverse complement.
TAAACATCGTCAATACTTCTGTACCATCTACCAATAGTACATGGTAACAGCTGTTCTTACTTTCGTGACTCCTCCTAAATTTAAGCTTCAGAAATGCCCCTTCTCGAAAAATGAGCGGTGAGGTGCCAATGGAGACAAAATCTTCGAGACTTTGTTGAACGGTTAATGTGGAGGTGCACTAGTGGACAGAATACCTTAATATTAACGATAATGTTAAGCTGTGGAACTTTGCAACATATTATGTCGAAAATGTGGAAGAAAGAAAAATTACCTGTTAGCTGGTTAGAGGGCCTCATTTGTCCCTAAAAAACGAAATAAATTATGGTAGCTTATGCTAGAACATGGATCGAGGGATCGGTGCACTCTCGATTTGACCGAGTTCGAGGAGCTTTTTGTCATACGATCGCATATACTTCTAAACTTTGCAGACGATATCAGGGCGAAATGGGATCTCTAGATAGCCTTGCGAACAAAGATGTAGGATTGCCAATCCGGAGATGGCGAGTTAGATTTTCGGACCGGTCCGGACAAATTCATGCACACGCCCTGTGCATAGTGTATCAACTGTGTGGCAACAAGATATGTACATACTCGTGCAAATGACGGACATAGAAAAGCTTTCAAGTTGAAAAGCAGGCCAAGTTCCAGTTGGAATGAAGAGCCACAGAAGAGAAAAATATCAGGGCGAGGTGAAAAGGTGTATTGCAGCTGCAAAAAGTCCCGTAATCTGCGAACGAATACGAAACCAGCTTGGTTTACTACTCTAATTTTTACGGTGGCTTTGAATGGCCATGAAACATAGACGTTAAAGGAAGCTGATCGGAGTGCTTTCGGAGTACATATTTGAGCATTAGATGCTGCGGACAATACTCGGGGGTAAATAGAAGAATGGCATTTGGAGGCGACGCATGAGTCACGAGTAATACCAGATGTGTAAAGGAATGGATATGTTTAAATTTTTATAACACATCAGACTACGGACAAATTGTTCGTATGCCAGAAAAGTTCAAAGCACAGACTAAACAATGAAACCTATATAAAAGTTCATTAAATCATACACAGATAAAAATTCTGAAAATTACACGCCATGAAAATATGTAGACGCTCATTTTTGTGTTTAATGGCCTCCAATTTTACATCCAACTTTTTCTTGTATACAATATTGAATACAAGCTCCATAGTAATGACGACCTGTAATTTTAAAAAGTGATGGAAAAATGAGTCGAATCAAACGGAGCTTTTTTGTTACATCATATATGCTGTAACATTTTTATACTGTGTAATACAATGTTCTGTGAAATTGTTCTGTAGCATACCAACTGCCATTTTTGTAATTCTAAGGTCTATCGAGCAATCAGAACCAATTCCCAGATCGAATGAGTGACGGGGGTGTATTTTCCTATATATTGTGGATGAAATCCCCTTATGCTTATGCAACAAGCGATTAAGCGGAATTTTTCAGAGATTGATTTTCTCACCCGAAGACACAATTCTGGGGGGTGCCCGTGGAGTTAGACAACTTTTTGTTTCCTGGGTCAGTCTACTGTGCAGTAACGGATACCGAGACTCTTGCATTCGGTGGCGACCTCTGCAGTGCCAACCACCGATTTAATGGCGCCTAGTGTAGACCATCATTTCCGATAGTCAAGCGATAGACCGTGAATCAAACAGCGGGTTGCTATTGCAGCCCATAACCATGGAGCAGCAGAGCGACTGCGAATGACGACGTTGCACTTCTAGCTCAACTGCGCTCTGATATGCAGAGTACGCTCAACGACCTTGCCGAACGCTGCTGTTCGGCAGGTTTAGCCATCAACATCAACAATACGAAATCGTTGGATGTGAACACGGCGCACCTTCCAGCTTCAAAGTAACCAGAATGTTGAAAGCTTGCAGCAGACGCCGGTACCAAGATCGACATAGGCGCATGGATCAAAAAGGCAAGGGCGGCTTTTGCGAATTTAAGAAAATCCGGCATATAAGCAAATGTATCATAATCCGAATTTTGTGATGTGTATCAGTGGAGAACACTCAATGGTAGCAGATGTTCATCAACAGGTACCTGATACATCGAGATCAATCATCGTTTTCACAAGAGGCCGAATGCAACTAAAACTTAGAAACGGAAGTGGGGTTGGGTGACCACACTGTGCAAATCAACATCGCGCATATTTGTCACCCATCATGTTTGCACTGGCGCACTTGCGAAGAAGGTGGGATCGACTGCCCGCGAATGTGTATACTCGTGTGTCATTTGACACATGCATGCTAGGCCTGTTCATGATAATAGGCCTGTCCAATGCCACACATCTCCCCTCTTCTCCAAAAAAAATGCATTAACCCTTTTCTTCTGTATGAAAAAAAATAACACCTACGACATATTATGTATCATCCGGTTACGCTCTCATCATGATACAAAAGCATCTTGCAGCAAACAATCATTCCCGGCACTCCATTGTATTGCGTGCATCTCATTTAATAATCGAAGAACACACTTAAATGGTGGCTCACATAAATATGGGAAACCAGTCTCAAGGAACTCCCATGCAGTGGGCATCTCGACTCGCAATTGTACTCACAACTTGTGAAGTAACATTTCACGTGTACTACAAATCACTACCACTACTTCTGCTTTTTTCGAACACACGTCCAATGCACTGTGCATTCACATTTGTGAAACAACCAGCAACAAAAACCAGATACCGTAACTAAAAAAAAGGTCGATGAACAGCTCCAAATCATGGCCGAATATCTAATCTCAGTTAAATCAATCCTCTTGTGTACCTGTGACATTTCGGATCCATAACACCAAACTACTTGTAGGTCATCGACCATCGCTAAGCAAGAGACTCTTGCTTGGCTGAACTGTGATCACTCCGATCCACAATAACACCATTCTTCTTGCGGGCGTCCCACAAACGCAGAGGAAGAAACACTTTAATGCGGGCGTCCCACCACGCAGAATTGTGATCATTCTAATCCACAATAAGACCATTCTTCTTGCGGGCGTCCGACCAACGCAGAGGAAGAATCACTTGAATGCGGACGTCCCACCACGCAGAATTGTGATCACTTCGATCCACAATAACACCATTCTTCTTGCGGGCGTCTCACCAACGCAGAGGAAGAAACACTTGAATGCGGGCGTCCCACCACGCAGAATTGTGATCATTCCGATCCACAATAACATCGTTCTTCTTGCGGGCGTCCCACCAACGCAGAGGAAGAAACACTTGAATGCGGACGTCCCACCACGCAGAATTGTGATCACTCCGATCCACAATAACACCATTCTTCTTGCGGGCGTCCCACCAACGCAGAGGAAGAAACACTTGAATGCGGGCGTCCCACCACGCAGAATTGTGATCATTCTGATCCACAATAACACCGTTCTTCTTGCGGGCGTCCCACCAACGCAGAGGAAGAAACACTTGAATGCAGGCGTCCCACCACGCAGAATTGTGATCATTCTGATCCACAATAACACCGTTCTTCTTGCGTGCGTTCCACCAACGCAGAGGAAGAAACACTTGAATGCGAACATTCACCGCGCAGCACTGTGATTCATCTTCAGCTATACCAATCAAGCTCTCTTTATTGAACTCTGTCGCTCCCCTAGACAACGCATGCGAAAACGATTCTTCCTTTTCATAGTTTTGTCTTTTATTCTTCTTCTTATTACAGTTGACCGCTATGAAACGCTATAAGTGTTTCCAATTCGCGAAAGTGTTTTTATGTTTCACAATGGTTTTCATATCGGAGTAAAACACATTCATAACTATAGAATATCAGGCATCACGGTTATATTCGAATACTCTTCAAAAAGGAGAAATCTTCGATAATCAAAGGTAATTCAGAATATTGTATTCAAGCTGCAGTTCGTGATAGTTCGTTCGCAGTCTGATAGTTCGTGGTAGCGTTTGGCTGAATGCAGATGACATTACTACTACTACTAAATTAAAATCGAATAATTTCCCATCTATGATGTTCTATAACGATAAGGTTGGTAATAACTCACAAGAAATATGCAACCTATTTTCAGAGTTTTTTCAAGAAACTTAGACAACATATTCAGAAGCAGACCGTACCCGTGATTTGGATATTTCGAAAGGCACTGGACCAGATGGAGTTCCCCCTATATTTATAAAGACTCTTGCAACTGAGCTAACCGGTACACTATTTTGACTGTTTAATATGTTACTAGAATCCGAGATCTTCCAAAAATGTCGAGCTTTTTTCTTGTTCCTATTTTCCTATTTTCCCCTACCCCAAACGTGATAATTACCCTTGGTAGCCAGATTGTTGAAAAGTGCAATGGAATTAGAGACTTAGGCGTCATATTAGACTCTAAACTTCCTGTTATTGATCATCACAAACATCAATTGATCATCATGAGTCGAGCAAATAACATGATGAGCTGCATCAAACGTTTTTGAACGTTACCTATGTTAGATCAATATTAGAATATTGCAGCATTGTTACACATTTACACAATTACACATGCAGACAGACTTGAATCAGTACAAAAACAGTTTCTGTTATATATGCACTTCGTAAATAAGGTTGGTATGTTTTTCATTTACCGGCCTACAAAGCTCGTTGCATGCTGAATAATATTGAAAATTTAGAAGAACGTCGTGAATTTGCAATGCTCTTATTCATAAATAATATTTTTTCGCATAAACTTGATACAATTGAGCTCCTATCGAGTAGCTCCCCGGAATATTTACTACAGCGCATGTAGTTCAGATCTCGAACTACCAATCCAGTAGTAAACAATCTTGAAAATATTCCTGGAACATCTCTAAAAATGCCAAAAGGTTGTTTTGCCCCGGGGGTGCATATTAATGTAAACAACAGTGTTAATTCTCTACCACCTTTTTGTTATGGCGAGGGAATTTGTATGCACACTTTTGTTTTCGATATTTTATCAAAATGAAACACTCAACCATGTAGCAATATGCTTGAGATACCTGCTTGATTAAAGGGACTCGAAAAAGAATTTATTTGCAGTAACTAACCGAATATAAAAATGTTCACATTAACGATTGCGCCCTAACAGTGGTTCTAAGCTTCGATGCAGAGAACACGAGCTTTGTTCGCCAGTGACAGGCGTATGAGGCCCTTGATCCAAATGATGCACGCCAAATAGGGGAAGGAGGGGCAATATGCCCTAGCTAAGCAAACACTGCTCTATTGTCTTATTTGTAACGCTATTCATGGGTATTTTTACATTATGCATCAGTTAAACAAGATAGCTAGTTGATGCCATTCAAAAATTGTCAAAAATTGATTTTGGATATGGCTCTCCAGGTATCGTTTTCGAGTTTTCGAAAGGAAAGTGCTGCGTATCATCTATGGTAGGGTGCAGAGGTACGTGACGGAGGCGAATGAACCACGAGTTGCATCAGCTGTTGGGAGAACCATCCATCGTTCACACCGCGAAAATCGGAGGACTGCGGTGGGCCGGGCACGTAGCCAGAATTTCGGACAGTAATCCGGTGAAAATGGTTCTCGACAACGATCCGACCGGAACAAGAAGGCGAGGTGCAGCGCGCAAGGTGGATCGATCAGGTGGAGGACTTGCGGACCCTCCGCAGACTGCATGGTTGGCGACGCGACGTGCAGCTATGCTCCGAGCTGAATGGAGGAGACTTTTGTGTACTGCACAGGCCACTCCGACCTTAGTCTGATAATAAGTTAATAAATCTCCAGGTATCGACCAGTTTGTACTCCAAGTACTGCAAAAGCTACATATTCGCTCCGAAAACAAACTTTTTATCGAAAGCCCGGAGACCCATAGTGTTATATACACAGAAAAAAAAATAATGAAAAATAAACAGCGCGTAAAACTTGACCTGCAGAAATTTACGCTTTTCTACGCTGAAATGGTCCTATTCCTAACAAGATTGCTTACTACTTGTTTGCAATATTGACGATTCACGTCAAATATTGTCTACATTTAGGCTATATCCCGTGTGGAATAACGCTAATAATGGCGTTCCATTTATGTGCATGATTTTTAGCGTACATTTTAGTGGATTTTTCTATCTGTGCACCAATCGACTCAGCTCGACGAATTGAGGTGATGTCTGTATGCGCGCACCAAAAGTGCAGAAAGTCTAGCTCACTTTTTGCATTTTTCTGGGTTTTTCAACCCCTTCCCCCATGTAAGATTTTTCTCATACAAATCAATTTTTATTTATATGGAGCGTAAGAAAATAGCCGACCCCCCTCCCTCCATAAGTGCTTACGTAATTAGTGTACGACCCCCAAGTTGCATTAGACGAAACAACGGGAAATCCTGCCCCATTGTTTCGTATTAAAAACTGGTCAGATCGGATTATGGGCTTGGATGTTATGACCAAAATAATTTTTTTACGAAAAAGCGTGTAAAAAAGTCTAGCTCACTTTTTTGTTCCTTATCCTCAACCGATTTACTCGCAACAAGTTGCATTCGACGGGAAATCCTGTCCCATTCCCATTGTTTCTTATTGAAAATTGGCCAGATCTCAAGTGTTTTAAAAGTTCATATGACAGTCAAAAATCATTAATTGCTTTATTTTTGTGTTAGTTTGACCTCTCTAAAGAACTTTTCTCAATACATTTAAAATGAGCGAGAAATGCATCATCACCGCTAGGTGGATTAATCTGTTTTTCTTGTAGAGTAGCAAGTGCGCAAATTTCCATCGTGAAATCCGTAGCATCTAAAGATATCGGAAACGTGGTACTCTTGTATTTCGAAAGAGATATATTTCATTAAAAATTTAGATAAGGCTGCTTCAGCTAAGACGCGAAAATCTTAAATTAGTGCAATTGTTGTAAATTGTCTCTAGGTTTACAGAGGACAATGTTGTTCTTCACTCTGTGCAAAAAAAAATCTACTCTTTTATTTTACTCAATCTAAATGATTTTATAGTCTTAACTAAGTAAGTTCAACTAATGGAGGGATATTTGAATTTTCTAAATGTCACGGTGAACTGTAAAATGCACGTCAGAGGTACAGGAGCGCGCACACTGATAATACACCCCAGATTTTTTTAAGTCTCTGCCTTTTTGTTCCGTAGAGCTCCGTAGCTCTGGCCATCTGGAAGATGCTCCCAGTCGAACCATTCCTCGAACACGGTGACACGCCACATCGTCCCTGACTCCAAATGGCCGAATGACCAGCTGACATTCTTTGATTAAGATGATTCCATGATTTCCGAATACTAATCCCCTTCCATCCTTAAACATTGTAAACCTAACCTCGAGTCACCACCAGTACGTTGGCTTCACCCCTCTCTTACTAACTTCATAATAAAATTATATTGATACTACATATGTCAACGAACCATGACTCCGTAAAGTGTTATACACGCCTGAGCCAAACAAATAAACGAAATTGAAAAAAAGACTATAAAATCGTTTAGATGGAGTAAAATCAAAGAGGAGAATTTGTTGCCCTTAGTGTAGGACAACACTGACAGAGGATATCATCAAAGACGTTCAGGCCTTTGATTTATTTTTGGTTTTCAAGTGAAAACTAATGGAATCATATTTTCTTCACAGTCCAAGTCTAAGTAACTGATCAAAATTGGGGTCTTCAGTTAGCCTTACGAGTAAACGCGTAGGGTTAAGAAAATTATTTCGAATTTTTTAGTGGAATGTCTTTACTTGTCATAAGACGAGTTTGTACAATCCCATTTAATTCCACAACTTAATTGTACCTTGACAGATACATATTTCGACCTCAACAGTAAGGTCGTAACACAGACAAACAGACATAACACTCGTGAAATTCTCATCGTTCACTGATTTACTGGTTAATTTAAATAATCTTTAGTTGGTCAATCGATCACTCGTGGCGCGCGCATCGGATTTGCTCGAATTTGACGTTTGCTCACTACCGCTATCTGGTGCGTGATTTGCCCAACTTAGTGAAAACAACAGTTGTCGTTAGTGTGAATACGACGATAAATTTGATGAGTGAATGTTCAATGTGTTATGTCTGTTTGTCTGTGGTCGTAATGTACGAGACACTGAAGACGACCTTACTGTTGAGAAATACGTATCTGTCAAGGTACAATGAAGTGGTGGAATTAAATGGGATTGTACAAACTCGTCTTATGTCAAGTGCGCGTAGGGTTGCCTACACTGAGATGGCGATTCTCGGTCCAGCCCAGGATGTTTTCGAGGGGAAAACATTTTCGCCTCCCTGGGCATAAGTGTGTCTATTGTGCTTGCCACACAAGGTACATATTCATGCAATGGCAGGCATAGAAAACAATAACTAGGGAAATGCCAATGAACAGTTGAAAAGCAGGCAAAGTTCCAATTGAAATTTGCAGCTATTGAAAAAGAATAAGGAATTATCCAAATTCAAAATTTTCGAAAAACTGGTAAATATTAGAAAATTAACACAATAGAAGCGTGTAATTCCATGTGCGAGATAGAATGATGTTTTGACTAGGATGACTTCAACTGAATTCGTTCAAACTGGTTGTATCCCGCGGATTCCGTAAATATCTAAATGACCAAAAAACCACAATTCCATGTATCGCATCTGTTATGTGCCGTCTGTGAAGAAAGTCGCGCTTGAGGGCGCCTCGAGAACCATGACGATCCATACAAAAATTAGCGATTTAATACAAAAGAGAGTTGAACATCACATTATTTGCGTGACGTGCTTGAAGGATATTTTTTTATTTTATTTTCACATTAGTTCTGCTTTTTCAACTGTTGCAAATTCAATACCATCATGCGGGGCTTCTTTTGACTTCAGGGGCTACTTTGGATTTTGGATTTTCTGAAAAAATAGGCTAAAAAATACCAAATTTGAAACAGATAGTTAGCATCCAACTATCAACAAGACACCCGTATGGTAATAATAGCAATTTGATATTAATTTACGTTACAGTTCTTGTCTCAAAATGTCCAAAGTAGCGCCTGACTTGTCAAAAGCAGCCCCACACGACGGTACCCTTGGTTATTCGAATAAAATTCAATCAGAAAAATAGCTAGATCAGCCCCAAAATCGAACCCACTAATCTACAAAGTGGTCTTCATCTGTTATCGCACATCTCCACACACAGCTAAGGAAACCCCCGCGGTGCGTTTTCAGGCACCGAAACGACTGGTCATTCCTCCCCCGTGCCTAGCTGACTCATCCTGGCACGTTTTTCCGGCCTCCACGGCCCCCATCGTCCTTTAGATAATAGATGGAGTTACGCTCAAGTTGAACCCATTCACACCTACCTGTCTGCCGCCTTCGAAAAAGGTGAACACCAGGATTTTGCAATCGCAAAGTTGAGCAGGTTTTGATTCAACTGAAGCATTTTTCATTTATGTGGTATGGTTTCGATCATATTTTCTGGACAATTATTTATTTTCTCGACGATTTATTTGATTTTATAGAATTATAATTATAATTGTCAATTACCTACAGATTGGGTTGTATGAATAGAATGTAGAAAGTTTCAGTTTACTACACTACAATTGATTTTTTTTTTTTTGAAGAAGAACTGTACTAGTGCATTTTACACAATTCCGTGGAATCCGCAAAAAACTGTTTTCAAACAAATTGGTACGAAATCTTTCTATTTCTTAGATACAAAGCGATAATTTTTGGCAAAACTAAACGTCCTGGGGCACCTACAGTTTAGAAACGTTAAGCAGTGCTCCAAAATTGCTTTTCAAAATGCGTACACATGTGTTGCTTCTCAAACAAACGAAATCATGCTTTTTCCATATTTTTTTGTCAGAATACGTATTTTTTTAAGAGGATTCTAAATATATAAAAATCCCATTTTGACCAAAAATGTCACATATGCAGTTTCTCAAACAAACGGTTCAACTGTCTTTAAATGTGTTATCGTAGAATCAATGGCGTAGCCACGGGGGTGGTTTTGGGCATAAACCCCCCCAGAGGCAAAATTTTTGGAAAAAAATGTTCAAAAAACCCCCAGACCAATTTTCTGTCTACGCCACTGGGTAGAATAACGCTTTTACTAAAGTCTAGACATTTTTAAATACCTTCAATGTGAAAACTGTTTGCGAAAACCGGTTTATAGCAAGTTAGTTGGGGCATGTATTTATTCGAAGCTTACAGTTCTTAATTTATGGTTGACCATTTTATTTTTAATATATGACAGAATAATGCAAACTCTCACTTTTGCTTTCCATAGTTATTTGAATGACTTCTCATTCTCAATGTTTAAACCTGCAATACGTAGCATTAGCCTTCTTTAATTTTTGCTTATCATTTTGCATACATTCAATAAGACCTTAATTCGACACCAAACTGTAGCTTCAATTCCAGGAAAATTAGCAAGCTCCTCCAACTGAAATACGTAATTTCGAATGTGCCAAATCAACATTCGATCAATCATCTTTGTACTCAAGTTTTGATGCTTTTTACACTTATTCACAGGGGGTTCCCTGGTCAGGGACTGTTAAATATCATTGAAAAGATCAATAACATGCACATGAGAAATATCATTGTGGATTCCATTTTATTACAAAATCTTTTTCGCATGTGAATCATATCCTGTCAGAAAAAAGTCATAGTCCAATTAAACTACCTGCCAAATTAAAAGTCTCGTCTATTATGTACCACAATAATCGTTCATGCTCACTTGAAAGATTCAACAGTTTTCAATTTTAGTTTCATGGAGATATGCTGTTGATAGGTTCATGCCTGAAAAGCTGTTTGGATTTTCGCTAAATGACTTGTAACGAAGCGCCTTAAGCTTCGGTAAATATTTTCGATATTCAGCTGGGAGGTACAAGTCATAGGCATTCCGCTAATATCTTCTTAATTGTGTATAATCACATATACACATAATAACCAATGCTTGAGCCGAACTGGTATGCGGCAAAACTTATGAAACTTCTGCGAAAGAACATCCTTGGTGATGGACGAGTATTGGCCAACTTTTGGTTGGATTGTTGGTTTATTGTTTTCATATTCGCGTCAGAGACGATGTGTGGATTTAATACCGAAGTCGCGTGTTACGTTGCTAACATATTTATTTATTAGCTTTGATAGAAACGGTACTGTTTGCGGTTTTAATTAGCATTGATTTTAAATTTGTCAAATTATATCTAATAAACTATACAAACGTCTCAGCATTAGTCACAGTTGTCTTCTCCAGGGGTTTTGTCTGTATCCCCTGATGTATTATTCATGCACAATGGTTGATAAGACGAAGAAAAGGCTTAGATTCGCCAAGTTATTCACTCGTTTTTTTGTTATCGTCAGTGAAAAAGGTATCGATAGAACTTCATGGAACTCGATTGAAATGTATCTTAGTCGCAATTTCAGCTGAGTATTTAACATTGACAAGTACAAATAAAGTACAAGAAAAAGTACCACCAAGTAGGTATAACTTGCTATGGAATCAATTTCTAGACAATGCAGATAATTGGAGAATAGATTTGCGATCAGATTAGCAGGATAATTAACACAGTCGAATCAATGCCCTGTAGTTCCATTAGTAATGCATAAAACTGGTTTCAAAAAATAATTCAACTTCAACACCTTAATAACAAACGCGATAGGGCAAAAGCTCTCGTGTGTGTCACACGCAGGTTATCAACGTATTTACACATATGATTTTACCAGAGAAAAAAAAAACAATCATCAATAATAAAAATTATGAATCGTAAATCACGATTCGTGATACCACTATAGGAACATTCACATTGATTAGACTCTTCCTAATTTTATTAATGGTATAAAATTCCTTTCAATCGGGGATTATTCTACCATAGAAGCAAAGACTTCATGATGTGTGGAATATAAGGAAACACACGCGACGAAACAATCGCGACGCGATTCTCTCGCTTGGCGACTGAGATTCTGTGGCCGTTTGAAACGTAAATGGAGCGCCTGCAGCGACTCAACGATAGAATCGCGGCGATGAAATTCCTTAAGTCTGGGGGAGCCTTAAACAGACATCGCATTCGATTGTTACATTATGAGGATAGCCCGGCAGAAGGATACAAACACTGATGGTATGTCAAATTGTCAACTTGAACCATTCCAGCCTAGAGATTTTCCTGTTTTGAGTAGAAGTGACTTACTCCACTCCACTCCCATAGGAGACCATTCACCTGTTCGGAGGTTGCCCCTAAAGAGTGATTCAAAATTTGACTTTTTTGCTTAAACGATCACACTTGAAATTTTTGGAATCCTCTCAAGAGATAATTTGATTATAAATTTATAGTCGAGTTTTTAAATTTGTATGACAATTTAATTACTATGAAAATACCAAATTGACGAGGATTTGAAAGATTTTTTGTAAAATCTAAGGTTTTTTTGGCTTGCCACGTATTTATTTATGTAGTTATTCAGGATCCCATTAGGTTTAGGATCAAAGTGGATTAAAAGTGTAAGCCGGTTTGAAAATCGTCGGTGTAACGGTGCCGTGCATCGGTGTAACGTTTTTTGTTAACGTTAAATTTGTTCCACTGAACTTGTCTTGAAATTTTTTTTCGAATTTTCCCGTAAAATTCTGTTGTATTTCATCAATTTTCAGACTTAATTCTTTCAAATTTTCCTGGAATTGTTTTTGTTCTTTTTCAATAGGATTTTCACGGGAAGTTCTTCTGCGTTATCTTAATTACCCCCAGTAAAAACACAACTTTTTTTTACTATGGAATGTTATTTTTGAATTTTGCCAAAAACCATTCAAGTTCCATCGAAAGAATCTTCGGATTTTCCGTTGGAAATTTTCAAAAATGTTACAGAAAATATTCAAAACTCCACTCGAGTATTCTTTTGAATTTTCCTGACATGTTTTTTTTCTAAACCTAGCTGAGATTTTCTCTGAATCCCCCGGAAAATATTTTAATAACTTTTCTATTTTCTATTATTGTCTATATATTGTCGAATAGAGCTCGCTATTATTCACCCAACCCACTAACAAAGTTTTTCCTTCCAATGCATCTATAAAGGTAGTATGGGTTCCCTGCATCTTAATGTGGGATGTTGAACTAACATTTTTTCCATTCCTTCCGTCATTGTAAGGACGTAGCAAGGTATACAACTGTATACAGCCACTTTCGGCTTGTACAATTACCTATGCTTTGCTATACCTTCAAGTCATATCACAATTTTCAACGTTCTTTTACGAAACACATAAGGAGGAAGGCTCGTTTGAACGAAAATCATTCGGCCGAAAGTCGTTTAGCTAAATTCCATTTGACCGAATTGAACGTTTGGCATAAGCGGTTATAAAGTGGTTATAAGGCTAATTAGCTAAGAACATTTGATCGAAAGACAGATTTGACAAAACAAATCATTCCCGAAAATGATCATACGCTCGAACAGGTCATTTGTAAAAAAATGGCGCTTTGCCGTACAAGTCATTTGGCCGAGAATATCACTCGGTCGAACAGATCATACGGCGCGTTATATGGTCTAAAATGTAATTTGATCGAACGGCTACAGTAGAAAAGGTCGTTTTGCCGAATTGGTCATTCAGCCGAACAGCTCATTCGTCGTAACGGGTAACAATGTCATACTTTCGAAAATTTTATTTAGTCAAACAGATCATACCCCGAGAGGGCCGTTTGGCCAAAAAGGCCAGGGGCCAAACGGTTCATATAGTTAATAATGTGGTTTTCCTGAACGGGTGATTTGGCCGCAAAACTCGCTTAGCCGAAAAAAAGTATCACCTTGTTACGAACGGCCGTACTCTCAGGGTCTTGCTCTACTTTACTCAGAGAGACTCAGGACATCTACATGCAGAAATAACTCGTACGAACCACATGGCCCTTCTTTGTGTGTTTACAAGTAATAAAACGATTAGAACAACAATTTTTAAACTAATTTTACTGCTTATGTATTTAACTAATCGCATAATGCATTACTAAGGAAGGGAAGGAGAATCTTTTCGTCGGATCTTTTTGAATTCTATTAACATGCTTTTTAGAGAGACAGATACAAGTCGGGTTCTACTTGCCATGCTATTGTCATTTACGGTGATCGTCAAACATCGCAGCACCGAGGCCAGAGCGGGACTGATGTTGGCTCGATATGCATCCATGGGGGAGGGGGGGGGTGGGGAGGTGTCATAGGCTTTGGAGGTACTTCATAAGGACGTTATTTCCGCCGAGGATACTGCCAGGGATGTCATCCCATCCGGGGAATTGGTGGTGTTGGTAATACATTATACAAAGTTTTTCAGTTTCGGGTATTTAATCAAATTTAAATTTGAATCTAGGATCTAAAATTATTTGATTCTTCCTCTTATAATATAATGATTTCTGCCTCTCAACGCCTCGTCGGAACAAGAACTTGCAGTAGTTGAGTCTTTACTACCCACAGGATTGCAGCAAATCAAGCAAATCAATGATTTGGTTAATGCGAATGGTAGGCTTCTCGATTTAGTTTTCGTCAGTGATTCTGATCGAATTGAACTGTTTGAATCACCTGCTGCCATTTTGAAAGTCGATCCTTACCACAAGCCATTTGTTTTGACGCTCGAATGCTCCTCTGAAGACTTGCAACTCCCGCAGCCGAATTCAGCTGCACGGAATGAATATAACTTCGCACGATGTGACTTTGATGTAATCAACGCTAGATTAACTGCATTGGACTGGACGTGTTTATCAAACCTCGAGACGGTGGATGATGCTGTGACTGTTTTTATGACAATGTGTACAAAGAAATTCGTGACAATGTCCCGCTGAAAACCCGAAGAAAGTCTACAAAATGCCAACAACCATGGTGGAACCCGCAGCTGCGCAGACTACGGAACCGTCTACGCAAGGCCCGTAAACGTTATTTTCGTTCCAGGACAACTGAGAATAAGTATGCTGTTCAACTTGCGGAAGCTGAGTATAACAGCGTGCATGAAGTTCGTTTCCGTGAGTATATTGAACAAATGCAACGGAACCTCAAAAAGAACCCTTCATCGTTCTGGTCTTTTGTGAATACTCGCAAAAGGTCAGCTGGTATTCCGAATAACGTCTTCTATGGTAATCATAATTCTTCCGCCGACAACACTTCTGCAAATCTGTTTGCTGAGTTCTTTCACAGTGTGTTTGAGTCAGACTACCATTCACCGCCACAACAATATTTAGATGAGTTACAAAGCTTCAACATCCATCTACCGCAGCTAAACCTCAGTATTGACACGGTTTTTAACGCTCTTAATGCAGTTGACGTTTCGAAGGGACCTGGTCCAGATCAGATTCCACCGTCGTTCATAAAAAACTGTGCAGCCTCGCTGGCTGTCCCAGTCCTGACAATTTTCAACCGATCACTCGCGGATGACGTACCTGATGCCTGGAATCACGCATCAATTACACCGATCTTCAAATCCGGCAACATACATAGCGTGGAAAATTATCGACCCATTTCGATCCTGAACTGTTTGGCCAAAGTACTCGAAAGACTGTTGCATGACAAGCTTTATCCAGCCGTTAAATTCGTTATATCAGAATTCCAGCATGGATTCATGAAAAACGTTCGACGATCTCTAATTTGATGAGCTTCACCAATAGTGTTATTGGATGCATCGAGAAGCGGCAACAAGTAGATGCTGTGTATATTGACTTTTCGAAAGCATTTGATAAAGTTCCGCATGATCTTGCTATTTTGAAACTGAACCGTCTTGGTCTACCGTCGTGGATCGTCAACTGGATTCATTCGTACTTGACTTCAAGAAAAGCCTTCGTCAAGGTTCGTGACGCCAGTTCCGATGAATTCGAGATTCCGTCTGGCGTTCCACAAAGCGAGTCACCTAGGACCTTTAATTTTTGCGTTATTTATCAACGAGGTTTGCGATCAGCTACACTCGTGCAAGCTGCTTTTTGCGTATGACCTTAAAATTTACTGAGTCGTGAAGTCAGCTTTAGATTACTGTGCACTTCAAGCCGACATTGTGCGCTTATCATCGTAGTGTCAGATAAACGGAATGCAAGCCAACGCCACAAAATGCAGAATCATTACTTTTTCCTGTGTTCACTCACCAATCAGATTTGACTGTTCGATGGACCAGCTACCGCTTATGAGAGTTAACTCCATAAAGGATCATGGCCTTACCTTGGACAGTAAGCTTCGGTTCAACGAGCACATCTCAAAGACAATCTCCAAAGCCAACACTATGCTTGGCTTCCTGCGCCGCAACTCTGCACAATTCGATTATGTTTATGCTCTGAAAACATTATACTGCTCATTGGTCCGAAGCATTCTTGAGTACGGAGTTCAAATATGGGCTCCTTACCATGCGATTCATGCATCACGCATAGAAAGCATCCAGAAACGTTTCGTCAGATTCGCATTACGACAGCTGCCATGGACCAATCCCGATAACCTGCCACCGTATGAGCACAGATGTACGCTCATTGGCTTGCAAACACTCTCAAACGTCGAACGTATTTACAACGACTTTACATTTTGACATGATCCGTGATAACATTGACTGCAGTAGCGTGTTCGGAAATCAATTTCCACGCACCTAGCCGCCGATTACGCAATCCCCAATTGCTTTGGACCCCGGCGCACCGCACTGCTTACGGTTTCAATAAACCACTTGACAGATATTGTAGATTGTTTAACGATGTATGTGATATGTTTGATTATAATGTTAGTAAGCTTGTCTTCAAAAATATATTTTAGGATTAAGATACTGTAGTCTGTGTGGTTTTAAACCAAAGATGAAATAAATAATAATAAATAATTGTTTCCACTGCGTCGGTAACAACCTTGACCTTAACTATACATTTGACCAAATAGGTCGATTGACAAAATAGTCTATTTCGACTTAAGCCGTACGAGCCGTTGCGTGTGGTTGGGCAGGTTGACCATCGCCAAGTGTGCCAAGGGGGCGCCGAAATTCAGAAATGCGCTATGAGAAACAAAACACTTACCGTCGTCGGGGATGACAATGTGTCAAATAGGGGTGACAATGGGTCACTGTTTCAACTACTTAGAATGCTTGTAGAATGGATTGAATTAATCTGAGGGCAAGAAGACTGAAATATAAGAGACCTTTTTGAACGAATTTGCTCTACGACCTCCAGACTGCCGGTGAGAGCGATGACCCATTCTCACCCCAGACCCATTGTCACCCCCGATGGCGGTAACTAAAAAATAGTTAAAAGCGCAATAAATAACAACATTGAGCCTATGGAAATACATGTTTATAGTAATCTAGAATTCAAGATAAAAATGGATTTTTTATTACTACTTCAACATGCCATACGCACTGTTAGTTTAGTTCCTTTTTTTGGGATCATCAAGTTTGATACCCGTATTGGATTAGCTCCATTTTTGGCCACTGTAATGGTCATCAAGGAACTTCAAGAACCGTAATGCTTTACAACAGAATGGAGAAATTACTCTCAAAATAATTGATTTGAAAAATTTTAGCTTTTCCCAGTGGATTCTTTCAAGAACTATATATCCATAATCAATCTGCTGTCCAAAATTGCTTTAACGATTAATTCTGAGAAGTAGCGGTATGGATTTTGTATAGATTTGAGATAAATTTCCCTGTGCTATTCAAAGTAACACCAGGTGGTACGACTCCAAAAAATCAAAAACATTTGTAAGTGAATTTGCCTTTTTACTGGGGTCTTTAAAAGTAAGAACGAGGATACGTATTTTAAATGTTGGAACCTTCCTGTCTTTTTTCTAATTGATCGAAGGATTTTGGCAGCTAAATATTCGCTTCGTCTAGATTATTAGTAGGGCATTAATTGTTTGTAGAAAAATTTCCTTAATGATTATCTATCTAGTCCTGAATTGGATTTTTTGCCTGGCCATCGTTTTTCTAAGGTGATCCAACTCTGTCCAAAAATGCCTCCAAACTACCATCAGAGTTTGATTTTTCTCGATCCAAATGGGTCGAACAAAAAGATATTTTAGTTACTAGATAAAGATTGTCGCTGTCGTCGCTGTCCGGAACATCTTTTGCTGGCGAGGATAGGAGAGCTAAATGTCAAAGAAGGAAAATCCATACGATTTGACAGGTATGTACCACACATGTTTCGGACAGCAGAACAAAGGGAACCGAAGCGACAATCTTTATCTAGTAACTAAAATATCTTTTGTCGAACAGTTACGGCCACCAATCATCCCACTCTATAGTTAGGGTTTTCTTGATCCGATGAGGTCATATGGCTATTTCGACCAACTAGACCAACCAACTCAAGACAAGAATTTTGTTAATTCAATTAAATCCAGTTGTTCGACTTCAATCGACCAGGCGACATCAGATTGGGATTGCTTATGATTTTTTGACAAGGTCTGATAAGCGAATTCAGGTCGTAAGGAACTTTCAGCAATTTTTTGAGCTTCTTGTCCTTATAAATTTGAATAATAGTCAAAAATTGATACAAAACATTAAAAATACGGAAAGTTCTACAAAATTACCTCTGAAAGTTGTTCGCAACTCTTACCAAGTTTGTAGTAGCATATAGATTGAGTTTTTATCAGAAACAAGAAATGAATACGGATTTCCGTGTATATAGACAAGGATAAGGATTAAGGAAACATTTACGGACCACATTTCACAAGTCTGTTGGTGAAATTATGAGGAAGATTGTGAGGAACACTACTTCCCAGGCATACCAAACGGAGTACAAATGCTGCAAGTGAGTCTCAAATATCTTGGCTTCGTTCTTGGAAACTCATCCGAAACAGACGAAAACATAAAGACGGTGTTCAATACCTGAACATCTCCAGCGAAAATATTTGGACATTATTCTACCGATTATAAACGAAACTGCAGCAACACAAGCAGCCACCGAATAAAAAGGTATTCTCCGTTGCCGTATAACTTTTTTTTACACAATAGGGGAAGGTGGGGAGACTTGATCACCCCATGTTTTATCGAGAACTGAAGTAGTTTTGTTCTAGCGTATTTTTTAGTATAGATCCTCTAGACAAATGATCTTTATGTGGCGAGTTATGTTTTGGATTGACAACCTTATTTATTCTGCAGGGCGGTTTGTATGTTTTGACCTTCCTAAAGATTTTTTTATTGGACACGCAAAATTTGACCAACTTTTAATAACAATAACCAAATGCTTTCGTTTTTTCACAGCACAAAGCCATAAATATGCTTAATGATCTGTACTGATAAAATTGTCAACATTCCATCAAAGTTTTAGGATATTTGGATTTGAAGTTATTGCCTCAATATGGGGACACTTGTTCCCCATTAGTAACCCATACAAAAATTTGGCGAAAAAATCCAAAAAAAAGTATAAATCTGTTCTCAGACTTCTAATTTTTTGTAGATTTGACAGATTTGATGAAGGGTTGGCAGGAAAACATATTTATTGCTTAGATATCATAGAAAGGGGATCAAGTCTCCCCAAATTTTAAAATTACATGTGCTGTCGAATTCAATAACATAAATCGTTCATGTATACGCACAGCAATTCGAAAATTTCGCGTATTTTGAAGGAAAAATATTTAAAAAATCTGAGGGCACCTTTCTATTTTTTTCAAAGCAAGTTCTTGGAGAGGGATCAATTTCACCCGAATTTAAAACTCGATTTTTCAAAAAATCGATTTTGTGTCAATTACAACAATAATTTAAGGACTGTAGTAATACATCAGTAAAGTAAAATACTATATTTCTTAGAGAGTCTGTGTGGAAATCGCGTATGTTTATTTATATTTGGCTGTGATACATCGGAAATCAGAAAAGGGGATCAAGTCTCCCCAGTCTCCCCTAACAATGTTCTGGAGCGAAAAGTGCTGGGTCACTTTGGCATAATTCTAGGTAGGTCCAGGTTAGCGTGTATTTCATGCCAACTTGGTGAAGCAGATCATAATAACGCCGACGACGAAGTACAACGATCGTTCGCTAACTGGAGCCCGTCCTCAAACCCACCAGCGAACATCAGGTTTTGATCCAATTAAAAAGCGCTCCAACCGAGCAGCACACATGTTGGATGCTGGGTCATTAGGCCGAATTGTCATTAGGCCAAATGCCCATTAGGACGAATGAGAAGTGGAAGTGAGAAGTGAGTAGATCGAAGTGAAGAAGAAGTAGAACGGAAGAAGAAAGAAGGAAATCATTAAACCATTAAAATGGGTAGTGGCGCTTTTTCAAGAAAATGGGTGAATTTTTCACGGTGGGAATAATATCAACAATAACATAGTACCCATTAACGGGTAAAGTCATCTAACCGTGTAGGACACCCGTCGAATATATGAATTGTCAGGGACTGTTAACTCACAAGTATGTCCCGACAGAACAAGTAGCTCTAGCGATACATAGGTGTTGCATCAAACGTTAGATCGTCGCTTTTTCTTTGTTTCGTTCTGACAATCGAGATTTCTCGCTTAACTTTTCAAAAGGGCCTAAGTAACATTTTTTTCATGAATTAATTTGAATAGCGGAATCAATAGAACAACATGAAAGCTATTGATTGCTGCATTCAAATTAATTCTTGAAAAAAAATGTTACTTAGGTCCTTTTGAAAAGTTAAGCGAGATTTGTATATTAATTTACGCCTACTATTTGATATTGCTTTGATTAGTAGTTCAATTTTCATTCAAATAAATTAATAATCAATCTGTTACTACCACATTCATCTACTTGATTTGAATTTCAAATTGGTTCAATTGTAAAATAAAGAGTAGTAAGATATTCGAGAATTTTCTGAAAAGAAGCTCAAAATAGAGAAAATAGATTAAGTGGTTTTATCCCCCTAGGCATCGGGGCTAGTTACGCCAATGGCCCTTTCGGAGTACAGTAATCTGTTCGGCCGAACGACATTTTCGGTCAAAGACCTGTACCGCTAAATGCCATTTTTGGCCAAATTACTCGTTTATCGCAGAGTCTATTATATATAGAGTTACGCAAAGAGTGAAGCCAAATCTACCTATTGAACTGTCAAACCGTCTACCTATCGAGCAAAGTAAACAAATGCTTGGTGGTAAGGCGGAAGTATTGTTATCGCCTAATGATTTTTATGGCGAATTAAAACGCATGAATTGGAATGTGTTAGATTTGTTCTAGAAACAGTTTCAAAAACTTCAATACACCCTCCCAATAAAGTAGCAACAAGAAACTCACGTGTTTGCACTCTGTGGGTGACTTACACAATAACAAGAAGATTATTCAGAATAAGCGTAAGAAGATCCTCTTTGCGCAACTCTATATAATAGACTCTGGTTTATCGAAATAACGTTTTCGGCCGAATGATCTGTTCCGTCAAACTGCACTTTCGGTTAAATGATTTATTTGGCTAAATGGCTTTTGAGCATAAGCATGAGCATGATGACCGTGCATTTCGTAGTTGCTACTCCGTGGTTGATTAGAACAATCGCAATTGCACAGGAAACCAATTGATGGAAGAGTAGGATTTGCTCTCCAACCTCAGTGTGCACAATCCGAGAGCTCTAGTATTTAAATGGTTGATAACGGCGCTGGCCACGTCCTCACGGTTTATCGGGGTCGGGGATGGGGAAAAAAATGATGATGCAATCACTCGCCCACTGCAAGCCGAGAACACCTCTGCACTCGCCACGAGTTCATGCGGAATTTTATTGAAATCTGGGAGTTAGGTTCTATGGCAGAGGTTCGTCTTTATTAACGGGTTGCCAATGCGATGGTAATGAAAGTGTGGTATATTCTAATTGGATGCCGATACAAGCTTTTTCACTCATTTCGAATTCTAACAGTTATTTGCTAGAACTAATCAAGCTGTAGGTATAGGATGGGAGATGGAAACGATTGCTAGAACATGAGAAATATATGGAAAGATACAAAGTAGGAGGAATGGAACGGGCCTGGGATTGAACCCACGACCTTCTGCGTATGAGGCAGAAGTGGTAGCCATATGATCACTAAGCCCGTTTTTATTTATTTAGCTAAATGACTTCTTCCACAAAACCTCTTATTTTGCCGATCGCAATATTTGGCCAACTAGTTTTAGCCTAGTAACCGTTTCGGCCTTACGTGTTATTCGGTAAGTGGCAAATGGTATTTGACTGAATGATTTTCGGACAAACAAGACTTCTTATGTATTTAGTGAAAAAAAAAATCTTTGGAGATACGGGAAGGTATCGATATACATATTTCTTCACTTCTTTATTTCTCGTGCATTATACAAAATAGTATTTTGGTCATACCTTTTGAGCCTATAATCCAATCTGGCCAATTTTCAATGGAAAACAATAGGAAAAGATTTCCAGTCGAATGCAACATGTTGCGAATAAATCGACTGGTGATAAGTACCAAACAAATTAGCTAGACTTTCAACGGGCTTTTGTATACCGGATCAAGTCTTCCACAGGATCTCCGGAATCTGCTCCGGGTGTCCCTGGATGTAGAACTCTTAAATTAGTTTCATAATGTTTTTCGCAAAAATGCTAGAGATTGATATGGCTCATAATACATTTGAAGGTACATATTCTGGTATCTGTCCCTTGCTAGAGTGTGCCCAAAACTGGCCATCATGCTTCTCAATTCGTTCAGAGACATTGCAAATAAGTTTCCTTCACCACACGGTTGTGAATCGACATATTGGTACGAATAACAAACAAAAAAGTAAACTATTAAACAGACATGCCCAATAAATCGACCCAAGGTATGGAATTTTTTTGTTTACGTCTGAAAATTTCAAAAATATCGGTAAAATATTTAATGAGTTAGAGCAAAAAAATCATCAAAATTTGGTTGTGCAAAAGTTGGGGACGCAAAGGATAAACATGTTATGGAAATTGAGGTGGCCGGGGAAAAGTATGAAATCCGTCCCCGTAAAAAACTACCCTAATGTACAACGTATTGTGATGAATGGGAAGATAGCCATTCTCAGACGACAAACACGTGACGAACTGTAAAAAATACTACTAGTACTAGATGCCAGGTGAATAGAGGTAATAAACTATAGAGGAAGATTGCCAGGTGTTTTGCAAAATTCGCTCTCAAATTATTATAAAAGATAATAAACAAGGAGGCATAATCCGGACATAATTATTGTTGGTCCTGAAACAAACTTATCGCAACCTGATTTTATTTGTCAACAAGCTCGAGCCAACACACAGTGGCGGAAAGCCGGACAATTTTTTTCCGTGATATTCGTGAAGCCCATATTTTTTTAAATTTAATATATATATTGAATGAGCAAGTTCCAAAGTTTTTTGATTGTAGCTTGTAAATTTAATTTTTGGTGTCTTGTTAAAGTTCATTCCTAGATCCTAGGGCTTGGGATTGCGGAAACCTTTGGATAGCCTTGGATAACATAAAGTATGTCGGATAACCATTTTAACCTTAAAATGAATTTAACGTTTCAATACTCTGTGGTGAAGTTTTGAACGCAATCTCAGGTTTTGTCCGGGATTTGTATAAGGGCCCGCCACTGTGCAACGTGGCTGGTACAGCACGTAGAGGTCTCTTTCTTTCGGCTCGGTTCATTGCCGCACGTTGCCAACCACGCAGTTTGTGTACGGGTGTCCCGTAAGTCTTTTTCTACCATCAAGAACTATTTTCATACTGTCATTTTCGACATTCTGACTACTAGCTTAGCCCTTTCACAACCTGATACAAATGGGATGATGGCGATGCAATTACAATAGACAATGCAAACATGTTGATACAGTTTTAACCCTAAATATCGTCGTTGGCCTTATTTTTTTGTAAATTTGTCTTGCAAATAGGATTATTCGGGAAAGTATTGTTAATGAGACTGGCGGTACAAAATAAAATAATCCGGCGATGCGACTCTCACGATTTTATCCTCCATCGCTTGGCTCAAAAATATATATTCCGTAAAATTACTATCTCATAGAAGAAAATGAAAAAAAATATACGAGTGACAATATAGTAAAAAGTAACTTCGATTGTGAGAGAGTATGTTGACTAAGGGCCAATTTCTTTACCTCCGCCTAATTCTTAAGCGGTGCTTACCCATCCATATGCCTCAACGTGGTGTAAGGCCTGGTCGATTTCTACATCCCGCTTAGTTATTAAACCAAGTTCAAGCGTATGAGCAAGCACTGCTCAAGAAATAAATGGAGGTTAAGAAATTGATCCTAAGAAAAGCATTTCACTTTTTTCACGACGATTTCACGACGAGCATTTCACTTTTTCCATGATCCTGATATCATTCAACCTCGATCTTGGTTTCCAAAAACATGTAATCGGGTTTCATTACTACATTGCAATCCTTGATCATGTTAACAAAGACCAGTAACACAAATGTCGGTCATTTACCCTACATTCATAGCGAAAAACATTATATAAACAAATTAAGCAGCCCTACCGAGTTGCCTTACCGCATTCCCGTATCCAAAGATCAACAATTTTAATCCATGGGCATAGATCTACTCACCAACTGCAGTTACCTGGCCTGGTGATATGTGAATATTCAAATTACTGGCGCTGCAGATATAATTACTCATTCTAAATCACTTCTTATAATAGTGGATGTGTAGATGCAAACAAGCCACGCCGCCACCGGTACAAGCTGGACCATTATTAATGGCCTCAGCCATTATGATGGTAGCGACGCAGACAATGGGCGTTGCGGGTGGATTTATTCGGCCGTCACCAGTGCTGGACACAAACAACATGCGCCGAACGACGACGACGATCAACAAGGGATCCTCCATGAAGTATGCCACGTGATAACTGGTTGCGACGAGAGCTACATGATCGTGTGTCACGAGCGCAATTACGCCATGTTGCATACGACAAGCGTGATTTTCCCAACTGACCTACTTTTCTCAATTGAATCGTTGTCCTAACAGTTGATTTCTCTAGATAACCCACAACTTGAGAGGATCGAGCAAACTATTTTACGCCACGTAAATAATGAGTGATCCACACATAGCGGTGAATATATGCACAAAATAGTTAAGGTGAATGTTGGCTGCTTGTATTTATTTAAGTAGAGTGCATTCACCTCACATTTTCCCAACTCACGATGTGTCCAAAATAGTTAGTTCTAGCTAAAAGCCAGTGTATGCATGTAATGAGTTTCACTTTTAGATTTGTGTAATTTTGAATAATATTCGTGCAAATGAATTTGTGCGGCATTTTTTATACCAGTCATTAAGGTTACCATTTGGGTACCTCAGCAACATTCTCCTTAAAAGGATAGTAAACGCAGTTACTAAAACGTATAACACCCATAAATGGCGTATCATTTTGCACACATTGTAAACCGCCCTTTTTCACTGCAAACGTGTTTTCATGATACGTGATTTATCGAAAACAGCGATACCCACTATCGACATTTATATATTCCATTATTGGGTCGAAGGATTGCGCGCAGACATAGGCCGTTTAGTTTATCAGATATGCCGGTTTTCTCGGGTTTGAACCGGATTCCCACATACCGGTATCGAACCGGCTTTGTTCAGCTTGCAGAATTAATTCAGAACAAAATGTTGATCTGGGGAAACGCAACGGCAATTGACTAACTTCAGTTCAAATCCATTTAGCACATATAGTCACTGAGTGCGTATTTATCTGAATTTTGTGGCTTATAAATAACATTAACCTTCAGTTTTAATTAAGAAGAGCGATTTCGTGGAATTGAACATTTGCGATATTTTATACCTTTGGGAAAATCACTTTTAACCATTTGCGGTACCTATACATAAAAATACCATTTGGAAATACACTTCATGACAGGTTTTATGACAAACCTATTTTATATTTCATAATATCTACCATTGATTTAAGAAGATGAGCATGAACAGCTCTTATTCTAAATCTAAAACGTTATTGAATCCATGCTACCGCACATGCCATGGCAATCGTCATATTTTAAGGTATGATACGCTACATGTATCAGATAACAAATATTTCAGTAGTAGCAAATATTTCAGTTAAGATACTCATTAATGACACCCTTCATTATAAAGTTATTTTGGTATAGTTCATTTAGGTATAGTTTTAGAGAAAGAGCTTGCATGTTAATCCGCTAGAAAATCATTTGTTAATCTTATTTTTTCAAAATATTTTCTAAGGATTTGGTTCGATTATTAATAACATATGCTCCTATATTATTAATAATATTCGCAAAAGGAACTGTTCCGACCTAATTTGTATCATTTGGTATGCTCAGTGATGAAAAATAAGAAACAAACCTTTTTTTTCGATTGTGATTGAAATGGGTACAATGGTATATATTACTAATTCTAGGAGTAGTAACCCTATTTCCAAGCTCGTTCGAGCTACTCTGTTCAAATTTCTTGTTCACTTATTTCGAACCATTAATTCTCACTCACCGGTTATTTGTCGCTGTGGTTGCTCCACTGGTTATGGCAAATTATCACTACTCCTGGCAAAATTTCACTGATTTCTCTCCTACGCAACTCGAAATGTGGGTTTGACTAGCAAACCGCTGTTAGTGAACCTTCCGGTAGCACAAACCGTGCTATTTATAGTGATCTCTGGAACACTGGATCGCTTCGGAAGTTACTTGAAAAACAAGCAGAAAAAAACTTACTAGATAATGCGTTATCAAGGAGCAAATAGAATCTTGAAATCTTTCGCGATTCAAATCCATCTCGTGCTGCCGTGGCGTGTGAAGCCGGCGAAGAGTTTTGCTGGATAACCATGCGTCATCATCCGAAATTGTGTTCTATATTTTTAACCTGGACACAGATCGGAACGGTGTTTTCGTTATCCGTAATATTCCAGGATGAAATTATGATGGACACGAATGATAAGCAAGAAATTATAGAAACAAGTTTTTGTGGTTATTTCCGTTTTGTTGGATACAATTCACATGACGATGTCATCAGATGTAATATAATAAAGTTGAAGACACGTGCTATTTAATAAGCTGTTGTCAATTGTGGTGGTTTGAGCTTCTTAGTTTTCTTTTATATCTGTCTGGCGTATTGAAGAATGCCATAATCGTCGGTCTATTCGGTCTGTTCCTCCAGTTTTCTCGAACGTATTGGGTTCCCAGGTCCGATCGCGTGCAGCGATGACAGGGGAGCCGGCCGGATAGAGGTTGGAATTTTCGTACAATACCATGAGCTGAATACGTTGGGGACCCAGAACGTTTGGGTAAGCTGGAAGAATATCAGATATCATCGACGCTGTAACCACACAGGTCCTGATCAGTTTGGTTATGTTGAGCCGCTATCATTATCGCAGTTAACGAATCGTCAGAGAAGCATGCGGATTATGGTTCATGTGATATACAGTTTTTAATAAAAAATTAGAATGCCTATGGCATTCTTAATGATAATTTTTCGCGCATTCAATATCTTGTTTTCAAAGCAGCTTTTGGACTGTGAACAAATTCCAAATCAATAAGAGATCAATAAGAATACTTCTTAGCAAAAAAGGAATAAGAGCGTATAAACACACTGAGAATAACATTTCCAAATATAAATTAAATTAATTCAAAATTAAATACAAATTACATGTGCATCCATATACTGATATTTTAGCGATATTTCAATGAGACGGGTTTCAAATTCACCTTGGCGAGCAAGCCGTAGGATTGCCCATCCGGAAATGGCGAGTTAGATTTTTGGTACTGTACTGGATCGGGTGGGGAATATTCTCGACTCCCTCAGCATAAGTTATTCATTGTAGTGTGCTTTGCAACAAAATGAGTGATTATTTTCCACGACTCTCATAAATGTGTAAAATTTAATTACCCTTCCTAGTAGGGTAACGGTACCAATAGTGGAGGTATTAGTAGATTCACAAAAGGATTTTTTTTTTAAATTAATAATTGTGGGAAATTTACAGCTTTAATATCTCAGCCCAGAGGCGCGGTCACGTTCCGAAACAAAAACAAAAACTGAATTTCAAGGACTTTCCTCTCATATTTCAAAAGATTTTTTCGTACATCCTCGGATAAGTTTTAAAATTCGCTTCGCTAGATCATTTCCTAGAAGCATGCCTTCAATCATCTTTACGAATTTTCAGAAGTGGCTATGTATTCCTGTATTTAAAAAAAATCTTTGATGGTTTCAATTTTACCTTTCCCGTCAACATTTTTATTCGCTCAATCGATTGTTTATTTTATTTAAGGTCAACTTCTCCAATGACGCGTCTAAGTATTTTTAAAATTTAAAACAAAGAACACTTTTTCGGGTTTTGTTTTCGATTTTTTTAATTGTTATAGGCTTAAAAAATATGGGTTCTTTGGAAAGTTGACCTTAAATAAGCTAAAGAAACGAGATGCAACTGTTGTCTCTCAGAAACATCGCTATATTCTACCAGTAAAGCTTATGATCGTCCAAGAATTTTTCAGAGTGTTCAGTACTATTTACGGGTTTTTAGACATCTTAAAAATAATTGTACTCCAAATTTCCTCAAAGACTTGCTGTCACACATCCGAATGTGCTACAATCATTATATAAACTAGATCATATTTGCATAATTCTCTTGTTTAAATTGCTAAATTTCGGAGATGAGCTCGGCAGTCTAAAGTGGACTACTCGCATGTCTACCTTTATAGGACAGAGGAGGTCTGCTGGAAAATACATCACATAATGTAGCACAGACTGCATAACTTTTCTAAGTGAATATTTGATCTATACTTCTGATGTATTCTCGGTCTCTAGTAGCATAAAAACTACACACTAACATTTCTCTCCTTTTCCAACTATATTTCTGTTGGTCTGTTAACTATTATGAAATTTCAGAAATTCCTCTGAGCCTCCAAGCTAGCAGAAATAACAATAACGTACTTCCCAGAAAAAATTCAATAATTTTTATGGAAGATTAGAAATCTATTAGGCAATTTCAATGACTTTCCTTCGAAAAATCTTCAAAACACATTTGAAACTTCTTTGGAATAGAAAGAGTTCCTCCCAGACTCTGAGGTGTTTTTGAAAAGAGTCTCCTTGCAATCCCCTGAAACCTCCACGATTGACAGTTTAGCCTCTGATAAACTATCAAATATCTGATTAAATTTTTCTTATCATAGGGCATAATCATGGGTAGGACAATGCTTCGATGTCCTACCCAGGTATTTTCATGCGTAGGACATGTCCCACTTGTCCCACCCACTCCCGGCGCCACTATCTCAGCCAATAGATAAACTAATAAATTTGCTTACAAAAATGTGATTGATGTCATTTAATATCAATAACTACCAAATATTTCTTGCACCACTAATGGGTACACTGTTCCTTTAGTGGGGGTAAATATCATTATGTAACTAGGGGGCTAGGGGGGCTATAGGCCCCACCTAGAGATCTGGCATAGCCCCTAGAAAATTTGTTATATTGTATAAGTATTGTACGTTATATCTGAGTCCAACTGGATTATATACGGGGTAAAATGCAGAGAAAGGATTGCTCTTCATTATTCAATCCCTCTCTTCGAAACACTACAGCACAAGTTGGATCTATTCGCCTCAAGTTTCTTGAACTTCTGAACAATAGTTATAAGGCTTCGCTTCACGACAAAATCTGGATGCTTCAAAACACATTATAACATAGTGAAATACCAAAGGAAAATACCTCATCAACAAGTGAATTAAAAATATATGCTTATTTATTAGGGGTATTACAAGTACTTCAATGGATAATGGACAATTCCCTTTGAGATTTTCAAGTTTTTCCAGGTTTTTGTGAGTAATTGTAATCTAAATCGGAGCGTAGGATCTTAACCTTCCTAACTAATACCTCCTTTAGCTAAAAAGTGCGGTAAGCACGCGCGGCTACAAAGCAAGACCATGCTGAGGGGTGGCTGGGTTCGATTCCCGGTGCCGGTCTAGGCAATTTTCGGATTGGAAATTGTCTCTGATTTCCTTGGGTGTTAAAAAAGTATACCATCAAAAGTGCTAGCCTTCAGCGCGGATATATACGAATGCAAAATGGTAACCTGGCTTAGAAACCTCGCAGTTAATAACTCGTGGAAGTGCTTAATGAACACCTGCTATTATGCGAGGCGGTTGCTTGGTCCCAGTGTGTGGGATGTAATGCCACAAGAAGAAGAAGAACTAATACCAATCCTAAAAAGCTGCAGCGCATTTCAATTATCACTGTAGCTTCTTCTTTTGAGAAGGGGTTCTGTAACACTCTCTAAGATTTCCCAAGTAGAGGTAACTAAAAGTTGAATAAGAAAAACTTTAATTCTTTCGGGTGGATTTTAAACCTCTGCATACTATTTAATTCTCTAAACTCCTATTGTCGCTGCAGCAAAGTACGAAACAAGGAAAATGTCGTCAGTAGGCGGAAACAGACCTACTGAGAGAAAAAGATGATGCTAAATCGTTCCTTATGTAAGTTATCAACATGCTCCTATAAGTTAATTTGTTGCATTTTTATTTAACTAAATTTAAAATTAACGACCAATGTTGTATTGGGATACAAAACTGATTTTTTAATCATCATAGAAGTTATTCCGGTAACAGAAAAGAAAGTGTTAGTTTGTAGTGGTCAGATCGCCGTTTGAAAGCTCGTAGGAATTGTCAGGTCATTGAATTGAAAGCTGGCGAAAAGAGTTTAACTAACTGTTGCTGCCAACCCTGCCTGATGGTGTGACCGCAACCGAAATCAGTTGACAGTGCAATGAGGAGGGTGCTAATCGGACCTACGAAATGTCAAGCGAATGTAACAAATGGAACAATTGTTGTTGAGACTCCTGAAGTGAAACGTGAAACGTAAAACATAGAGTATTATTGAAATTAACTTGAATTAGCTAAAACTTACTACTATATTTACAGAAAAACTTATATCTATTTTCATCAATTTATAAAATTAATTACCTTAAAACTAGTATTATCACAGTTACAAAGTATTATCACAGAAAGTAAGTTATAGCGTGAGACGTAATAGTAAGTTAGACGTACAGTAAGTCAATATTTCTGATATAGAATAAATCCTGGAATAGGCTCCTGGATACTGATAATTGTAAGGTAAAACTTATTGTACACGAAACTTAATACTAATTACGGAATAAATTTATAGTTTAAAGCTGTATTCGCACCAACACCCCTTGAGTTTGTGGGAATCTGCGTTAGAGAAAATCGCCACGATACACATCGTTCTCCGAATAAATCTTTAAAGTACCATCATCATGTCGACCACCAATTAACGCCGCTTCGCCACACAGTACCCACGAGAACAGCCATGAAGCGTGTGTGCTGCGAAAGTCCGGAGACAAGCGATAACTGCGATCAATGTGACCAGTGTAAGGGCTGGTGGCATATGAAATGCGCTGACGTTACTGCATCGGTAGCTGACCGATCATTTACGTGTGGTCATTGTTTACCTTTGAGCGTATGTTCGCGCACCACTACCTCGAGTGTGAAGGCGGAACGTTTGGCGTTAAAGAAGAAACAGCTGGAAGAGCAGCAAGCCATGGAAAAACGTCATCTCGAAGAGAATATAAGCTGTTGGAACAAGAACTGGAAGAGATAGAGGAAACGCGTAGCAATAGGAGTCGGATAAGCCGCAAGACGAGTTTGAAGGGGAGCAGTGGCAGCAAAGTTGCGCCGAACAGTCGGAGGGCGCGCAAGGTTTTCACCGGAAGACAACCCGGCGAACGAAGTAGCAGCCCAGTGACTACAAGGAAGGACCACGCAACCCATCAGACACGAATGACAACCAGGACATCCAGCGAAGTCGCCGAGCTACATCGCTACTCTATCGGTCCCGATCGTTGACGATGCGCTGCAGGCAATACCGAAAGTCATCAAAACAACATCGAGTGAGGCGATTGAACGGAGGAACATCGTTAGACGACCAGATAGTTTTCATCAAATGATGGTGAATTCACAGCAAAATCACCTGATTTCCAAAATCAAACCTGATTAGACGGGATCAGCAGCGATACAGCGCGATCCCTAAAGCTATTCGAATCCGCAGAAGAAAATCAACACAAGAGGTAGTAGAACCACAAGAGCCCCGCAGCACATCAAGGTAAGCCACTCTATGATTCAACTATCAAACCACCCATATCATCGATACGAGAAGACCTCCAACACATAACAAAACAATTTGGAACCCTTGCACAACCAGTCACGGATTCCTCTTTTCGACCAAATACATTCCCTTGGAACGAATATCTTGCCATACACTGGAATGAATGTTGGTCTTCAACAACCAGTTAATTCGACTACATTTCCCGGATTTATTTCCGCGCCAGCGGACAACCTAATGTTGGCCATTTGCCACAAGGAATCACGAACGCATTTATCCCTTTACAAGTTCCCCTACCACCGGGACGGTCGTTCGTTGATTCAATTCCGCAAGCAAACCCAATTCATTTAATCAAACAGTGCCCTCCGCAGGGACTGCCAGTTGATCAAATTACACCTCCCTCGCAGTTAGCCGCGCGTCAAGTGATGTCACGCGATTTACCGATATTTTCGGGCGATCCAGCAGATCCCATATTCATAAGTAGTTTCATGAACAGTTCGTTGTCGTGTGGCAGTAGTGCCGAAAACCTCGCGCGTCTACAACGTTGTTTGAAGGACCAGCCTATGAAAGTGTCAAAAGCAGGTTGTTGCTTCCTGAATCAGTGCCTCACGTGATCGACACCCTTCGCTTGCTATACGGACGACCTGAGTTACTGATCAACGCGTTGCTGCAGAAGGTGCGCAGTGTTCAAGCACCTAAGGCGGAGAAGCTTGAGACAATCATCGATTTCGGCTTGGCTGTGCGCAGCCTTTGTGACCATTGCAAGCCGCTGGACAATACGATCACTCTCCAATCCGACGTTGCTGATGGAACTAGTGGAGAAGCTACCAGCGTACACAAAGATGCAGTGGCGGATTACACGCAGCAGCATTCGGTCGTTAACCTGAAGGTGTTTGGCGATTTCATGCTTGGAGTCGTTACATCAGTCAGTAGAGTGACAACATATGTCGAAGTAAGTGGCCAGCAAAACCGAAACAGAAGGGAGCTAAAAATACGCATGCTAGTGAAACAGAAACAGACCAGGAGCTAGGACGTGAGAAAGAACGGATGTGTTTGCTGTGAAGTTTGGTCATCGAGTAGCAGATTGTGCGTTGTTCAAGACGTATACGGTAGACAACCGGTGGAAGTATGCAAGGACAATGGGCTCTGCAGGAGTTGTCTTAATGCACATGGAAGAAGAAGCTGCAGGAATTCAAGACCGTGTGATCGAAGGATTCAGTACCGTCATCATCCGCTGCTGCATTCTAATCGTCCCAGTGTTAGCGGACGTTTCAATCAGGATTGTCAACCATTCACAACCATATTCATCGGTAGTATAAGCAATCTCTACTGTTTCGCATTATTCCTGTTATCATATCAGGTCCGCGACCAACGGTTGAAACGTATGCCTTCCTGGATGACGGTTCAGATCTATCACTGATCGAAAGTAGTCTCGTTGATCAGCTGGGAATAGACGTTGGAAAAATCCGCTCTGCTTGAAGTGGACAGGGAACGTCACTAGAGTTGAACCTGAATCGAGACAAATACGAATCATGATAAAGGGACCTGTCAGTAAGCAACAGTTCTCACTCAAGGACTTGCACAGTGAAGGAACTCACGTTACCGCAACAAAGTCTCGATTACGATGAATTGTCCGACGGTATCGAATCTCCAGGGTTTCCAATTGCCAGCTATGACAATGCTGTTCCTCGTATTTTGATAGGCGTTAACATCGCAAGTCTCACAGTCCGCTGCAAGTAAGAGAGGGTAGAAAGACGATCCTATCGAGTGAAACCAGACTTGGATGGTGCATCTTTGGTGGCTGCGGGTGAAAGCTACTCATACGTTGAATTGCCATACCTGTGAGCAGTGACCGCGAGCTGCATAATGCATTGAAAGAGTATTTCACGATAGAGGATACGGGAGTGAAGCCATTGGACAGCTAGATTCCGAGGAAGACAAACGCGCCAAGATCCGAAGCAGACGACTATTCGGGTTGGCGAGCGGTTTGAAACGGGCTTCTGTGGAAATATGATCACGTTGAGCTTCTGACAGCTATAACTGGCAGTAAAGAGGTTGAGTGTTTGGAACGAAGGATGTCCGTGATCCTCAGTTGGCTACGAATCTGAGCAAGCAAAGACGAGTACCGTCAAAGGGCTATGCACATCGAGCGACACCGGAAGAATTGGAACAGGCTGACCCAAAACGGTGTGGTACCTACCATTGGGAGCAGTAACAAACCCAAGAAAACCAGGCAAAGTTAGACTTATATGGACGCAGCTGCTGGGAGATGGAATATCCCTCAATCCATGCTACTCAAAGGTCCCGATC
The DNA here is from genome assembly GCF_024139115.2 of Armigeres subalbatus. NCBI lineage: Eukaryota > Metazoa > Arthropoda > Insecta > Diptera > Culicidae > Armigeres > Armigeres subalbatus. Next base: position 219,414,311 of record NC_085141.1, on the reverse strand, counting down.
AGCTAACGTCTCTTCCTGCAGATGTGTCGCGTTTTCGGCAGTTTAAGGTTGGAGTTTCAGTGGATATCAAGAAATGTTCCACCAACTGCTGATTCGTGAGCAAGATCGCCATTCCAACGCTTCTTATACCGGAGTAATCCATTAAAGCCTTTCGACATCTACCTCATGAACGTAGCAACCTTCGGGTCCACGTGTTCCGGCTTCGGCACAGTATGTTAAAACAAGAATGCCGAAGAATTCGCTGATCTATTCCACGAGCAGTCGAGGGCATCATTGAAAACCATTACATGGATGACTTCCTCGATAGTTTCGAAAGTGAGGAAGAGGCAGAACGGGTGTCGCAAGAGGTCCGATCAATACACCTGAAAGGAGGATTCCAATTAGAATTGGATGTCAAAAGTGCAGACGTTTTACGCGAAATGAATGAAAGTGATCCGGGGATCAGCAAGAGTCTCTACTTGAGCGTGTCGGAGGATAGTGATCGAGTGCTAGGAATGTTATGGCAAACCAATGAGGACGCAGTGGTTTCCGATGTTAATGAAGGAAGAAATCAAGGAGGTGATAGAAAGTGAGAGCGTCCAACAAACGACAAATGCTAAGGTGCTTGATGGGAATATTTAACCTCTGGGACTCTTAAGCGTATTCCTCGTCCATGGGAAGGTCCTTCTTCAAGATGTGTGGCGAGCTGCCTACAATGGGACGACAAGGTATCAGAAAAATATTTGACCGCTGGGTCAAATGGACCGTCTGTTTCCAAAGATCGGAGACTTGCGTATCCACGATGCTATTTTAAGAAAGCGACCGCAAGACTTACGAGCAACTTCAATTCACGTTTTGTCGACGCTAGTGAGTCCGCTTTCTCTGCGTTGCGTACTTCAGAATCATTAATACAGATGGTGACGCAGAATGCTCAATCGTTGCTGCAAAAACGAAGGTGGCTCCATTGAAGCCCTTTCCATTCCCCGATTGGAATTACAAGCAGCTGTTTTGGGCAGCCGTTTGCTG